>NC_030677.2:196462871-197130371 GCF_000004195.4 Xenopus tropicalis | reverse complement strand
AAGACTTTAGTGAAATTGAGTAAAAAGACACAGACTTGAATAAATAACACTGTAAGTCCATATTTTATTGGCAAAAACTCATTTACTGTACTTTTCTATCATTTTTCGCCTGCCTGTAGTAGGTGTTAATTTTCGCATAGCCGAATGCGATATTTAGCGCGCAAAAGTTATAGTGAATCATGCGATCGTATTCTTTTCAGCGCGGAAATTAACGCATGCGGTAAAACTAGTGCGAGAAATACCGCATGCGAAAATGGCGAATTATCGCACGCGATAATACTATGGTGAATCGCGCGCAAATTATCACGTCTTTTTTACCGCAAAAAAGCGTGCGCTAATTTTTATCGCACTTTAGTGAATCAGGCCCTGTCGGTTCTGTTTACTAAGGTGCGACAGACAGCGATAATGACCCGAGATAGAAAAAACGCAAGAGCAGGTTTACTATAAAGTGAGCACTTCTGGATTTTCTGATGCACATATATATTATCGTATTCATGCTACGTAAGTTGTCTTGCAAGGTTTACTAAAGATTATCGCCAGAATTGTAACTATAATCGGTTCCTTAAAAAAGTAGGAATAAATACCATTTTTATATGCTGAAATCCAGCTGCAAAACAGTTCTTCTCTTTCTGCATCATCTGAAATCCTGGCAGGGGAGGAGGGACTAAAGCATTGATGTTACAACTTGTAACAACTTCTCCACAGCTTACAGACAGCATGCAGGAACTACATAACCCACAATGCATTGCACTGTGATGTTCCTTTCCTTATTGACATCACGTGTGCAGGGAATTGTGGGATTGGGAGGAGGCAGGCTGGAGGCAGGCTGGAGGCAGGCTGAAGGCAGGCTGAAATTATGTTTCCTTTTCAAAAAGCTTAAGTTGCTTTTGCCCTGGCATAAATAACGCCACTTATGGGAAAACAAATTTGCACTTTTTATACAACGTGTGAGCGGTGTTTATTTTGGTGCAGGAATATATGCAGAGATAATGGCTGGTGGTTTAAGACAGTTTTTTACAAGCTTTAGTAAAGGGATGTCTATGTACTATAAAATGTGCCAGCAGATGGCAGCAGAGCAAAATAGATGTAATGAATCAGCTGCAGGGTCAGCGCCCCTAGGTTTGCTCTTATCTTATATACAGGGATGAGCCATTAATCCCTGCCAGCATAGGCATTCCTCTGTATTATATGTGCAGTACAGCATTATAAACTATAATAAGTTCCTTCAGAGAAACCTATGATTGTTTCATCTACACTCATAGGGGCATATTTATTATGCTGTGTAAAAAATGGTGAGAAAATTCGCCAAGCTTCGCCGTGTAAAAACAGTGTAAAATCGGCGTAATTTTTTTACACATTTTTTCCTCCACCGGAACTTACGTAAAATAACGGCGTAAAATCTGGCGTTCATTTATTTTACTTTTTACGCCGTTTTTTCAGCGAATTCGTTTTACACAGCATAATAAATACCCCCCATAATGTTGCATTCTTTTTATTTCACCATTTTTTTAAGCTGAACTTTTACTATTGTCCACCGTTATTACTTTTAAGTAGGTAATAATCGCTGGTTTCTGTATTCTAAATTTACATTGCGCTTTTAAAGCAATACTGACATGGGAAAACGTGCTTTTCAAAACCCATCAGTTAATAGAGCTTCTCCAGCAGAATCCTGCATTGTAATCTGTTTTCCCATGGGGCTAGCCATATTCTTCATTTCCCAGGGTGCCACAGCCATGTGACCTGTGCTCTGATAAACTTCAGTCACACTTTACTGCTGCGCTGCAAGTTGGAGTGATATCCCCCCCCCCCTTACCCCCAGCAGCTGATCAGCAGAACAATGGGAAGGGAGCAAGATAGCAGCTCCCAGTAGGTATCAGAATAGCACTCAATAGTAAGAAATCCAAGTCCGGCTTGGGACTCCTCCAGTTACATGGGAGTAGGAGAAACAATAGGCTGAAAGCAGTTCTAATGTGTAGCGCTGGCTGAAAGCTCAGACTCAGGCACAATGCACTGAGATGGCGCCTACACACCAATATTACAGCTACAAATACATTTGTTGGTTCAAGAATGAAATTTAAAATGGTAGAGTAAATTATTTGCTATGTAAACAGAAATAAAATTAATTTAATTAATTAGTAATTTAGAAATAAAAAGTATACCATAAATATCATGGCAGTATCCCTTTAAGCCAAAATGATAACAGTCCCAGGGTGATGCTCTTTAATGTACTCACTCTTCTCTTTAACCCTCTGATTTATCTCAGTACTATGCAAGGAATGACCCATGGGATAGTAGGGTTCTTGTTGTCCAACCCACTTATGTCTCACCAAACAGAATATAGAAAATTTGTTCCCTACTTTTAGACAGAAAATATATTTTTCCTCCCAAAAAGTACAGTAAGGTATAACATCCAAAGAACATCTGTATGTAGTCACTTGTAAAAATATGTCCTTTATTGGACATACAGGAAAAAGCCGCATTTTATGGCTTCATGGGCCTTTAATCCTTGCCATTGGCTAACTGCCCCTTTACTATATAAACACTTAGCCATTGGCATAGATTAAAGGTCCATGTCTAAAAAATCCAGCTAGAAAGGCTACAGTGATAGCAACTTAAATACAATCAGTGCAGCCCTACAACATGCATTTATTAGAGGTCCCAATGTTACCTTAAATTAAACCTCTCTAAAACTGAACTGGTTCTATTTCCCCCATCCAACGCCCACATTGTTCCCGAGGTATCTATAATGGTTAACAATTCTACCATCACCCCATCTTCCCAGGCC
Source organism: Xenopus tropicalis (assembly GCF_000004195.4). Lineage (NCBI taxonomy): Eukaryota > Metazoa > Chordata > Amphibia > Anura > Pipidae > Xenopus > Xenopus tropicalis. Next base: position 197,127,586 of record NC_030677.2, on the reverse strand, counting down.
CGGTGCCTTGGGGTTATCCTTGACTCTGCCCTGTCCTTCACTCCTTATATCCAATCACTTATCAAATCATGTCACTTTCACCTAAGAAATATCTCCAAAATCCGATCATTTATCACCCAAGATGCTGCCAAAATTCTTATTCACTCTCTTATAATATCTTGCCTGGACTACTGTAACTCCCTATTAATTGGCCTTCCCCTCCAAAACTGTCCCCTCTCCAGTCCATAATGAATACTGCTTCCAGGCTCATACACCTCTCCAACCGCTCCTCCCCTGCCGTGCCACTCTGCCAATCCCCCTGCCGTGCCGCTCTGCCAATCCCCCTGCCGTGCCGCTCTGCCAATCCCCCTGCCGTGCCGCTCTGCCAATCCCCCTGCCGTGTCGCTCTGCCAATCCCCCTGCCGTGCCGCTCTGCCAATCCCCCTGCCGTGCCGCTCTGCCAATCCCTCTGCCGTGCCGCTCTGCCAATCCCTCTGCCGTGCCGCTCTGCCAATCCCTCTGCCGTGCCGCTCTGCCAATCCCTCTGCTGTGCCGCTCTGCCAATCCCTCTGCCATGCCGCTCTGCCAATCCCTCTGCCATGCCGCTCTGCCAATCCGTCTGCCGTGCCACTCTACCAATCCCTCTGCCGTGCCACTCTGCCAATCCCTCTGCTGTGCCGCTCTGCCAATCCCCCTACCGTGCCGCTCTGCCAATCCCTCTACCGTGCCACTCTGCCAATCCCTCTGCCGTGCCGCTCTGCCAATCCCTCTGCAGTGCCGCTCTGCCAGTCCCTGCCGTGCCACTCTGCCAATCCCCCTGCCGTGCCACTCTGCCAATCCCTCTGCAGTGCCGCTCTGCCAGTCCCTGCCGTGCCACTCTGCCAATCCCTCTGCCGTGCCGCTCTGCCAATCCCTCTGCAGTGCCGCTCTGCCAGTCCCTGCCGTGCCACTCTGCCAATCCCTCTGCCGTGCCGCTCTGCCAATCCCTCTGCCGTGCCGCTCTGCCAATCCCTCTGCCGTGCCACTCTGCCAATCCCTCTGCCGTGCCGCTCTGCCAATCCCTCTGCCGTGCCGCTCTGCCAATCCCTGCACTAGCTTCCCCTACCATCCAGGGTAAAATTCAAACTAATGACCCTCACATTTAAAGCAGTTCATAACTCTGCCCCACCCTACATCTCTGAACTTATCTCTAGGTACCATCCAACCCGCTTGTTACGCTCCTCTACTGACCTGCTCCTCAACTCCTCTCTCATTCCCTCCTCACACGCTCGCATTCAAGACTTTGCAAGTGCTGCCCCCCTTCTCTGGAATTCGCTCCCACAAACTGTCAGACTTTCTCCCAATCTCTCTGCCTTCAAGAGATCTCTAAAAACACATTTATTCAGAGAAGCTTACCCTAATCTAGTTTAGCAATACCCTGTGCCCCACCTCTCACAACTCTGGTCATGCCCATTCCCACACCTTGTGTCTCAACCCTTTCTCCTTGTAGATTGTAAGCTCTTTTGGGCAGGGCTCTCTTCACCTCTTGTATGGGTTATTGATTGCTTTATATGTTACTCTGTATGTCCAATGTATGTAACCCACTTATTGTACAGTGCTGGGGAAAATGTTGGCGCTTTATAAATAAATGTTAATAATAATAAGAATAATGTCAGTGGATTTGGTAACTTTACCATATAGGCATGAAACATAACATTTTTGGGGGTTACTCTCTCTGCCAGATGTGGGCATAACTGATGCACATCCCTCTTTTCTCTTTATTTTGTTTTACTTCCATACTGCTGATCATTATTTTATACAACATTCCTCGGGCACAAGCCCTCATACCACTGATTAATCTGCATATAATCTAATTAAGGGGTCCATCCATGATGCAATTATCAAACCAGTACCATAATTTGAAAATATTCTATATTATGCGCGCCCCTTAGTGCTCATTTGGGAAGAACTTGCGCCCCCTGCCTGCTGCACTCTGCACTGAGTCCCAGAAAAACCCAGTACTGTGTGAGGAGACCAGGTTCAGGGGGGCATTGGGCTGCCTTACTATACACCAACTGTTCTAAATGGGGCATAATGCCACCCTGTGTAGATGACATGCTCAGGGTCGGACTGGGCTGCTGGGACACCGGGAAAAAACCCGATGGGTCCCTGCCCTAGTGGGCCGGCGCTCCCCCGGGCAACTGTTCCTCCCCTGACGCGTTAAAATTATGTGCACTCAGGGGAGGACGACGGGTAGGGAACTCTGCGGCGGGTTAGGAAAGGGTTTGGTGGGGCCCCTGTGGGGGAAAAGGAGGCTCAGCCGGCCCCTGTGGAGGTAAGGGGGGCTCAGTGGGGCCCCTGCAGGGGTAAGGGAGGCTAAGCGGGGGCCCCTGCGGGGGTAAGGGAGGCTCCGTGGGGCCCCTGCAGGGGTAAGGGAGGCTCAGTGGGGCCCCTGCAGGGGTAAGGGAGGCTCAGTGGGGCCCCTGCAGGGGTAAGGGAGGCTCAGTGGGGCTCCTGTGGGGGTAAGGGAGGCTCAGTGGGGCCCCTGCAGGGGTAAGGGAGGCTCAGCGGGGGCCCCTGCAGGGGGTTAGGGGGTGCAGGGAATGTGGCCGGGCAGGGGAACCTGCAGGGCCCCTGGGCCGGCAGCCCTGGTGGGCCCTGCACCCCCCAGTCCAACCCTGGACGTGCTTGATGGCTATAGTTATAACTATAGTATATAATACAGAGTAAGAACAGACAATGGGAACTGGTTTCTGATCACGAGAGCACATTCTTTTGTACAAAAATGACCAATCAAGACCAGGAATTGTACTTGGAATGAGGGAGAGTTGAGACCAGTGCAGTGACCATACAGTAACCCCCACCCATATCTCTCACGGTATTTCCAACATTACTCAGCAAAGGACACATACAGAACATGCCTTGTATTCAATGCATTGATCAGTATATGTGCTAATACCATTAATGGTTTATTACTGGTAATTGGTACATGATGATCATTGTGTACATTGTATTAACATTTCTACAGTTGTTTCTAATAGTTACGTTGTCGCTGGTGTTTCCCTGCAGCTGCTCTAACATTAAGTGTGCTGGGAACACTCAGTGTTGCACTCCATGGATTCTTTGTTTGTTATTTCCTGCAAATCAGATGTATCTTGAATGGTTTTGCAATAATCATGGAGCCAGGGGTCCTTTATAATCCCATGTTGATTGCAAATTCAAAGTGAACTGGAGAAATAGGGATTAGTATTTAGGGATGTACTAGTATTCCTGCCAGAACATCTGCTCAACTTCATCAATCGTTTTTTTTTTTTTGCACTAGCAGGAAAGTCCCTTTATGCTCGATCACAATACATATCATAACATACCGTAAACAATTCTTGGAATTGGGAGTATTAACTGGAATTGTAGCTGGAGGATGAAATATAAGAGCATGGGCATACAAGCAAGGTAGCAAGGCTGGAAAATAATTTAAGGCATCATTCAAGGCAAGCCCCCGCAATGGAAAAAGATAGGATCTCAGCCAAGGGAGCAAATAAGGAGCACAAAGATAGTAGGCAGGCAGGAGCCCAGAAAGGATGCTCTGCCAAGGAGCAGGAGCCAAGGAAAGGTAGCAGAACAGAAAATCATATAGGATAGAATGCAGGATCCAGGGAAAGGTAGCAGAACAGAAAATCATATAGGATAGAATGCAGGACCCACGGAAATGTAGCAGAGCAGAAAATCATGTAGGATAGAAGGCAGGAGCCAGGGAAAGGTAGCAGAGCAGAAGATCATGAAGGACGGAAGACTGGAGCTAAGGAAAGGTAGCAGAACAGAAGATCATGTAGGATAGAATGCAGGACCCAGTGAAAGGTAGCAGAGCAGAAGATCATGTAGGATAGAATGCAGGATCCAGGCAAAGGTAGCAGAGCAGAAGATCATGTAGGATAGAATGCAGGACCCAGGCAAAGGTAGCAGAGCAGAAGATCATGTAGGATGGAAGACTGGAGCTAAGGAAAGGTAGCAGAAGATCATGTAGGATAGAATGCAGGACCCAGGGAAAGGTAGCAGAGCAGAAGATCATGTAGGATAGAATGCAGGACCCAGGGAAAGGTAGCAGAGCAGAAGATCATGTAGGATAGAATGCAGGACCCAGGGAAAGGTAGCAGAGCAGAACATCATGTAGGATAGAATGCAGGACCCAGGGAAAGGTAGCAGAGCAGAAGATCATGTAGGATAGAATGCAGGACCCAGGGTAAGGGAGAAGAGCAGAAGATCATGTAGGATAGAAGTCAGGAGCAATGTAAAGCCAGCACAGGTAATGTAACAAGGAAGGGTAAAGGCAAAGTAAAAGACAGGTGCTCAGGCAAGGTAGGTTACAAGGATCCCAGGCAAGGCAACAAGATAGGAGGTAACTATAAGTAGCAAAGTAACAGGAAAGGTAACGGAGCAAGAACATAGGTAACAGATCAAAATGCCAGGATTTTCCATTCTGGATAGTGGTAGTAAATCCTGTAATTGTATTAATCTTCTAAATATAACCAGAATGTTCATCAAGTAAGTAATGGCTCCCTAAGGTTACATTTAACAAAGGCATTTAGAAAATTGCCCCCTTCCTTGCATTTCTATCAAGGTGTAGGGTCTTCTCATTGAGAATATCAGAAGGACAATTCCAGCCTGATTCTATAGAATAAAGGGCCTGTTATCTTGTCCCACTGCAGAAAAGTCTGTTCGGCTCAAGGCCCTAAGGCTGGATGTTTCCAATCAAGTTCATTCCAGGGGTCATTATAAAGTTATAGATTTAAAGTTTAAAAGTAGAACTTTCCTTTTAGCTGTATTTTTCTATGCACGCTCCATCAGACCAATAGTGTAGGTTATTCTGTAAACAAAACAATATATTATCTGCTTGTGTCAGGCCTGCCCTATTGACTGTGGGAGAAACTCTGTGCACATTCCTCTGGTGAATACTCCCTGCTTGGCCTCACTGCCAGCGAATTTAACCCTTCCCTAGTCCAGGGTCCAGGGAAAGTGAGAGAGAGAAAGCCTGATGTACCGTTATACTTACGGCTTAATTGGAAATAACTGGGCCCACAACTAATTCATTTAGAGTCCCCCTAAACATATGGGAATAAGACATTTTTCATGACCATATATATATATATATACTGTATATTTGAACTTCTTATCAGTCAGTGTCGTTCTTGGCCCTACTTCCTCTCCAGTTAGACTTTACAGTATATTGTCTGTTCTGCTCCACTGTCCTCTTTGTGCTCCACTGTCCTCTTTGTGCTCCACTGTCCCCTTTGTGCTCCACTGTCCTCTTTGTGCTCCACTGTCCTCTTTGTGCTCCACTGTCCTCTTTGTGCTCTACTGTCCCCTTTGTGCTCCACTGTCCACTTTGTGCTCCACTGTCCCCTTTGTGCTCCACTGTCCCCTTTGTGCTCCACTGTCCACTTTGTGCTCCACTGTCCCCTTTGTGCTCCACTGTACCCTTTGTGCTCCACTGTCCTCTTTGTGCTCCACTGCCCCCTTTGTGCTCCACTGTCCCCTTTGTGCTCCACTGTCCTCTTTGTGCTCCACTGTCCTCTTTGTGCTCCACTGTCCTCTTTGTGCTCCACTGTCCCCTTTGTGCTCCACTGCCCCCTTTGTGCTCCACTGCCCCCTTTGTGCTCCACTGTCCCCTTTGTGCTCCACTGCCCTCTTTGTGCTCCACTGCCCCCTTTGTGCTCCACTGTCCTCTTTGTGCTCCACTGTCCCCTTTGTGCTCCACTGTCCTCTTTGTGCTCCACTGTCCCCTTTGTGCTCCACTGTCCTCTTTGTGCTCCACTGTCCCCTTTGTGCTCCACTGCCCCCTTTGTGCTCCACTGCCCCCTTTGTGCTCCACTGTCCCCTTTGTGCTCCACTGCCCTCTTTGTGCTCCACTGCCCCCTTTGTGCTCCACTGTCCTCTTTGTGCTCCACTGTCCCCTTTGTGCTCCACTGTCCTCTTTGTGCTCCACTGTCCCCTTTGTGCTCCACTGTCCCCTTTGTGCCCCACTGCCCCCTTTGTGCTCCACTGTCCTCTTTGTGCTCCACTGTCCCCTTTGTGCTCCACTGTCCCCTTTGTGCTCCACTGTCCCCTTTGTGCTCCACTGTCCCCTTTGTGCTCCACTGTCCCCTTTGTGCTCCACTGTCCTCTTTGTGCTCCACTGTCCCCTTTGTGCTCCACTGTCCTCTTTGTGCTCCACTGTCCCCTTTGTGCTCCACTGTCCCCTTTGTGCTCCACTGTCCCCTTTGTGCTCCATTGTCCTCTTTGTGCTCCACTTTCCTCTTTGTGCTCCACTGTCCCCTTTGTGCCCCACTGTCCCCTTTGTGCTCCACTGTCCCCTTTGTGCCCCACTGTCCCCTTTGTGCTCCACTGTCCCCTTTGTGCTCCACTGTCCTTTTTGTGCCCCACTGTCCCCTTTGTGCTCCACTGTCCCCTTTGTGCTCCACTGTCCTTTTTGTGCTCCACTGCCCTCTTTGTGCTCCACTGTCCCCTTTGTGCTCCACTGTCCTTTTTGTGCTCCACTGCCCTCTTTGTGCTCCACTGTCCTTTTTGTGCTCCACTGCCCTCTTTGTGCTCCACTGTCCCCTTTGTGCTCCACTGTCCTTTTTGTGCTCCACTGTCCTCTTTGTGCTCCACTGTACCCTTTGTGCTCCACTGCCCTCTTTGTGCTCCACTGTCCCCTTTGTGCTCCACTGTCCCCTTTGTGCTCCACTGTCCCCTTTGTGCTCCACTGTCCTCTTTGTGCTCCACTGTCCCCTTTGTGATCCACTGTCCCCTTTGTGCTCCACTGTCCCCTTTGTGCTCCACTGTCCCCTTTGTGCTCCACTGTCCCCTTTGTGCTTCACTGTCCCCTTTGTGCTCCACTGTCCTCTTTGTGCTCCACTGTCCCCTTTGTGCTCCACTGTCCCCTTTGTGCTCCACTGTCCCCTTTGTGCTCCACTGTCCTTTTTGTGCTCCACTGCCCTCTTTGTGCTCCACTGCCCTCTTTGTGCTCCACTGTCCCCTTTGTGCTCCACTTTCCTCTTTGTGCTCCACTGTCCCCTTTGTGCTCCACTGTCCCCTTTGTGCTCCACTGTACCCTTTGTGCTCCACTGTCCTCTTTGTGCTCCACTGTCCCCTTTGTGCTCCACTGTCCCCTTTGTGCTCCACTGTCCCCTTTGTGCTCCACTGTCCCCTTTGTGCTCCACTGTCATTGATTTATGTCACAGGTGAGAATAAGGTAAGAACTGATATCAGAGGTTCCTTTGGGTCACAGCCAAACACCCAGAATCATCCCATAGAATTACACATTAGTTTTTAAATATTTTTCAGGATAGATAAACCAGAGGGGTTGTTGGGCCAGCAGCTCCAGTGGCCTTCTCAAAAACAGGCCCTTAACTAAGATCTGAAAACTGTTACAGTGTATATTATTTGTCCTTGCTCTAATGTAGCGGAATTAGTACAGTTGTGTGTATTTGTGCTCTATCTGTGCCAACTGTGGTGTATGGGGGGGCCCTTTCCTGAGGGGAACACGCACCTTCCAGCTACAGGTAGCAGCTACTAATATACTTTTCAACATAAGCCTTTTACTTTCTACTTTTGCAGATCCAGCTTTTTACATTGACATTCAATGACATTCAGGCCCGGATTTGTGGCGAGGCCACAAAGGCCCGGGCCTAGGACGGCACATACACAGGGGCGGCATGCCGCCCCGTCGCAAGCAAATTTTAACATTTTGCTCCCATACGGAGCAATGGGGACATCTCCCCACTGCTCCGTATGGGAGTTCTAAGTTAGGCACTTGCGCATGCGCATTAGCGGTCACGGGGGGGGGGGCTTGTTCGCGAAAGGGCAAGTTTTCGCGGCGGGGGTGGGGGGGCGCCGAATGGGGGCGGCCTTGGGGCGCCCCAAGTAGAAATCCGGCCCTGATGACATTCATGTGAGGTCTATTCCAACAGGTTGGGGAAAGGAACTTAGGAACCTGTTTCAGCACAATTATGTCCCCAAGCTCAAAGTGAGGTCCATACAGAATGGGTTTGCTGAGATGGGAGTGGAAGAACCTGGCCTGCACAGAACCCTGAGCTCAACCCAACTGAACCCCTGTGGGATGAATTGGAACTCTGACTGAGCCAGGCCTGATTCCCAATGTCAGTGCCCAAACTCTTATTTATGAATGGAAGCAAATCCCATCAATAATGTTCCAACATTTAGTGGAAACCTTCCCAGAATGGTAGAGGGTAAAGGCTGTTTTATAATTGAATCAGAGTTCATTCTACATATAAATCTCCTTAGTCTTAGATTGAGATGTTGGCCAGGCCGGGTTACCCATATACTTTTGGCCATAGAGTGTAACTGGGTAAGGATTGGTGGCCTCTTTAGTAAGTGAGAGAATGCAATGTTATTGATATAAATACTAGTACAATGTTGATCCAGGGACTGTTATGCATAAAAATAATAAGCAACTCACTTTTTTCCTACATGATAATTGTTTCTCTTTAGGTATTAGATACTACTTTTTTGGCAAAAAGACCTTCTGGTTAATAAGATAATGGCAGTGTTGCTTTATTATGTAAATGATGCTCAACTCGGTGCATACACAATAAATAGCTTTTGTTTCAAAAGTGAGTCTTTCCATTTGTCCTTAAGCTTCTCACTTGCACACTGGGCTCAGAACTCACAGCAGAACCAGCCTGGCAGACAAATCGGCTGCAGACAAAACCCCTTTGTGTCTTATTTTGGCACTTTGCCTCTCCTGCTTGCCACATTCAGCCGGCCACGAGGGTGCGGCTCTTCATAAACAGCCAGCTATCTAGGCACATGGGGAAAACAAGCAGAGAAAAGGGTCAATTCTGCGAATTCTATTACTGCTGTTGGGGCTCTGATTGGTAGGTGGCTGGCATGGGAGGGGCATCAAGTAATAGAAATGTTGCCTTGGTAAGGTCCCAGCAGGGGCAGAATAAAACAGGCATAGAGATCAGCAGTGACTGATAAGTTTTAGGTTACCCACAGAACTATCTTTAGGGAAGGTCTAATCAGGGGGACTACCCCAGGCCCCGCACATAGTAGCTCCAACTAGGGCGGCAACCCTTTGCCCAGTAATGAATGCAACCAGTATTTATATATATATATATATATATATGTATGTATGTATAACTTTTTTTATAAGTGCCACAAGGGTACGCAGCGCTGTACAATCTTACAATATACAGAATTACACACAGGGAGGACAAGTGTTATAATAAATACAATAAATAAATATAAATACACAGGGAGTAAGTGCCATGTGGTATGAGGCACAGTAGGAAGGAGGTCCCTGCCCCGTATTGCCAAAGGCAATATTTGTATCTTAATGTAGATGGGAAAGCTGACATTTCTTTTTTGGGGCAAGCCTTCTGCCCAATTCTATCACTTTCTTCTCAATGCCTCCTTTTTTAAACATACAAGTTAGGCAAATAACCATGGTACATGGAATAAAGAGTCATCCTTTTGCTTCTGATCTTCCGTATCAATCACTGCCCCAGCACAGTTAACACTGTAAGGTCCTTAGGGGGAAGACAGATGGGGCGATTTGTTGTTGCGACTTTTAAGCAAACCTAAATGCATCGACTAAAACACATTTGTGACTTATCTCAGCCACTAACCTCTGTGCTAAGATACAAGTCGTAGTGACCCCGCAGTAAAAGTCACCGCTATGTTTGCCGGTGATGATTAGACGCCATGACCGGTTTTAAACATCACAGCAATTAATCCCCCTGTTTGCTTTGCCCATAAGATGCATGCATATGGAGGATCAGTTTCATTAAGAGCTAATTAGCTTGTCTGTATGTTTTGGCTGTACAATATAGACACAGGATAAGTATATGTCTTGAAGATAGTGCCCCCAGGGTGGAATCAAACCCATAACCTAAAGCTAACTACTGGGCCACCATAGAGTCTATTCTGCAGACCCAGGATACACCTATCATATTTTTACCCACTTTAGATGCCCCACGGGAATTTATAAGCAGTGTGGCATTAGGGGCAATAAACCTGCCATTATGTCATTCTGCAACGTGGCTTAAGGAGCCCATACACTATAAGATCCGCTCGCTTGGCGATGTCGCCAAGCGAGCGGATCTTCACCCGATATCCCCACCTACGGGTGGGCAATATCGGGTAGCAAGTAACTTAAAAAAAAAAATAATCCGATCGTTTGGCCCTGGGGCCATTTCATTTGTGGTTATGGGGCAGTCGGTTCGGGGACCGCATCAACGAGCCGATGCGGTCCCCGATTTTCTAACCTGGCCGATCAAGATCTGGTCAATTTTAGGCCAGATATCGGCTGTAGTATCAGCTACCAATCAATATGATGCATGTTTGCACCAGTTCTAGTAACCCATAGCAACCAAAAAGTAGGTTGCCTATTGAGCACCTGCGTAAATGCAAACTGTATGACTTCTATTCCATTGCCCCATCATCCTCTTACTAACAAAAGTTAGAAATGCTAATAATTAGCTTGAGGGACAGATTTATTATAACTTGAGATTTTGTTTTAATTCACATTTTCACGATTTATCAAAAATCTTTCATTTCGAATAAAACAAATTGTCAACCAAAAACCTGGCAAGCTCCTGTGGGAATCAAGGGGAGGTGTATTTTCAACATTCAAGCTATTATACGTTTCAAATTTGTTTTATTTTCCGTCTGTGATTGGGTTATAAGATTTAGAATTTTTTTTTATAAATATGATAGTGATCACAAAAAAAAATGAATTTTTTTTTTCAAAAATCAGAAGGTATGATTGTAGGATTATTTTGGCCGGTCCCTACCAGCGGGTGTACTGGGTACCCAAAATGGCAGGAGAGGGAAGGGATGAGAAGGGCTGTTTCAATACAGTTTGCCCAGGTGATGTAATCAATAACTACCAATCAGCAGGCAGCATTTACTGGGCACCTGTTTAAAAGCAAACATCTTATTGGTTGCTATGGGTTACTGCTCCTGGGCAAACTTAGTATCTTTTATTACATATGGGGGAATGTGTAAAAAAAAAACAAAAAACAAATGGTTGGTACAAAGGGAAAACATGTCAAATTGTTATGGGGAATTCAAGGATAAAAGAGTTCATTTCCATGAAATATCACTCCAATATATTCTTTGTTAAACGTGGATGTTCCATGGGGGTGTTTGTTGCATTTCTTTGCTATATGAAATAATGTGTGAAAATCACTGAACCTTTATGAAGGTATTTTTGTCGTGTAGCTCGGGGCGCACAAGCCCAAACATGCTGCCTTATGGGGAGGAATTAAAGTTTCAAAAGAACATTTTCATTTTTCTCTTTAAAAGCAGCGGCTCACAGAGAGCCCGTGTGAGTCAGCCCTCTCCCTCTTCCTGTAATTCCACCCACTCGCTGGATTTTGGGATTTCTTTGGAAAACAGATGCTCATGAGAGAACAGAGCCAGCAGCGCCATCAGAAACAACAAGCGCACAATGCGGCACTGCCAAAGGCTGCGGAATGCGTAACCCAAACAATGCCTCTATAAACTCAGCTTATTCTCCTGCTCCCACTGGGTGCTGGGTCCTGAGGGAAGGTGGGTCTCCCAGCACTGAAACAGTAAGTCTGATATTCTTCCAGCCACTACAGTCAGGTATGGGATAGCAGGGGAACTCATTATCTGGGCTTTGCTTTCTGTAATGCTCTGGGGGCAGTGATACAGAGATGCCATCTAACCCCGTGCCATTTGGGTGAAAGTGGGTCCGTCTAACCCCGTGCCATTTGGGTGAAAGTGGGTCCGTCTAACCCCGTGCCATTTGGATGACAGTGGGTCCGTCTAACCCCGTGCCATTTGGGTGACAGTGGGTCCGTCTAACCCCGTGCCATTTGGGTGACAGTGGGTCCATCTAACCCCGTGCCATTTGGGTGACAGTGGGTCAGTCTAACCCCGTGCCATTTGGGTGACAGTGGGTCCATCTAACCCCGTGCCATTTGGGTGACAGTGGGTCCATCTAACCCCGTGCCATTTGGGTGACAGTGGGTCCATCTAACCCCGTGCCATTTGGGTGACAGTGGGTCCGTCTAACCCCGTGCCATTTGGGTGACAGTGGGTTCGTCTAACCCCATGCCATTTGGGTGACTGTGCGTCCGTCTAACCCCGTGCCATTTGGGTGACAGTAGGTCCATCTAACCCCATGCCATTTGGGTGACAGTGGGTCCATCTAACCCTGTGCCATTTGGGTGACAGTAGGTCCATTTAACCCCATGCCATTTGGGTGACAGTGGGTCCATCTAACCCCATGCCATTTGGGTGACAGTGGGTCAGTCTAACCTCGTGCCAGTTGGGTGACAGTGGGTCCGTCTAACCCCGTGCCATTTGGGTCCATCTAACCCCGTGCCATTTGGGTGACAGTGGGTCCATCTAACCCCGTGCCATTTGGGTGACAGTGGGTCCATCTAACCCCGTGCCATTTGGGTGACAGTGGGTCCATCTAACCCCGTGCCATCTGGGTGACAGTGGGTTTTTAATGACACAGGGATAGTTTGGCATCTCTATTATTATCTGTATAGGGGGAGTAAAGGGCAAGTAATGACTGCACCTGTGCTAGGCTCTTGGGTGATCTAGGGAAATGACACAACTGTATGAGAAATGTTCCTTTTTCTACTTATTTCATAAAATGTTTAATTTCTGTTATATTTAAATGTTTATATTTATTTTATGTTTTGTGTTGTCTTACTATAAAAAAAGTTTTTTAAATTCTATTAAGGACTAAGAAAGTAAGGTTCTTGCTCACTCAATATAAAAGAGTGTTGAACAGTAGCCTAACTGGCAGGGACCCAGACCTCATGGCCACAGCGGGGCCTGCACATAAAGGGTGGCCAGTCAGTGGGGGGTTTCTATGAGTGTTGGGGGGGCTGTGGGTTCCAAGTTACACAACAGGGAGTGAAAGTTAATATTAGTCAGTAAGGAAGAGGAAATGTGCGTGGATTGCAGTGAGGATGGTTGTATTGTCATGGAATTATCCTGCAAAACCATTAAGCCAGGGGGGCTCGTAAATTTATGGTGGCCATACACAGGCAGATTTTAGCTGCTGAAATGGGTCTTTTAGACCGTTTCAGCAGCTTATCTGTCCATGTATGGGCACCCCCAACGGGCCTACCTGACTGATATCTGGCCTAAAATTGGTCAGATTTTGATCTGGCAGGTTTGATTTTCCGTCAGATCGGGGACCGCATTGGCCCGTTCATGAGGTCCCCAATCCGACAGTGCCTATGCCCGCTGTTGTAATTCAGTGCCTATGCCCGCTGTTGTAATTCAGTGCCTATGCCCGCTGTTGTAATTCAGTGCCTATGCCCGCTGTTGTAATTCAGTGCCTATGCCCCCTGTTGTAATTCAGTGCCTATGCCCGCTGTTGTAATTCAGTGCCTATGCCCGCTGTTGTAATTCAGTGCCTATGCCCCCTGTTGTAATTCAGTGCCTATGCCCGCTGTTGTAATTCAGTGCCTATGCCCGCTGTTGTAATTCAGTGCCTATGCCCGCTGTTGTAATTCAGTGCCTATGCCCGCTGTTGTAATTCAGTGCCTATGCCCGCTGTTGTAATTCAGTGCCTATGCCCGCTGTTGTAATTCAGTGCCTATGCCCCCTGTTGTAATTCAGTGCCTATGCCCGCTGTTGTAATTCAGTGCCTATGCCCGCTGTTGTAATTCAGTGCCTATGCCCGCTGTTGTAATTCAGTGCCTATGCCCGCTGTTGTAATTCAGTGCCTATGCCCGCTGTTGTAATTCAGTGCCTATGCCCGCTGTTGTAATTCAGTGCCTATGCCCCCTGTTGTAATTCAGTGCCTATGCCCGCTGTTGTAATTCAGTGCCTATGCCCGCTGTTGTAATTCAGTGCCTATGCCCCCTGTTGTAATTCAGTGCCTATGCCCGCTGTTGTAATTCAGTGCTTATGCCCGCTGTTGTAATTCAGTGCCTATGCCCGCTGTTGTAATTCAGTGCCTATGCCCGCTGTTGTAATTCAGTGCCTATGCCCGCTGTTGTAATTCAGTGCCTATGCCCCTGTTGTAATTCAGTGCCTATGCCCGCTGTTGTAATTCAGTGCCTATGCCCGCTGTTGTAATTCAGTGCCTATGCCCGCTGTTGTAATTCAGTGCCTATGCCCGCTGTTGTAATTCAGTGCCTATGCCCGCTGTTGTAATTCGATCATTAGGCACTAGGGCGACATGATTGAATTAGCCTGATATCTCCCACCTTTACATGGGCATATAGCTTATAGCAACCATTTAGAGATTTAGGATGTGTTTATCTGATTTACATATAACACAGCCCCACACCGGCCAATATAACCTGGCCAATTCAAACCAGGGGTTGGCCAGATATCTATGGGGCAGTTTGAAAAATCCTGTCTTCACATTGACCCAAGTAACGGTCTGATTGTTGGCCTTAGATCAGACTGATTAGGCCAACCCACCTGAATGATGAGAGTTCTGGTTGGCTGAGGCAAAATAAATAAACCCATTGAAGAACAGTTCAATGTAAAAATGAAACTGGGTAAAAAGGATAGACTGCCCAAAATAAAAAACATTTGCAATATACACCTGTAGTTAGTTAGGCAAAAGGGCTTCGGGCGAGTGCACTTGTATTGTATTTGCACAGGCTGCTCTGTAATCTGAAATCTTGCAATGGCTCCTGTGCCGATCCTGGCATTCAGGTCAGTGGGACGGGGCTGTCTGTGTCTGAGTTGTGCCTCGCTGCCATGGCACAGCGCCTGCTATTTTATATCACACCGGCTTTAAAATCTAAATGAGTTTTAAAGGAGCAGTTCAGTGTAAAATAGATAGACTGCTAGGCAAAAATGTAATCTATAAGGTCTGGAGTGGGAAGATGTCTAACATAATGGCCAGAACACTACTTCCTGCTTTACAGCTCTCTAACCTCTTAGTTAGTCAGTGACTTTATAGGGGGCCACATGGGACATAACTGTTCAGTTAGTTTGTGAGCTTGCAGGTCAGATTCAAATGCAAACTAACTGACAGTTATGTCCCATATGGCCTCACCTAAAGTCGCTGATTGGCTTCTGACTGCTAATAGCTGAAAGAAAGCTGAAAGCAGGAAGTAGTGTTCTGGCTATTATGTTAGCCATCTGCTCACTCCAGCCTGTATAGATTACATTTATGCCTAACTAACTATATTGAAAACATTTTTTTATTTTGTGCAGTCTGTCTGTTTTACTTTGAACTGCTCCTTTAAAACTCATTTAGATTTAGAGAGGCCCAACTCAGACACAGACAGCCCCGTCCCACTGAGCCGAATGCCGGGATCGGAACAGGAGCCATTGCAAGATTTCAGATTACAGAGCAGCCTGTGCAAATACAATACAAGTGCACTCGCCCGAAGCCCTTACAGTAACTCATTGGGAAGGTATGTGCACCTGCTGCTCAGAGTGGTGCCAAGCGTTTGTTCTATTGTAGTCCCCTATCAGCCCCCGGGGTAACTGCTTCCCTTCCCGCTGCCACAGTGAGAGTTAGGTGGGGGCTTAGCTGAGCCTGCGAATGGGCTTGGGAAAATATATTGTGCAACCCAGGGATCTCCAGCTGGAAATACCTGCACTTCACTCTATTTACTCTTCAACCAGATATAAAGAAACACATTCATAAATGTTTAAATATATTCTATAAGCCACGTCCTTTTATCACTCAGGTATTCATTTCTAATTTGTAGTTTGATATAAAATAATGGCTGTTCGGCTGCTTTTTGCACTTACACCGGGGCAAATTCATTCCTATATAAGAAGATATTATTATTTATTATGAATAGCATGTATACAATGAATCATAATAATATAGGTATGTTAGCTGCGGGACAGCAAAGCCAATGATTCATTTAGGAATAATGTAAATATACTTTAAAATTAAATCGTTATCCTTATGAATTCGATTTTATTGTTCTAACAAAAATATTTTGTATTCTATCTTAAGAATAAACTGAACCCTGAGGCCCATTTTAAAGCAACACTATTCCTCTGCAGCCTCCCCCCATTCATTTCCATGGGAAACACAGCAAGGTCACTGAATGGGTAAATGTGCCTTTGCCCAGAGCCCCCCAGTTACAAGGCACCCACCTTCAGCCCTTGTCCTCTGCAATATCATTAGAGTGACGTATCCCTAGACATTTCAGACCTTTCATTCTAACCAGTTGATCAATCATTAACTCTATACACCTTGCCTTAGAAAATGCTGGGGAGTCAGTCGTTTATATCAATTTAAAGTTCTACTAATTTTTTTGCCGCAAAACTTTACTGGGACAAAAAGTTTGCTCACCCCTGTACATAATGATTCTGCAGATTTAACAGTTATTTACTGGTATTGGCAGAAATGAAACACTAAGGGATCGAATGGATCGAAAGCGCCCGAATGCGATTTTTTCGTAATGATCGGCATTTTGCGGTTTTTTTTTTCATCGCCGTCGCAACTTTTTCGTAAATTGTCGTAACTTTTTTGGAAAGGTTTTGGAAAGGTTTGCCCGCCGTTTACTAGCGCTCAATACGAAAAAGTCGTAACAATTCGTGCAAGTCGTAACGGCTACAAAAAAGTCGCGACGGCGATGAAAAAAATTGCAAAAAATACAAAAAAGCCGCAAAATGTTCGTTTCCAATCCGATTTTTTCCCATTCGGATTCGTGATTTAGTAAATCAGCCCCTATGGGTCACAGCTTCCTAATTATTATCAAAAACAGCCAATTGTATTGTGACTCCTGGAGCCCTAATTGTCAGTATTTTACGGAATGTCCTGCCTTCTGCTTGGGTGTTCAAGTTTCACAGTGACATGATCCTGATTCTTTTGACTGAATTAACCCATCTTTTGGCTTGTTGTCTATTTAACCCTTTCCCAACTTTTTCGAGCATTACCCATTGAATTAAGTCTTCCAGTTAGGCTAATGTCAGATGAGTCTGGCGTATATTTTCGGCAAGCGGAAAAGTGCCATCCGCCTCCTACATGTGCCTGCACCCGAATGAGTGAGATACGCTCCGGTGCAGGCACATGTAGCCGAAATACGTCAGACGCCTCATCTGATATTAACCTAACTCAACAGATTAGTGTGATATCTTCTGAATCTCTCCCCATCAAACTAACCTGGAGAGACAAAAGGGTTGATTCACTAAAGTGTGATAAGGGTTATCGCATGTTTTTTTGCGTTAAAATTGATGCATGATTCGCTAAAGTATTATCGTATGCGCTAAGTCGCATATGGCGTGCGTTAAATAGCGTGCAACCGCATGTGTTAATTTTACCCCAATGTATTAATTAGCGCACAGAAATAATACTAACGCATGATTCACAAACACTTAGGGGCACATTTACTAACCCACGAACGGGCCGAATGCGTCCGATTGCGTTTTTTTCGTATTTTCTGTATTTTGCGATTTTTTCGGAAAATTGTCGCGACTTTATGGTTACTAATACGATTTTGTGCGAAAAAACGCGAGTTTTTCGTAGCCATTCCTAAAGTTGCGCAAAATCTGGCGATTTTTCGTAGCGTTAAAACTTGCACAAAAAGTTGCGATTTTTTCGTAGCGTTAAAACTTGCGCGAAACGTCGCACCTTTTAAGTTTTAACGCTACGAAAAAGGCGCAACTTTTCGCGCAAGTTTTAACGCTACGAAAAAAATCGCCAGATTTTGCGCAACTTTCAGAATGGCTACGAAAAACTCGCGTTTTTTCGCGCAAATCGTATTGGTAACGAAAAAGTCGCGACAATTTCCGAAAAGTCGTAAAGACGCCGAAAAAATCGCAAAAAATTCGAAAAAGTCACAAAATGTTCGTTTTCAAATCGGAATTTTTCCAATTCAGTTCAGATTAGTGTCTTAGTAAATGTGCCCCTTAGACGCGCTAAATATCGCATTAGTCTGTGCGAAAATTAACCCCTACTTGGGGCAGGCGGTAATTATAGAAAAGTACAGTTAATGAGCTTTTGGCAACACAATATGGACTTTGCAGTGGGATTTATTCAAGTCTGTGTTGGCCCCAGAGTGATGCAGCCGCCAGTTTGCAGGGAAATGGGCATTTTCAAAAAAAGTAGTTTTACAAGCGTAATGGTGTGTATGGCTAATATGGCGTGCGTGTGAAAAGTAGTGCATGTGTGTAAATTAGCGCGCTGCATTAATTAGCACGTGTTGCGTCAAATACCGCACGAATATAGTCTTCGCGACTTAAATAACGCAAACAGCATCACGTCTAAATTAACGCAAATATCCTTTTAGTGAATCGTGCGTTAAGACACGAAAAATTAGACGTGATAAAATTTTTGATGCATGCTATAAATAGCGCTCGTTTTATCGCACTTTAGTGAATCAGCCCTAAACCCTCCTACAGTTGTTTGTTAAATCTAAAAAATGAAAGTGAATGTCCAGGCAAAGGAAAACCATCTCGCAGTATAACAATGGAACATATTTTCCATCCAAAGTAAACATGGGATTGTGATATTTTTGTTACTTGTAGAACGGATTGGAGCGATGCCCTCATAAAGCTCTTGTTTAATTGTGCAAAGTCACAGTCCTAGTGAAGCATTCCTATCTGTGGGGGAACATACAAACTCTTTGGAGCTTGGGAGCTGGGGTTTTCCAGATAAGGGGTCTTTCCATAATTTGGATCAACAATTTTTACAAATCATTTAAAAATTAAATAAACCCAATAGAATTAATTGGCCTCCAACATTAAATTTTAGTTGGGATCACATAAAGGTACTATTTTATTTCTACAGAGAAAAAGAAAACATTTTTATAAATTTGACTTATTTGATTTAAATGCAGTCTAAAGGAGATGACCTTCCCAGTAATTCGGAATTTTCTGGATAATGGGTTTCTGAATAAGGGGTCCCATACCTGTAGCAAACAAATATCTTGAAAGTTCACAGAGGGAACAAATAATAGCCCCGGTACCCAATACCAACAGATGAAAGGTGGGGCCAGAGAGAGTCTATAAATAATAGCCCCGGTACCCAATACCAACAGAGGAAAGGTGGGGCCAGAGAGAGTCTATAAATAATAGCCCCGGTACCCAATACCAACAGATGAAAGGTGGGGCCAGAGAGAGTCTATAAATAATAGCCCCGGTACCCAATACCAACAGATGAAAGGTGGGGCCAGAGAGAGTCTATAAATAATAGCCCCGGTACCCAATACCAACAGATGAAAGGTGGGGCCAGAGAGAGTCTATAAATAATAGCCCCGGTACCCAATACCAACAGATGAAAGGTGGGGCCAGAGAGAGTCTATAAATAATAGCCCCGGTACCCAATACCAACAGAGGAAAGGTGGGGCCAGAGAGAGTCTATAAATAATAGCCCCGGTACCCAATACCAACAGATGAAAGGTGGGGCCAGAGAGAGTCTATAATAATAGCCCCGGTACCCAATACCAACAGATGAAAGGTGGGGCCAGAGAGAGTCTATAAATAATAGCCCCGGTACCCAATACCAACAGAGGAAAGGTGGGGCCAGAGAGAGTCTATAAATAATAGCCCCGGTACCCAATACCAACAGAGGAAAGGTGGGGCCAGAGAGAGCCTATAAATAATAGCCCCGGTACCCAATACCAACAGATGAAAGGTGGGGCCAGAGAGAGTCTATAAATAATAGCCCCGGTACCCAATACCAACAGAGGAAAGGTGGGGCCAGAGAGAGTCTATAAATAATAGCCCCGGTACCCAATACCAACAGAGGAAAGGTGGGGCCAGAGAGAGTCTATAAATAATAGCCCCGGTACCCAATACCAACAGAGGAAAGGTGGGGCCAGAGAGAGTCTATAAATAATAGCCCCGGTACCCAATACCAACAGATGAAAGGTGGGGCCAGAGAGAGTCTATAAATAATAGCCCCGGTACCCAATACCAACAGATGAAAGGTGGGGCCAGAGAGAGTCTATAAATAATAGCCCCGGTACCCAATACCAACAGATGAAAGGTGGGGCCAGAGTTTATAAATTAACTGGAAAAGTTTGGCTGAATGAAGGTGGCTCTTTAAACTTGTCCATCAGGAGCCCAATTTCTATAATAATTCACTAGTAGGAATTTCAGAGAGATTCCCATATAAGTGTCTTTGAACTTAGACCTGTCACCTTTTTGGAGATTGACTTCCCTACACTTACAGAATTGTATGCACCTAACAGCACCTCAACTTGCTACCAAAAAACTAAGAATCTTGAAAGCTTCATGCGCAAGTTTAGGAACTCATGTGGGGTTTAAGAAACGGAATGCTCGATCCCAGAGGCTCTAACATTAATAAATCAGCCCATAAGTGTGGCAAGACTTGGTCAAGCCATGTAGCGTGGCACACTCAGCCTCTTCTAGAGATCTGAGATCCTCTTACACTGTGATTGAAGGAATTACAGAGCCACGTAGCATCCCGCATGGAACATAAACTGAAACTCCTTAAATTCTCCCATGCACAAATTCACACCAGAGACAGACAGTCGCAACATAGCAACAAAACTGGCATCAAGGTTCCCATAAATTGAACTTAGTAGCTCAGATACAGCGGCACAGAGAAGGTTTGGGGAATATGAAACAGGCAAGAACATACAGCTCAAATTCAGCAAGAAATTCAGGGCTCAGAACAAACAATCATGCAGTTCTGGAAGGGAATACAAAGATATGGGGCCATTGATGTCACTTCTGAACATAATTCCGCGACTAAACTGGCCGAGGGTAATGATCCTGACTCTCACACAGTGCAAATGTCTTCTTCTAAATTTCAGCAAACAAAACCCTGCAAACTGTGTAAATATAGAATGTTGTGGAAATGACAAGCTGGGGCGGCACCTGGTGCGGTCGGGTCCTTGTTGACTTTGAGAACAGACGCTTACGGTCCAGATTTGGATAATTTAAAAATATCCTTTTTAAGAAACATCTAGTTACGGCTCTGGGACGGGCAGTGTTTATTCTTAACCACTCACTGGAGATTCAGGGCCCTCTATTACTGAGCTAAGAATTCCAGAATCCCAACAACAAATGAAGGACAGAGTATTTTGTTCCTTTTGCTCCCCCTCACCCCAACTCAATGAAACAGGTGATAGAAGTGACAGCAGATAGAAGCTAAGCACAAGTGAAAACCTTATAAACCTTATAATAGACAGATATATAAATATTCAAGGCCAAGTCTAGTGTAGGGCCCATTTAGCTACAGGCCTGAGGACACATAAATGTGAAACATTAGTTACGTTTTTCTGAATAATTGAAAGTAAAACATTTTCCTAAATTCCTTCCATGGAAAGGATATCCCCAGGAAATGTTTCAGATGCTTAAAAGCATTATCTTTATTCATTATTCTACACTGAATGCCCTACTCTGCTGGGTATTGCCTGGGGAATACTAACCCACACTATTTCTCCTTGGTGGAGTGCAGAACTGCTCTTGCTTACTAGTCCTGACAACCTTACACCCCTGGGATGTAGTTCTACAGGATGCTTGTCTGTCACTGAATAACCTCATGGTCTGGGGGTCCCTGTGCACCCTAAGCCTCAGTACTTAGGGTGCAGCATTTTCTCTTTTGATACTGAGGCCTGCCTCCCCCTCAGGCTCAATGGCAGGTCCATCTCCTGCTATGGTAAAGTCCAGAAAGAGACTTAGCACACAGTCCCTACTATTTTATACACCAGGGAATCAGGAACACTTCCTTTATTAATTATTATTCTATTTTGCAGCTTTAGAAAAAAATATCTGTGCAGGAACCAATGGAGCAAATTATGATATATCATCAGGAGCTCAAAGCCCTTCTATTTATACTAATGCTTGGAATACAGCACTGCCAAGGTAATCACCTCAATAATCAAATGACAACTTTTTTTTATGTAGTGATAAGCAGCACTTTCTTACAGGATTGGATGGATGGATGTGGTCTGTTATGGCCATGTGACATTATGACTTGGTCAGGACTGGGGACAGACTATTTATAGTAGATGTCTGAGCCGCACCTACTGATATCTGTGCTGGAAGTATAAGCCTTTGGTATTTCATGGTGGGTGGCACTTCACTCAAGCATAAAGTACACAAAAGGGTTTCATTGAACCATTGCTGTGCCCTCACACACAATAATAATAATAATAATAATAATAATAATAATAAAGCCTTTTGCTTAAACAAACAAGTGGTGGCCTAACTGGTAATATATCCTGGGTTGGAATAAATGGACAATCCAGAAACAGGCACCATGTTTTATTATAAGGTGGTAAAAGTGGTGTGATTTATATTAAATTTGAATTTATCAATGCTGGAATTAAATATGAATATAGAAATGGTACCAAATGCTTAAAGGGCAAATTGGGCAAATGCTGCTCTTTAAAATACTTACCCACCCCCCATTTACTAGCTGAAGCCAGTCATTTTCTATCAGACAATTGAAATGTTGCTTCCCTTCCCCTAGTGGCTAAAGCATCATTTGCACCAGTGAATCTGGAAATGTTTAATGATTCCTACCATCAGTGCTTGTCTGTAAGGTGGAGCGTGAGTGGCACTGCCTATTCCTCTGGGTCCAACATCATTTTCCACATACAAGTTAGCCGGGATACTCAAATGAATATTATCTGGAATGTAAGTAGAATTAGATCTATTCTGTTTTTTATTCATCCTAGAGTGCAGTTTCTTAATTTTATATATTTATATTAAAGTCTGAAATTATCTCCTGTTAAATCCAAAGGACAAATCTTTATCCCCCTTGACCTCTCTACTCTTTGGGACACAGTGGGTTATCAGCTCCTCTGAGGCACCTACTCACCTTGGCATACACAGTACAGCACCCCCCATAGAGTGATTAGCTCTACCTGCCTATCTGCTCCCCCTCTGTCTCTTCTCTTTATGAAATACACTCAGAACTGAACTCTCTCTCCTTGGACCCCTGCTCTTCTCACTGTGCATCTCTCAGCAAACTCACCAGCTCTCTCAAATTCCACTACCATCTTTATACAACATCTATCTTGTCCTGATCTTTCCTTCCATGTACTGTGTACCACTGCCTCTCTTACACCCTGTTGTTTGACTAAAACGTAACAAGACAAAACAGAAGTCATTGTATTTTCTACCCACACATCAGCTCAGGTGTGATACCTTGGGCACATCGAATTCTTCAATGGTTAAATTTCAAAAATATTACAAGAATACTCCCTTTTTTCATCAGTCACTAATCAACAACTCTTTACGACTTCCACATTCTCCTCATTGGATTATTATTCACTTGCTTATTCCCTCTATGATCCTGACTCTAACTTACCCTACATCATTTAACTTATCTCCAGACACTTGATGCAATCTTCTACCCTGCAGACCAATTCACCTCTTTACCCAAACCTGTGCTCTTACATCTACAGGCTCCATTAATAGTCTTTAAAATCCTTCTCACATTACCTCTACTTGATTCCGACGTTGCTCTATCATCTCCTTATTCACAGCCATGAACTTAATCACCGTTCTGCGGTGCCTCCATCACACGTCTCCCTTAAGCTGCCCATACACGCACCGATATTATCATATGAAACCTCGGACGGGTTAAAAGATTTTGATTGGGCGCTGTTGACGGAGCCCATGCAAAATATGCGTTTAGGGCTGAATCGGCAGGTGGAGGTAGAATCCCTATTGTTTCTAACTCCATATCTGATGATTCAGCCCTGAACGTCAATAGGGGAAATAAATGATCTTTGCTTCGATCACTGGTCACAGGAAAGATCGTAATTGCTACGTGTATGGCCACAGTTGCACACTTGTACACCTAGTATCCTACAGTCATTTATTGTTTTGTCTTTCTAGTCTAAAGGAACTATTAAAGGTAAATGTATTTATTTTTTAAAAAAAATTTTCTCACCTAGCTTCTCTGAAGCTGGTACTTCTTGCCTTGCCTAGACAGCCATTGCTTCCCAGAATGGCTGGCTATGGCCACCCTTGTCAGCTCCCATAACTCCCCTACTATGTTATAATATCCTTACAAGAAGCCAGAAGGGGGCATGGCCTGGCAGACAAGTGGGTGTGATTTATAATTTAGGGCATTACCAGACTAGTGGTCTCCCAGACACATGAAAACATGGATGATCCATTCTGTTTCCATTAGTTTATACAACAGTAGGTAATCCCTTTTACTAAACACAAGGTCAGTATTGAGCTAATACACCACTACACAATGATTTTATTGTATCCAGACAAAGTTTTTAACAGCAGCAAGAAGTGTGTGTTTGCTTAATAAATTCCACTAGAATATTACACTGTTCTCTATAAAGAATACTCTGATTGTTACTATATCTATAAGGATGTGGCTATAGAGACAGAAGACCATTCAGTTGCACAGTTACAATGTAGAAGCTGTATGTAAGGATACAGGATAAGGTGAGTTGGTTGGATTTACAGCACATATTAAAATGAACATCTTCCTGGAAGCGGTAAAATTATGATAATATTTGCAGGAAATTACCTCCAAAGGTAAGATGACTTAAACAGTGTACAAGTCTACTGCTTTGTTGAGGGACAATGTAAATGAAGGTCCATATGGGGACTTTGAAATTCATTATTTAGTTGCACGTTGTGTGATGGGGTCCCCTCTCACTATTCAAAATGTTAACAAATATTAGGGAAATTGAACTAAAACAATAGCTGAGCACACCAATAGATAGGGATCAGGGGACCCAGAGTGCAACCAGAAGCCAAGATACTTTAGGAGGGGACACACAAGCTCAACTGGTTTGTGATGTAGTTGGTAGTAGTTAAGTGACTACAAATTCTCATATCTTCTTCTATTTCTCCTTTCCCTTGCACCATGCCAACTAACTAACACCATCTACCACTTTATTTCTCTCTAACTTCCTATAACTTCTTGGCTTTATAGAGACTTTTGTGGCTAACTATGGTCTTGAAGATTGTTTCCTGTTGGGGACAATTCAGGCTGATGGCAGGTAGGTAGAATTATCTTTTACACAAATCTGTCTTTTGATTTATCAAATAACTTTCTCTATGCTAAGGCTCAAGGATCAAGCACCTCTCTCTTGTTGAGTCCTTCTAAACTCCAGTTCCCTTCTGCATGCTGTATCAATGGCTTCAGGTGACTCTCACAGAGGAGGTCTTGCAGAACTTTGTGTAATGTTAGGATCTTCCTGCCACCATCACCTGCTCTTTTATAGCTTTTGCCCATGTGGCTACTCTCTGCACTGGGTTTCCTCTTACATTTTTTTGAGGTTCACACACACCTACACACCTATACACACACACACACACACACCTATACACACATACACACACACACCTATACACACACACACCTTTGTCTCCCACCTCTCATTTGAACCAGTTAATGTTTAAGGGCAATGATATATTGTATGCACATCTTCTTGCCTTTGATTCAATATGTCTGATATTTGTCCTTGTTTGTTTTATCTTAGGTCTTTATTTTGTTAGCCTTCTGCTATATTTTTATATCTCTGAGTGCCATTTTTATAGCTCCCTATGAGCAGCTCTAAGTACATACCAGTTATGGCCCTCCCACTACATGAAACAATAATTTGATTTCTCAACATCTTTGGATTGTGTTTCCTTCTTCATCCATTAGGCATTCCTCCTATCAGCCTTTATGGGGCACATAACTATTAACTCATCCAATCCAGAACGGTATCTTTTTGAAATAAGAATATTTTATGGAACATATTTAAATTTTGTTCTCCTCTTGTTATTCTTTGTTCATAATTATTAATAATAATCTGGGAGCCGCTATCATTATAGCAATGATCATTGATGGCGAGCTATCTGAGCAAAAAGAGGAGGTTGCTTAATTTAGAACCAAATACGACCTAATTACCAGCAGGACTGTTACTATTACTTTATATCTAGGTGTTTGTTGTTGTTTTTATATAGTGTGACTTATCCCCCATAGGTTTCTAAACTTGGAATTAGTTTTATTAATAACTAATTTGTTTTTATTAATTAATAAATAACGATTTATTAATGATTTCCTAAACAGCAAATCTTGTTATTGTTATTGGCCAGCCATGCATTACACATTACCCACAGGGCACAAACTTTAAAGGACAATTAAACCTTCTCTCCCCAACCACCATGAACTAAACATGTTTTTACATGTAGTGGGCCAATTTATATCTCATACAGCATCTGGGGGGCCGGATTAAATGAAAATAATATAGTGAAGCCTATGGAGTCTCTTAGCAGACTGTGGGCCATAAAAAGCGTTTGGAGGGCCATATCTGACCCCCGGGCCTCCAGTTGGAAAGCCCGGTTCTAGGCCATGCCCTGCAAGTACATTTTAACAAAGTCAGAGGGCATTTGGAGAAAAATGG
This sequence comes from Xenopus tropicalis, assembly GCF_000004195.4. NCBI lineage: Eukaryota > Metazoa > Chordata > Amphibia > Anura > Pipidae > Xenopus > Xenopus tropicalis. The sequence continues at coordinate 197,101,352 of NC_030677.2, read as the reverse complement.
CTTGTAGTAAGCCACCCTGAGTACCTTGGGCAAGATGAGCTAGCAAAATAGTTCATATGAACTGTTCATGGTAGTGTACGTATATGGTGCTTTAACTTTTCTTATTTTTTGCCCTCTAGGAGACTTACATATCAAAGTACCTGGATGCTGACAATCGGTTTACATGGTCGTGGGATTCTGATGTCCCTTTGGAATGTTACACTCACTTTGTGCGCATCAGAGGTGCCCCAGCTGGGGATGAATTGCCTGAATGGAGTACCTGGAGCCAATGGAAAGCACATCATGGTCATTATCAATGTAAAATGTTTTTTTCTATAGGAAAATGAGCTTCCTGTGCCATGTGCCCTCCCCTAACCCTCCCTGTTTGATCCAATGACGGGATTGGTTGAGTGGGTACAAGATATTCAATCCTATTTATACTAAATCTAAAAATCCACAGCTGGGGGTAGATAGATCATTTACTCTTCAGTAATAAAAAAAAAAAACAATCCCTTGAAGTCTCCTTTTGTGTTTATATTTTATTTTGTTTAGGAAAAGAAAACCTGAGAGCAAAGCCTTACATCTTTCCACATGAAAAAATTGTCCAGGAAGGATCCAGTATCCGTTTTTGCTGCATTCCTGGCAGAGATCAGAAGGTTGCAAGCCTGTGGTACGGAGGGGCCTGGTACCATGTACCTGTCAATAGCAGTGGAACTTTTGAGATTGAAGTGCACAACGTGTCCAGCACTAATGCAGGAGGAGCAAATGTTATCTGCACTACAACCAATGGCAGAGGCCTCCCAACCTTCCATGGGACTGTCCTCTTTGTCACCAGTGGGTATCAACTCTGTCAACTCTACTTTAATATAATCACCAACTAGGCATTGCTTCAATTCCTTATTGACACAAGCCTGATCAAACCAAATTAGTTTCCATGGTTACTAGTGTCATTTAGTCCCTGATGTTGAGCTCTTCTGACTTGTAAATAAAAAATTAAATTATAAGACATTGGGTTGATACTGGGAAGATATTGGGTTGTTTTATCCAGAATCTGGCCTTAGGGCCAGTGGCACTCTGTTAATTGCTTTATTCCATCATACTAAATATTACACTTTAGGGTTAATACAAGTGGGGGCGCTGTAACATGGACACAATGGAGAATGCATAGTGGTACCATTCATTTTAGTGCTACCTGGCATTAGCTCCACGTTCCCACATTGGTTTGTGACTGTAGGCTCATTACACTTGTGGCTGTTGAATCAGATGCAATTGTGATTTTGAACGTAACCACCCCCTCTGAAAATGCTAGGCACAACTTGCACGCAACATTTGCATCCAAAATTTGCACTTCGATTTCCTATTTGGGTTCAAATGGTGGAATTTCCTCAGAATTAATTCTATTACTTCCAAATCACACTGGGACAACATTGATGTAAATACAAGCATAAAAACAAGGGGAGCAAGAGAGCTACAGCCATAGAACCAGATGAAAGGGAGCTACAGCCATAGAAACCAGTGAAAGGGGGATACAGCCATAGAACCCAATGAAAGGGAGCTACAGCCATAGAACCCAATGAATGGGAGCTACAGCCATAGAACCCCATGAGAAGAAGCTACTGCCATAGAACCCAATGAAAGGGACCTACAGCCATAGAACCCAATGAATGGGACCTACAGCCATAAACCCAATGAATGGGAGCTACAGCCATAGAACCCCATGAGAAGAAGCTACTGCCATAGAACCCAATGAAAGGGAGATACAGCCATAGAAACCAGTGAAAGGGAGCTACAGTCATAGAACCCAATGAAAGGAGGCTACAGCCATAGAACCCAATGAAAGCAGGCTACAGCCATAGAACCCACTGAAAGGAGGCTACAGCCATAGAACCCAATGAAAGGGAGCTACAGCCATAGAACCCAATGAAAGGGAGCTACAGCCATAGACCCCAATGAATGGGAGCTACAGCCATAGAACCCCATGAGAAGAAGCTACTGCCATAGAACCCAATGAAAGGGACCTACAGCCATAGAACCCAATGAAAGGAAGCTACAGCCATAGAACCCAATGAAAGGAGGCTACAGCCATAGAACCCAATGAAAGGAAGCTACAGCCATAGAACCCATTGAAAGGAGGCTACAGCCATAGAACCCAATGAAAGGGAGCTACAGCCATAGAACCCAATGAAAGGGAGCTACAGCCATAGAACCCAATGAATGGGAGCTACAGCCATAGAACCCCATGAGAAGAAGCTACTGCCATAGAACCCAATGAAAGGGACCTACAGCCATAGAACCCAATGAATGGAAGCTACAGCCATAGAACCCCATGAGAAGAAGCTACTGCCATAGAACCCAATGAAAGGGAGATACAGCCATAGAAACCAGTGAAAGGGAGCTACAGCCATAGAAACCAATGAAAGGAGGCTACAGCCATAGAACCCAATGAAAGGAAGCTACAGCCATAGAACCCAATGAAAGGAGGCTACTGCCATAGAACCCATTGAAAGGAGACTACAGTCATAGAACCCAATGAAAGGAGGCTACAGCCATAGAACCCAATGAAAGGAGGCTACTGCCATAGAACCCATTGAAAGGAGACTACAGCCATAGAACCCAATGAAAGGAAGCTACAGCCATAGAACCCATTGAAAGGAGGCTACAGCCATAGAACCCAATGAAAGGGAGCTACAGCCATAGAACCCAATGAAAGGGAGCTACAGCCATAGAACCCAATGAATGGAAGCTACAGCCATAGAACCCCATGAGAAGAAGCTACTGCCATAGAACCCAATGAAAGGGACCTACAGCCATAGAACCCAATGAATGGAGGCTACAGCCATAGAACCCAATGAAAGGAGGCTACAGCCATAGAACCCAATGAAAGGAGGCTACAGCCATAGAACCCAATGAAAGGGAGCTACAGCCATAGAACCCAATGAAAGGGAGTTACATCACAGTGCAACAAACACATCCGTTTACCCAATCCCCACTTATTTGGACCACAGCAGATGACAGAGTTATATTGTAATATTTATATCTGTTATAGAAGCACCAGATGAACCCAGAAATATGTCCTGTGAAACACAAGATCTAAAGACATTAATTTGCAGCTGGAACCCTGGAGAAAAATCCAACTTGGATGAAGATCGTGCTCCTAATTATACTCTGCATGAATGGTAAGTTCTGTCTCATGGGGGCACAAGGGAAAAACTCTGACTTTTGCTGCTGATTAACTTCAACTGCCTTCTCTCTCGCCTGTACAACACCGGACATGAAAACCACATCACACACACTTACTAACGATCGTATTTCTTTTTTTTTCACGATTCATGTTTTTTGCACTAAAACTCACACTTTCCGTGTAAAATAAAACCCACTATATTTTCATGATTTATTTAACATAAAACCACAAAACAGCCAACAGGAGTTGTCCTAGGCAACTTGTAACAGTCTTTATTTAATTTGTGGTTTTTGAGGTTTTCAGGGTTTCTTTCTTTGCAAGTCCACATAGATTTGTGGAAAAACGTAAAAACCATGAAAAATCTGCCAAATTGGTCCAAGGGGCCGATATCGACAGCTACAATTGGCCCGTGTATGGCCACCTTAAGACCTCTAGAGACTTCTAACAAACAGTTACAAAGCACCGTGTCTTTGGTTCTCTTTAGGATGTGGGCTTGAAAATAATGGAAATTATTAACTGAAGTAGAAGCTATTGAAAAAAAAGGTATCTACCTTGATATTGAAAAAGTATAGTGACCTACTTGGAGAAGAGTATCTGCAGGTAGTCACATCACAAATAGCTGTCTGGTATTTTCCTGGTCTTTCTTAGGACATTATGAAGTCCAAGTAAATGGCACATTAAGCCTAAAATATGTGCAGTCTGGGACTTGTCTACTTCTTCCCCTATATGTAATGTGTCTTTAAACACAGCAATCCCCAGTCTCCCCAAACTACTGTAAGCTGCTGCTGCTGCCATAAAGAAAAAAAGATAGAGGAGCCATGTCTTGGAAGATACCAAGTATGTTTAGGGCAGTGCCATAGGAAGTGAGTCTGTTCTCTTCCTTTATGAAGCAAGAAATGCCTCTATTTCAATCACAATAGAAGAAATGAATAAAACCGGCGGGCATCAAGCTGGTGGACAAGCCCATGGTGTTTCAGTATGGAATTTCATCAACCTTATTTCAATTCTCCGCTTACCAAAATGTGTCTGTAGGTTTCCTATCACATTGTTAGATTGTCGTTACTGATATTCCCAGCGGCTCAAAAGGAGCAACTTCTTTAACATGGATCTTTAGCAGCCGTGCAAATGTGCATTTACCTTCTATGTCCATAACCAGCATTGGTGGATAGCACTAACTGTAACATCCCAGTGAATGACAAGGATGTCCCAATGAAGGACAGTTAGTTACTGTATAAGCTGACAATTAACCATGTCATGGTACAACCATTGTTTTGTGATATAACTTGACTATGTAGATACCTAGTGGCTGCACTAAACCTGCAGGCATCAGGCCCAAGCAATACAGTCCTACTGAAGCAAACTCTACATGAAGTAGAATTTTTAAAAGTCAGTAAAAATGTTAAATTGCACTGAGCTTAATCTGTGTTAGATCCGTTAAACTTTGCAACTACTTTGCCCTTTGTTACTTTATGCTGAGTAAAGTTCAATTCTGTACTTTTCCTTTTTCAAGGTTTTCCCAGGAATCTAAATTATGTTCCAGGAACGAGTGCACTTGGCCCATTCAGAGGAACCAGCAGATATATAACTTTACATTGGTTGCTCAGAACCAGCTAGGAAAGAAGAGTGTTGGTATTGTGGTGGATGCAACACAGAGAGGTAAGTACCTTTAGTTTGTGTGTATCAGCCAAGCAATATGTGCCAGAAGGAACCAGAGCCACACAAGTAGATCATTTTCAGCTTCTTCTGCCTTCAATAAATGGGTTTAAATCCTCAATTTGTGTTGCATGGGCTTCTCATGCTATATATTGCTACTGTTATGGAAATACAGTACCTAAAGTCGTTTGACGTGAATAGGTAAGATTTATTAGACACGTTCGTGGGTTCTGAACAAAGCCAAAAGTCAGAACTGCAGAACAAAGACAGCACAGGGTTTATATAGACTTTGTGACATAGTAGCATAAGAAACATATGAGTTTATCAGTTTACCAGGGTACGTGCGTAGAAATATCTGTTCACAGCACAGAAAACAAGGAGCAGCTCTTTGCCAAATAGGTGGTTCTGTCTTCAAGGCCATGGTAGGAGTAACTAAGGCTAGCTTGAGAACAGAATCCATCCGAGTCAGGGGGCCTGTGGGTAAATCTGCACACACAAAATTTATTCTTTATCACTAGTTATAACAGATTGGGAGCAGATTTCACTAGACAAGTTCTTGGTGTGGCATCACCTGCATATGGCTTCTACACCTAATAACTGCCCATGGCCTTTGCCTATTTGAGTGCAATACAACCTACAGTCAGGAACTCCTGGCTACATTGTGTTAGTAGTAATGATACTACTTATACTTATGCACAATTAGTGATGAGTAATTTTTTTCGGCAGGCATGGATTCACAGAGAATTTCCATATTTCGCCATTAGCGAATTGTTTCGCAAAAGGTTGTGTCAAAATTGGGCGCGGTCGCATCAAAAAGCCCACGTGACAAAAAATAGACGCGGGTGACAAAAAAGACGCGGGCATCAAAAAAATCGCCCAACAAATGTGTTTTGCAAATTTTATGGCGAAGCGAAATGGGACAGATTCGCTCATCACTATGCACAATAGTTGTACTACTTATAATAGTTTATACTATAGTCAAGAAAACTTGTCAACCCACCTGGCCATATAGCTGCAGGTTCCAAGCAGACCTTCTGAGGGAGGCTGAGGCCTCGTGTGTATAGCACACTTGCTACATAATATACTATTTTAGGTGCTTTTTAAAGGAGAACTAACTAGATCAGTGCTGTCCAACTTCTGTGGTGCCGAGGGCCGGAATTTCACGCGCATACATGGTGGAGGGCCGCTAATGGAAGCCAGTTTTGACCACTCCCCCATTTTAAACCACACCCACTTCAAACCACACCCATTTTATCACAATGTTCGCTGAAGGGATATCGACCATCATTCAAATGTTAAAGAATTATATTATGTCATATTAAGACACACCCTTAAATCCATATGCCTCTTCCTCCCCTGTGGATAGCACAGCAACCCCCAGCATATAATTACACACCTTAGGGACCATTTAATGGCTATTTCCAACTGCTAACAAACTCCCAGAACAAACCCCTGCCAGGTTCACCTCCCACAGGCAGCATAGGGAAGGCAGAGTATGGCACACACAGGCAGCATAGGGCAGGCAGAGTATGGCACACACAGGCAGCATAGGGCAGGCAGAGTATGGCACACACAGGCAGCATAGGGCAGGCAGAGTATGGCACACACAGGCAGCATAGGGCAGGCAGAGTATGGCACACACAGGCAGCATAGGGAAGGCAGAGTATGGCACACACAGGCAGCATAGGGCAGGCAGAGTATGGCACACACAGGCAGCACTCTACCTCTCCTATGCTGCCTGTGTGTGTCATACTCTGCCTGTCCTATGCTGCCTATGTGCCATACTCTGCCTATCCTATGCTGCCTATACACAGGCAGCATAGTCCAGGCAGTACCTACAATGTCTGAGGTGTGAACAGGGAAACAATGTGGGTGATTACAGCCTGAGCCTGAGGTGTGAACACTGCAGGGGGTGAACAATGCAGGGATTTGCGGTGAATTTCCGTGTTTCGCCATTGGCAAATTTTTTCATGTAACAAGTGACAAAATTACTTAGTGATGAGTCAACGGGTCCCGTTTCGTTTCACCAAAAAAATTTTGGGATTCTGCTGAAAAATTTGCAAAATGTTGAAAAATTGTGTAACTTTTTTTCACACGTGTGAGTTTTTTATGTGCGCAACTTTTTTCTTGCTCCAAATACATTAAAGTCATTGGGCGCACAGGTCAGTCATAACATACATACATCTGGCGGAAATAAGGGCTGGTCAGGTAACCATTAAAGCTGAAGGATGCGCTTAAGGAAATAATGTTATTGGTAATTAATAAATAGAACCCATAACATAACAGGACCCAGGTCATAAATATATATTTGTTGAATCCCAGTCACCTGCATTGACTTTGAGACTAAGTGACCGCCATTTTCTTTTAACAGTTCATCCACTGGCTCCAACAGGCTTGGAATTCCACTATATAAATGCCACCAATGTGGAGTTAAGGTGGACGTTTACTGCAGATTATACAGGGCTCCTCTTATTGTGCCAAACTGAACTTCAGATAAAGAGTCGGCATGTTGAACACGTAAGGATATATATTTCTGCAGGCATTTCTATTGCTCGTCTGGTTGGCTGGGCACTAAGGAAAAACTGAACTGAGATGTTTATGGGATATTTTAACACATTTATAAATAGCACCCCCCTAATGTAGAGTCATAGCATCTTGGGGTTCCACCTTAACCCATCTCAGGGTTTCCCAGTTCATCTCATTACCCAAGAGAATGCAATACAGAATTGAGCAAGACCACATTTTTGGCATTCAGCCCCCAAATAACAAAGCCATTTGGAAACATGAGATAACTTAAAGGGAAACTATACCCCAAAACAATGTAGGTCTCTATAAAAATATATTGCATAAACAGCTCATATGTAAAACCTGCTTCATCTAAATAAACCATTTTCATAAAAATATACTTTTTTAGCAGTATGTGCTATTGCCATTTTAAGTACTAAGGGCCGCCCCCTGGGATCATAGGATTCACAGTGCACACAAACAAGCCAAGGCACACATACATGCTAGGCCCCATCAGCCAATGAATGGGCAGAGTTCTGCCTTTTACTCCCACACTACTTCCTGTTACAGTTAGAGCTGCATTATTTCCTGTCAGCTGATCTCTGAAGGAGCAAACAGCCCATCACTAAATGGCGGCTCAAGGGAAAGGATATAAAAGGACAATATTTACTGATATATATATTCCAGTTTGGCGAGATTCTTTAATAGGCCACTTAATATGATATAAACTATCTGCTGGTTAAGTATTCATTCTGGGGGTTTAGTTTTCCTTTACCCATGTTTTTGCATATACTGCAGAACCACCATGAGTGATTGCCAAGTGATACACAAGTGACTCTGTTTACTATAACTAATTTGTTAGATAGGATTTTGTTTGTTTCCAACTCAGACTATTAAATCTGTTTTTTTTTTTTTAAATATATCTCCTAGAGAAACAGCACAATAATAGGGAAAGCTCCAACCTCTCTTTACACTGTGACCCACGACAGACTGCAGCCAAATACCAACTATATGATTCGCTTGCATTGTATGGCGACCACGCACTTGTCTACATGGAGTGACTGGAGTGAGCAGCTTGGACTGGGGACCCCTGAGGATGGTATGTTGTTCGGCTCATTATTAGGCAGCCCTAGGGTTCCAAGGATCTAAAGGCTGTACTGACGCAGCTATTTCTAAACTAGAGGTCCCCATATCCCATAGCCATAGTGGGACATCATGTTGGACACAAGTTTTATCAGCCACTGCACCAACAATTACGCAACAAGAGGTATCTACCTTTGTCACAGAGATATTAGACTAAAACTCCCAGATTCTACAGATTCTACTGATGCCAAACAGTAGAGTAAATACCAGTAAGGCTCTCAGTCTTCGCTGGATTTGGGGTCCTACACACAAAGGAAACACCCTGTGCCAAGATCCAGCTTTTCTCGCTGTTTGTTCAGAGCATGGACATATGCCCAGTAAAACAATTGGGTTCCACAAGAACTTCAAAATAAAATAAACCCAACAGAATTGCCCTGGGTTGGGTCACAGGCATTGCATATACTTTGTTCCCTCTAATTTGCAGTCCATGTGCACAAAAATGATCTTGTTGGGTAGGAGCTGAAATATACAGTATGTGTGTGGGTAAATAATATCGTATGGAACTGGCACAATATGCTGGTGAGCTGGCTGCTTCAGTTGCACGGCTGTATTTAAAGTAAAATGCTAGAAATGTAAGATCAAACTGGGTCGCACCTACTGTCATCTACACTAGCGCTGTGTGCCAACATGCAATGTGCCCTCACTTAGCACAGGGGAGCCTTCGTGCCTATGGTGACTCTCTGTTGCACTAGTGAAACTGCACACAAGGGCACACCTAGGCACTGTCTGTGTAATGCAGGTTCAGCCATTTGCTGGTGTTTACTGTCCAATCCAATATTGATATTAGTGATATTTGCTTTATATATTCCAGTACCAACAGCAGGACTTGATATTTGGAGAGGAGTGAAAAGCTCTCAAGATGGAAGAAGTGTGACTCTTTATTGGAGGGTAAGTGAATATAATACACAAGAGCCATAAATATCCTGTAAATTATATCCTAATAAATGGTGTAGTGATGTCATCAGTTGGTGGTTAGTGATGACATTTGCATCACGTGATTCAATATATTGTACCTCCTAAAATATTAGGAATCACCTTGTAGTTCCATGATCTGTATATACTTTCATACAGGTCATGAAACTCCAAGGTGGCTTCTAATAGCCTAGTATTTTACAACCGGGGGTACATAATTCTCTGTATAACACACATTTGGTAAATGTATTTTAGCCTCTCTCGGCAATCCATGCCAATGGATACATTGTCTGGTACAACATTACCTGGAGGCAACGCTACGACCAGTCGAATTATCAAAGCAAAGTTGTCTACGAGCCAAACAACAGCGCCCAGTTACTGATTGATGGACAGGCTTATGTGATCCACATTACTGCCCAGAATGGAGCCGGCAGCTCACCGACTTCTGAGATAAGAATTCCAAAAAATGATGGTAAGCTATTTTGCTCAATGAAGTCCACACAAACATCATATGTTTGTATTGGAGGAAAATTAAACCCAACAATGTACAAATAGGAGATCCTTTAGTTCGCTAGAAAGCCATCCAACTATTTCCAGCCATAACCAGCTGCTGTGGTAGGGAATTGCCTAAGCACTAGTGAAGACTTGTCTTATGGTTATGGTAAATCCTCCCTTCAGCCTACATGGGGGACCAGCTATTGCCTGCACTGTCCTAGAGATTAAAAAAAAAAAGTTAATTGTACTCATCGATCAGTGTAGCACAACAAAACCCGGAGACTTTCAGTGATCATCTTCATTTTTTGAATGGCACCTGTTCATGTTCTTTTAACCTTCTTCTACTGATGTAAGACTTACAAGTCTGCCACGAAATAGTTTAGACGAGTGATCCCCAACTAGTGGCTCGGGGGCGACGTGTTTCTCACCAACCCCTTGGGTGTTGCTCTCAGTGCCCCCAAACCAGGTAGTTATTTTTGAAGTCCTGACTTGGGGCAAGTTTTGGTTGAATAAAAACAAGATTTCCTACCAAATAAAGCCCCTGTAAGCTGATAGGGTGCATAGAGGCCCCTAATAGCCAATCACAGCCCTTATTTGGCTCCTCCATGAACTTTTATGGTGCTTGTGTTGCTCTCCAAGTCTTTTTACATTTGACTGTGGCTCCCGAATAAGAAAGGTTGGGGATCCCTGGTTTAGACCATTAACCAGATGTTTTGTTTTTGAAATATTGCTTTCATATTGGATTTACACCAGTACTTTTCTATTAGCCAGATAAACGGACTCTCTAAGGACCCTCTAATGGACTCTCTCTAATGGACTCTCTTTATGTTTTTCAGGAGACCAGAAAAAAAAATGTAAAAATGTAAAATCAGGGAAATGCATTATATATTGGTGTGACCACATAAAACCAGTGTAAAATGTGGAGAAACTTAAAATCAGGAAATGTAATTGAGGTCTCTATTAGAACTAAATGGGAGAACAAATACCTGTGCATATAGCGCTCTAGCTGGAATTGATCCCAAGACCCCAGCAATGCTAATCATTGTACTGTAGTGCTGCCCATTTATGGATTATTAAAGATAACAGGGGTTAATTAATGGCTGTACCTGCAATTGCAGTGGCGCAAAAATGGATGCAACTAGTTACAAGGCATGACACCATCATTATAGGTACTTGGGTCCAAAGATGCCCTTTGCACTTCTCTGTATTTGTTCTCGGCACCAGTGAGTCCGTACCACCAAGCTAGCCTACTGACAAAAGGGAACCCCCGGAGGTACCACTAGCTTCAATCCGGAGGCAATTCCAGGGTTCCGTTAGTGGACTGCGCCAATAGGCAAAGCAGAACCGTTTCAGTTTAGTTCGATTTGAAGAACTGGGCACAATTGCTGTTAACACAGTGGGGAATTTTCAGTGTAATAAATGCTTTGGTCACTATGTGCACACCTATATCTGTTGAAAAGCCAACAATTAATATTATTCTTCTACCTTCAGTAAGCCCTGTTAGTCATGTGACGTGTCTCCTATATCATTTTCCTAGAAAATATAGACAACAGCCAAATTAAAGAAGAAAGGGCTTATGGCAAAGATGGGGGTATTTACGTATCATGGAAGCCTCACCCTGCTGCTTATCATGGATACGTTGTGGAGTGGTGCAACTTTCCAAAATCCCAACATTGTGACCTTCAGTGGAAGAAATTCAATGCCAGTGTTGATAGTGATGTCATCAGATCTGGTAAGCGTGTCATTAGCAAGAAAATCACATCATCATCATCATCCGGGGACTGGTGGCCACAAATCCCAACATCTTGTACAGCTGGGGGAGGGGTGCAAGTTGCTCTTTACTAATCTACTCAACATTACTATTATCGGAAGGAAAAAAGTTACAACAAGAATGAGTATATAAATGCGCTTGCATAGTGAGCGGCCATTTCTGGGAATTCTGAGGGCCTAAAGCTGGCCATACATGCACCAATATTATCGTACGAAACCTAAGCAAAAGCTTCGGATATGGGTCGTCTCGTTGATTGGGCGGAACAAAAGATTTGCGTTCAGGGCTGAATCGTCAGGTGGAGGTAGAATCCCGCCTCCATATCTGGCAATTAAGCTCTGAACGTCAGTGGATGGAACGGACGATCGTAATAGTAAGGTGTATGGCCACCTAAAGGCTTCTATGTGCTTGTATAGTTCTACGTTCAAAGGAAACCTCTCAGGGAAAGGGTATTACTGGCACCTGTATACTCTGTGCATCATCAGCAGATACAGCACTGTGTATAAAATGCATCCATTTGTTTTAATAAAGCAATTCCAGTTTGTGGTTGGATGCTCTTTACTGCTTCCAAATGATGTGCCCTGTGAGTGTTGCCCACCCACCTCCTACACAGCCCCTACAGATCTACCTGCTTTCAATCCCGTACCCTCAGATAGAAACACATTAGCTGTAACCCCCATAAATTCTCTATTAACAAGGATTAAATCTCTGTATTTCCCCCCAGTCTGCCTCAGAACAGCATGGCTGCCTGCCTTTACCTACTACTGCCCCCTCTATCAGCACTAGGCACCCTCATATTCACACTATCTCCCAGTGACTTCTCCCCAGAGTGGTGCAACCCAGCCCTTTCCTGTTTTTGAAATATACTAAACCACATGCCCCCCCATCCCTCCCTCCCACAGTTACTTAGTGACATTCCTGAGACTGGAGCACACAACATACACTCAGAACATGACCCAAATATCTCCCACTGTTTATTCCTTTATGATTCCCTCTTGCTTGTATAAGTCATATCTTTGTTGAACACAGGTTCCATCCCAGAGAGGTTGTTGGCCAGGGACAGTTTATATCCCTAAGCAGAATAAAGAAACATGTAGTTATGGCTGCACCCTGGCAATAGGGATTCCAAACTGTGTTAATGACAAAGCCTCAATGTCCTAATGGACCTACCTTGGAGATCAAGGTACTTACAAACTGTAGCTCTTGTTTCCTATGTATTTATTACACCTTCAAGAAACAGTATAATGTAATCAATGGCACAAATGGTACTAAACCATGGGGACTCATCACACAACCCTACTTGCTGATTGGCTGCTACAGATTACCAGGCGTAGAACATACTGCATAACTTATTACAAGGCGAAACTTGGATAAACTATTAGGAGCCTGGATTATTGAGTTGACAAGGATCATCTCAAATATATTTGATGCAAATGGCCATGTATTTTGCCTACAGATGCCTTTAATCCAGGGGAAAGATACACCTTCAGGATTTATGGATCTAATGAACAAGGAGAACATCTACTGGAGAAGAAGTCAGGATATATAAAGGAGCTGGGTAAGAAATAATCCAGTGTATAACAATATATTAAAGGGCACATATACTTCACTAATTTGGGTTAACTGCTGATTTACCATAACCTTGGAACAATGGCTACTATAGAAATAGTTTATCATGTCAACTAAGGAGAACCAGAAGAACAACTATTGCTGGGGGAGGCTTGACTCAAAAAAAGTAGGAAATCTTTGTTGTATAAAGCAGGGACCATAGAAAAAAGGTTCTTCTACTAGGCAAGGGTCTGACCCACTGCATCCACAGTAGGGGTATAGGGTTTAGCACAGACACTACAGTATGTGGAGGGGGTTTGAGCACCTTTGTCCAGGGTTATAGTAACTGACCCCATATGTCATGCTAAGCAAGTTACACTTGTGACTCCATGCTATAGTCGATCTGCTGATACAATGATATGTTCTTTTTGGTTTTTTTTAGCCTGTTCCGTGGCAATGAGCTTAAAAGTTGATGCAATCAAAGCAGACACGGTGCATCTGACGTGGGATCCTTATCAACGTGACGCCTGCCAAGAAGGATTTATCACTCACTTCAGAATCTACTTAAAAAGTCCTGGAGGAATCTGTGGGATGAAAGGTTCAACTGAACACACTCTTACAGGTAACACAGTCATATCCTCATTCCTTATATCTATATTTACCGAAAGTCTTTCCCAACCAGATGTAGCAACGAGCTAAATCTGCCTGTGGCCAACTCTCATTCCAAACCAGAGCGGAGCTACGACTTGCACAGGATCCAGGTGGAGGCAGGCTTACACATGCACACTGCCCTTGTTTTGGAATAGAATAATTACTGCACATTCAAAGATCCGGCTGGGCCTCAAAATTATGACAGATTGTAGGAAACAGAAACTGAAAGTCAAGGCAATTCTAGGTTAAAGGAATACTGTCATGGGAAACCATGTTTTTTTCAAAATCCATCAGTTAATAGAGCTTCTCCAGCAGAATCCTGCATTGGAATCTGTTTTTCAGACACAAACAGATTTTTTTATATTTAATTTTAAAATTTTACATGGGGCTAGCCATATTCTTCATTTCCCAGGGTGCCACAGCCATGTGACCTGTGCTCTGATAAACTTCAGTCACACTTTACTGCTGCGCTGCAAGTTGGAGTGATATCCCCCCCTCCCAGCAGCCAATCAGCAGAACAATGGGAAGGGAGCAAGATAGCAGCTCCCAGTAGGTATCAGAATAGCACTCAATAGTAAGAAATCCAAGTCCGGCTTGGGACTCCTCCAGTTACATGGGAGTAGGAGAAACAATAGGTTAGCTGAAAGCAGTTCTAATGTGTAGCGCCGGCTGAAAGCTCAGACTCAGGCACAATGCACTGAGATGGCGCCTACACACCAATATTACAGCTACAAATACATTTGTTGCTAAATGCTTATTTGTGCCCTGGGTACCCCTGAAACTATAGCCAGCTGTTACCCTAATGTTTCTATATATCTGTAACCTTGTTATGGGCTAAGGGGGCCCAGCCTTAAGGCCAGTTTGGGGGGGATTTGGAGTGAGTGCTTATTTGTGCCCTGGGTACCCCTGGAACTATAGCGGGGTGACTGTTACCCCAATGTTTCTATATATCTGTAACCTTGTTATGGGCTAAGGGGGCCCAGCCTGAAGGCCAATTAGGGGGGGAAATTTGGGGTGAGTGCTTATTTGTGCCCTTGGTACCCCTGGAACTATAGAAGGGTGACTGTTACCCCAATGTTTCTATATGTCTGTAACCTTGTTATGGGCTAAGGGGGCCCAGCCTGAAGGCCAGTTAGGGGGGGAATTTGGGGTGAGTGCTTATTTGTGCCCTGGGTACCCCTGGAACTATAGCAGGGTGACTGTTACCCCAATGTTTCTATATATCTGTAACCTTGTTATGGGCTAAGGGGGCCCAGCCTGAAGGCCAATTAGGGGGGGAAATTTGGGGTGAGTGCTTATTTGTGCCCTGGGTACCCCTGGAACTATAGCAGGGTGACTGTTACCCCAATGTTTCTATATATCTGTAACCTTGTTATGGGCTAAGGGGGCCCAGCCTGAAGGCCAGTTAGGGGGGGATTTGGGGTGAGTGCTTATTTGTGCCCTGGGTACCCCTGGAACTATAGCAGGGTGACTGTTACCCCAATGTTTCTATATATCTGTAACCTTGTTATGGGCTAAGGGGGCCCAGCCTGAAGGCCAGCTAGGGGGAGATTTGGGGTGAGTGCTTATTTGTGCCCTGGGTACCCCTGGAACTATAGCAGGGTGACTGTTACCCCAATGTTTCTATATATCTGTAACCTTGTTATGGGCTAAGGGGGCCCAGCCTGAAGGCCAGTTAGGGGGGGGATTTGGGGTGAGTGCTTATTTGTGCCCTGGGTACCCCTGGAACTATAGCAGGGTGACTGTTACCCCAATGTTTCTATATGTCTGTAACCTTGTTATGGGCTAAGGGGGCCCAGCCTGAAGGCCAGTTAGGGGGGATTTGGGGTAAGTGCTTATTTGTGCCCTGGGTACCCCTGGAACTATAGCAGGGTGACTGTTACCCCAATGTTTCCATATGTCTGTACCTATATCAAAAACATTTGAGCTCCTCTTATTCATTTTGCAGATGGGAACAGAGTGTGTATGATTTCTATCAATGATACTGAAAAGAAGAACTTTTCTATAAATCCCCTCAAACCAAGCACAAAGTATGAAATAGCTATGGTGGCCTGGACTGGAGGTGGGGAAGGTCCTCTTGAATTTACTAAAGTCAGGACTCAGCCAGACAGTAAGTATAAACCACTCAGTGTTTATCCAAAAAACATGAAATGCCATAGGCCAAAAAGGACAGATAAATACCCTTCTATAGTCTGTGAGACAGGTGGGGGTAAGATACAATAGGGGGGATAAGAACTGCACTCATGATTGGATACATCTTATCCTGACACAATGGTTTCTGTGCTAATTCAGTCCATTTTTTGTCTGACAGCAACTGCAGTGATTATGGCCATAGCCCTGCCGGTGATTATTGTGTCCATCATGTTGCTACAGCTACTGCTCCTGGGATACTGGAAGAGGCAATGGTAGGTACTGGTACATAAGCTTATGTTCTTCTACACGGCCTAGTGCTGTCAGGGATGTCCTTGGTTTGAGCGAAATGAATAGTGGCTTCTAAATTCAACAGACCACTGGGTTATGAACTTTATTGCCTCCTGTCATGCCCCTCCCTATAGTGGTGGGGGAAAGGGGGGAGGGGCAGGAGGAATGCCAGCGCTATTTAAATCAAGCACTTGTGTGGGTGGGAAGTGTCACTAGAATTTCTATTTTGCTTTGTGGGAAACCAGTTTCCAATTGGGGCGGAGAAGCAGTCTGTACGATAATGTGCGAAATGCGTCTGGGTACGAAGTGTAACCTGCAACTTGTTTTTGTTTTCTTTTAGGGTAAAGAACGTGTGTTTCCCAGATATACCTGATCCAAATAAGAGTAATATTCTCATTTTCCCAACTCTTAAGGTATCGTGTTCAATTCCATATATAATACTATATTTGACTTTTAATGACTGCATTTCTGTAGGAAAAGGCTGGATCAGGGATGGAGCTGCTAAACACGCAATATGGACACATGAGCCCGGTCCGGCCATGCTATAAGGGGTTGTCCACCTTTGAATTAAATTTTAGTATGACGTAGAGAGTGATATTCTGAGACCATTTGCAAAAGGTCTTCATTTTTTTTTATTTGTGTGTTTTTTTGTTTAATTTTTTAGCTTTTTTTTTCAGCACCTCTCCATTTTGGAATTTCAGTAGCTCTGGGTGCTAGGGTCCAATTTAACCTAGCAACCAGACAGTTGTTTGAAAGAGAGACGGGAATATGAATAGAGGAGGGCCTAAAGAGAAAAACAAGTAATAAAAAGTAACAATAACAATAAAATTGTAGCCAATAGTTTTTGGCTGCCGGGGTCAGTGACCCCCATTTGAAAGCTGGAAAGGGTCAGAAAAGGAAGGCAAATAATTTAAAAACTATAACAAATAAAAAATGGAGACCAATTAAAAAGTTGCTAAGAATGGGCCATTCTCTAACATAACAAAGGTTAACCTGTCTAGGTTCCGGTGTCAGTGGGCAGTCCTGTCTAGGTTCCGGTGTCAGTGGGCAGCCCTGTCTAGGTTTCGGTGTCAGTGGGCAGCCCTGTCTAGGTTCCGGTGTCAGTGGGCAGCCCTGTCTAGGTTCCGGTGTCAGTGGGCAGTCCTGTCTAGGTTCCGGTGTCAGTGGGCAGCCCTGTCTAGGTTTCTGTGTCAGCGGGCAGCCCTGTCTAGGTTCCGGTGTCAGCGGGCAGCCCTGTCTAGGTTCCGGTGTCAGCGGGCAGCCCTGTCTAGGTTCCGGTGTCAGCGGGCAGCCCTGTCTAGGTTCCGGTGTCAGCGGGCAGCCCTGTCTAGGTTTCGGTGTCAGCGGGCAGCCCTGTCTAGGTTCCGGGGTCAGCGGGCAGCCCTGTCTAGGTTCCGGGGTCAGCGGGCAGCCCTGTCTAGGTTCCGGTGTCAGCGGGCAGCCCTGTCTAGGTTCCGGTGTCAGCGAGCAGTCCTGTCTAGGTTCCGGTGTCAGTGGGCAGCTCTATCTAGGTTCCGGTGTCAGTGGGCAGCCCTGTCTAGGTTCCGGTGTCAGCGGGCAGCCCTGTCTAGGTTCCGGTGTCAGCGAGCAGTCCTGTCTAGGTTCCGGTGTCAGTGGGCAGTTCACACTGCCATGAAAAGAGGTGGAGCATATGGAGATATAAGTTGCAACTAGTGATCTATGGATCAGGAAAAACTCAACCCAAGAAACCGTAACCTGCGCCCAACCCATAACTCTCTTAATGAAGGCACGTAGGATTCTTGGTGCAATAACTTTAAAGCAGTTTGACCCACACCGTCAGTGTTGGACTGGCCCACAGGGATACCAGGAAATCAGTGGGCCCAGGTATCAGTGGACCCTCCTGCCTCTTACCATTTGGCCTAATTTATAGTCATTCCCTGTTTCTCAATGGGAACAAAGAGACTAAATATAAAGAAGAATAGATAATAGTATGTAAAGATAAAAGACAAGGAAAATATAGAGGTTGAGTGAGAAGTGGATAAAAAAAATAGTCTGGAGAGTGGGCCCATGGTCTAGGGTTTTCTGGTGGGCCCCTGTTATCCCAGTCCGACACTGCACACCAAACCCAACATGTGAATCCATATCTCAGCTCTAACCTGCCTGAGGGTCCCGAGGCTAGCCCACACGTCATTAGTTAAACATAAAATAAAAACAAGCGAAATGCACCCTTTATAATGTAGGATTGTACGATACAGCTGAGGTTTGGCATGGCGGCCTCTACTGTAAGAACATGCCCATATGATGTATTGATATCCAATGTACAAACTATAGCTTGCCCACTCATGGACCTCTCCCTTTCCAGGAACATGAAGAAAAAGTAATGGTGCCAAGAAACTGCGTCACTCAAAAAATTGAGATTCTGGATCAGCAGAACCAGGCAGCCCTGCAAATGAGCGACGTCCCGAGGAAGGAGAGCGAGAGAGAGTGGAACTGCATGGGAGAAGCTAGAGACTGCGCCAATATGGACAGCAATCTACATGATATGAAACGTGCAGGTCCTTTATACCAAAACTGTGATCATACGATCGATCAGACTCAATCAGCCATCTATTTGGAGTTCATCAACAGGAACTTTTGCGGCACCCCAGAAGATGCTTTCGAAATCCTAACAAGCGAGGGCTATCAGCCGCAAAGAGAGATCCAGCCAATGGTGATGCCTAAATGATAGTGATGAGTGAATTTATTCGCCGGGCATGGATTCGCAGCGAATTTCTGCATTTTGCCATTGGTGAATTGTTTCGCGAAACGTCTGAAAATTCAGCAAGGAAAAAATTTTGTTGTCGTGCATCAAATAAGGACACGGTCACGTCAAAATTGGGCGCGGTCGCAACAGAAAAAGCGAGGGCGACAAAAAATAGCCACGGCGACAAAAAAATTGCGCAACAAATGCGTTTTGCAAATTTTTTCACCGTTTTGCGAATTTTCTTGCGAAGCGAAACAGGACAGATTCGCTCATCACTACTAAATGATCATCACAGCTCTACGGAACGCTAAGCCATCAGTATGAGAACTCATTGTGTTGTGAAGCCTCCAGATAAACGGAGAACAAAATCCTACTGGTTATTAAGGGATTGGGGTTGTTTCATTTCTTTGGCCACCGTGGCCAGGAAACCATAGTGTCGTCGTATTTGGGCGCATTGAAATGTGGTGCCAACACCAGTTCAAGCCTGGAGAGACACGAGTGCAGCCATGATGACATGATGGTGGTGACAATGCAAGATAGTGGGCAATGCTGTACAATCGTTGCACTTATTTGCCAACCCCATGCACTTACTTTGCACTTATTTTGAGCCACAGATAATAGCCAAAGAGGAAAAGACTTCAGGAGGTTGTGGGCATTTTGTATTTTTTGGCATTATATAGAGAGAGGGATTATCAATACATAAAACTACAGCATTAAAGGTAAAATAAAGCTTTATTTGCTAGAATTACATTTATTACACAAGGCAAAAGGGGTCGTATGTTTTTTTTTTTTTTTTTTGGCCACTTATTGGCTCGTACATGGCCAATATCAGGAAGGTTGTAAACCTCCATCAGGCAATGAAAGCATCAGCCTGCGCATAGTCCTCTTCCACTGGAACTTATATGCCCCAAATGAGCCAATCCTTGAACTGGCACCCAAAAGACTGGGTCAGCCAACATGGATAAGGCCACCAAAGGCGAGTATGTGGCCAGCTGTGCCTGCAGTTTGATTGGCTCCCAATGAATCAGACCATAGTGCACTGCAGGGAAATAAGAGTGTAAGCTCTGTCAGCCCATGGACTGGGATCATTCTTTATCATTTCTGCAAAGCACTTTGCAATAGGTTGATGTTCTATAAAGGAATATAGTAATAGTAATATTTTTTATAGAATTTGCAGTTGTAGTACTTTTGCTGTCCATACACATGCTGGACTTCTTTAATAGATGGGCTTAATAGTGAGATATTATTGGGCATCACAAAGACTATGGGCAGAAAATTCTAGAACAAGTACTGATAGGTATGAGAATAGGAAACCCCTAGGATATTTATGTGCAGATAGAGAGTAAAAGGGATGATGAAACATTTCAGAAGGGGTGAGAGTAGATGGAATAGCCTGGGCCTTATTGCTGGCGTAGCAGGGAACATGCAAGAGATATAAAAGGATTGATTTAAAGGGGAACTCCGGCCCCACACAACCCAGAAACCCCTATTATACCTATCACTGTAATCTGTTAATCCAAAAGGTATGAATAAATACCATTTTTATATGCTGAAATCCAGCTGCTTGCAATTATGTTTATGTTTCAAAAAGCTTGCGTTGTGTCTGGGTGGAGTTCCCCCTTAAGGGCTGAAACAGTAACGTTCATTAATCAGAAGCACTTCTCTGGGAGCCATGATTGTAGGAACGGCATAATGCCAAAGGCTGCCCTTGATGATGGCAAGGCAGGGGGGGGTGAAGCAGTTATTCCTGCAGAAATGTGAATTTTGTGGAATAAAATGTTGAAAAGTCATTATTCACGCATTATATTGTATTTTATTAAAGAGAAAGCTAGTACACAGCAATAGTTTGTATCATTCCTTCAGCACCATCTAACCGTACAGAGAGAGCATGCTGGAATATGTGGCTATCCTGCTGCCGGCGTGGTGTTCCGCTCTGCTTACGGCACAGGAGTAACCCAGGAGATACTGTAGCAACCTGGAAAAGACGAAATCTACAGCCCCTTTATTGTCCAATGTGCCACCGTAGGATTGACAGCGGTGGGAAACCAGCTAAAACTGCCCATTCCCTGGCACCCAAGCTCTGAGTGAGGGGCAGTGGCTGCTTAAGTATCGATTTTGCACCAAGTTTTAATCAGTTTTCTAAGGAAAAAGGGGGGTCAACGTGGATCCATCGTAAACAGTGTGGGACCCATATTTGGATCCTGACCTTTAGAAAAGTGGCCAAATTATCAGGGAAATACGGTAGAATGCTTTTTAGGAATAAAATTTATGCTAGTACCTGCCTTGTCTCACTAAATTAATTTTCAGCCAACTGCAGGCGACTGAAAATGAATTTAGTGACAAAAGAACATCAGGATGTTGCTCTGCTTAGAAAATGAAGTTAGGGAGCAAGGAAGAGTCATGTGACCTTTATTTGGCCATATGTAAAGGTGCCCATACACGTGAAGAACCGCTTGCTTGGCAAGGTCGCCAAGCAAGCGGATCTTCACCCGATATCCCCACCTACGGGTGGGCAATATTGGGAAACATGTAGGCTAATTAGATTGTTTGGCCCTGGGGGCAAACAATTGAATTATTATGGCGGCAATGGGGCAGTTGGTTCGGAGACCCCGATCCGGCTAAATCTTTTAACCTGCCTGATTGATATCTGGCCAATTTCAGGCCAGATATCGGTCCGGCAGGCCCCTCGTTCCTGCCCCTACACGGGCCAATAAACTGCCGAATCGGCAGCTACAGTCGGCCGTATATGGCCACCTTTAGAAGAGACTTTCTTTTTCTCAGTAAATTAATTAGGCATCTGGCTGAAATGAACAGTTTAAAAACAGCTGCTATCTTAAAAACTAGAAAAATCCAGTGCTTAGAAGAGCCTGAAAAATGGAGAGTGTGAAATGTGCTAGCTGTATATAGTGAGGTTTTATGCCAACTAATTGCTGCTGGATCCGTGTTGGTTTCAGTTAGACCTATGGCCTATTTAGTCAACAAAACGAGACTGTAATTAGTCATGATGCTCTAGGTGACTGGATCACTGTAGCAAACACATACAGGGCCAGCTCTACCATACAGCCCAGGGTAGTAGGGTTAGGGGGGCAGCCTGTGAGTATCACTGAAGAAACTTGGGTGGGTGGGTACCTGCTTCCCCAGGACAAATGGGCCAATCTCCGGGAGAAGGGATGGGCTGATATCCGGGGCCTACGGCAGCAATAGGCCTAAATGCAACCCTGGCCACATACACTGCTTGATATTGATAGAATGTAGATAGATAGATACATAGATAGATGATAGATAGATAGAATCAATGTATGTGAGTTATATGTTCAACTGTACACACAATCCCACCTGAATATCCCTGCTCGCGGATACATGGCCAATACGACCCCAAACTCACACAAAAACGGAAACAGAACAAACTGAGAATTTTTGGTATATTTTATTAACAATATATCCCTTTCGTCAGATTATGCTTGAGAAGGCTCCAATGCCCTTCCACAGTAACTGTACACACTATACAAGGAGAAAATAATAAAAAAAAAAAAACGATGGGCGAAACATTTGGAACAAGCCTCTTCTTTTCCTTTAAATTATACACAGCTCAATGAAATATTCTTACGGAAAATATATAAATAGTATTTCGTTTTCCTTTCTATATTACAGTTATACAATATAAATGAGAAGTTCATGTCTGTGCAGTGACCTACAAATAGTATATCCTCCAAAAGTGTAGCAGCGTATTACTAAAGAAACCCCCCCAGTGAGAGCGAGAGAGACAGCTATGAGATGGTTACTAAGCAGTCACATTTTCTTTAGTTCTACTTCACACCACTTCAAAAAGACCATCTGAAATGGTTGCAATATAGTCACCTTCATTCACAAAATGTGTCCTCACTTACTAGGAGTATGCAGATTAAAGGCAAGGATATGGGTTCAAATGTAAATGTAAAATGTTTGGGAGCAACACGAGTGTGAAAAATGTACCTGGGGTGCCAAATAAGCACTATGATTGGCTGCTTGGTAGCTCTATGTGGACTGGCGGCCTACAGGAGGCTCTGCTTGGCATTACATAAGGTTTTTATTCAACCAAAACTTGCCACTAAGTCAGGAATTCAAAAATAACTCCCTGGTTTGGGGGCACTGAGAGCAACATCCAAGGGGTTGGGGAGCAACATGTTGCCCCTGAGCCACTGGTTGGGGATCCCTGCTCTAGGGTAGTCAGTTGGCTCTCACAGGGCATGATGGGCACAGAATATCCTAGAAAGAAGCTCCTATATTTAGAAGAATCCTTTGTAAACAGCAGCACAAAAACCATTAACACCTGACCATAAGAGGGTGCCGTTATATATCGGGGGGAAAGTCAGCAAGATTATATCCATTGAGTATCCAGAAAGTAGGAAGGAGAGGAAGATCTGTGCTCATGATAGACAACAGCTGAATGGAGTCTGCTGGTTGAGCACACAGCCACCATCTTGCCCTAAAGTCTCTGGGACACTGGCAAGTTAGCCCCTATTAAATGGCAGCCGATGGAGGCTGTAGATTGCATATCTTAGAGCTACACAATGACTTGTCACTGTTCCAATACACACATAAAGTAGTGAGCTCTGACTGAGAACTTAATACTAGAAACTGGGTACAATGTGGCCGCCGTCCAAAGGGAAAGTATAAAGTGATAAATACAGCGATTGCGCATGGCACGTACCAACAATTGCATCTTGAGCTTGGCATTGCCGCTGAGAGTTGCGCTGAGAACTAAATGGAAAGGAGGAACTTGGGTAGATGGGTAGAAAGTACCTCTTTGGGCGCCATTACCATAAAGGAATAGATGCAAGAAGGGAAGAGCCAAGTACAGCTGGATAATTCTATGCATTGCTGTTGCTTGCAGATGTGATCAGTACATATATTGGGCAAAACATGTGTTACAAACAAACCTTGGTTGGTAAGCAGATAAAGTGCTGCTTATTGTATATTGATAGACAGGTGCCCTTATAAAGTCTCATTCCTTACTTCAGCCATACCATGAGGGTACCCTGGGGAACAGTGGCTGGGCCTGGTAAGTATAAATGATCAGAATGAAGGCGGTACCCTGGGGAACAGTGGCTGGGCCTGGTAAGTATAGATGATCAGAATGAAGGCAGTACCCTGGGGAACAATGGCTGGGCCTGGTAAGTATAAATGATCAGAATGAAGGCGGTACCCTGGGGAACAGTGGCTGGGCCTGGTAAGTATAGATGATCAGAATGAAGGCAGTACCCTGGGGAACAATGGCTGGGCCTGGTAAGTATAGATGATCAGAATGAAGGCAGTACCCTGGGGAACAGTGGCTGGGCCTGGTAAGTATAAATGATCAGAATGAAGGCAGTACCCTGGGGAACAGTGGCTGGGCCTGGTAAGTATAAATGATTAGAATGAAGGCAGTACCCTGGGGAACAATGGCTGGGCCTGGTAAGTATAAATGATCAGAATGAAGGCCGTACCCTGGGGAACAATGGCTGGGCCTGGTAAGTATAGATGATCAGAATGAAGGCCGTACCCTGGGGAACAGTGGCTGGGCCTGGTAAGTATAAATGATCAGAATGAAGGCAGTACCCTGGGGAACAATGGCTGGGCCTGGTAAGTATAGATGATCAGAATGAAGGCGGTACCCTGGGGAACAGTGGCTGGGCCTGGTAAGTATAGATGATCAGAATGAAGGCCGTACCCTGGGGAACAGTGGCTGGGCCTGGTAAGTATAAATGATCAGAATGAAGGCCGTACCCTGGGGAACAGTGGCTGGGCCTGGTAAGTATAAATGATCAGAATGAAGGCAGTACCCTGGGGAACAATGGCTGGGCCTGGTAAGTATAGATGATCAGAATGAAGGCGGTACCCTGGGGAACAGTGGCTGGGCCTGGTAAGTATAGATGATCAGAATGAAGGCCGTACCCTGGGGAACAGTGGCTGGGCCTGGTAAGTATAGATGATCAGAATGAAGGCCGTACCCTGGGGAACAGTGGCTGGGCCTGGTAAGTATAGATGATCAGAATGAAGGCGGTACCCTGGGGAACAATGGCTGGGCCTGGTAAGTTAAAATGATCAGAATGAAGGCCGTACCCTGGGGAACAATGGCTGGGCCTGGTAAGTATATATGATCAGAGTGAAGGTGGGTCTCTGCGTTGATGGGCAATGCCTTTACCTGATTACCCCTATAGTAAATTTACCATGGTGCTGATGACCGAAAGGATGCATTAGAGGCACTGAATGAGTAACCGAAGCAGACTACATACAGGACAATGATCTTTCCTTCAGCAGTCAGAACAGCTGGATCCCAGGCAGACTCCCAATGTTCCTATAGGCTGTAAGGCAGTGTATGTTTTAGTCTAAAAATGGCTAAGAGGAAAGTGGGTTGGATAGTCTCTCTTTAGTAGATATGGAACAATCTAGACTACCTTTCCCTTCAGCCATTTTTGGACTAAAACATACACTACCTTACAGCCTATAGGAACATCATGGGGTGCTAAAGGTTGCTCATTAACATTTACAGGCTGGGCAACAATAATGTAATGTATGTGGTACCGTAACTACCCCAACTGACCCTCTGCCCTTCCTACACTTGCTGCTCTGGGGCCCTACTATATGCAAATGGCAGGCCCTCACCCCTAACAGCAGCTATGCATACAAGCACGAGGGAGTTGCTGCCCATCTCTGTATCCTAATAGGGTGCCATTATCTATCAAATCCTATGCTGTGGGGCTCACTAGCAAATGGGAAGATTGGTCCATTTTACTGTAATCATGCCAATTACCCAAGCACGGCCTGTGTGTGCCTGGCAGTTACATGAATGCAGGGTGCAGAGATATGACAAACATTGCTAGAGGCATTACTGGCCAATCAGAGAGACACTGGATGCCATTTTTACCACATGGACACAGAATGGTTATTGCTTGGGAAGTTTACAAAAGGGACAGCAAACCCTACACTTAACCATCACTGCATTAGTCCAATCAGGAAGGAAGGAACTGAAATATCATTACAGTATTTACCAGTGGCTAACTGCATTGCCAGCTTGTCCCAGCCAGGACTGTGCAATGAGCCAGTAACACCAATAAGTGAAAGGGTTTCATGATGTTTAATTATGGGTTACTTCTGTGTTGCAGAGAAACATTAAGTTTGCCCCAGTAGCTGTAAGGCTACAGTCAGAATGGCCATTTGGGCTGCCATTGACATCTGGTGAAACAGCGGCTGATAAAAACTCTTCTCAGCCATATGAGTCTATGGCTAATGCCGTGCCTGAAGCCCTCATAGAAGTTAAAGGCAGCCCTCCACTTACAAATACGTTCTAGAGCATCTGGCAGTGAAAGGCTGCTTGCCACCCCGAGAGGTTGCGGCACAGTGGTTCCCTAGAAGCGATCTAGCTTTCCCAGTTCAGGCCCCACTTCGAGAGCCAACATTTGGCCAGGGCCCCCCTTATAATAACGTGACGGTTATATGAAAACAGGGTTATATGAAATCTGGGTTTCCAGGAGTATCTAAGGGAAACTAGGGATGCCCCAAATGCAGAATTCGGGTCAGTATTCAGCCAAGATTCTGCCTTTTTCCGCAGGATTCAGACTTGGCCAAACCAAAATTGTAAAAATCATGTGACTTTCTGTCACGTAAACACAGAAGTTGAAATTTTTCTCATGTGGCACTGCGACATTTAACCCTTCCAACACCTAATTAGCATGTGCTAATTAGGATTTGGGTCGGTGTTCAGCCGAATTGATTTGGGGGTTCAGCCAAATCCGAAAGGGATTCGGTGCATCCGTAGAACACAACTGCCATAGCCCTCACATCGCGCCCTAAATAGCCTATGGGTTGGGCAACCCCACTTCTGCTGTGGGCTTATCCCAACACCCGGGAAGCTTTAAAATATTAAAGAATGACAGACAGAAGGAGTGTTCTAACTGTGGTTAAATGGTCAGTCTGACTTTAGCCTCATACCATTTCTATAAAAAAGCTTCTTTGTAGCTGCTGAGACCATCCTATAAGGTCCTGTAGGGTCTCTACTTTCTATAGCAGATAAGCTATTTACAACTGCTTCAGGTTTTATGCCTATATAAAATGGGCTATTACTTGCCCTTTAATCTACAGTTAGTGCTGAAATATTTCCAAAATGAGTCGGTCCTAGCTCATGTCCATGTTAATAACTTAGCAGCGGTTCCCAAGCCTCGGCCAACAGGAATTGCTGTAAAACAGATTTCCATAAAACCAGAAAGAAGTGGAATAACTTGGAATGCAATGGATCGCCACAGAAATACTATACAATATGGCTGCAACAGAAGGAACTGGCGCCTCCGACTCCTCCTAGAACCAGCAGCCGTGTAAGGGGAGCAGGGAGTTCTGATTGGGTGAATGAGTGTGAATGCGAAACAGATCTCTCATATCAGAGAGATGAGAAACAACTGGCAGGGTCCCCCCATCCCAAGGAATGAAGGTGGGATTTAAATAAAATTATTAATATTAATTGAAAATCACAAAGAAGTTCATGACACACAAAATCATTGCAGGAAAAAGGCAGCAAATGTTACAAAATGCCATTTTCTATGTGTTTTCAATACAATTAAGTAATGGCAGCTGTGGGAAATGCTACCATTTTTGCCAAAATATTGCAGATACGCTAGTTGGCTTCAATGGCAAATCAGACTCTCGCAAAAAGTACTGGGATCCAATCCAAAGCAATTCCTGGATTCAGCGCACCCCTAGTATGTGATAAACAGGCCCAGACTGGGGGTCAAAATAGCCCCTGGCATATCAAGTACACAGGGGCCCAACCAGCCCCCCACCAGCCCAATAAATAGTGACTATGGCACCTTACAGCAGCCCCTCTGGCATTTGCCAGACCCACAGATTGCCAGTCCAGGCCTGATACATGAATCTATTACACATTTAATAGAGTAGGAAAAAGGCTTACTGTGGAAAACATTAGCTACAATACAAGTTCCCCACTTATGGGAGTCAAAGATAAGTTTCTATAAATACAATAGCCAATTGCATTCAGGTTCCAGAAGGGAAGGAGAACATGACGAATAGTTTATATAGATTACTGATATAAAACACCATTAGGAAACCCTACTGCCAAAGTGCTTTAAATTCATTGTGCCTTGGCATTTACTCTTTTGTCTATACCCCACGGTAAGGACACTGTCCTTTATAAAAGTCCTAAGCGCAAGGCTCACTTGGCAACAGGACCAAGCTCCGCCCCATTTGCAGGTAATCGGTGCCCCTGTCTATTATGACTTCCAGTGAAGAAACTGGACAGCTGGGGATATGATTATATATATCATAAGAGAGATTAAGGGCATTCTGTAGTCCCTACAAGACTAAACCCCCTGCAGGTAAGTAGGACATATCTTGTGAGAGAGAGACTGACACCTTTCAGCTAAGAGCTCACTGAATATTTGCACAGGTTCCAACAGTCCAGCTGAATGATATATATACACATACACACACACATATATATGCTCAAGCTGGTCAACAGTTTAAAGGTTAATTACATACTCATGTAGTGAAGGTGATCATGCTGTATATATACATATTTGCATATCTGCGTCCTTTTGCTGCTAGAAAGCCCTCCATCGCCATCGCACCGCAACGCATTGAAGGCAGAGTTTCCGGCAGCAAACAAACATACAAAAAAAATCCCCCCCCCCCCCCCCCCCCCCCCTGAACATCTCCATCCGATTTTAGATAGATATGTTTTTAAAAAGCAAAAAAAAAGTGCCTGTGTTGAAGCCATCGTCCTCTCCTGTACATACAAACCAGTCTTGTGCAAATAATTAAAGAAAAATAAAAAGTACTTGCTTTAATAGGAAGAGGGAGGGAGGTTCGGGTAGCTCCGTATGTTCACAGCAATCCTAAATCATATTAATTTGTCTAATTAATAAATGTTGAGATTGTCTTTTATCATGGAATGTGCAAAATTACCTTCTAGCCTGATTGCCACGAGAGCCATGCCGTAGCACTGAAATGTATTATGGCTGCTGCAAGCTTCTAGACTGGCCACAAAATGGCACTGTGTCAGATATTGCCTAGTGATGAATAAGGAGAGCTACGTTAGTTTCCTTAACCAGAGAAGGATCAGTGTTGGTTCCAAAACAAGAGCACACAATGCATGACATGGCAATAAAATAGGTTTAGGGCGAGGAGTCCGAAAATGCAGTGGCAATGGAAAGGTTATAGGAAAGGGAGGAGGTGCCTTAGCCGGTGCTATAAAAACAAGAAGAAATACATTATTTCCAAGTAGTGTTTTGAAAATACATCACAGGGCCTTTGTCCCTGAGCTGCCTCTATACAACATGGCAAGTCTCCGCTGACTGGAAGGGACATGCAGGGAAGTACCCATCTGTCCGTAGAGAAGGCATTGCGTTGCTCGCCAAGAACAGCGCAGGAGTCGGCATTTCCTGTCCGAGAGATTTCCGCATGGTTATTTACAGGTGAGCGGTGCAGGCGTTTCAGTGCTTGGCTCTTGCATACATAGATACTGACTATTAGGGTCCCCCCAGAAATTGCCAGGGAGAAGCAGGGTGCGTCGGTGTTCGGGCTCTTCCTTCCCCTGGCAGGTACCAGTTTGCACCGGAGCAGGATAACAGGACGTGCTCCTCCGTCTGTCCGTCTGCTTAATCAGACAAAGTCATTTGCAGTCTTCCGAGACGACTGAAGGTCAGGATTCCGGTTCCGTACTTATTACCATGGGCTTTGGTGGCACCGCTAGGAGAGCCTCGGCCTCTTCATGCATCTGCATTAAACACACACCCAGTCAGTGCTCCCCCAGCATATTGTGGTGCCAGCACCAACTGCCATCACAGCACACAATCTGTCAACTTGGGTTTAAATTAACTTTTAGTATGATGTAGAGAGTGCTACTGAGACAATTTGCAGTTGGTCTTTTTTATGGTTTATGGTTGCAAGGGTCTGATTTACCCTAGAAACAAAGCAGTGATTGGAAGGAGAGATTGAAATATAAAAAGGCCAAGGCCTGAATAGAAAGAGAATTAATAAAAAGTAGCAATAAGATTGAAGCCCCACAGAGCAATAGTTTTTGGTTGCTGGGGTCAGTTACCCCCCTCTAAAGGCAGAAAAAGAAGACAAATAAACTATTAAAAAAAAAACAAAAAAACGAAGACCAACTGCAAAGTTGCTAGGAATAGGACATTCTATAACATACTAAAAGTTAACGTAAAGGTGGACCACCCTTTTAAATCTCAGATCTGTAGTAGTAACCCTAGGGTGCTGCTGTCGGAGCTTGTGGGAAATTGTGTGTCTGCAAGCAGAGAAGCTGCAGGCGTATGGGTGCAGGCACAGGGAGCGGATTTTGCTGCAGAAACCCATTATTGCACTGAAATCCACTCCGCGTGTCTGCACCCTGCCTGACGCAGTGCCTCTGACTGCAGGCACAAAAATGGGTGGAAGCCAGCCGATTGGCTGATTCCCTCTAATCACACTCCATTTTCACCCAACAGTGTAAAGCAACAGGGTTTATGGGTGCACAAAACTGATCCGCCTGACCCCCTGAATGCCTCACACAGAGCCCCTTACACATTGCACCCCAGCTACCTAAACAATTACTGCTCTACATGTTTTTCAACAATATGACTAATGTCATGTAAAGTGTGCTGCCAGGCACCGCATCAGCCTGTGTGTACTCACAGAGTGTTTCAGAGTGGAAATGTATACCTTTGCCTTTTGTGCGTATAGACTGATGCATTGCCTCTCAGTGCATTTAATACAGAGAGAGGTGGGTGGTTCCCATTGGCTAATGCTCCACCCGTGTTGTCACACAGTGTGACATTATACTAATTAGCCTCAGCTTCTGGCTGCCATGGTAATAAAGGGCAAAAGATCCCACTACAAGTCATCTGTACATACTCACAATCTGAAACTGAACATCTTGAAAGAGCTCCTGAATAAATCTCCGGGAAGGGAGTCGAAATGTGCAATGTGCTAATAAGTGGGAAACCTCAGAATAGAGGCAAATGTCATCAAATGCTTGAGGAAACTTCTCCTTAATCCTTAAAGACAAAAATAAAATACATATGAACACAACAAGGCGACGACTCGTCAGTACAACTAATGCACAGTTATACATTTGACAAGAGACAGTTCAACTACAAATAGATATCTCATCTGGGTAATCTCATCATCTTGGTGCATGGATTCTTCACTCATTCTCCCTCTCCTTACGGAGAGTCACTGTGGGAGGTGAGCGTTGCACCCTCCTTGCTTGGCGTCACTTTAACAATGACTCAGAAATGCAAACTTCAAAAGCTGGGATAGAAAACTGCCCATTCACTGGGTAGGGATCGGCCAAATGCCCAGCCCTATTGGGTTTAGTTGATGTTATTAAATCCTATGAATATTAATACAAACTATAAAGCAGAGTGTTAAACCTGTATTCTCATAGTCACATGTGATAGGTAAATAAAGCTTACGTTAAGAGCCCAGTTTCATGGCCTTTTGTTCCTACTGAGCTGCTCAGGTTAATGACAAGCCTTAAGACCTCTTTCCTTAGCAGGATTCTGCATACAGGTGTATCTTCAGGAATCGATTTCCCACCTAAGAGAAAAATATATGGGGTGTGGAATTAATACCTTTACATATATACATTTAACTGATTTGGCAACCAATGGGTGGGGCCTTCGAGGGCCCCATACACAGACTGATTAGCTGCAACTAAGTCTGGAGGGGCTAACTGGTAGCTTTTATAGGCCTGTATATGGCCACCTTAAAGGAGAACTAAAGCTTAACACAAATAAAGGCTGCTATAAATGCTGTACATTATATTTGTGCTTCTGTACCAGTCCAGAGCAACCACAGCCCTTTAGCAGGGAAGATCTGTGCCCCCAAAGATGCCCCAGTAGCCCCCATCTTCTGATTCACTGCATTTGTTCTGGGCTGCTGTCACTTACCTGAGCTTAGACTGATGTACAACATATTGCATATATAAGTCACAAAACAAGGCTGATTGGTATTTAATTCAGATTCACAGGCAGCTAAGAAACCAGTGCAACTTGCATCAAAATTTAAAGGGGAACTCCAACTTCCAAACCAAAATCTGTTAAACAACACAACACAGAAACCCCTAATATACCTATCACTGTAACCTGTTCCTTCAAAAAGTATCAACAAATACCATTTCTATATGATTACAAATTGTAACAACTTCTCCACAGCTTACAGACAGCATACAGATCAGCAGGAGAACAGGGGGCCAGGCTTAGGGAACTCCCTGAGCACAGCTTTGAAGGCCTGGATCATTACCGTGCATTTTCTACCCATATTTATTTTTATGGTCTAGTTCTCCTTTAAGGCCAAATATTGCCAAAGACTTTCAGATTAGGCAGTGGGATCACTTACCTAGAACTAACTCTGTGCTTTTGTCACTGCTTGCCGAGCCCTGGGACACAGCATCACTACACCCTGATATCCCAGAATACTTGGAAGGATGGGATACCACCTCTAAGTGATTGGGGATAGTATGGGCGCACCAGTCAGAATGTGGAATGTCAGGAAAGTCTAAAGGGAAAAATATGGCAAAAAAAACCCAAAACCAAACATGAGAGAAAGAATAATGATGAAATGTAGCGCTAGGGAAATGCCAACCAAAGTAATATGTTTGCAAAATAAATGATAACGCTCACTTTAAGGGAAACTTAACATTCTAAAAATACAATAAACTGTTTAATGAATCTGTTTTACAAATGCTTCATTAGTTTTTGTTACAGTTGCTTATATAGTTAATGATCTATTAATGTGTTACTCATCCTAACTAAGCTGCAATCAGGGATTTTCCCTTCTAATTGGCTGATTCCAGCATGAGTCAGAAATGTGCAACACACTACAGACACACAGAATTGCTGGGTTTTTCACAGCATGAAAAAAGTTGGGTTAAGAAAGCAAACTCTCTCTTAAAGACTAAAGGAAAAAAATTGAATATTGGTAAGAAAATATATATTATTGAACATCTACTACAGTTTGGTGGATTTTGTATAATAATGAAAGTTCCCCTTTAAACTAAAATGCATGAACCATGAATATAAATCATATTTATCAGCAATGCCTCAAATGTCAAAAAGGAAAAAAACGCTAAAGGTATAATCTAAAATGCCATTGGTGCATGCTACTCTGTCATGAAGCAAACTGTAATGCTATTGGAATGCTTGGAGAGTAACCCATCCCATGAAACTAATCACTCTTATTTTTGGGAGCCCTGACTGTCCCAAAAAAAAGATGGTGCTATTGCTAAGGTTGTTTGTAAAGACATATAAATGAAATAAGAGAAGAGAAGGGTGGGTAGGATAATGCTGAATATAAAGGTCAATACACATGTCAATAAAAGCTGCTGATTTGGCCCTTCTGGAGTCGGCAGCTTATTGGCTTGTGTATGGAGCTGCCTGACAAGACTGCCCATCTAATATCTGCAGGAAAAAAGGTCATATATTGATCAGGCGTTTACCATCAATTTGCCTACCTCGAGCTTGCCATACATTTAAAGATGTACGGCCAGCTTAAGAGGAAGAGAAATGTTTACTGTAAGTGCTCACATATAAGCCCTTGGTTTTCCTTGACTAGAGCCACAT
Organism: Xenopus tropicalis; assembly: GCF_000004195.4. Taxonomy (NCBI): domain Eukaryota; kingdom Metazoa; phylum Chordata; class Amphibia; order Anura; family Pipidae; genus Xenopus; species Xenopus tropicalis. The sequence goes on along the minus strand of NC_030677.2, from coordinate 197,067,807 downwards.
GAGAAGTGACACCACTTGACGCAGGTGTAGCTTGCTACTCCAGCATGAAGCGGCCCATGCAGATCCATCAAATGAAACCTCCTGCATAGCCCAATGGAGTCCTAGCCCAACAGGATATCTGACCAAGCATTGTTAGGGTGCAGTGCATGAGTCAGTAAGGTGCCGAGCCAGCCACTCTTCCTTATCAGCCCATGTATGGCTCGTGGCAGTCACCGGCTGCACCCCGGCCTCACAAGAATAAACGCTGTTTAGGCATGAAGTATATCAGGGTATACAATAAAAACCCTTACCTAATCGACTATATTCATTTAACTGATTAGAATGGTTGTAGCCCATTAACTGAATCCCAACACAGTAAAGGCAGTTGTCATCCGTGTGCTCCTGCAGCCCCGTGTCTTCTGTATTCTCCAGAAACTGGGAGGCATCTGAGCGACTCGAGTTCATTATCTCTGTAATGCTGAACTGCTGCCGCAACGCCTGGTATGGACTCCTCACCCCAGATCCTTGAATACCTAATGGACAACAAAACATTTAAACAGTTTGTATATTACATGTCAGGCCTGGACTGGCAACTATTTAGTGGGCTGATGGGGGGCTGTACTTCAAGTGCCAGGGCAACAATATCCACTTTGTGTGCCTGCACCTGAACCAACACAGCGGCCCCAGGACCATTCACAAGGGTGGGCTGAGGCAAAAGCAGGGGCTGATTTCTCTGTCCAGGGTTTATTAGCAGGCACAGAACCAGCCTGGTCTGGCAGTAGCCTGAAGACTTTCAATGAAAGCAAAGAGGCGTTGTTTCACTGTACCTCCTACTTCCGGTGCAAACAATTTAGCTGCTCGCTCTTCACTGGGGGGCACAGTCTTCTGAAAATAAGGAGTTTCCTTCACCTGGGGACACAAACAATTATCAATGAATAATGAATTCAGTATGGAAAGTGATATGCAAGTACTTGGTGTTAAACTGCGTAACAAGAAGATAATCATCACAGAGTACATGTTGAACATTCTCTTATTCATACATTTGTTATATATGATTATTTGCCTATTTACCTGGAACATGTCGTTGATGTCCATAGGCAGAGCGAGTCCTATATAATCATCTGAACTGCCGTAAGCTGCATTCGATATCATGGAGCGTACCGACGAAGATCGCTGAAGTGTATTCTGGTTAATAGGGCTTAATAAATCCTCCTTGTCTAACGAGGCATAACTTAAGGCTTTCATAAACCTGCCATGGGCAAGAGAGCAGAGATGTCATACTGTCCTGATTAACATACTGCTTTTAGTATTTATAGATTAGACTGATGGATAAGACCACATCCATAGATGCAAAAAGAAAGATCTCCTCAGCATCAGAAAATAGGGATGCAGAGAATACCAGATTTTGCGCTGGGATTTGGCCAAATCCTAGGCTTTTTTTGACAGGATTCATACTAGTCTGAATCAAGGTGGCTAAACCAAATCCAAACCCTTAAAATCATATACTTTTGATCTTTAGATCATGTGATAATGTAAATTGCTACACAAGTTTCAAATTTAAGGAGCAATTTGGCTTGGAAATGTAACTAAGAGGATACTGTTGCAATCATTTCAGTGTCTAAGGGATAATTAAAAAATGGCGTGTTTTTGAAAAATGTATCCAGTAAATATTTAATTGCTGCCAAAAGGGCAAGGAAGCTGATGGAACAAATCAAAGACATTATTATAAATTTACAGAGCATGTTACTGAATGAATGCAGACAAAAACTTGGCCTGTGGACCATTTTGAAAGTGGACCCTGGATAAGACATAATAAAAATCTGAACTTATGCTGCAGAGCAGTCTCAATACCAAGAATATCATGTAACCAAAATGGAAACCTTAAGGTATTTAAACACAAGTGCAACATTTTTAAAATGCTCCTTGGAACCTTAGTAAAACTGTGGCCATATAATGGTCTCCACCCGACTGGCCCAAGGGCATAACGAATGGAGAGCTTATAAGTTCTGATAACGTGTGCAATTGATCACAACAACAGAACCTGTACTTGATGAACAAATTTACCTGCTGGACGTTAGTCTAGAGTCCAAGCTCCCTGTCTTCATGGTTATCGTATCAGTGAAAAGAACATCTTTGGCAGGAGAAGCTAAGGCTTCAGAGTGCGACAGTGAAGAATGCATCCGCTGCTGCTGAATCCGCTTTAACGTTGCGTAGCCAAAAGCGTCCCGAGAACTCGTGTAGCTAAAGTTATAATCTGCTAAATTCTTTATGGCAGCAATTGAAGGTGCCTTAAGGGATTGTGCTCTTCTAGGAAGTGTATGGGCGGAGCCGGGAGGTACCAGAGACACAGAGTTCGATTTTGAAAGAGGGAGGTGCAGTATGGTTGGGTGGCTTGGCCTAACAGTTTTGGTGCTTACTACTGTACTTAAACTCCCACAGTCAGTATCAAGGGTTGTAGTGTCTATTCCCACAGTCTCTCTGGAAGGACTTGAGCTCATTGAGCTTATACCGCTCGTTGTGGTGTCCGTATTGAAACTCAGGCTGCGGCTCTTAAAGTGGGTGTTGGTAGAACCATCGCCTATTAGTCTTTCTCTGCTTGTATGGTCTCTGTGAATTTCGTTTCCCAGATATTTTGGAAGCTTTAGGTCATTTTCTGTAAAACTGGGGGTGCTGCCAGTGTCATCTGTGTTTCTGTTGACAGAAGATATCTCCAGGCGAGGGTTTACTTTCGGAATTTTGAAGACCGAGCCTAAGCTGTCCATAGAGTTATAGTCCACATCACTGCAAGGATCTGTGATGGTTCTGTTCCTTCGCAAGCCCTGTTTGCTTTCTGTAAGGAGCTTATTCCCTTTAGGGTCGCTGCTGCTGCTGCTGCTACTGCTCCGAATTTTCTTACTTGGAAGGGTCAGCGAATTTAAAAAACGATTCTTCACGAACTTACTCTGAGCGAGGAGGGTGAATGGACTGCGGTCTTTGTCCTTCAGGGGTTTATCGTAAAACATTTGCTCGGGCTCCTCGTTGAAAAAAAATGAGTTTGTCGATGAGTTTGCAAATCGTTCGTCCTCGATGATGAACATACCTGGGAAAAAGGTCAATTTTGTTCAGAACGGCACTTAAACAGGTAGGGCAACACACTGTATTTGTCAAGTGTTATGCTTAAAGGGGAACACCACCCAAAGACAACTTAAGCTTTTTGAAAAGAAAACAGAATTTAAAGCAATATAGATCAGTTAAAAAATATGAATAAAAAAAACTCCTGAGTTTACAAATTCAAAAACATTTTGAGTTTGAAAACTAGCTTAACTTTGCCTATGACAACTCCAATTGACCTCTATAGAAACTTATAGAAACTAAGTTAGGAGAGGCCTCAAATGGGTGTTTTGCCTTCCTCTGGATCATTTAGCAGTTAGGCAGGTTTCACTTAGACATAATAGACAATGTGGCGGACGTGTGTCTTTTTTCAACCTATGTTACTTTGCAGACAATGCCCCCCCAACCCCCCGCCATGTAAGAGAAAATAAAAATAACTCCCCTGCACCTCTCTACTTTGCCTTCATATTTCTGTGTATCATTAGTTAAGACAGTGCTGTTCTGGGAATAAACTGCCAAGCAATCAGGCAGGGGTGGTGAGAAAGCAGCACTTACTCTGGGTGCTATTATTACACTCACTACTCCGAGTGGGAAATAGTTTATTAAGAACAAAATCATTTTGATTTGTGACTGTTCTGTGAGTCAGAACTGTTTAGGATAATTGACATGGCACTGGCTGAACCAAGGGGGACTGCAGTTCTATGGTTGTATCTGTGCACTTCAGCCTAACTGCACTGAAATCAGAACATGTGAATAAATAGCAAAAACAACTTGAATTCCTTACTGGGAAGGGCAGGTTCACTCTCGCTATTATGCCGAGAACTGGTCGACTCAGAGTTCAAGCTAAGCGTGCTTGGTATAGAAGAAAGCTCATTGCACAGCTGCTCCATATCATCAGGGACCACTGGCCAAAGATGCCTGCGACTGTGCCTTACGGCATCCCAGTTATGCTGCTTTAGGGTATCGCAACCTTGCTTTGTTCTGCTGAGCAGGCCAAGGACATACGCGCAGGTCCTAGAATACACAAAGAGTTTTGTTTTTTTCAGAAAAATTTAAATACAAATATCTAGCAAAATGTTCAGAAATCTTCCTACACATTTTCACTGCAGCAACTCCCAACATCTTAATCAACTCTTTTGATTACTTAGGGCAAAGATCCAAAGGTCTACAGTAATGCAGACATTTGAGGATTACAATAAGGCTCCTTAGAGCTACAGGTTTATAACCCAATAGAAGAACAAACACATGATCCGGAAGGGTCAGGTTCACCCTGGATCAGGGTCCACCACCTCAAGGTACACTGTTGTGATCACTGCATTACACTGGATCATTATGTCATATAAATGCGCCCTTTTCTTTAGTTACCATATAATTATTCTATTGAATATATTAATACGTTAAGGAACACAGAAGGGAGAACTAATAAAGGTGTGTGGGCAATGCCACAATGCTGTGATCTACTGGAAAACTGCAAACTAACATATCGGCACTCCTGCTGCAAAGATTTGACCTGTTCTGATCAGCCAATAAGACCGCACTCAACTTAAAATGAAGTATAAGAAAATAAAGCCACGCTACTTGCATCCTCAACAGAGGCAATAGGAAGGGGTTCTAAACCATGCAACCACACTCACCCTCTTATTGAGAGAACGTCACAATGCTGAGCCAGAGATACAATATCAGGGATCACATTCTCCTCTTGAAGTAAATTAAGTCCCCAGTTCGAAGACCCAATGTTACCCTATAAAACAGAAAAATGGAAGATTTGTGGTGGCAGCTGGAGGGTTTGTTTAAACGCAACCAGTCACTATGTGCTTGTGTGGTATGATATTAATAACATTGCATAGTTGTACCTCATGTAAGGAGTTAGAACCAGTAATGTCCCATTGGGTAATGTTATAAACAGACATAACTCACCAGTGCCCAAAGGGCTGCTTTCAGCTGCTTGATTCCATCCCATTTGTCTAATGATGGCGATCGGACAGTGTAGCTCAGATCTGGGACAACATTCTTCAAATTAAAAAAAAAATTAAAAAATGAAACCAATTAAGTTACCAACATAATAAAAAAGAATTCAGCATAATCAGCAATCAGCCCTTCATTCCTCACCCACCTACCTCTTCTTCACATAAGCTAGTACAGAGAGAACTAGTGTATATACATTGCTCTCACCTGAACTTCCAGCAGATGACAACCAGTCTTATGGTACACCAGCTGCCCATACAAATGCACAGGTAAATAAACATGGGGCCGCTGCTGTCTGTGTAGATAAAAATGCAAGAGGAACATAGTCAAAAAACATATTTCTTACAGCTGTAACATTTGGGTAAAGGTCGGTGCAGCTCAGGTACCTTTGATTGCTACGCCGAACATAGTTGTCACCATCAACTGGCTTGCGATAAGTGGTGAGAGCTTCGTTTAACTGCTCCTCAATCAGATCTACATATTTTAAATTGTATTCCTAAACAAAAGATAACATGTAAAAGAAGAATTTTTGATTGGAGGGTCAAGTAAGTCCTTTTTGCTATGTTTACTATAAAATCCCCATAAAGTCCCTTTCTCAGACCAAACAATTGCATTACAATGTAGGGGATATGAAAAGCCAGAACGTGGACCGCATCAGTGAGCAAAACACCAGCCCTCGATCAGACAGAAAAATCAACATCTGGGCGATGTTGGTCGGGGAGGCCTGGCGGAGGGCCCCATACACGTGCTGATAAGCTGCTGAATCGGTCTGAAGGACATGAACCAGCAGCTTAAACCCGCCTGTGGCCCCCTTTACGTGATAATTAGAGCAATGCTAATCACCAGCATTCTACCAGTTCATAAATGATAAACACAGAAAACTGCCCAGAGTCGGCTTTGTCCAAATACCTTTTGCCATTTTTCCAGCTGCTTGGTCACATAACCTCTCTCATTTAAATAAGAGAAGCCTTTTGGAATTGACATGAATCTGCAAAAATAATAATAATAAAAAAAAAAAACATTTAGTAAACCACAAGGTGAATGTTCCTGTTGAATTGGTACTGCAAGGCTGTAAGCAAATCACCTAAGGAGAAGGAGAAGCCCCTTGTCCCCGAGATGAGAGAGTGCCGGTTTCATTTGGATCAGTGCATGGAGATTGGCCTTAAAGAAAGAAATTATGTTTTACAGACCAAAATATTCTGTTTGCATTTTTATATTGAGCATATTGTTACTATTTAGATTGTTCTTATACAACATGCATTTTCTTAGGAATAATTGGTTTTAATTAGGCAAGCAAGCAAATCACCTTGTCTTCACAGGCCTCATCCAAGATGTCCACAGCTTCAGAAGATATATTTTTGCTTTTATCATGCAGCTGGGTCACCAGTAGCTCAATGCCCCAGTTACTGAAAAACTCAACGTTGGCTCTCAGAAGGACTCGCAAGTGCTTGGTGGCATACAGCCGGCAGCTCTGTACAGAAAGACAGATATTTTAATGTTTAATGTTCATGCAGTAAAAATGATGCGGTTGGAGTGCGGGAAATGTCCCCAACTTGTATCCATGGTAGGAAAAGTTAGGGTCTACATCTCCTTTAAGGAAACGGAGAGCAGAATAGAAGAAAATGGGGATAAGGGGGGAAAAAAGAAGCAGAAAATGTAAGATGGGGAAAGGAATCAAAGTGAGGGAAGGTGGGTGATCACAGGAAGGGTGACAAAAAGGGTTAATATGGAAGAACAAGAGTGAGAATAAAAAAGCATGGAAAAACAAAGGGGAATGTGAGTAGAGTGGAGCACATTTCACTTTACACCTGTGATATACAAGGAGGCATTTATGGCTTCCAAGCCAGCGAGCAAGGGGCCCTTTCTTTGCCTTTTCTCGGTGCAGAAAACTGCTGCAGGTCTCAATCGAGACGGACCACTATCCCCATAAATACAAAGCTGCCTGTATTTGGAAGGAGGGTTCCCACAGCAGAATATACAGTATATTTCTCCCTTCTTATCATGGTATCACAGCGGTGCCGGTGCTCATCCTCACATTCCCTTCATGACACCACAAGGACACTCGTGCTCAGCTACACAGCACATATGCATGAGGCATATGGTAGATATAAATACCCATAAACAGCCCCTCCAAAAATGAGACTTGTGATGGCCACAAAGGGATTGATCATACTCACATCAGTAGAAGCAGTCAGGGTTTTGGAAAGAATGACTCTGGCCAGCCCATCTCGGCTATAATCCAGGCAGGAGATGGCTAACTTTAACAAGTGATCTTGGTTTTTCAGGGAGCAAAGATTCAAAAGACTGCAAGAGAGCACAGAACACTGACTGAACCTTCCCTTCTCATATTAATGACCTTGCATGGATGGAGATATATAGAAAGGAATTTTACTTCTAAGCTATTTCCCAGTGTCTATGAAGATTCTCATTCATCTAGGTAATGATATACAATATCTAGTAGAATTCAGTCTAAAACAACTGGACTTTTCAGAGTTTATCTTAAAACATTTCACCACTCATCCCCTTTGCCTATCTATTTTCAACACTGCTGGTTCTGACTTCTGAAACAATGTTGCAGAAGGCAGCTGTGAAGAAGATTGCAAAGCTAACCTTTGCTATATCGGTTTCAAATAAACAGGGGCAGATAAGACATGGTTTTATATGAGCAAATGGCTTAATAACAAATGAAAACCTTTTATGAGCGTACATTGAAAGATGTGTAGAATGACTTTTGCTTTAAAAGGCAAAAGGTTATTTTTGGGTTTGTATCTCCTTTCACAGGGATATGACACATAGTAACATAACACATCAGAAGCTAAGCTTTCTTTCCCTCTCTCGGGGGGGGGGGGGTTGTGGCCAATGTGTTAAAAATGATATTTAGGGACCAGCGGGCTAACACTTTTTTTTGTGTAAAACTGAACAAATAAGTGTGGCAGCAACACAACTATTAGCTTTAATCAGTTAAAAAGGGCAATAAATAACAAGTATGTGCCATCACATTATGCATCTAGACAAGAAGACATTGTACATAATCATTTCTAACACAGACATGGCCCAAAAAACGGTCTATAAAGGATAAGTAAACCTTAAAAAATGTAATGTAAAATTGCTAATAGTGCAAAACTTATACTGAAATATATAAACTGCTTAATAGCTTTGGAAACAAATTATTAACTGCGAAAGTGCTTAGAAGGTCATTCTGAGCAATTTTACATTATATATCAAAGTCAAGCCACATAAACATTAGCTACATAAACACATTATATGTTCCGTTTAAGAGCAGTAAACTGACAAAACATAATTTTTTGACAAGCCCACTGCATGCTGGGATGAGTACCTCACCATCTGTCCCTCCTGTGGAAGATTCATACATGTTGGATAACCCTTTATAAACCATTACTTTTTTTTAATGAAACCACTGGTTTGCATTAGAATCTTAATTTAAAGGCTGCTAAACGATAATTATAAACGTAGTATTTAGATAAATGATACATATCACTTTCTCGTCAGTACTCTGGCATTTATTATTAGCACTGGACATTTCTAGCTAATAAAATCCTCACCTGCACCACAAGAATCAATTTTGTACATTGCTATTTTAGATATTCCTATCCCATGAGAGAAACAAGAAATGATAAAAAACCCATAAGAACCATCTTAGACATACAGAGTTGCATTGGCCATGCACGGGCCAAGCTGCCGATATCAGTCCTTTAGATCGATTTGGCAGCGTAACTGCCTGTTTATGGGCACAAACGACGGGCCTGCCTGACCGACATCTGGCCTGAAATAGGCCAGGTTTGATTTTTCCAACGGATCCGGGACCGCATTGGCTCGTTAAAGTGGTCCCCGAACAAATGGTGCCTAAACGACGAATAAGCCCGATATCACCCACCCGTAGGTGGGGATATCGGGAGAAGATCTGCTCTCTTGGCGACCTTGTATATGGCCACCTTTAAGGAAAGGCTAGTAAAGAGTTAATCTCAAGCTGCAGGCATACCTTCAGTTCTCTCAATAGTGCCCTTAAGTCTCCCCATTTTTCTCCCGTTCAGATGATCAGAAGCCAAACAGGAAGAAAAAATGCTGAGCTGTGTAAAGAAAGTTCCCATAATGCCTCGCTCCTGCACAGACACCCATACCAAGTGAACATGCTCAGTTATTAAGACTATGGGGGACATTTATTAATTCACGAACGTCCGAAAAGCATCCGAATGCGTTTTTTCGTTATGATCGGTATTTTAGTGATTTCTTTCATCGACGTCGCGAAATAATCCTACTGTCGCGCCGAGTACGAAAGTTTCGGATTCTTTCAAGCGTCAGAATCGTGACTTTCCTTGGGCCCAGTTGGAGCTGCAGAGTGCCATTGAGTCCTATGGGAGGCTTCCAAAATCATGCAAAGTCGGAAAGGTTTGCCCGCCGTTTACGAGCGCTCAATACGAAAGAGGCGACGAAAAAAAATCACAAAAAATACGAAAAAGTCGCAAAATGTTAGTTTCCAATCCGTTTTTTTCCCATTCGGGATTCAGATTCGTGGATTAGTAAATCTCCCCCTATGAGTCAGCTTCTTGCTGATTGGCTCAGATCCACATTCCTGGGGGGGGGGGGAGTGAGTTCTTAGCATTCTTGAGGGAGGGGGGAGCAGGAGAGAGCAGAAAGCTGCGTGTCTCTGGCACAGACATAAGAAATCTTTTTTGAGAGAAGTCAGTGCAGCGATTCTGTGAGCGCTTATGGCTGTATTTAAATAGAGCTTTCTGATAAAGCTTACTTAGTTTTTACCTTTCTTTCTTCTTTAAAGAGGGAGAGACTACATATTGTAAGAGATCCAATCTCGGTTTTGACCAACAAGCTCGGCCTAAAACAGACTGCATTGTTGTGTTGATGTCAAAGGATAACATCATGGCAGAAGTGAAAACTGATTATGAAAATTTCCACTGAGGCCTCTAACCAAAATATGCGGAGGTGATATACTGGGTGCGGACTGGTGAGCCGCGTCTCCATGCTTTATTATCAAACTACTGGTATATTACATACATCTCATTTCCCCTTTAGGAGTAAAGTACATACAGTGCGGCTTTCAACCAACCCATTTATACTGGGTTTTTACATTCTAGTTAGGCATTTGCCAGAATACACAAACATGGTTTATGTGACACGGTCCCACACTTGCAATGTATGTGGGGCAGTACTTACCACTGAAATACATTGCATTTCTCCAGCATTTTGACGCCATGTGGGTGGCAGGATAGAGTACCAATAAACAGAAAGTAGTGCTGGCTGAGTGTGTTTAGGAGGCCATTGTTCTGCAAGCTTCGATCTGATTTCATTCCTGATGACAAGCTTAACCAGAGCACAATGTCTTTCACCAGGTCTTCAAGGTAACTTTGCCCATCCTAAGAAAGCAACAACAGATAATGATATAAATTTGGCTCAGGGCATTTTATACCTGCATTAATTAGAAGGGAGATGGGTTGGTTCTATGTAGAGCTATAAACACACTCAACGTAACAAGTGTCTTTCTTCAGTAACTGCTTAATTACCACTAGGGTAGAGAGAACCCATATGACATATACAGTCTGGATTTGCCAACATGGTGATAGGGGCCCAGGCATTTAATTTTAGACAAGATCACCAGTTTAGCAATTATACAATAAAATGGAAGGGGGGAGGGAGTTTCCTGAACCTATTGAAAGATGTATAATTAAACGGATCCGCCTCCAGTCTCTCTACTCACTTCTTCGGATTCCAGAAGGAACTCTGTGAACTGGCAGCCCACGACAGTCAGCTGTTTAGCCTTGCTATAGTCCAGATCTAAATTGGCATAGAGCTTGCTGCTAGGCTTGTAAAAATACAGTAGTCGCCGAACAAACCTGAAAGGCAAAAAAAATGTGAATATCTTAGTCAGTATGAGCAGGACATTAAATTACTACATAACTTGCTGGGTGCCAAGCAGAAGGCTACCAAAGACAAATTGCTTGTATTTTAGACAGAGGTTAAGCCCTGGGCACAATGAGCGTTTTGTCAGCTGCTGCCATCTGATAAACAAGAGTAGCAACAAAACAGCCCTCTTTGCCTCTTCCTGCTTCAAATACTAGTGAATGAAAAGTGGATAACTAGACTCTCATACAGCGGCGACAGGCTGATATTGGTGCCAAACTCTCGAGCTAGCATTTTGGCACCAAAGACCAACTATCATTGCTCTGCGTGTGCAGTATATAGGGTACCGCTGATATCTGCTGGGTGGCAGCCAAGGATAAAGGCACAGCAAGAACATACCTGCACCACATGAAAAATAAATGACTAATGGATTGCACAACCTGAACCCATCATGAGGTTGCAAGACTGATTTAGAAACACATCAGTCCAGAATTAACAATGTCCATTCCATTAACCTAACCTAACCCATTAAAAAGTGAATACCCCACAAGACCCAGTCCTGGCTAATTGCTCACATCTCTTCTCCCCTTATATCCTCTTTCCTGTCTCCTATTTTTTATTTTTTTTTTGTCACCTCTGTATTGTTAAGCTGAGCAATCTTTGAAAAATAATAGCTGACAAAGGCAAGAACTGGAATAAAAGTGGGTGAATAAAACATATTTTGGCTTTATAAATCACTATAGGTTATATTCTGCATTGACCACAAAATAAAAATATCTGGAAAGCACAGTGTTCCCAGGAAGTCTCTAGGGACAAGGTGCATCATTGCATTGAATTTAAGTCCTGCTTACCTGTGCAGCTGCTCATCTTTGCAATTCCTTAAATTCACATTTGGCCACTGTGGAGAGGGAAAGAGAAGGTTTTGTAATTGTCAAAGAGTTATAGTTCACATGAGTAGATCTGTGACTGTCATTTTAGCTCTATGTCAGATTGTATCAATGGGCATGAGTGTCACAAAACGGGACTTCTCTCTGGACACACAGGTATTACTATGCTATTCTGAACAATTGCTGGGCGTCTAGCATCTGCTCTGAATAGTCACTGTCTGGAATGATCAGTTCAAAACAGCACCCATACTTTCCCTATTTGCATATAGGAGGAGTTCCCCTTTAAATTATGATTACTGAACTTAATGGTGTAGCTTTTCCAGTTGCTAGGGTCTCATTTAGTATAGCCACAAGGCAGTAGTCTGAATGACAGAGTGGCAGATGGGTAGGAAAGGATGTAAATAGAGCCTCAATAAAAAAGTAACTAAAAAGGCTATAGCACACAGAGCATTATCCCACTGGTAAATAGCAGCAGACAATAATGCCCCTCTCAGTCTGTAGTAAAGTCCTGCACAGAACCAATTTTTAAAGCCTGGACACATAGCCTGCAAGCCACGACCAGATCCGCATTTTTACTTGCTTTGACCCACTACCCGACCTGACAGTGCCTTTTCCACAACCTGATCCATGACCTGCTGACCGAAATCAAACAGGAATTGTGCTCATTTGAAGTGGGTGGAGGTAGACAAAGAAACATTCAAAAAAATGTTTAAAGGAGTAAAATATAGATAACATAAGAAATATGGATAAAACACCCAACCCAACCTGCACCTCGCAGGTTATCTGCTTTTCTTGCAGGTAACCTGTGGGTACCAAACTTACTGAAGGACTCTAGCCTGTAGTGTCCCCTAATACTACTATAAATATAAACGCATGCTACTGAGTGCACACAGGGCAGTGACAGACGGACCTTGGTACATACTTGGTAATACCCAGGCAAGCAGTTGGTGCTGAGAGTGGTCAGTCTGCCCTGTGCATGGTTCACTAGTACTAGGACAGATAGGGGCATTTTTACAATAAATGCCCTGAGTGCCTCGGCTTTATCAACAAAAATATAGCTCAGAAAGCCATAGTGTTTTAGCTGTTGAAACACACCAACCAGACAGAATTTAAATTTGCAAGTTGAAAAAAAGGCAAATGATTCAAAATCTATTAAAAAATAAAGATCACTTGAAAACTTGCTAATAATAGGGCATTATTATAAAAGTTAACATAAAGATATGGCTGAAGCTGTGGACCTCAAAGGCTAAAGAGAAATGCAGCTCTACACTGTTTCTGGTCAGCTGATGTACCCATCGCCTGATCAACTCCAATGTTTGGTCAGCCACAACAAATGGTGCCCATCCATGGGCAAATGTTAAAGAGAATATGACTGGCAACTAATCTAGCCCTATGAAAAGTTGTAACGTTCACAATCCTGTCCGCAGAATGCACACATTTGCGATTATAAGTTCCATTAACCTGTGAAAGTCACAATGCTCTATACATGCTGTGTCAATCTGCACTCTTAGGCGGCTATTTCGTAAATCATTTCTAGGAATCCTGATATTTTTATCTGATATAATAATCTTTATTTTATCAAGTCATATATTATACTGTATTATCTAAAGTCTTAACACAAAATGAGCTGGGGGGTACACAGTTACAACAAATATCAATTGTTACATGTCCTAGAAAGAAATAACTTGCACAACAACTCCATAAATAGATTAAACTTTTTGGTGTCACTGGCCTTTTATTTTAATGCTGCAAAAAAGGAATATTGTGGATACAATTCATGCCTGAGCCATATAATGCTTATATATTTGCATGTGCTATTGGCATTCTGACAGCAGCTACCAGCCTCTTCCTATTTATAATAATAAATGAAAGCTATAACACTGTTACACGCAGTATAAAAAGTAAAACATTCATAGGTAGTATCCAGTGTTGTCTCTGTTTGTTTTCTATCACCCAGTGCCTGACAGAAGCACAATTTCCTTATATCATAAACAATTTAAGTACAAGTAACTCTCCCACCCCCTCTCTACTGACGGCAAGTGAGCAGTTTATGGCTCCTTTAATGATTAAGACAAGACACTGACCTTCAATATGGTCCCTATGAGATTCCAATTCCAATCAAGGTTTTCTTTATGATTTAGAACTTGGCAGTCTTTCAGGTTCATCACCAGCGCCTCTTCAGAGTCCTTAGTCAAATGAAAAAAAAAAAAAAAACAAGGAGGAACATTATTACAGACGATAACCCAAAGGTCTTCATACTTTTACAGTTTCTGCCCACCTTTCCCCACCAACATTTTGATGGGCCACCGTAAAATGATATATATATTCTAGATGGACAGTTGCACTTGCTTGCCAGGTGTTTGCTACTTGGTATGGCTGACTGATGCTGCACCCCCCCCCCCCTTGCAGGAGATTAACATGCGAGTGAACTGGGGGCGATTCAATAATTTTGTCCCCTGCCAAAGCCGCTACTAATCGGCCCAGTAATGAAATGTTCAGAATTGTGCTTAAGCGGCCTTACACGGACAGAGTCAGTAGCTTATCGGGCTGTGTATTGGGCCCTCAGGTGGGCCTACCTGACCAATATCTGGCCAATTTGTCAGTAGGCCAAGTTTAAATATCCTGCCAAGGCAAAGAGCCCATTGGTTTGTTGTTGCGGTCTTTGCTCCAACAGCCTACATTGCGTCAGGCTAAAACACTCGTATCTATACTGTTGCTATCCTCAAGGTGGCCATATTGTGGAAAAATCTGCTAACTTGCCAACCTCGTCAACTGAGCTTTCACCTTAAAAAGTGTTATTTTTTTGTCACATTAGAGATTCAAGATTTCCTTTATTTATATAGTTTGCAAGTTCAATGCTTCAGTCTACATTGTCTCAGCTCAGCTTTACGGTTTCCCTCACGGTTAAACAAGGAACAGTACTTTTCAAAGCCTTTCATATTAAGGGTAAGTGATCAGGATCTGTCTCGTGGGACAGCACTTTGCACGTATCAAAAAAAACCCTGGCAAAAATTAAGACGGCCTTCCGCTGTGTGTCAGACATTTTCCAGCAGTGCAGTAAAAATTGTTTTTTTCCCAAACTACATTAGTTCAAACAATATTACACATTGATTTTAGGCAAAAGTAATTAACTGTTATTCTAACAGCAGCCCTTAAAAGGACAAAAAGCGAATTTGCTTTTATATTTAACGTTTATATCTGTTGATAAAATAAAAATAAACCATTTTTTTGGCCACACTTTCTATTTTATATGTGGCAGGTACTTATACAGATCTGTAGAGAACCATGAATGACATTTGCCCCCCTGTCCTTTAACACTTTAAATGTGTTGGAGTTACTGTTCATTTTAATAGAATGCATTTAGGAACAAGCAGCACCTGACTTAGTATTTCTATTTTTTCATGATTTTTCTATCGTTTCCAGACTCCCATATACACTGGATTTTTGTGCAACTCTGTTGAAATAACTGGTGGGCCAAACTTGCACAATGCTACATTAACTCATAAAATCAGATCTGTTACATCTGGGAGACTAGCAAGACAACAGAGTGCATGGTGGGATACCCTGATAACAGGTTATGCAAAAGTACTGTGGTGGAATGGTCGGGGGCCAACAGGATGTTCAGCATATGGCAGGAATAAAATGGTCAGTGCACTCAGGGGGTAAAAATAGTGGGGTGGTAGTTAGGGTTTATTATTGTTATTAAATATAGGGGACAGAGTATGTTGAAAGGACAGCACTACTTGATGCAAGATACTTGTCTAAATGGCTCCTGCTGCTACAAAAAGGCACAGTAAGGAACAGCAAAGTACCAATGAGTAGGATTGAGCTATTACTAAGCAATGCAAAAGCAGCTAATTGGCGTACCATGTTTTTTACATTGCTTCTTACTGCCTGTTGGAACCTATAGATAAATGTAGTATCTAGCTGTGTTATTTCTGCATCTTATGGAGTCACTATTAATCCAGGGAGCAAAACAGCATTCCATAGGACCCTCAAAATACCCTTGAACAAGCAGTGATCACCACCCTGAAGTAAATGTAAGAGAGTGGGATACAAAAGACCCAAACGGTGCAAGTTTATGCACATATTTCCACACATCTTTACCTTCAGAATAAATATATCTTTCTGCAGACGTTGATGCTGATCCTTTTTGTGGTGGGTCGTGACTGCTTTCTGGACAATATGATCCAAGTAGAGGCTGTAAGGTTTAGGCCCTCGTTTCTTCATTTCATGGAAGCGCTTTAAGCAATTTAAAGCTGCACTGGCCCATCTATAACAGAATGATGCACGCTTTAAGTAAAGAGCCCAAAATGTCTGCTTCTAACGATTATAAATCATATAATAGGGGAACTCCGGCTTCCAAATAAAAATTTGTTAAAGAGCCCCATACAACACAGAAACCCCTAATAAACCTATAACTGTAATAAATACCATTCTTATATGCTGAAATCCAGCTGCAAAACAGTTCTTATTAAAATCCTGCATGGAAGGAGGGACTAAACCATTAATGCTACACATTCTAACAACTTCTCCACAGCTTCCCTTTATTCTGTATCAGGAAAACAAACACTTCTCTTTATAAAAGAAAATGCTTACAGTCTCTTCTCCTTCGGGATGTCAAAAGAGGCAGCCAGGTTCATTAGCGTTGGTAAACAGTGCAAGTGATGACTGTGGGAATGAGGAAGGATTGTATTCGCCTATGTGATAAAAATAAACACAAAACCATGGTTACTTAAGGGTTTCTGTTGCCTGAATGAACGCAATTTTGGTGTTTACACAATTCTCTACCAAACTGTGCCAACCATTTATTGTCCATTTGCAGGTAAATTACAGGAATCAAAGCCAAATTCATTTGTATTCCCTAATACAAGAATCAAGAATTTCAACTAGAATTTACATTTGAGAGGAAAAATTGATTCCTAACACAAAAAAATTCACATAAGTTTGTGCCTTGAAGGAAACCTACTATGTGCAAGAGTTCCCCAAGGATGATTGTTGCTCTGACGGACACATCATCATCGCTGCTTGTTATGACTTCAACTAATCCCTAAGGTGGAGAAAAAAATATTAACAATATCATTCCAAAAAATTTTTTTAATATTTTTGTTCATATATAAATTCCAGACTCACCTCTAATAGACCATTTGTAATAAAAGCGGATAAGACCAGCGCCAAATAGTTGTCCATGAGATCAGGTCTAGGAAAGACAGGACATAGTTTTGGTTAATACCAACACAGACAGCAGATTCTACAGAACTAGTTCATTTAAAAAACTGTCAATCATTTAATTCTCCATTTATAATAATGGTTTTAAATGTAGGCACAAACTATTCTCCCATGCCTTGTGGGAATAGAATGCAGCTAAATCCTCATTAAATATGGCAGTGTTTCTACCTTTCTTCCTTTTAAGTACCCTTTAATGTACCCTTAAAGCTAATAATTACAGATAAAATGCTGAATCTACTGTATGTACCCCTGGGGCAACATTCCACTGGTTAGAAGGTGACTAACCTAATCGTTTTCCACTGACAGACCTTATATCAGACTTCAATAGGATGTTAAAGTTTGCTACCTGCTAGATTTAAGCCTTAGGGCTAGGTTCTGGCAGGAATTATGAACATGAACAAAGGCTAAACCACTTGGGCTCAAACTGCCTCAATTAACAGAATTCAATGTATCTTTCCTAGGCCAAAGTTGCTGACCAGTATCCCCTTGCCTGGCCCTTGAGTGTCTCCTGGACGGCTATAATTCTACACAGCAGGACATAGGGGATTTAAAGCTACATAAACATTGACCTATACAGTAAAAAGGTAAATATATAATGGTACCTGGAACGTGCTCTGTGCGGAAGAATCGTTTTGGCTTCTGCTGCCACAAAACCATCAGAAAGTCTCCAAGAATCCTGAAACCTACTTGGATCTAAGGAGATGAAGAAAAAAGGTCCATGTTGTTAAATATATTGCTAATAATTATTTGACAAGAACTTTAGGTGGGTCTTGGACATGCTTGAAGCTAATGGCACAGGGATCATTTTCTCAACTGGCATATATAGCCAGCCAGGAAAAGCTGATCCCCTGCCTTCTCCACTTTGCCTAAAGGAAAACTATATCCCGCTTAGGCTACTGCCACATGGCATGCGTTTAAGCAAGATTGTGGCAAGCATTAGGTTTTTCTTGCGATGACCTTAATGTTATGCTAAACATTTCCAACAAAGGGGGTGAAGGGAGAGCTCATTATCAGTGACCATCAACACACTGCTCTCCAGCTGCTGTAGTTGCTCCCAAAACCCAGAGACAACTGCTGGGATATTACGGCTCAACAAACAGCTAGAAAGCCTGAAAAATGGGGATAAATTAAAAAAAATATATTAAAATCAGTTCATGTATACTTACCAACACTCAAAAGAGCTTCTGTAAATTCCTTTGTCACAACTGGTAGAGGGAGGCGAAAAATATCATAAAGTACCTCAAGTAGACCTCGCTAAAAAAAAGATTAAAAAAAAATGTCCATAAGGTAAGAAATAAATGAGGAGCTGATGATAGTTTTAGCTTAAGTTTACCTATCAACCACTGAATATTTGTCTAGACCAGTGATCCCCAACTCCTTGGATGTTGCTCCCAGTGGCCTCAAAGCAGGTGCTTATTTTCTAATTCTTGAAGGCAAGTTTTGGTTGCATAAAAACCAGGGGTACTGCCAAACAGTCTCCTGTAGGCTACCAGTCCACATAGGGGCTATCAAATAACCAAATCAAAACCTTATTTGGTACTCACAGGTTTCAAGCTTGTGTTGCTGCCCAACTCTTTTTACATTTGAATCTGGCTCACAAGTAAAAAAAAAAAGTTGGGGACCCCTGGTCTAGCCAATACCCAACTAGTATCCAAAGTGGCTTTGAATTTAAGCACAGTTCTGCAAACAGAGTGCTCCACAACAAAATCCTATCAACAATTTAGTCCATTATATAGGCTTATGCCAAAGGCAGGTGAAACAGCTGAATCACTATATACCTCTGGTACAGAGACTGTAATGAACAGGTTACCTACCCGTATCTCCATGTTTGGTATACAAAGAACTCCAATTAGAGACTGGATCCCAGAGTTGCCAGGCTTGCACAAGCTAATAATACCTAAGAAAAAAAAAAAAAAAAAACCACAGTCAAGAGGTAAACTGAAAATGAGAGACAAATAATGCCCTCCCACCTATCTTGGTGAGGCAGGCAGATTAACCATAGTGTGAATGTGATAGGGACCTTAGATTGTAAGCTCCACTGTGGATGGGACTGACATGAATGGTGTATATACTCTGTGAAGTGCTACAAAATATGAGGGAGCTACCTAAATAAAGAGCAATAATACAGGTATGGAACCATTTATCCAGAATCCGGATAAGGGTTCTTTTCCTAATTTGGATCTCCATACCTTAAAGGAACAGTAACATCAAAAAATTAAAGTGTTTTAAAGTAATTAAAATATAATGTGCTGTTGCTCTGCAAAACACTGGTGTTTTTGCTACAGAAAAGCTACTATATAAATAAGCTGCTGTGCAGCCATGGGGGCAGCCATTCAAGCTGGAAAAAAGGAGAAAAGGCACAGGTTACATAGCAGATAACTAGTAGATAAGCCCCATATAATGGGGGTTTATCTGTTATCTGCTAAGTAACCTGTGCCTTTTCTCCTTTGAATGGCTGCCCCCATGGCTACACAGCAGCTTACTTATATTAACTATAGTAGTCTTTCTGAGGCAAACACACCAGTTGTAGCAATGCAGGGGAACAGTACATTATATTGTAATCACACTATACACTTTCATTTTTTGGTGTTACTGTTCCTTTAAGTCATTTTAACATTAAATAAACCCAATAGGATTGCTTTGCCTCCATTAATTATATCTTAGTTGGGATCAAGTAGATAGGTAAAGTTTTATTATTACAGAGAAAAAGATAATTTTTAAAAATTGAAATTATTTGTTTAAAATGGAGACTATGAAAGATGGCCTTCCCATAATTTGGAGCTTTCTGGATAACAGGTTTCCTTATAAAAGATTTCATACCTGTAAAGGATTACTGCTTTTATGTCACAAAAATAGTTGAAACTAGTAGTAGAGGCAAACAACATGGTAGCTCCCAATCACATACACATAAAAATATTCACCAAAGTGACATTTAGCTAGGTAATAGGTTTTTCCATAACATTTTAAAGTCAATTTAAAACAAAACATGAAAAAAAGAGGCTGCATATAGATTCTGAATTTGCCAAAGGCTTTTTCAGCTAATTCTGAAAGTGTAAGGGTGAAGACACATGGAGCTTCTAGTAGCAGCTAATTGTCATGGCTACAGATATAGACAATGCTGATTATTTACTAATAATTGTCTCCATGTGTGTCTATCCTCAGTATTGTCTATAACAGGGTATATTCTGGCTTTTAGTAGCCATGACAAGTAGGTGCTACTAAGTAGCTCCGTGTGTCTTCATCCTTAATATGAAATTACACCTGGCACTTGAAAAAGCTGGCAGCACTGGGCTCACCAGAGCTAAAATCATGTGTGTGAGTGCCATTTTATGTAGTAGAAGCACATATATGATAACTTTAGCAGCCTTAGGAGGGTCTTTATATCCAGAGTGTTTGGGGGAGCAGCACAATGCAGCCTCCTATTAGGTTAATGTCTGCTTCCCAAAGAGTGTATAAAGCACTGGAGTTCATTTTTGACACATTATCACCCAAAGCAAGCAAGAAAATCTGACCTGAAAAAATCCCTAGCATTAGATACCCAGAAACCAAATTTAGCAGAAGTCTCTCTCTGTTGGTGCAATTTCAAGCTGCATCAAAAGGAGAGCTTTGATATTGATTTACAGCAACACCCTTTCCCAAATATCATCTCGCCCTGCAGCATTCTTAGACTTACCCAAGAGCATGTTTTAACTAGTCGGCATAAAAATAAGCTATCAAAGAATTTTTAAATTAACTTTGTGTTTAATAAAATTTAGGAACCTGCTATAAATCAGTCATTTGCTAGTAGCCTACAGGCATCCGATATCTAATATTGTGTGCTCTCTCACACGGCATAGTCACTGGCAGCTGCATACTACTACTATTTCTATTATTGTTTATTATTACTAGGGATGCACCCAATCCAGGGATTTGGCCTTTGCCAACAGGATTTGGATTTTGCTGAATCAATGCACCACAGTGCACATGGTTCTCTTTAACCCTTCCATGGCCTTATTTGCATAGGCATATTAGGACTGGACTCGGTTCAGTATTTGGCAGAATCTTTCATGAAGGAGTCAGGGTTTGGCCGAATGCCAAAATAGTGGATTCAGTGCATCCCTAATTATTACAATGCCAATACATTTTGTAGCCCCTTACCGGCAATGTTGGAATAAAGTACAAAACGGGCTAACACAAATGATTAGAAAGTGAAGGGAGGCTGAAAATTGACAAATTAAGCACTAACCTGCCCATGAACGGAATGCTGCTACAATTCCCAGTTTGCTTGCTTGGAATCGGGCTTCTCTGTCCTCTCTAAAAAAAAAAAAAAAAGAATATTAAACACAAGAATTAGTACCTGCTACATGAACAAACATCTTACATTAGTCTAAATATGTATGTCTGGGGCACAACAGGCTACATATACAGTATGTATGACAGCATTCTGACAGAGTGCATACATTTCTATAAAGCATAAATGTATCCGTATGTACACAGTGTCAGACTGCCCCGCCCCCCCCCCCTCCCAGGGATACCAGGAAAACTCCCAGTGGGCCTAGATGTCAGTGGCACTCCTACTTCTAAACATCTAGCCTAATTTATGGTCATTCCCTATTTCTGTATGGGAACAAAGAGACAAAATATAAAGAAGAATAGATTATAGTATGTAAAGATAAAAAAAAACTAGGAAATATAGGGGTTTAATATAGTGGCTTTGAGTGAGAAGTGGATGAAAAATAGTTTGGAGAGTGGGCCCATGATCTAGGGTTTTCTGGTGGGCCCCTGGCATCCCAGTCCGACACTGTATGTACATTTGACATACTGACAATCCTATATAAGGGATTCTCCAGTACCTGTACTTGATCCCAACTAAGATATAATTACCCCTTATTGGGGGCAGAACAGCCCTATTGGGTTTATTTCATGGTTAAATGATTCTCTTTTCTCTTTAATAATAAAACAGTACCTGTACTTGATCCCAACTAAGATATAATTACCCCTTATTGGGGGCAGAACAGCCCTATTGGGTTTATTTCATGGTTAAATGATTCCCTTTTCTCTGTAGTAATAATAATAAAACAGTACCTGTACTTGATCCCAACTAAGATATAATTAACAGTCCTAACAGAAAAACAGTCCGATTGGGTTTATTTAATGTTTAAATGATTTTTTATTAGCCTTAAAGTATGGAGATTCAAATTACTGAAAGGCCCCTTATTTAGAAAACCCCATGTCTGGAGGATTCTGCATAACAGGTCCCATACCTGTATCTGTTTATCCCTTTGTGTTTCTGGTTCTTGAAACAATGTGGCAGAATCTCTCTATCTTTTAATACATTGTTTCAGGAGTCAGCATTTACACTTGCAAAATAACATTATAATTAAACATTTTAAATTAAGGTGTCTTGGAAAGTTGCATTTTGTTTTATTATGTAAAAAAACAGGTTGGGGTGGCACTCTAACTTCTATAAAATCAAGTGTTGTGCACTTATGAAGCACCGCGGTAAGACACAGAAACACCCACATAAAATTCAGGGGCAGAAGAACAAATAAAGGCACCACGGCTACTTACTTAAGCTGTCCTTCAGCAGTGTCTGGATTGTGTCTGTAGTGAAAATCTGTGTATGGTGCTAGAATTTGCTAAAAATAAAATAAATGAATACATAATTATTAGCAATTCTGCTCACAATACGGAAGGGAATAGTGGCAAAGCTAGCAGATATTATTAGGCTCCAACCTCTAATTCTATATCAGCGCGCACGTACTGCCGCGTGTCTGGGTGATTCAGAAGGTGCAGAACGGTGGTGATGAGAGCCTCGTTTATCCGACTCAGCTGGCAGTCAATCACATTTTTCAGGATAGTGCTCAGTCCACCTCTAAGTGCCACCACTTCTGGGTTCAGAAGTGCTAGGGACCAAGATAAACAAAATATTAAACAGATGCACATTCTGATCAAGTTCTAAGATTGCAGAAGTTAACGTTTGGATAAATCAAAGGATCCTCTGAAACCAAACTCTTGCCTTTATGTGATTTTAATGGGCTTGACCATCAAAAGCCAACACATTTTTTAAAGGTTAAGATTAATGCACCCATATGAAAAAGGGATTTGCTGATCAAATATATGTTAAATAAGAACTAAACCTCCCCAACCTAAGATTTTGACTTTTACCACAGACTCATAGGGCCCCCTGCCCCCTCTCCAATCATATTGGTGGCAATCAAAATAAAAAAAAATAAAAAACCCCAGTGCTCCTCTCTATACCTTGTTATATGTAGAGAATCACTTGAGGAGGAGCTAAACATGTCCAGAAACATATGATCTAAATGTAAATGTCTTTATGCACCTTTAATAAATACTGGAAGCACCCACTTTTGCATTTAAAAGGTACAGACTCCTGATCATTTTGTTAATTCTATATGTAGATTGGCACAGGATTGCCACAAGCTAGTATTTTACCGGCCTAGCCTGTAAATGACCGACTGAGAATGGGACCAATATTATACATTTACTAGTAAAGTACAAATACAAATACAGGAAGGAATCTTTAGGGCAGGGTTTATGTGAAAGTTACGTATAGCAATCCGGCACTACTCTGCGCAGAACCATGTGAGAATCTGGCATTTGCAGTGACCCAGCAACTAACCTAGTTCACATAATATGGCAATGCAGGCTCGGACCATCCTGTCCCTCTCCTGAAGGCCATCATTTCCAACTGCTATTAAGGTATTGGTTATGGAGCTAGGAAATAAGGAAGCATTCACAGTAATCATCTGAAAAACACAAGAGAGGGTTATAAGACAAAAAGTAATCATATCCTATATTTATAGTTTAGGGCTCTAGTAAGTTCATATGAGCCAGCACAGAAGGGAACTCTTCTCAATTAATCTGGTTTTAACGGAAACTTCACCCAAACACAATTTAAGCTTTTTGAAAAGAGCAACTTTGCAATATACATCAATTAAAAAACATGCAGCCTTTTCGTGATGCTGATCTGGCTGACTACTTTGAGACTCAAATAAAAGGAGATTTATGTACTTACGGTTAAATCCTTTTCTCTCCAGTCGTAAGGGGGACACAGGGACCGTGGGGTAAAGGGCCCCTCCCATCAGGAGGCAGTACACTGAATACAGAGATGTGGACCCTCCTCCTCTCCCCTTTATCCCCTGTCACACCGGAAGGGATTTAGTTTGTAACAAAGAATTAACTCGTAACAGAATATAACTATAACTCTCAACAAGACTGAAGATATTTTGAACAAGAGTTCAGGGAGGGAAGCCCTGTGTCCCCCTTACGACTGGAGAGGAAAGGATTTAACCGTAAGTACATAAATCTCCTTTTCTCCCACGTCTAGGGGGACACAGGGACCGTGGGGACGTACCAAAGCCACCCCACAGTAGGGAGGGAAGAACTCTGACCATTTAAGAAACTACTGCCTGGAGCACCTTCCTTCCGAAGGCTGCCTCCGCCGACAGGTATGTGTTGAATTGGTAGAATTTAGTAAAAGTATGTGGAGAGGACCAAGTGGCCGCTCTGCAAACTTGTTCAGCCGATGCAAGATTCCTGTGTGCCCATGAAGTTCCTAGGGCTCTGGTAGAGTGTGCTCTGAGCTTGATTGGTGGAACCTTCTTCCGTGCCAGGTAAGCTCTCTTTACTGTCTCTCTTATCCAGCGTGCAATGGTGGTCTTTGTAGCTGGGAGACCCTTCTTTGCTCCTGACGGAATCACGAATAGGGAATCTGTCTTCCTAAACGATCGGGTGCGAGCAATGTATGTCTTGAACGCTCTGACCACATCCAGTCGATGAAGTCTGGTCTCCTTGTCATTCTTGGGTTTGTTGCAGAATGATGGTAGCACAATCTCTGTGTTTATGTGGAAGTTGGAAACCACTTTGGGTAGGAACCCAGGAATGGTCCTAAGTACCGCCCTATCCTCGTGAAATACTAGAAATGGGTCCGAGCAGGATAGGGCCCCCAACTCTGACACTCTTCTGGCTGAGGCTATGGCTACGAGAAACACAGTTTTCCATGTGAGTATTTCCACCTCCACCTCCGACAGAGGCTCAAAGGGACTGTCGACTAGAGCATTCAAAACCAGATTTAGATCCCAAGGTGGTATAGGATGTCTAAACGGGGGAGAGATGCGAGCAACACCTTGAAGAAATGTGCGAACGTCCTCAGAAAGGGCTATGCGTTCCTGAAAGAGAATTGATAAGGCTGAAATCTGCGTCTTTAGTGAACCCAGTCTGAGACCCTTTTGAAGGCCTGCTTGGAGAAACTGTAGGATCCGAGGCACTCTGAATTCCATGAACAAGAACTCCTCATCCTCGCACCATCGTCGGTAGCATTCCCACACCCTGTGGTAAATCTTTGATGTCACCGGTTTTCGGGCTTTAATCATAGTCATGATTACCTCCTCTGAAAGTCCTTTTTGTCTCAGAACTGACGCCTCAAGAGCCATCCCGTTAAGGTGAAGAGATGAGGCTTGTGGTGAAGTACTGGTCCCTGGGACAGAAGTTGTGGAAATACTGGGAGCGTTATCGGAGGTTCTAAGGACAGTTCTAGAAGACTTGAGTACCAGGATCTCCTGGGCCACCGTGGTGCAACGAGGATTACCGTGACCGGTTCTCTGGTTATCTTTCGTAATACACGTGGTAACATTGGAAGAGGTGGAAATATGTATGCCAGTTGAAATCGCCATGGAAGGGTCATGGCGTCCACTCCCTCCGCCAGAGGGTCGCGGTACCTGGCATAGAATCTTGGCACTTTCCGGTTGTGCCTGGAGGCCATCAGATCGATTTCTGGCATTCCCCATTTCCGTGTCAGACACAGGAATGCATCCTGGTGTAGTTGCCACTCTCCCGGGTCCAGATGATGTCTGCTGAGAAAATCGGCCTCTATGTTGTTCACTCCGGGGATGTGAATTGCCGACAGTTGGTGTTGGTTCTTTCTGCCCACTCTAGGATGAGAGTCACTTCCTGGTTTGCCTTGTTGCTTCTTGTGCCGCCCGGTCGATTTATATACGCCACTGCCGTGGCATTGTCTGACTGAATTCGTACCGCATGGCTTCTCAGAAGATGTTCCCATGAGAGGAGTGCTAGAAGTATGGCTCGTATTTCCAATATATGTTTATTGGTTGGCGCGTTTCCTCCTGTGTCCAAAGTCCCTGTGCGGCTCTTCCCTGAAAGGTTGCCCCCCATCCGGTGAGGCTGGCGTCTGTGGTTACTATTAACCACACTGGTTCCAGGAAAGTCTTTCCCTGTGTTAGTCGTTCTGGTGTTAGCCACCAGTTTAGCGATCTTAGGGTGTTCTCTGGCAGGTGTATTCTTTGATGAAGTGAAATCCTGTTCCAGAGCTTTAATACTGCCGTCTGAAGGGGCCGAAGGCGGAACTGAGCGAATGAGACTGCCTCCATGGTGGAGACCATTAGTCCCAAGACTCTCATGCACATCTGAATTGTTGGGTGTGCTGTTGTTCTGAGTAGTCTGACCGAACTTTGGATCTTGAGCTGTTTTTCTCGTGGGAGGAATACCTTCTGGAGCTCCGTCTGGAACTGTAGCCCCAGGAATATCATGCTCTGGCTGGGAGACAGGGACGACTTTTCCAGGTTGATGGCCCATCCGAACATCTGTAGGTTCTGTACTGTCAGTTGTACATTGTGTTCGGCCAATGCCCTGGATCTCGCTTTGATAAGAAGGTCGTCCAAGTATGGCATAATAAATACACCTCGGACACGAAGGAAGGCTGCCATGGATGCCATGATCTTCGTGAAGATTCGGGGTGCTGAAGAGAGACCGAAAGGTAGTGCAACAAATTGAAAGTGTTGATTCCGAAAAGCAAACCTGAGGTATTGCTGATGAGGTTGGAAAATTGGAACGTGCAGGTAAGCGTCCCGAATGTCCAGGGAAGCCAGAAAATCTCCTGGTTCCAAGGCCCGGATGATGGTACGGACTGATTCCATCTTGAACTTGTGGTAGACTATCCATCTGTTCAGAAGCTTTAGGTCTAGGATAGGGCGGAATGAGCATAAAATCCCCGGAATCTTTGGTTTTTGGGTACCGGGACAATTACCCCGGTCCGGCGTAGTTTCTCTATTATGGAGAGAAAAGCCTGTTGTTTGTGGGTCTGGTGTGGAACTCTGGACATGAAGAAGTGCCCTGGAGGGACCTGATGAAATTCTAGCCGATAGCCGGTTGTGACGGTTTGGACTACCCAGGGGTCTTCCACGTGTAATCTCCAGATGTCCGCAAAGAGTCTAAGGCGTCCCCCTATACGACCAGCTTCTGGGAACTCCTGAGTGTAGTCAGGAGTGTGTGGTCTTGTCACTTGGTGATTTGGGCTGAGGTTTGCGGGACTGCCAGGGGGATTTCCCCTTGTTAGGGAATCGTCCCTTGAAGGACGACTGGTGATTGGTGGATGAACTGGTCTTGTTGTTGCGAAAACCCTGGTTGCGAAAGGAATGACCCCTTCGTGGGTTGAATGCTGATTTGGGTTTGGATTGGGGTAGCAGGGTACTCTTGCCCCCCGTGGCTTGTGAAATAATCTTATCAAGTTCCTCTCCAAATAGCTTGGAACCCTGGAAGGGGATGGCGACCAAGGACTTTTTTGAGCTCAGGTCAGCGGACCAAAGTTTCAGCCAAAGGGCCCTGCGAGCTGCAACCGAGAGAGCGGAAGCCCTGGCCAGTACCCGAGCTGCATCCAAAGAGGAGTCTGCTAGAAACTGATTGGCTTCCTGAATGTAGGCAGCTAGCTGTGTCATCTGTTCCCTAGATCCGCCCTCCTGAATGGTCTGTAGGAGAGAGGCGGACCAGGTTTCTACTGCCCGGCTCACCCAGGCAGATGCCAGAACGGGTCGCAATGCCGATCCCACAGAAAGGAAGTTTGCCTTGAGTAGACCCCTCCATTTTCTTGTCAGTAGGGTCCTTAAATGCCGAGGCATCTGGCACTGGAAGTGCAGTGGCCTTGGAAAGGCGTGATACCGGGGCGTCAACCACTGGGGGTGCGCTCCATTTTTCCACGGCCTCCTTAGGGAAAGGATATTGCCGATTGAAGTGCTTTGAGACTTGGAACTTTTTGGCTGGTATCTTCCATTCCTCTGATATTATGGCTTGCATCTGATCATGGGCTGGAAAGATTGCAGAGGTCTTGTGTTGTCTCTTGAATAGTGACGAGGACTTTGTCTTTGTGGTCTCATCCTCTTGAATCTGTAGGGTTTCTAGTACTGCTCTGATTAGGCCATCTATGTTGGAGGAGGTGCTGGTGGTAGTGTCCTCTTCGTCTGAATTGGACGTGGAGGGGGAGGAGAAGATTTCTCCTTCGCTTGCCTCTTCCTCGTCGGATGACGGAAGGGATAGTGAGTCCCTGATGGTTAGTGTTGGACGGCTGGCCGTCCTCTTTCGCTTCTTGCTAGTGGTAGGGGAAGAAGTTAGTTTGGCTAGCATCTTGTCAATAGATGATGTCAGTTGGGGTATGCATTGCAAGCTGGCCAGGGACTGTGACAGTGAAACTGCCCATCCTGGGGCATCAGGGGTGCCCTGAGGCCCGGTGGCGCTTGTGGGGGAAGGAGCCTTGGATGTGCCATCTGTTACAGCAGTGCCAGAGGCAGTGGTGTCTGATGGAAGAGGCTGGGGAGGGCTGCAAGTTGGACAGAGCGGTTCAGCTTGGCCCGCTTTAAATTTGGTGAGGCATTTTGAGCAGGCAAAAAAGGAAACCGCATGGCTAGTGTGTCTGCCCCCCCTAGAGAACAGATCCCCCCTACCGTCAGTCATGCTGAGTGTGCCTGAGTGACCCGCAGGATCTGCTGGGAGAAGAGGAGGGGTGCCCGCACTCGTGACTCTCTGCTGGGTCCCTGGCTGCTGGGTAGCGTTGCAGCGAGGGAGCGTGAAGGAACAGGCGGCGGCGCGAAGGGAGGGCGCGAAAGAATGGCGCAAAGTGAGGGGCGCGCATGAGTGACGTCACTCTCAGCGCGCCCGCCGGCGGTGAGGCGCCGCCGGCTGGAGCGCAGTAAGGAGGCGCCCGCCGGAGGAGAAGGGGAGCAGCCGACGTGCGACTGACCGTGCAGGTAGTGCAGGGAGAGTGCGGGCACAGGCAGGCAGACAGGGAGCGGGGGGGTCTCTCTGGGGTGTAGCGCTCACCTTTCCTTATGGAGGGGAGCGCTGATGCAGGGCATTTGTCTCCCTTGATTGTGCCCTAACTGGACACATAGCGGTAGTCCCGCGGCGGGGGCTAGCTATTGGTGAACAGTCTAGGCTGACACAGCCTCACCCCAGTTGTTAGCACTATTCACTAACCGCAGGATCCTTTGATGGGCCTACCTAAAGGCCATTCCTAACCTCCTGAGGCAGGACACTGAAAAAACTAAATCCCTTCCGGTGTGACAGGGGATAAAGGGGAGAGGAGGAGGGTCCACATCTCTGTATTCAGTGTCCTGCCTCCTGATGGGAGGGGCCCTTTACCTCACGGTCCCTGTGTCCCCCTAGACGTGGGAGAAAATGTAACAGTAGTCGACTTGCCCAAAAAGAAAAGGAACATTGCAGTGCAATGCATTGTGGGTTATGCAGTTCCTGCATGCTGTCGTTAAGATGTGGAAAAGTTGTTACAATCGGGATCATCAATGTTTTAGTCCCTTCTCCCCCTGCCAGGATTTCAAATGATGCAGAAAGAGAACTGTTTTGCAGCTGGATTTCAGCAATACTTTTTAAAGGAATAGATTACACTCATAGGGATATTAGGGGTTTCTGTGTTGTGTGGGGCTCTTTTACAAATTCTGGTTCAGAAGTCAGAATTCCCCTTCAACAACATAGTGATCAACAATGTACTGTAAGGACCATTTAGAGCAGATTAGTTGCCCTTTAATATATCTCAAATGTTAAAGGGCTGGTTCACCTTTAAGTTAACTTTTAGTATGTTATAGAATGGCCATTCTAAGCAACTTCCCATTTGGTCTTCATTATTTATTTGTTTATAGTTTTAGAATTATTTGCCTTCTTCCAACTCTCTGCAGTTTTTAAATGGGGGTCACTGACCCCTCCCCAATAGGGTATATGTTTAAAGCTGGCCAGACTCTGTGTAACTGAGAAGTAGTGCTGCCCAAGCTCAAACCATACCAACAGAGTTTGGGCTTTAAGTCACACGGTGAAAGCTTCCAATAAGGGGATGTTTGGAGTCCCAGCAGTCGGAAGAGTAAAACAGCAGGTGTAGTGGGCGCAACACACAAGCTCACATTCTGACTGTGTGCGTACATCTGCTTTTATTAGAAAGAGGAATCATAGCACGGTGCATGAGTTAAAGGGACAGCTACGCTGGCAATGCACGGCATGGCACCCTTAGAATGTGCTTGATCTACGGGATCAGGAGCAAAGGTCAACTGAGGACCTGCATAAGCACAACAGAATGACAGGAATACTGAGGCCTTGTTTATATAGTCAACACATCATGCTGGATGTGCAAGCAAGGCAAGTTCTGCTTTGATTCATTTATAAAAGCAACACTGGTCGGGAGCTGCTACACAGAAGTGATTTACAGCCTATTAGTACATTTTCATGTACAAGATAAATAGAACCTCTGCCAGCTTTTGTACCAGCTAATACTGTAGTGCTGCTAAGCAAATACCTAGAACTCATAGAACACTGCAAGTGCTAAAATGTACAACTGGCATAAACAGTTATACTATGTTCTACTAGTTTATTCAAGATGCACTGGTATGGGACCTGTCATCCAGAATGACCGGAAACTTGGGTTTTCCGGGGTCTCAGTGAGCATCACAATGGCACAAGGTACAGCAGATGCTAAGGGAAGAGGCCTGCTAGGAGAGTAGGACAATATAAAATATAAAAGTTGCCCCTGCATAGAGCCAGTGACTGCTGATGGACTGAAACTGGAAGGGCGGCACTAGACTTATCTCATCATTAAGCTCAAAAGTAGTAGCATTTTATGACTGACACCTGTCCAATCTATAGTCTAGACCAGGGGTCCCCAACCTTTCATACCTGTGAGCGACATTCAAATGGAAAAAGTGTTGGGGAGCAACACAAGTATGAAAAAAGTTCCAGAGGTGCCTAAATAAGGGCTACAATTGGCTATTTTGTATCCCCTATATGGACTGTCAGCCAACCGGAGACTCTGTTTGGCAGTACACTGGCATTTATGCAACCAACACTTGCCTCCAAGTCAGAAATTCAACAAAAATCACCTGCTTTGGGGCCACTGGGAGCAACATCCAAGGGGTTGGTGAGCAACATATTGCTCCTGAGCAACTGGTTGGGGATCACTGGTCTAGACAGTAAGCCTTGGTGGCGATGGGGCACTGATTGTGACTATAGAGAGTATCTATATGGAAATGGCACACAGAGCGATCCCAAATGCTTTGTCAGCTTGGTGGTCAGGTGACTAAATGTTCTCTCTTATTCCTACGTTGCCCCTATTTATTGCTGGAGGCATGAATCAGGGTGAGGGTTTTATCTCTCACCTGCAAAGCTGGGAAACCCTTCAGCAAAGAAACGTCTTTTAGACACCTTTTCCCTTAAGCAGGATATCAGTTTAATCATAATAAGCTAAAACCTAAAGACTAGCACTGATCTAGAAAGAGAACATGGTGACACCACCAAGTCAGCAATACAGTTTTTTTGCCTCCAGGATAAATTTGTAATCCTTTTTGAAGAGCTGAAGTCTTGTTGTTCCAAAATGAAACACAAAGTTACAATGTTCTAACACATAAATGCAAGCTGTCTGGTTTAATGTGTTTCAGGCTTGAGTCTAAAGCAGAGCCAAGAAGAATAAAAAGACTTTTCATTTGATATAATGACAGCCCATTGCCGTTAGAAAACGAGCAAGAGGATCAGCATTATGGCTACTTTTAGAGGATCAATCACTTTGAAAAACAAATTGAAGGAGTTTGCGCACATTTAAATATAACGTACTGCTACCCACACTACTAAAAGGGCAATTTGGAGTGTTTTTTTAGCTTTATAAATTAAAAATAAAGCCAAGCACAAATTGCCACTACCCCATACTAAATGTTAATATGGGTGAATTTCCCCGTTTAACTGTATGAAATGTGGCTGGGGACCCCAAAAATACTGTACCTTTCTGACTAGCCGAAGTGCTTGCGTCCTCTCAACTTCATTACTTTGCTGTATATCTATGCACCTGGAGTGAAGGAGAAAATTGAGTTAAATACCTTTCATCGCATACCTCCCAACTGTCCCAACTGATCCCACATGTCACAGTATTGGATATAAAATGCACCAAAGTACCTACAACCAACTTACGGATGAAAATATTATGTGTTCAAATTGATTTTGCCTTAAAGGGAAACAAAAGCTTTAGCAAAATATGGGCATATGTTGTCGGTATCAATACTTGGGGCCCCTGTACTTTTACTACTCCATTCTCTTCCTCTGTCCCTCATCTAATCTTTCCTACCACATGCTGAAGTGCTGTATTTGTATGAGAAGAGAGGTAAACCAACCTCCCTAATGATTCCATGAAGACAACTTAATGGCCTTGTTCTTCTTACAGTGTGGTACACTTTCCCTTTGCACAGGAATGAGCTACTCTCTCCCTTTTCATTCCCTTTTGATTTATTTATTTTTTTAAAGAATTAAATTTAAAGAAATATTAACACCAGAAATCAAACATTTTTTAACATCTGTCATAACATTGTCATTGCATGCTATTTATCTTTGCCTTAAAAGTATTTGCCTGATGCTTTTACATTACCTATCTGACCCCCATGTACCTCTATGAGGGGGCGGCCATATTTGTGCAGTAGTCAGTTAGCATTAGAAGCTTTAACTGACAGGTTGAGAAGGGACAGTCAGGTTGGCTTAGCATCTCTATAACAATAATGATCCCGGCCTTCAAATTTAGTCCACAGGAGCTCACCATCTTCTCATCAAAGAAGATGAGAAACTACTGTCTATGTTCATTCATGATTTAATTAACCCTAAGGTTGCTGACTCCGAGGTGAGCCAAACGCCTGTTATTAGCAACTAAAAATACAAATGTCTCAGAAACTGCTAAAAGTCAACCTGCACCCTAGCCTAACCTGCTCGCTCCCAGCCCAAACCCTACCTGACCCATCAAGCCCCCTCTGTTTATAGACCCACACTTGACCAGCCCATCTCTGAGAGCATGAAAGGGGCGGAGCAGGCGTGGCCCTATAATCTGAAAGAGCCAGAATTATAACGAAGGGTATAGGCAAAGTCGGTTCGGGGACCGCATGAACGAGCCGATGTGGTCCCCGATCCGACTAGATTTTTTAACCTGTCCGATTGATATCTGGCCGATTTCAGGCCAGATATCGGTTGGGCAGGCCCGTCGGTAGTGCCCATACACGGGTCGATTAGCTGCCAAAACGGTCTAAGGGACCGATATCAGCAGCTGGAATCAGCTCGTGTATGGGCACCTTAAGGTTGGATGGGCAGAGTGGAAGGAAGAGCTCCACTCGAACCTGCCTGCAACCCGCATATGGTGTGCGGAAGTCGGCACAAATCTGCTTGTGGGTCCTGCAAGTTTCAGCCAGTCCGCACATTGCTAAAATCAATGTAAACTGCATAAATGCTCAGAGAAGAACCCTTAATAAGCTTACATCAATTAATATTTCTGATTTAGATACCCTTAATGAAAAATGTCTTATTGTTATGTCCACTACTTATATTAACATAGGGTTGTATTCCTATAAAGACACATGAATATTTCTGTCTACGACAGCATTATTATATTTAATGCAGCATAATGCAATTGGTGCTGAATGAGGAACATACATACCTGGCTATTAAGTAATCAACTTTCAATGTTAGCACCTTTTGTAAAATACTGGAATCTCTGATAAGATATCGAAGAGCCCTGAGACCAGCTGCTCGCACTTCTTTTGCTTCATTTAACAAAGCTAATCGCAAACTGCAATGATAAGAATGCAAATCGTTATTATAAGTATTTTTATAATAATATCATGGCACAGACAAAGACTGCTATAGTATAAAGTTTAGAAAAAGAAAAGACAGTGAAATCATTCAATATATTTTAATAACACAGTTTAACTGTTTATGAAGCTGACCATCTATTTATCAGATGGCTGGATCGAGAGCCTCATTATACAGGTATATAATCTGTTATTCAGAATGCTTGGGGCCTGGGGTTCCCCTGATAAGGAACCATAACTTATGTCTTACTTGTTTGTGACAAGCAATCCCAACGTTCCAGCGGAACTGCAGTCCAGCAAACGTTCGGGGTACAATTTGTCTCAGTCTGTATATAACCAGTAGAACAGCTACTGTTTTGTTTTAAGGGCAATTTATCAAATATAAACCTGTCAGGCTAAACAGAATTGCAACTCCAATGTGCAATACTATAATGTTGCTCTCCAGATGGATGTCAAGCTAGAATGCTTGTTCTAGTGTAAATACAATTGAAACACAAGGTGTCATTTATATCTAGGGGTGTTTACTGTCAGTGGCTCAGTTACATCAGCTGACATTCAGATAGAATGAACTCATAAGAGTGGACAGATCTTGTTTGCTCAGAACATGTGATCTTATGCCTATGGCAAAAACAAGCTACAATCCCTATGACAATAACACTGGCTCTGCTACACAGTGGCTTTAATTCCCCCAATAAGAATATGACTGGTGGGCATGCTGAACATCTCCTCCACCTTTGCTTTTGCTCTGGCCCTCGCTGTTCAGTTTTAAATCCTGCATTAGATCTATGTGCAATATAAAAGGAACAATACCTTACCATATAATAATATCTTCATACATAAAACCTAATTTTTCTTCATTGTGGCCAACGTTGCATAGAAGCTGCAAAACAAGAAGTTAAAGGGTCAGCCTGTCACACTTTGGATTGGTCAAATATAATCCTGTTTGCGAGCAGCAAGAGTAGTGCTAAGAGAGACTAAACATAAAAATAACACTGTAGTATATTTCCCCAAGTGTCAAAAATGCACTGAGTGTACTTTAGTCTGCACAAAAGAATGTGTGAAGTCAGTTTTACTAAGATTGTACTTATCACAAGCAAGGGAAAATACATAATTTCCTATCTAGCCCTCAAAAGGATTCCAGACCAAAATTAGTCACTTAATCCTTTTGCAGAATATTTATGCCACTCCTATTATAGGCAAAAAATGCTGTATCCTTATTGCACTTATCAATAACCCCATGCTCCTCGTCTTTTTATTCTGATAATTTATCAGGGTTGGAAGGACCCAAAAGAGTGGAAGCACAGTAAAAAGGCTGGACAATATTGTGGCCAGTGGGACAGTCTAAAGCTGGCCATACATGTGTAGATTTATAAAAGATCTTTTTGTTATAGTAGGACCAAGCTTATTGTGAAACGATCATTAAAAAGTACGATTTGCCATCAATGCAAACGACCATTTCAAGTGCTACTGTCTAGCTGAAGCCAGAAAAAACTACCTGCTTGGCTCTGCAAACAGGATAATGGGCACATTTCACTGGTAACGACAAAAATGTTTAAACCTGCCCGATCAATTTTCAGATGAAAGATTGTTAAATGTACAATTATTCGGTGCACACAGACCTTACGATAACTGTCGAACCACACTGAAATTGGTTGTTAAGTAAAGAAAAAAAGCTGCCAATACATTATAAGATCTGCTTGTTTGGTGAGGTCACCATGAGCGGTTCTTTTCCCAATCCCACCCACCTACGTGATACCATAGTTTGGCCCCTAGGACCAAATGATCTGAACACATGACATGGATATAGGCCTTTAAAGTGGCCATACAATTCCGATATTTTCAGATTGTTCCCACCCTCCACTGACGTTTAGGGCTGAATCATCAGATATGGAGGTAGAAACAATAGAAATTCTACCTCATTCTCCTGATTCAGCCCTGAACGTAGATTTTGCTAGGGTGCCATTCAAAATCTTTTGACCTGGCCGATCGACGAGTCGACCGATATCCGCAGCCTTTTGCAATATCAGTCTCCTTGTTGAGCGGCCATACACGCACCGGATATCATACGAAACGAGGTTTCATATGATATTATCGGTGCGTGTATATCTGGCTTTAGGGTAAGGGCCGCATCAATGAGCTGATGCAGCGCTAAACAGACTGGTAAATCAAACCTGCCTGACCAATATCAGGCCAATTTTTGGTTGGGAAGGGCCATCGGAGGGCCCCATACAAAACCAGCAGATAAGCTGCCAAATTAACCTAAAGGTCCCGAATCGGCAGGTTAAATCTGCCCGTGAATGGCTGCCCAGATCCAAATCTTTGGCTGCAGATCTTATGTAGACCTAAGTGAACCTGCTTTGTGGAGTGGTAGATCAGAGTGACTGAAAAGTGAAATTGGAGATTTCCTAAACCCCTGGTAACAGCAGCTAAACATATGATATGCCGGGGATGCACGGCAATAAAGGTTTTCCACTTATTCCTAACTATGCAGCAGTGCAGAGAATAAAATTTGTCACTGAATTATCTTATTGTTTAAGAGGTGCCAATAGATGCATTATGCTGGGAGGATATAACAGACTGTTGTATTTTTAAACCACTTACCTTTTAACAAAACCTTTGATGTTAAATTTGCTTAGTGCGGTCTGCACACATCAAAGGCACTGAACATTTACACACTAAGAGGGCTGAAGCTGCAATAAACATTTCAAGCATGTTTACACTTACGTATAAACATCACCACACATCCTTCTCCCGTGACTTTTTACAGAAAGAAAATACGGGTTGGAAAATGTTCATTGACTGTAACTTTGCATCGGATCACCAAAGATGGGAAATAATTACAATAACAAGAGTTCAGCCGTAACCCACAATAGTAAGCTCAGTCTACTGCGATCACAGATACTTTAGATAGCCACATATGGGTGCTATTTGACCTATGAGCCAGACAGATAGCTACGGGTGAAGACAAACAGAGCTACTAAGTAGCAGCTACTTTTTACAGCTACTAAACTCCAGAAAATACCCTGTCATACATAATTCTGAGAATTGTCCCTGCTAAGGGCTCTGGCACACGGGGGAGATTAGTCGCCCGCGACAAAACTCCCTGTTCGCCGGCGACTAATCTCCCCGAGTTGCCATGACCCGCCATCCCGTCGGCGAACATGTAAGTCGCCGGCGGGATGGCACACGCGGCGGCGCGATTTCCCTAAATCGCCGGAAAAGACTCGCGAGTCTTTTTCGCCGATTTCGGGAAATCGCGCTGCCGCATGCCCTTAAACACATGTAAAGACAATTATCAGTAAATGATCCGCATTGTCTATTTTAGTAGCCACAACAAGTAGCTGCTACTAGTAGCTCCGTGTGTCTTAAGGTGGCCACACACGTGGCGATTTTCGATCTTTCGTGCGACTATCGGTTCCAATCCGCCACTAACGTTCATCAGGGCTGAAACAGCAGATATGGAGGTAGAAACAATAGGATTTCTACCTTCTTCTGCCGACTCAGCCCTGAAGGCAGATTTTGCTCAGGTGCCTCCTGCGATATCGGTTGCCTCGCCGACTTGCCATACACGCACCGAATATCGTACGATATTATCAGTGCGTGCATGGCCAGCTTTAGGTCAGTGGCAGACGGGGAGATTAAACTCGGTAGATAAACTCTATAGAATTCAATGGGAATCTATGCAGCTTATCTGTTATCTGCTATGTAACCTGTGCCTCTTCTTTTTTTCATTTGAATAGCTGCCCCCTTGGTTACACAGCAGCTTTGTTTATATAAACTATAATAGGGTTATGGAAGCAAACACACAACTTTTATCAGTGCTGGGCAACTCGAAACAAGTAAACTTTAATTCTGATTATGGGTGGGAAGCAGGGAGTTGGGTGTGGTGATCAAATTCAATAAAACAGTTATATTTGAAGTAACTACTGCTCACACATTCTATGGCAGCCTTACTAGATCTGCTACTTGTGGTATTTGTTCCACTGAGACTTTTCAAAACAGGAAACAACAAAATGAATGTGCTAAACTGCATGTCAAACTTGCATTTATACAATGGCACCTTGCAAGGGCAAGGAAGCCCACAAAAATATAATATTGTTATTTAAATGATTTAATACCATGATTGCACCTTCTACACGTTTTCAGGGCTTCAGTGGGAATCTGTATACTGTCCCTGTATACTTCTCTGTGAGTGTGATCCAGTTCAGACAATGGTACTTGGTTTATCTCATTGGGTGACAAATCGATACAGTTCAAGTGAATGAGGGATGTGTTGTGGCATAATGTGACAAACTGCTCTACAATGTGCTGAGAAGGTGTATAAAGACATGACTGCTTATATAAAGAAATCCAGGAGGACTAAAGGACCATGTGGGGTTTATGGCAAGGCCTCGGAACAATACAGTAAGCGAATGTGATGGGGAGGTGTGCATTAGCTTACAATATAGTGGGAACATGACCTGAAATAACCTGTAAACAGGGAAGACAATTTGAGGAATGGTGATGAAACCTGCAGAGTTCCTCTATTTACACCTCTGTAACATTACTTATAAAACCAGCACAGTAATTTCAAGTCTTCAAAAAACTGTAATATCCCCATTTCTCTTTGGCAAAATAAAGGCTAATAATTTTGCTAGACACACACACCTTATTTTCTCTTCCTTCTTCTGGCAAGATATGACATGGTGAAACGGAAGCTTCTTATCTCCCAAACTAGTCCTAAATTTGGGTGGGGAATGCAAATAAACCCAAGTACCACAGTACTCAATTTACCTGCTTCCTGCTAACTGATGGAATGGTTTTGCCCAAGAAGCTTAACTAGTACTTGCCCCTCCATGTAACAACGACTTTGCTATAATCATGCTGCAAGTCTGACCACATACAGTAACAACATACTCTTATGACCAATATACAGTGTCCTTTATATAGACATGTCTCTGCCAAAAACTCCAGGTTTAGTCATTATTGCCACAATTCAACTTACTGTGGATCTGAGCAATAAAGACTATGCATGGATTGAACACCAGCAGTATGTTCCTGCATTGCTTTACTGGGGCATTCCTTCTGACCACTGGGTTACCATGTAAATACTCAGCATGACTGTCCTACTGACCACAAAGGAATTCGCTATGGTGCTCCTAATGGTCATATAATGACCATACATGAATGCTCTGTCATATATAACCATGCATATTGATAAGCTATGGGCAGTAGGATAGGCAAGCAAAGATTTACTGGCTCTCCTACTGACTACACGATGACTGGGCATGGATCGTATAGGCGCCATTTCATACTAAGGCCACAATATGTATTACAATGGAGAAAGGAACTTTATTTGAGGGCAGGGATTTCTTTTATCATTGCCCTCAACCAATTACAGACAATCCAAACTGCAAAAAAACCCAATAAGCAATGCCAACCTCTATAGCTCTGTGGTGGGTGATACGGGGCTGATCCATTAGATCACAAGGTTGATGCAGGTTGTCAGAGCAAGGCCTACATCGATGAGCATGCGTTTCTCACCCCAACAGGATTTTTAAAGTTGCCCGATCAATACCTGGGCAATTTTCAGCCAGATATAGGTCAAACAGGGCCCTTGGTTTAAATACACCTAATGGGCAACTTGAAGTGATTCTGTCATGGGAAATATCTTTTTTACAAAACGCATCAGTTAACCGAGCTCCTCCAGCAGAATCCTGCATTGTAATCTGTTTTCAAAAGAGCAAACAGATTTGTTTATAATCGCCTTTTGAAATCTAACATGGGGCTAGCCATATTCTTCATTTCTCTGCCATGCAGTACTAGAAACAATGGCTTATCTGAAAGCTGTTCCATTGTGCAGCGCTGGCTCTTTCTGAAAGCTCAGAATCAAGCAAAATGCACAGAGATGGCGCCTACACACATTCATTCTTATTGAGGAAACAGATTACAGTAATAGGTATATTAGGGGGTTTCTGTGTAGTGTGTGGGGCTCTTTAACAAATTTTGGTTTGGAAGCCGGAGTTCCCCTATAAATGTTTTAAATTCTACAAAGGCCCCTGAACTAAAATAAATATTTATGAATGTTACTGTACATACTTACACTTACGAGTAAAGTATTAATTCTGCTGCAATCAATTGTTTTGCTTTTCTTTAAATTAGAAATAATCACAATAATATTTGAAACCTCGCTCTAAAGTCTGCCGTACCTTTCCAAATTTGCTCAGCTGGTAGGTGGGTGATCTATCCTGTTTGGAAATGTCATCTTTCCATCTACATTGTCACCAAGATGTCAAGCTGACAGAACAATAAACGTGGGCGTAGCTATCTGGTACACAGTTTCGATAGGGCACACAAACAAATGTGTGTCTGGGAGAACTTGGATAGGACTAATGTAAAAACAGTAAGAACTAAGGGGCCCATTCATGAAACCATGGATTTTGGGTGGTTAAAAGCAGGATTGGAAAAATTTGGAGTAACCACGATAATTTCTGATGTGCGAAAATTATTTTCTTGGTCGTACGAAAATCCGATCCGAAAGTCGCAAAATTTTTGGATCCGAACAATCGTAACCGGCGCGAAAACCTTCCTGGCTTTGAACCTTTAATGTATGATTTTGGAAGCCTTCCATAGGGCTCTGCAGCTCCAACCTGACCCAAGGAAAGTCACGATACCAAAGCTTGATTGAATTCCGAAATGGTCATAGTCTTTGCGAAAAATACGACTTTTCGCGGAAGTTAACGAAAATATCGTGAACGATAAGTTCTATAAATTAGAAAAAATACGTTTTTTTTCTGAAAAAAAAAATTGTGGTTTCACAAATGGGCCTCCTAATGTACAAATCAATCTATTTTCCTATACTTTCCCAAACTACTAAGATGGTAATACCCTCAGTGTTTCAGCCTTGCCTCAGGCCCCTGTGCCCAGAAATACAAATACTTTGGCAACAAAAATAAAAGGAAATTAAATTTAACTTACATTATCTTTCCATTAAATATTTTGGGAAACATTAAATAATAGTACAGGTATAGGACCCATTATCCAGAATGCTCGGGACCAAGGGTATCCCTGATGTCTTTCCGTAATTTGGATCTCCATACCTTAAGTCTAATAAAAAAATCAATAAAACATTAATTAAACCCAATAGGATGGTTTTGCCTCCAATAAGGGGTAATTATATCTTAGTTGGGATCAAGTACAGGTACTGTTTTATTATTACAGAGAAAAGGGAATCATTTAACCATGAAATAAACCCAATAGGGCTGTTCTGCCCCCAATAAGGGGTAATTATACCTTAATTGGGATCAATTACAAGGTACTGTTTTATTACTACAGAGAAAAGGGAAATCAGTTTTAAAATTCTGTATTATTTGATTAAAATGGAGTCTATGGGAGACTGGCTTTCCGTAATTCGGAGCTTCCTGGATAATGGGTTTCCGGATAAGGCATCCAATACCTGTACAGCCTTTTACTTCAGTAAATATAATGGTATTAAAGTTAGTGCTAAAATACGAAGCAGTGCCAAAGGAACTGAATCGCAAGTGGTGTATCAGGAGGCTGAGACCCTTTCATTAGATGGGGGCTTAAAAAAATTCCCTTGTAACATGGTGCTTTCCAGGTTTCTTTTGTTTTGCACCTACTATTAATAACTTGGCACCCTGCAGATAAAGCTAATGAAACTATGAGTGATGCAGTCAGACTGGGCAATATTAAGTATACCTGTGCTTGGTACTCGTTACATAAATGCAACTTGATCCTTCATATACTCATTAACCAAGGGACAGGCCATTAAACAATATAGTTTCTGTTCATGTAATTGCCATTGCGGTGTCTTAAGCAGGGCACTGAGAATAGCAGCCCTGTGGCCATAAGGCAGTTCATACCAGTAAGATACTTTCTGCTAAACAGAGTAAAACTGTGGGTTATAATTACGATTTCAAGTAACCGCTTATGAATGTACAACATGAGAAATATGCAATCAAATCTGGCCCAGATCCCATGACTTACAAAATAGCAAAGGTCCTCCCCTTAAGCATGAAATATTTGTTTTGTGTACAAACATAAGTAAATGCCTAAGGGCAAGGAATAACCGTCATAGGAGCTTACATGGTTACCAAACTGAATGTCAACTAGCCACATTCTATCCTGACAACAGTAAAACAATCACTTTAGGTGGATCCATTGCAGAAGTTTTTTAAACTTTGTGGGTTTAAATCTCTTTATGGCCAACACTGCACATTCTCATTTAAAGAAGAAATGTTAAAACTAAGTAAGTTTTATCAGAAAGGTCTATGTAAATACAGCCATAGGCACTCACAGAAAAGCTGCCCTTTTTCAAAAGAAACACAGGATTTCTTTTCTTCTTTTGTGGAAACGTTCTTCTGTGCCAGACTTCCTGCTGTCAGAAATATCCTTCACGGCACCAGTCTGCGCAGCTTGCTCCTCTCTCCCCCTCCTCTCTGCAGTAATCTGAGCTACCAGCAGCCAGAGCTGCAGCACAGAACTTACTGAGACCAAACTAAAATGGCAGCTGCCATCTACAAACAGGCAGAGGGTGATTCTAGGGCTGTTAACTCAGGTATGGTAAAGCTTTCTACAGAATAAATATAGCATTCTAGCTTGCACTACTGTGGCTAATCTATCTATAAAACACCAAAATGCCTTTCCTTCTCCCTTAACTCGTAACAAGATGATAGCTCCTATATAACATACACATATTTGCCCATGAACTAGGAAAGGGCTCATGGTCAAAAAATATACATAACTTATAAAAGACAAGCACTTACAAGAGTGCAAATGAATACATTTATTTACTATCACCGTATATGACACTGCAAAAAGCATTTGTTTACCGACACTGAAAAAATATACAGTTGATGTAGGACTAGTATTTCCTTAAAGGAAAACTATACCCTCAAACAATTTAGATCTCAATAAAAATATATCACATAAACAGCTCATATGTAAAACCCTGCTTCATCTAAATAAACCATTTTCATTAAAATATACTTTTTTAGTAGTATGTGCCATTGGGTAATCCTAAATAGAAAATTGCAATTTTAAGAATTAATGGCCGCCCCCTGGCATCATATTATTCACAGTGCACACAAACAAACCAAGGCACACATACATGCTAGGCCCCATCAGCCAATTAATGGAGTTCTGTCTTTTGCTTCAGCACTACTTCCTGTTACAGTTAGAGCTGCATTATTTCCTGTCAGCTGATCTCTGAGGGAGCACACAGCCCATCACTAAATGGCGGCTCAAGGGAAAGGATGTAAAAGGGCAAGATTTACTGATATATATATTTAAAGAACTGCACCCGACTGTCCTGTCTTAGATGTAACGAAGGGGTCGGGGCAGGGTGCACCGGTGGTAGAAGCTGGTCACAGTAAAGTCTCAAAGCAGGGAAGGCAGAAGGGACTCGCAAATCCTGTCCGAATGTTGCTCCAAACCTGCCAGACCCATGGGTTTTGGGCCGGCCTGCACATCACTACTAGCCACTACTTTGGGTCACCCTAAGGAGTCTTGAAACCGATTTACA
Source organism: Xenopus tropicalis (assembly GCF_000004195.4). Taxonomy (NCBI): domain Eukaryota; kingdom Metazoa; phylum Chordata; class Amphibia; order Anura; family Pipidae; genus Xenopus; species Xenopus tropicalis. Next base: position 197,024,362 of record NC_030677.2, on the reverse strand, counting down.
TTGCTTTATGAGTTTGATAATATAGTGGAGGTAACTCGCTATGTTCAAGGCAGCGTGCAAGGTGCAAAAAACTGGCACAATCCACCATATTTTTTTCACTTTGCACCCTGCATGCAGATGAATTGTAGCCAGCCACCAGGAAAGATAGTGGGTCAATGTGTAGACAAAATTAAGCAAGCAAGTTAATCAAGTTTTTTAAGCAAGTTTATCTGAATCAAATTTAAAAGCACTGTGTCCATATTCCAAGGAAAAGCAACTTTTAACCCTTGAAACACTACAATATCCCAGCATCGACAGAGCCCTCGGAGTTGAATATCCACAGAATGAGAAGTTTTGCCTATTACTATGAAGGAAGGGAAGAAGAAGCAGAATCCTACCTTAATAAAATTGTTCAGGTGGCCCAGCTTTCGCATGTTAGAGACTCCATGCAGTTTGGCCACATTTTGTAGAATCTCTCTCAAATTATCGCTTGGTTCTGTAGGGAAGAAATACATTGATCCATAAGAATATGGCATGGTACAGTTTATTTAGCACATTTAAATTTTTAAAAAAATTATACAAAAAGGGAGCAAACTTTTGTTTTAAATCTGAACATTTCCCATTAAGGTGCACAGACTTCCTCAGAAAACATTATTAGATTTTTTTAGATTTTATCTGTCATGCAACTGAAAAAAAAAAAAAAAAAAAAAGGTCTTGCCAGCAGCAATTCTATACTGTATGAGAAAACGGCTTTCATCCTGGAAGTGTAGATGAACATGAGTAACATTCTTAAAATGCATTTATTGAGCACAGATATACTGCACATTAACATACGCAGGCAGATTTAAGCTGCCGATTCAAGTCCTTTAGACTTATTCGGCAGCTTATCTACCCATGTATAGGGCCACCCAATAGGCCTGCACAATCGATATCTGGGCAAAAACTGGCCAGGTGTTGATCATGCAGGTTAACTTTCCCCATCGGATCAGGGACTGCACTGGCTCATTGATGTGGTCCTCAGTCTGATTGCGCTGATGCCAGTCATTGTAATTCGATATTTCCTACCTTAGGTGGGCATATCGGGAGAACATTTACTCATTTGAAGACATTGCCAAACATATATGTATAGGACCCATTATCCAGAATGCTTGGGACCGAGGGTATTCCGGATAAGGGGTCTTTCCGTAATTTGGATTGAAAAATCAATTATTGATTGAATTATTGATTGAAAAATCAATAAAACATTAAACCCAATAGGATTGTTTTGCCTCCAATAAGGATTATTTATATCTTAGTTGGGATCAAGTACAGGTACTGTTATATTATTACAGAGAAAAGGGAATCATTTAACCATTAAATAAACCCAATAGGGCTGTTCTGCCCCCAATAAGGGGTAATTATATCTTAGTTGGGATCAAGTACAGGTACTGTTTTATTATTACAGAGAAAAGGGAATCATTTAACCATGAAATAAACCCAATAGGGCTGTTCTGCCCCCAATAAGGGGTAATTATATCTTAGTTGGGATCAAGTACAGGTACTGTTTTATTATTACAGAGAAAAGGGAATCATTTAACCATTAAATAAACCCAATAGGACTGTTCTGCTCCCAATAAGGGGTAATTATATCTTAGTTGGGATCAAGTACAGGTACTGTTTTATTATTACAGAGAAAAAGGAAATCAGTTTTAAAAGTCTGAATTATTTGCTTAAAATGGAGTCTATGGGACACAGGCTTTCCGTAATTCGGAGCTTTCCGGATAACGGGTTTCCGGATAAGGGATCCCATACCTGTATCACAATAGCCTTGGATACTATGCTTGTTCAAGAACTCATCCAATCCCCTCTTAAAGGCATTAATAGAATCTAACATCACTAGGAAGGGCATTCTCCAACCTCACTGCCCTCACTGTGAAAACACCCTGGCAAGATCGCCAAACCATAGGATATGTGATTTCGGGCCAATTTGGTGTTTGGCCCTAGGCAGGTATAGGACCTGTCGAAGTAAGGACAGCATCAGTGAGCTGATGTAGTTCCCAAACTGATAAGAAAACTAAACCAGATGCCAAATTGGGCTGAAAATATTATATATAATCGCTGGGGATGGGGGGTGTCTAACATTTGCCCCTCCCCAGTGGGGACTATCCTTCCATTAAATGGTTCATCCTTTATTGAATTCCAATAGCGATTTCAATATGGTTGCATTTGGAGCTGGACATGTTTTGGGAAATCTGCCCAACCCTTCCCAGGCATGCCTGTTACTCACGGTATGAACATAACTGCCCGATGATAGAAGGCTAAGTAAAGGGAGTAAACATAGATATATCATTTTCTTCCAAGGAGTGTTTGCAGCTGCAACCCTAAAAGATCATTTTCACACAAAATTTAAGAGAAAAGGTTTTTTTTAGTAATAGATAAGGAGGACACACACTGGCATATTATATGCATCAGGTGAAATGTAGAAATATTTATGCAGACTAGCTTTATTCTGTATTTTTTTTTTTTTTTTTACCAATTTCTGCTAGAAAACCAAAAGTTTTAAACTGAACTCCTCTAACACTCATACCCCACTAGATACAGTTAAAGCTTCTCTGCTAATTCTTGGGTGTTAGCACTGGTACCTGAAAACACAGGGACCTGGTATAGGACCTGTTATCCGGAAAACCATTATACAGAAAACTTCGAATTACGGAAAGGGCCATCTCCCATAACTCCATTATAAGCAAATAATTCACATTTTTAAAAATGATTCCCCTTTTCCCTGTAATAATAAATGGATAATGGGTAAGAGCAGCGGACCTCTTTTTATCCTGTATGAATTTTGTGGTCACAGCCTCATTGTACCCCCCACCTAATGGTTTAAAATGTTGTGGTGAGCACAACTTTCCCTTTTTTGCTTTTTCACCCATAAAGGAACAGTTCAGTGTAATAATGAAACTGGGTAAAATAGACAGACTGCACAAAATAAAAAATATTTCTAATATTAGTTAGATCAGTATGCAGATGTCTAACATAATAGTCTGAACCCTACTTCCTCCTTTACAGATCTCTAACCTCTTAGTCAGTGACTTTAGGGGGCCAACATGGGCATAACTGTTCAGTTAGATTGTGAGCTTGCAGGTCAGATTAAAAAACAAACTAACTGAACAGTTATGTCCCATATGGCCCCCCCTCAAGTCGCTGATTCAGGTTACTGACTGCTAACAGCTTAGAGAGCTGTAAAGGAGAAAGTAGTGTTGTGGCCATTATGTTAGACATCCGCCCACTCCAGCCTTTATGGATTACATTTTTGCCTAGCTAACTATATTGTAAACATTTTTTTATTTTACGCAGTCTCTCCTTGTTTACCCAGTTTCATTTTTACATTGAACTGTTCCTTAAAGAGACCTTGTCATCCTGGATTATTTTTCCGTTAATGTTATCCAGCCCCTATGATAAAAGCCAAACAATCCAATACAGTTGTTGCTTTCTGCTATTACTTTAGCCTAATTAAAACACAGCTATCAGATACCAAAACAGGTCAGAGAGAATCAAAAGTAGCACATGAACGAATTTCCCTGCTATATTTGGAAGGTTATTCATAACAGTTCTGAACGGACTACAAGTTCAGTTACATTCCTTTCATCTAACTCCATTCTGTTACTTTAATGGTTTCATTTTAGTCTACACAAGGAGCTTCAACCAAGCGTCAATAGTCTATGTGGCTTTTCACAGAGAATGGAAGAGAATGCTACGAATACAGGATAAGCACTAGCCCCTAGTCTAACCATAACTCATTTTCTTGGTAAGCATATCTAGTACAGACTTTATTATCTCACCAGTTGCATCTGAGCTAAAGAGCCAAACCGCAAGTTTAATCTGGCCACAATATGATGTTATTGATAGAAACACACACATCTCTAAGCGGGAGTGCACCAAGGCAGATGGAATAGGCTTCTAAGAACTGCTTCTTCACTCATCTCTGGTTCATGCAAATTCAGAAGCCCAGCTGCATTTAGCAATAAATGATAGGGAAAGAAATGCTTAGGCAACTGCTCGTCAATTAAAAATGCAGCCATAACTTGTACTATAATCAGACATCTACAGAGAGAAGAGAGTACAGATGTGCATAAAGTGATAGCAATAAGATCCTATGAAAATCCATAGGAAAGTGTCAGTATAAGTAATGAATTGTGACATGCAAAATGTTTGGGGCCAAAAGTACCCCAAAGCTGCCCCAGCACAGGGATACTCTAACATGGCTAAAGGGCCTTCTGTAGTTGTTTTACTTGCGCTGGGGGCGGCACAATCCTTCCATAGGCTGAAGTACTGTTTCCATTGGCCCCCAGCCCAGCGTGATTGAAACAACTATGGAAGAGCCTTTAGCCCCTTCACTCTCTGTACCAACCTCTCTCTTACCCATTGTGTCTTATCAATAAAAAAAAATTGTGCGTCAAACACGAATATGCATTTGCTTTAGAAAACTTATGGCTGCTCTTACTTGCCTTCTCTGTGTTCAGTCTTGGGCTCTCTTTAAGTACATTAGGGGGCCCATACATTAACCCACGATTTTTATTTTTTTTTGAGAAAAAAACATTTTTTTTCTCATTTATAAAACTTTTCGTAATGCCCATGATAATATTGTTAAAATTCCACAACTTTTTCTTGGTTTTCGTTAACTTCCACCAAAGAGATATATTTTTCGCAAAGACTATGACCATTTCGGAATTCATTCAAGCTTCGGTATGGTGACTTTCCTTGGGCCAGGTTGGATCTGTAGAGTGCCATTGATTCCTATGGGAGGCTTTCCTTGGGCTGGGTTGGAGCTGCAGAGTGCCATTGAGCCCTATGGGAGGCTTTCCTTGGGCCAGGTTGGATCTGTAGAGTGCCATTGAGCCCTATGGGAGACTTTACTTGGGCCGGGTTGGAGCTGCAGAGTGCCATTGATTCCTATGGGAGGCTTTCCTTGGGCTGGGTTGGAGCTGCAGAGTGCCATTGAGCCCTATGGGAGGCTTTCCTTGGGCCAGGTTGGAGCTGCAGAGTGCCATTGAGCCCTATGGGAGACTTTCCTTGGGCCGGGTTGGAGCTGCAGAGTGCCATTGATCCCTATGGGAGACTTTCCTTGGGCCAGGTTGGATCTGTAGAGTGCCATTGAGCCCTATGGGAGACTTTCCTTGGGCCGGGTTGGAGCTGCAGAGTGCCATTGAGCCCTATGGGAGACTTTCCTTGGGCCGGGTTGGAGCTGCAGAGTGCCATTGAGCCCTATGGGAGACTTTCCTTGGGCCGGGTTGGAGCTGCAGGGTGCCATTGAGCCCTATGGGAGACTTTCCTTGGGCCGGGTTGGATCTGTAGAGTGCCATTGAGCCCTATGGCAGACTTTCCTTGGGCTGGGTTGGATCTGTAGAGTGCCATTGAGCCCTATGGCAGACTTTCCTTGGGCCGGGTTGGAGCTGCAGAGTGCCATTGAGCCCTATGGGAGGCTTTCCTTGGGCCGGGTTGGAGCTGCAGAGTGCCATTGAGCCCTATGGGAGGCTTTCCTTGGGCCGGGTTGGAGCTGCAGAGTGCCATTGAGCCCTGTGGGAGACTTTCCTTGGGCCGGGTTGGAGCTGCAGAGTGCCATTGAGCCCTGTGGGAGACTTTCCTTGGGCCGGGTTGGAGCTGCAGAGTGCCATTGAGCCCTATGGGAGACTTTCCTTGGGCCAGGTTGGAGCTGCAGAGTGCCATTGAGCCCTATGGGAGACTTTCCTTGGGCCGGGTTGGAGCTGTAGAGTGCCATTGAGTCCTATGAAAGGCTTCCAAAATCATACATTGAAGTTTCAAAGCCAGAAAGGTTTTCACGCAGTTTCCGATCGTTCGGATCTGAAAAATTTGTGACTTTCGGGACGCAACCACGATATTTTTGTACGACCGGTAAAAGAATGTGACATTTTCGAACATCAGAAATTATCGTGGTTACTCAGAATTTTTTCCAATCGTGCTTTTAACCACCCAAAAATCATGGTTTAATGAATGGGCCCCTAGTTCATAAGGAATATAGCAAAAACAATGGGGGGAAAAAAACTTGCAAGAAGAGCTGACACGCTACATATTATTCAAAAAGGTGTTGGCTCATGATTTTTATGTTTGACCAGCATCCCATTTGATCACATGGGTTGCTCATAAGTTATGACTGCTATCGACACATCCTCACTGATACTATATGACGCAAGCTGTGTCCTTTGGAGATCACTAAAAAAAAATGAGGAGGGTTTTGGATAGAGAAAAGGCTAACAGGATAAAGGCAGACTAGAAGTTATAAAGTTAAGAGAAGATCAACAAGAAAAATAATGACAATAGTATATTTTTAATGTCTTTTCCTGCCACAATTAAAATTTGTATAAATATATAAATATATCATCCAGGTGCGTTAGTGGTCACAAAGAATCACAATGTATTTTCAACAGAGTCGATAAATGTACAGAAAGTCATTAAGTTCCTGGAAGTATCTGCAGAGTAATTTGCATTGGGTAAGACCTCATTTTCCATGCACATATAGAACAAGTGATCATTGGACACGTGATTTAATAACCCTGGCCTGTTTATTCTGCTCAGTCATCTATGCCTGGCAAGGAATGGGGAAAGGTATTAAAGGTCACTTCTCAAGGAAGAAAATGTGTCTTATACACAGGTATGGGAGTATCCAGAATGCAGGTGAGGCGGTGAATTCCAAATAAGGAGGGTTTCCTTAAAGAAATACGGTTATAGGAAAACAAGTTTTTCTTTTTCAAAACCCATCAGTTAATAGAGCTTCTCCAGCAGAATCCTGCATTGTAATCTGTTTTTCATAAACACAAACAGATTTTTTTGTATTTAATTTTGAAATTTCCCATGGGGCTAGCCATATTCTTCATTTCCCAGGGTGCCGCAGCCATGTGACCTCTGCGCTGATAAACTTCAGTCACACTTTACTGCTGTGCTGCAAGTTGGAGTGATATCCCCCCCCCCCCTCCTCCCTGCAGCCGATCAGCAGGACAATGGGAAGGGAGCAAGATAGCAGCTCCCAGTAGGTATCAGAATAGCACACTCATTAGTAAGAAATCAAAGTCCGGCTTGGGACTCCTCCAGTTACATGGGAGTAGGAGAAACAATAGGTTAGCTGAAAGCAGTTCTAATGTGTAGCGCTGGCTGAAAGCTCAGACTCAGGCACAATGCACTGAGATGGCGCCTACACACCAATATTACAGCTAAAAATGCATTTGTTGGTTTAAAAATAAAATTTTAAATGGCAGAGTGAATTATTTGCTATGTAAACAGTGTAGTTTAGAAATACAATGTACCCAATAAATATCATGACAGAATCCCTTTAACATAGAGCACAAAGCTATAAGGTCCTTCACGTTAAGGAAACCCATAATAAAAAGAAATTTAAAAAAAGGTTTCGCATTAGCTTAGCGCTTAGTCAACATCAAGTACACACTAATGTTTATTATTGTTCTATTATGTCATAATATTACAGTGAAAATCAGTCCAGAATGAATCTAGGCAAACACCAACAGATCAGTTTTTCTTCTGGTGAGATTACCAGACAAGTGAATCTTTGCATGGTGCTGGGCCAAATCAGACTGACCTGAATGCACTTGAGCCCAGTGACTGGATGCTAACATGGGCCTGTATTATACCTGCCCTATAGATATCTGGTTGATTTTTAGCAAGCTATCCATTGGGAAGCCAGTTGCCATACCTCCCAACATTTGAAAAGTATAAAGAGGGACAAAAAATTTTTTTTTACTAAATTTGGCAGGTTATTTAAAGTTTGAGCATAATTCTTGGGGTTTTGGGTCTTATTTTATGTGTTATTACAGTTTTGCTAAAAAAAAGGTGAAATTGCCGTTTAAGTCTCAGTTTCCCCAACAGACCTATTAATTACAATTGTATCTAAGTGCAGCTGTAGCTTATTTAGTTTTCTGGGCTCTCTGCCCAAAGCTACTTTTTAAATTAAGTTTGAGAAACATTGTATCTTTTTTAGCGTTCAGTGCAGGAGATCAAAGGGAAATGAGGGACTTTTCAGTAAGAATCCGGGACAGCGGACTGAGCTGTTAAAATTGGGACTGTCCTGCGAAAATCGGGGCAGTTGGGAGGTATGCTCTTGCGAGGCACCCATACACAGGCCAATAAGCTGCCTGCTTAGTCTGGAGGGGCCGAGTTGGCAGCTTATATAATTCCGTGTATGCGCACCTTAATTGATATAAATAGGTCACTAAGGGAAATGGCACAGGATATTTCAGGTCTTTCTGATGTCTGGGTTTCTGGATGACATTTTCTTACAACTGCAGATAAAAAGATGAGACGTTAGCCGCAAGGAGTACTTTAGGAAAGGGCATTCATTAGAGCCAAAATAATTTGATGTACTTTCAGGCTTTTCCAAGGGGTTATAAATGGGGGGGGGGTTGAAGTGATCATATAATTAGATTTATAAACAAGTTATATTTTGGCACTGGTTTTAATATAAACTACTTGCCTAGACGGTAGCTCTATCCTAGCACCTACCAGATAAACGCATGCCGCCTTAACAGGATCCCAGCAATCAAATCTAAATTGTGATTGCCTGTACATTTCATTTGCACCATTTTGTTTTCTCATATAAATATCAAGCCAATTATATTGCTATTATCTTTTCAGCTTTCTCTATGGGCCCAGAATGCTTTGCCCATACCAGCAAACCACGGCTAAATTCCTTCTGCCAAAACTCAGTCACTTCCACATGGCAGATGTGGATCCGTTTGGGCACAAACATCAAGCCCGGCTAAAGATAAATGTTATGAGCTGGATGTAAAGCAGTTAGATATTATCTGCGCGGTCACAAGACAGATCCCAGCTCCATGGCAGAGGCAGTAATCCCTGGCTTTCAGTACAGCCCCGTGTTTTCTGGTTCATCTGGTTACACTGCTAAACAAGCAGACAAGGTCAACCTGTGTACTAGTTGAGGGAAATGTCAGGTCACGTCCCTTGGGAAATGCAATAAGGGCTATATAATATCTCAAATAGTTACAGTGACAAAAATATTGTTGTTTAGTACTGTCGTCAAAGGGAGTCTTAGGAAGGCCATGATAGCCAATATCCTTATAGGCACACAAAAAAGGCAGAAATTGTGCCCTATTCATGTAAGCCAATTGCCTGCTCAACAAGAGACGGGCACTTTAAAATGCAGCAGGCAACGTTTATGGGTTTCGATATACTGAAGCACCAGTGCTTCCATAGCCGCAGGCAACTGCTATACACAAACACTTGGGGGTAGGGTTGGCACCTGTTTGGTTTTGACCCGAACAGTTCGTTTTTTCTAAGGTCTGTTTGGGTCTGAACTGTCTGTTCGGTTTTCAGCCTTGTGAAACCAAAACAATATAGGAACCATTATCCAGAATGCTCGGGACCAAGAGTATTCCGGATATGGGGTCTTTCCCTATTTTGGATCTCCATACCTTAAATCAGACAATCAAAACATTAATAACCCCAATAGGATTGTTTTGCATCCAATAAGGATTCATTATATCTTAGATCAAATCTTGTATCAAATACAAGGTATGGGGACCCATTAACCAGAATGTTTGGGACCTTGGGATAAGGATTGTTCTGCCCCCAATAAGGGGTAATTATATCTTAGTTGAGATCAAGTACAGGTACTGTTTTATTAATACAGAGAAAAGGGAATCATTTAACCATGAAATAAACCCAATAGGGCTGTTCTGCCCCCAATAAGGGGTAATTTTATCTTAGTTGGGATCAAGTACAGGTACTGTTTTATTATTACAGAGAAAAGGGAATCATTTAACCATTAAATAAACCCAATAGGACTGTTCTGCCCCCAATAAGGGGTAATTATATCTTAGTTGGGATCAAGTACAGGTACTGTTTTATTATTACAGAGAAAAGGGAATAATTTAACCATTAAATAAACCCAATAGGGCTGTTCTGCCCCCAATAAGGGGTAATTATATCTTGGTTGGGATCAAGTACAGGTACTGTTTTATTATTACAGAGAAAAAGGAAATCATTTTTTAAAATGTGAATTATTTGATTATAATTGAGTCTATGGGAGATGGGTTTCTGGATAAGGGGTTCAATACCTGTACTGTTTTATTATGACAGAGAAAAAGGAAATAGATTTAAAAAATTTAAATTATTTGATTAAAATAGAGTCTATGGGAGACAGGATTTCCATAATTCTGAGCTTTCTGGATAACGGGTTTTCGTCTAACGGGCTTCCGGATAATGGATCCGATACCTGTATTAAGATACTCACCTTAACATGACATAACTTATTGAGTTATCATCAAGTACAATTAATTTCTTAGTATTACAGAAATAAAAAAAAAGCTAATCAATTTTTTTAAACTTAGCATTGCTGTATTTCAAAGCTTTCTGGGTAACTGATTTCTCTATGATAGATCCAATAGCGTAAATTAAAGGATTGGACTTACTCATCAGGCAGAACATAGATACAGATAGGGCTGCCACCAATGTGGTTTTGAACCGGACATCCCAGTTTTTCAGAGAGCTGTCCAGTTCAAATCTTTCTCTCCAGATTAAAACACTGAAAAAACTGGACAGAAACCCAGCCAATTGCATCTAAGTGACACATTAACCCCCACTTCGGCATGATAATCCCAATGACATCATTGTGACCGCCTCTGATGTCATCATGTCCAGGTCCAACATCAATGGGCCACCCCCAATGTCATATGCCCTGTCCCCCTTGTTTGGCTTCAGCCTTCAGCAACCCTATTGGGGGGGTGATTTTGAGTGATCTGTCCCCCACCCATGACCACTGACGAGCGATGTTTGTAAGTCAGACAGGCAGGTAAATACGCATTAGGCTGTACTACATTTTTACATTACATAACATGCTGGCACATTATTGGCTGCCAGAAGCCAATAATTAGCAATGAATAAAGCCATAAGGGCGAAGGTGAGGAGCCCAAATATAATAGTGAGGAGGATCTTTGCTCCATTTGCTAGTTGGCCCAACAATACAGTGACCTGAAAGGTTCTGGTTCCAGAACACACATCCATGCTAACCCCTGTATTCCTCACCCATCTAATTAATTCTTTTTATTCTCTGACTCACTAAATGCCAGTGCTTACAGCACACCAATTGGAAAGGGCCCTTCTCCAATCAGTACAGTCCATAATACCTTCAAGCATGTTATGGGAAAGAGAGAAAACAAGTCCCGAGCATTCTGGATAATAGGCCCCATAACTATATGACCTGCATAGATATAATAGTACAATTTACAGGATTTTGAAGGCCTGGAAAAATAAAAAGGTTGTTGTTGAAAAATAATCAGTCAATTCCTTTTAGCAAGCATGGTGGTTTTCTGAAACAGTCATTTTTACACAATAAATCTCACTTTGCAAGAATTGTATAATTTGACTCCAGTCTCTGAAGCATGTACTCATTATTCACAAATGATAGGGGGAACTTGTTTAGCGCTGCACTATTATCACGTACATTCTTTCTGATGAATGACTAAAAGGAAGTACAGGTTCTGTATTATTATTATTATTATTATTATTGAGAACTCTCGTTTGGATTCATTTCTGATATAGGTTTTGTAGTTGTAACAATGCCACAATATGGTGCTCTGTTGATATATTATAACTTGCAGCTGTTTAGTCATAATAAGGGCCTGGATTAAAGCTGGGCAGAGAAGACGGGTACCAAGGAATTTAAGGCACACTGCACCAGAATAAGGGAGAAAGGTGTTTATAAAAACCTTATTTACAAATGCCCACGTCATATTCACTACACCACAAAAATCACAGGCTGTTGTGGTTGAATAGGGACCAGCAGATGGTCCATCCAAAATCCCATTTCCCATTGAACTCAATACGAAACGGCTGTCTGGGGCAACAATTTCATCGGCTGCAAAACTTTAGTTACGAGTCTTGACCCGTCACACCCACATCCCACTTCCTAGAGGCATTATTATAGATAGGTAAGTATAGGTTTGTGTGTGCTGGGCTTACTTGGAAGGGTTGAACTTGATGGACTCTTTTTTCAACCCTATGTAACTATATATTATAGGATATATCTCTTGGCCAATGCACTGGTGCAAAGGTCCCCATACATGGGCCGATAGTAGCTGCCGATATTGGCAGCTACTATCGGCCCGTGTAGGGGGAGAAACAAGGGGCCTGCCCGACCAATATCTGCCCTTAAATTGGCCAGATATCAATCAGCCAGGTTAGAAAATTCAGTCGGATCGGCTCGTTGATGCAGCCCCCGAATCGACTGCCCCATTGTCGCCAATATAATTCGATCGTTTGGCCCCTACACGCTCCCCGATATCGCCCACCCGTAGGTGTGGATATCGGGTGAAGATCCGCTCGCTTGGCGATCTCGCCAAGCGAGCAAATCTCAAAATCTCAACGTGTATGGGGACCTTAAGAGCAATTTCCCACCCTGCGCCTGCACCACACTTGGCACTTTGTTAAAGGACTTAAAGGAGAACTAAACCATAAAAATGAATATGGATAAAAATGCTATATTTTATATACTGCACCAGCCTAAAGTTTCAGCATCTCAATAGAAGCAATGATCCAGGACTTAAACCTTGTCAAAGGAGCTCCCCATCTTGGAAAGTGTCTGCAACACTCTGAGCAGCTGTTGAGCTTAATGGTCATAGCAACTTGTCAAGCAGAAAATGAGGTTTGCCCGTCATATAAACTGATGCTACAGGGCTGATTATTAAATTCTGATGGTAGTTACACTGGTTTCTGAGCTGGTAAGTAGTAATTGTCTGTAGTAATTACAAATCAGCCTTAAATTGTGACATTTATTAGTCTATATACACAGTATATTGTGCCATTTATATTCTATATATACAGTATATTATGAGTGGGTCCCTAAGCTCAGGTTATATGGTGTCATTTATATTGTATATATACAGTATATAGTGAGTGGGCCCCTAAGCTCAGGTTATACTGTGACATTTATATTGTATATATACAGTATATAGTGAGTGGGGCCCTAAGCTCAGGTTATACTGTGACGTTTATATTGTATATATACAGTATATAGTGAGTGGGGCCCTAAGCTCAGGTTATACTGTGACATTTATATTGTATATATACAGTATATAGTGAGTGGGGCCCTAAGCTCAGGTAAGTGACAGCAGCACATGCATGTGCAGGGAATCAGCAGAAAAAAAGATGGGGGGTTACTGGGGCATCTTTGGGGGCACAGATCTTCACTGCTTAAGGGCTGAGGTTGCCTTGGGCTCATACAGAAGCTCAAAACATAATGTACAACATTTCTGGCCTACTTTTTTTTAGTTAGGCTTTAGTTCTCCTTTAATCCATTACCAACGGCAGACCCTTTATAATTGTGGTTCCTGGAAATTTGAGGAGTGTGCCTAATGCCATACAACACATTCACAATTTCATCTCACTGTGTATGCTTTCCTATGCAGTTAAGATGACAAAGTCTGACTTGACTTGATATTTGTCACATAATTGTGGCAGGTATATGTGCACACATGCTGGGATAACATATATTTGTGTGGGTTTATATGCCTTCCGTCCAGCTTTACAAATACTGATGACTGATTCATGAATATGAGTTTTAGAAACCACAAAGCAGACTGTAAAACCCAGTGTATGGGGAAGAACAGATTGCACCTACACTGTTGCTTAGCTGCACTTTCACAGCGACATAAGCAGAGAATTGGGAAAGGAAAAGATTAAAACCTCAAGAGGAACTTAAAGAAAAAATATTGGCACCCTGGTAACAAACTCAGTTACATACAGCAAAAGTCTTCACTACATAAGGGGCTATAAATTCAAAACAGATGCACCAATTCAAATCCGTTCATAAAGCATATTGTGTAGTGTTTTACAAGGGGTACAGTAGGCTTTGGAGGATTAACAAAAGTGGAGACAGACCCTTTTTGGAGTAAAAGTGGTGGTAAACCGAAAAGATGACTTACAAACACGCTGGACAGCAGGATATCCACTTTAAAAGATTGGCTTTATTTGTGCAATTAAAATAATCACCCCTGGCGCGTTTCGTGCGCAGTGGATATCCGGCTCTCCTACGTGTATGGAGTCATCTTTTCGGTTTATGGTTTACCTCCCTTAGCTACGGGTTCGGGGCTTCACGCACCCGGACCAAACTCAGGGCACAGTGAGTTATCTTTTGACATGTGAGCATTGACTATGTTGGAAATTTTGACTTCTGCTAATTAGCGACAGACCCGGGGTGTACACAATCGGGTTTCTTAACATACTTGGCACGATATGATTTAATTTGCCCAACATAAATGGTGCTTTCCTTTACTTAGATTAGGTTTAGTTATTTGCCTTTTTGCTTTAAATTTACTTTTCATTTGGTTCATTATTCGCATTGTTCTAAAAGGAGGTAAAGACAAACAGGTGACCACCTCTGATGAAGCACCCAATGGTGCGAAACGCATTACGGGGGTGGAGTAAGGGTACCATGAGGCACTGGGAAACCTGTTTGTCGTTTGGTATTGTATGCTTGAATTTTTTTGAAATTTCTTATTATAAATTGAGCCAATAAATGGTTGTTTGTTTCACTGATTAACTTGTTGATTAATTATCTATGTATTCAGGACCTATCAGTGGGATATAACCTTAGATTCTCTTTCTCAGTCTAACCATAATTTTGCTGTGTGAATATACTGGTCTACATTTTAACCATCCCTTTAACTCTGAAACTTGCGCAATTACAAAGTGCTGAGAGGCAACCTGATGCTGTCATACTTGAAATAACCTAATAAATATAATAAAAATAATTATATAGCCTTTAAGACCTTTTTCACTATTGGGCGGCCCTTTGCCCTGTACTCTAGAGAGTCAAATGAATTGGTTCTGGATGACTGAACAGTCATTTTTTTATTTACCTCTACTGAGGTCTAATGGAACGTTCTCCTCCCCGCTGTCATTCCGACCTGGAAAAAAAAGAAAGCAGCAATTAGAAGGATCCTTTATACATAGAATGGATACAGAAAAACTTGAAACTAAAATAGGCACTGAGCATTCTGTATGTCTGGAGCTTTCCAGTCTGTAGAAAAAGTATTTAGATAGAGTAGGAATTTTATGTGACCACATCCCCTTTTTTTAAATATCAGATACTAGGGTTTGCTTCCCAGCGCTATATCAAGCTGGGGACTTCCTAGCAATTCAGTTGTGAGGTGAGTAAATCTGTATGTTGCGTTCCAACTTTTGTACCCATGAGTAACCGGATCTGACTGTCAGCGCGCACACAGAGCGGATTTCAGCACAAAAATGCTACAATATGGCTTTTCGCAACATAATCTGCATATGCTGTGCCTGATACATACAGGGGGCGGAAGGCATTGGATTGGGTTATATTTAGCAACTATGTTTTGCAATTCACCGCAAAGTAAACATCCAATTCAGGAATAAAAGGAGAAAACAACATTGAAAGTGGCAATACATGGGCTAACAACATAAGGTATCTGACCAACTGGCCCCTATGTTCAACGTCGCTTACATGTACAGGCATCTTTACATTGTTATGTTAATTTCAGCCAACCAACTGAATGATCAAAAGAAATGAAAATAAAAAATACAACTCCTTTCAGCCGGCCAATGAAAACTTCCCATCAGGGTCTATATTCCAATTATTGGTCAGAAGGGCAGCACAACTGTCTATACATGCCCAAATGGCAAGGCAGCTCGGCTAATTATGACCATTCTGCCACAGTCGTACGGCTGAGAATGTGGAAAAGGAACAGGTGAGTGACTAAACAGAAAGGTAAGTAATAAAAGTGACAATAAAACTATAGGCTCACAAAGGAAGGTTTTTTTTTCTGCTGCTGGGATCAATGCACCCAAACACCAGATAGCAATTTAAACTGCAAGCTGGAAGAAAGCACAAGGCACATTATTCAAAACTATAAAAAATAAAGACCAATTGAAAATATGCTACAAATATGTTACAAACTGTGGGCAGTTATCACAGGCATGTTTACAGCCCAAGATCCCTTATATTTCTTTTAGGAACCATTAAACTGTACTGTATATGCCTGGTGGGTTAAAGGGGAACTATCACGAAAATGAAAGTTCAATATTAGTTGTATGTATCTCATAGAGATATACAGCTTTTCAAAATACAACCAATTACAAACCCTGTACCACTTTTTAAACCAGCAACACAAACACAAGTATTTCACAAACAATATTGTACCTGCTCATATGCCTTTCAGATCAGAGATAATTGACTTTGCTTTATTAGCAGGTACGATATGGTTTGTGAAATACCTGTGTGGCTGATTTAGCAGTGACAAAGGGACAGCCAAGAGCTCTGATTTGCACAGAAAATGGAACCACAGAACTTATATAAACCTCCACGCAGTCTGTAGGTTTGTATCTTACCGGGCACCTTTTCTGCAAATTATTACATACAATGACCACAATCTTTATGTTACCAATGAACAAGTCAGTATCGGCTGAATTACTTCTTACGCTGGGTTAGGCAATATAAATCTCTATGCGTTAATCATCTGATCATCTGCGAACGGCTAATTTGTGCATATAAGACCTATCAGTACTGAGAGGGTCATTAATAGGGTTTTATTTTCCAAGACGCGCGGCAAACATTCGTCACATTAGTAAAACCACGGTCACTTTCCTTTTCCTGGGGCAATAAACATTACGTGGTCTATTAAGATCAGTTATCTGAAAAATGTAGTGGAGACATGCTAATTCTGAAGTTATGTGCTATGTGGGATTCAGTGACCTCACTGCTGAGCCGTGTTCTGTTCCCTAGAATTTCACGCGGCACTGTATCGGGGGAGCTTTGTTGAACGGAACAACTCGGTAGTGATAGCACACACAAAGCAGAATCTTTCAAATACACCTTCTGGGCAACTAAGGGTTTGAAATTAGTTGCCAAAGGCAAAACGAATATCCATAGAAATGATACCTAAACTGGGCAAGTGTCCTTGATGCACAGTTTTATCACTAAATGACAGAAGTGCTACAACTGAGCACATAAGTGTCGGAAGACACTTCCTGCTTCAGTAACTTAATCCATTAGGCTAGAGGCACACATTCCCTGGCCAATCTGTTCCTGTCCATTGTTTTCAGTTTGTACAATGAAAGAAATGCCACTGGCCCACCAGCGCACACTGGGCAGATTCCAGCACTGAAAACTATGCCTTTATCTGATCTTGCCTATTCCCACACCTTGTGTAGATTGTAGATTGTAAGCTCTTTTTGGCAGGGCTCTCTTCATCTCTTGTATTGGTTGCTTTATATGTTATTCTGTATATCCAATGTATGAATTTGGATCCCATACCTGTATCTGCCACTGGATAATCTTAAATAGAAAATTGGCATTTTTAGCATTAAGGGCTGCCACCTGGATAGTGTAATTCACTGGGCACATAATACAACTAACCAAGGCCAAACATGGCAATCATGTCATGCTCTTGTGCCACTTTAAAGGCAAAAGTCTAAAAAAATGAACTTACAAATTGTGGCTCAATCAGTTGGATCAGTGCAATTTGGTCATGAAAGTGCATGGCACCAAAATGCAACTATCAAGTCAGCAGACACATAATTTTAAAATTCTCCGCTTATGCGTGGCCAGACTAGGCCAACCACAACAATTTATTCAGGAACACATTATTCCAGAAACACGTTATTCAGAAAGCTCTGAATTATGGGTGGGCCATCTCCCATAGAGCCCATTTTAAGCAAATATTTACAATTTTTTTAACATGATTTTCCCTTTTCTCTGGACAAACAGTAGCTCGTACTTGAACCCATCTGTGCTGCATGATTCCATACTGCTCGCAAAACAATTCAGGCAGATTTGGTCCAGGTTGTTCCGTTTATTTGGATGTTTTTGAACCTTAGTTTTTAAAAAGTCCTACAAACTGTCCTACAGTAGCCCAGTTCAAGGTCTGATGTTAGGTCAGTCACTTTTTTTGTTTTTGAGGCACTCCACTGTTAGTTTGGCCTTGTGTTTGGGATCATTGCCTTGCCAAAAATGAACTTTGATCCATTCTTTATAGCTGACTAAAACAGGTTCTCTTGGAGTTTTTTCCTGTAATTTGCCCCATCTCATCTTCCTTCTACTTAAACAAGATACCCAAGTCTCTGCTGGTCGAGCATCCCCAAGGCATGAGATTACCATTCTTATCCTTAGTAGCTGCCGATATCGGTCCGATTCGGCAGCTAATTGGCCCGGCTTCCGACGGGCCTGCCCAACCAATATCTGGCCTGAAACACCTTGAAATTGCCCACCCATTTCCTTGAATGGCAAGCCCCTGCCGTGCAAAGTACATTTTCCTGATGAGTGCAAGTCCATGTTTTGAAGTGATAATTGCCTGTAAAGAACGTACACTGGGTGCATTTAGGTGGTTCCATTCAAGTGAATATAGGTAAGACACTGAGCACTGATTTTCAGAGAATTTAAGAAGAAAAATCATAAGAAAAAAAAACAACTGAATGTAGGCTTTGTGATTGAGTAAAGAGAAAGAATTGTTCAAGGGCCTGAATACTTTTGCAAAGCACTCTATTTGAAGGTTTGTTAAGGAATCACATTTAGGATTATTTAAATCTTTGCAAAAGCTCATGATGATGCCTACTGGAGCTCTAGAATAGCAAAGAAGCACAACAGGAATGGTGGATACCATGTCCGGTTGCTTGCCTTTTTGTCTGTGGTGGTCATTGAAAACCAGATACAGTAAATACCCAATTAAAGACCAGGTTACTTCGACTGTGAATGCTCCTGGTCGGCTATCAGCTCCCGATAACTAAAGACATTAAGTCCACTGAACATACATGGAACCACCAATGCTGCTGCGCTACACTTTTATATGGTACGGGGGGGAAACCATACTGGAAAGTGAAGGTGGGGTGCGCTTACTGTATACATACAATAGAGATAACTTCATGCAAGCACTAGTCTGATCTTATTGGTAGTCAGTAGTTGCTTTGTTCCTAAAGGTGGCCATACACATACCAATAATGATCTTTCCTGTGACTACTGGTGGCAAGAAAGATCGTTTGTTCCCCCCACTGACGTTTAGGGCTGTATCGTTAGATATGGAGGTAGAAACAATAGGCATTCTACCTTCAGCCCGAAACAAAGACTTTGCTTGAGCGCCTAAATCTTTTGACTCGCTGGATTGATGAGTAAACTAATATTCAAAGCTTTTGAGATATTGGTAGTCTCGTAGATCAACCATACATGCACCGAATATCATACGAAACCAATAATACCGGTACGTGTATAGCCAGCTTAAGGCAGTGGAACCCAGGGCAATCTTTTACTAGCTCAAGAGGTGGAGCAAAATCACCCAAAATTGCTTTCATTCCTGTGGACTGGCAACTTCCAAGGAGCAATATCCAGACAAGCATTTGGATTAGTCCCAGCGGATGCCATAGAGCTCAATGACACCTATTTCAGGTGGTTTGGCACCGCTGACTGCCCCCATGTGCCACTGCCCTTATGAGAAACATCTTCAGATTTGTGGGATTTTTTTTAGACATGCTCTAAACTAACCAATATATAAAGCTTTCCTTAGTGGACGGACCATAGTTTCAGCCCCCACAACTGTTACCAAAACTATGAGTTTCCTGGATATGTAAACAGATGAGGAAGATCTGTAAGTGGGTGGGGGACTCTAACCACATCTGTAATTAAATATGGCTAACCAGGAAAAATGCTCTTTGCGGGATGTGGAGATTGGTTTGAGAACAAATATTAAGACAAAAAAATTGTATATATAAATACAAGTTGTGATTTAACCCTTTCATAACCCTTTTCATAATCACACATTGTAGAATGGATGTAGAATGGAAGTGCCATAGATCACCCCAGGGGCCCAAGAAACAACAGACATGTGGTTTCCACATCGTTACATCTACAGCACCTGGACATTGGCTCCCTACCAACTTAAGCCACGTGGTGACCCTTGCGGTGTACTCCTTTTATCTGTTATATGAGCACCCCCATATTGGAAAATTTGCAGGCTACGTTTGCACAAGATTGTAACTGCACATGTCCTATACATGCACTACAAAATAATGTGCAAACAATATGTTTAAAAGAGCAGCAATACTAAAGAGTTAAGCAGTTTTCTATGCATTTAAATATATATCAACGAGCCGATGCGGTCCCTGATCCGACAAAATTTTTTAACCTGTCCAATCGATATCTGCCTGATTTCAGGCCAGACGTCGGTCGGGCAGGCCTGTCATTGGCGCCCCTACATGGTCCGATAAGCAGCCAAATTGGTGTAAGGGGCCGATATCGGCAGCTAGAATCGGCCGTGTATGGCCACCTTAAGAAGAGATTTACAAAGCAGTTAGATAAGCTGTTAACAACAGTGGTTTAGTACTGAAAGGGGAACTCCGCCCAAACTCAACTTAAGCTTTTGGAAAAGAAAACAATTTCAAGCAACTTTGCAATATACATCAATTAAAAAATATGCAGCCTTTTCATGATTTTTAATGTAATAATATGGTTTGGAACAGTTCCCTAAGCCCCGCCCCCTGTTCCCCTGCTGATCTGGCTGACTACTTTGACCCTCAAATAAAATGTAACAGTAGTCACCTGTCCTCAGCCTGCATCCTCCCAATCCCACAATCCCCTGCACACATGATGTCAATAAGGAAAGGGACATCACAATGCAATGCATTGTGGGCTATGTAGTTCTTGCATGCTGTTTGTAAGCTGTAGAGAAATTGTTACAATTTGTAATATCAATGTTTTAGTCCCTCCTCCATTACCAGGATTTCAAATTATGCATAAAGAAAACTGTTTTGCAGATGGATTTCAGCATATAAAAATGGTATTTATTCATACCTTTTTAAGTAACAGATTACAATAATAAGTATATAAGGGGTTTCTGTGTGGGGCTCTTTAACAAATTTTGGTTCTGAAGCCAGAGTTCCCCTTGTTAAAGGACCATTAACACCAAAAATAATAGCATGGTCTATACATCTAAATAAGATACACACTTCACTAACATAAACTGTACGTTTGCTTCAGCAACTTAAACACAGTGTACATAAATAAGATGCTGTGTAGCCGTGGGGTAGAAATGCAAGTTGACTAGGGCTAGAGGGCACACATTTACATTGCACATAAGATCTGTAGAATATGATAACTTGTTTGTATGTGCTGCATGAACAGACACAAATGTTAGATATTAAATAAAAATCCCTTTAAGATGTTACTTCTTCATTAAACAGGGGAATAAATGTTAAGTGCCATTTGTTCCCAAGAAATAGTTTATTAGTTAATACAACACATGAATATTCTTTCCAAAACACACTAAAACAGTGTTCTCTAATTTGAACCAATTTGTGGGCAGATCCTTATATTTCATGACCAACCACAAAATGCCAATATGCCAGCTACCTGGGTCAAATATTGGTCTTTAAGTTAAACTAACTTTAGAGCATGATGCAAACAGTGATACTTTCAGTAGCTATCTAGTTGCTAGGATGCAGCAGTTTACCCTAGTAACCACTGCAATCCATTTTAACCAATGAATTTTTTAAAAAAAAATGAATTCCCTCTTCTCTTTAATAATAAAACAGTACCTTGTACTTGATCTCAACTAAGATATAATTACCCCTTATTGGGGGCAGAACAGCCCTATTGGGTTTATTTAATGGTTAAATGATTCCCTTTTCTCTGTAATAATAAATTAGTACCTGTACTTGATCCCAACTAAGATATAATTACCCCTTATTGGGGCAGAACAGCCCTATTGGGTTTATTTAATGGTTAAATGATTCCCTTTTCTCTGTAATAATAAAACAGTACCTGTACGTGATCCCAACTAAGATATAATTACCCCTTATTGGGGCAGAACAGCCCTATTGGGTTTATTTCATGTTTAAATGATTCCCTTTTCTCTGTAATAATAAAACAGTACCTGTACTTGATCCCAACTAAGATATAATTACACCTTATTGGGGGAAAAACAATCCTATTGGGGTTAATTAATGTTTAAATGATTTTTTAGCAGACTTAAGCTATGGAGATCCAAATTATGTTAGATCCTTTATCCAGAAACTCCCAGATCCCAGAGCTGTATTGTGTTTTACTTGCTGTGATCCAAAGTTTTCACAAAGAGAAGGCATATTCAGAGAAGTGACAAAACTGTACCAACCCCCTAAAGGTGAGCTACCAGGTTTGTGCTGAAGCTGAAAGCACTCAGGTATGGGACCTGCTATTCAGAATGCTCGGGCCTGGGGTTTTCCAGATAAAGGATCTTTCCATAATTTAGATCTCCATACCTTAAGTCTACTTAATAATCATTTCAACATGAAATAAACCAAATAGTTTTGCTCCCAATAAGGATTAATTATAACCTAATTTGGGATCAAGTACAGGTATTGTTTTATTATTACAGAGAAAAGGGAATCATTTAAACATGAAATAAACACAATAGGGCTGTTCTGCCCCCAATAAGGGGTAATTATATCTTAGTTGGGATCAAGTACAGGTATTGTTTTATTATTACAGAGAAAAGGGAATCATTTAAACATGAAATAAACACAATAGGGCTGTTCTGCCCCCAATAAGGGGTAATTATATCTTAGTTGGGATCAAGTACAATGTACTGTTTTATTATTACAGAGAAAAGGAAAATAATTTTTGTGGGACACAGCTATCCCATAATTCAAAGCTTTTATGATAATGGGTTTTGCCAGATAATGGATCCAGTACCTGTAACATGTATTTATAAAGCACCAACATATTCCACAGTGCTGTACAACAGAGGGGTGTATACATAAACACACAAATGACAGCAAGTGACCAAACAGCGTAGAAACAGAGAAGTCCATGGTCACTGCAGGAACCGGCCAAAAAAAAAGGAAACTTTTACAGCGCTTTTCTCAAAAACAGAAGTGACAAAAAAACATGAATGTGAATTGTGAAAGTGCTCATGGGAACATTTTGTGCACAATCACTTTCATTTTTAAGGAGGCGTTTTAATAAAAAAGCACACAGCCAACCATAATCACATACAGCAGGCTTACAACTGCAGTAAGTTGTCTAATAAGTGATAACGTTACAAAGCGAGAGGGCTAACAGAGGGTAAATGAATCAGCAGTCAGAACCCCATGAGATCACGCAGAGCACTGTCACAGCACAAAGATAAAAAAATGAGTCATGTTTGGTCTCAAAAACAAATACTTTTTTCTTTTGCTACAAAAGTCATGCCTTTATGTAACCAATGAGCAGCTTAAGACAGACATGTGGGATTTTTTTCAGTTCAAACCCACCGTGGAGGTCCAACCTTTGGTCAGTAACTACAGAAAACACTGCTGTATCACTCATTCAGCCATAGTTCCAGGAATATATAGGACAGCAAATGAGTTTGCATCTCACTAACTGACCTTCAAGCTGGGCTTTCAGGAGTGTCAAGAAGAACAAAGCAGCATTCTCCCCAAACTAACCTATATGTGGGGCCACAGGATCCAGCCCCCCCAGGGGCCACAGCCGCACAGTTTTGAAACCATGGGCTGAAGGCAAAACACCCAAACGACACATCACCTGTAAAACTGGGCATACCAGGGATGCACCAAATCCACTATTTTTGGTTTCGGCCGAACCCCGTATCCTTTGTAAAAGATTTGGCCAATTACGAAACTGAATCCATATTTGCATATGTAAATAAGGGCATGGAAGGGTTACATTTTTTACTTGTGTGTTTCGGTCACGTAAATTTTAAGGGTTCGGTAAAATCCCGAATTCGGTGCATCCCTGGGCCATTCACATACTATCATAAGAAAGGTATGTACAATATTTTGTACCTGCATGCTGAAATATTGGATCTGCCAATGCACAATAACTGCCAGGGCACGATGCATCGGCTAATGAGGAAGCGAAGGGGAGCAACATTTTCTTTTCACTTCCGCCTGTTCTGATCAGTTAATAGGCTCTGCCCAAACAATCTGTCAGCAATACTATATACATCAGTGCTGTCCAACTGGCGGCCCACGGGAATCAGCAGAAAGGATGATGGGGGGCTACTGGGGATATATTTGTAGGACCTGCTAAAGGGCTGTGGTTGCCTTGGGTTGGTAGAGAAGACCAAAACATAATGTACAACACTGTCTGGCCCTGACTAATGGCTCTCCAGGCTGTTTCTCCACGTGTGTATAAAAAGCAGATCTGCTCCCAACTTCACTGTGGTACAAGGGTACAGAAACAGGTGTTTTTCCTGTTAAACTCAATGATAAAGCATCATGGGCCACTTTCCTACCAGTGGAAATACCACCAGGTGCCTTATACCAGTAGCCACACCTACACATTTATTTTTACTTGACTTTTATCCACTATATATGAAGCACTGTGGAGGTATGGGATCAGTTATCCAGAAAGCTCCAAATTATGGGAAAGCCATCTCCCACAGACTCCATTCTAATCAAATAATTCAACATTTTAAAAAATATTTCCTTTTCTTATGTGAAAATAAAACAGTACCTTGTACTTAACCCCAGCTCAGATATAGTCAATCCTTATTACAGGCAAATCAATCATTTTTTTTTTTACTTGGTGGGAAACAAGTGACTAAGTAAGTCCTCATTATGGACCCAAATTATTTATTTTAACCTCTTTCAACCACAAACATGTTTTGAAAGCTATTATCACCCTACTGGAAAGGATGTGGGGTAATGCATGAATCTAATTCTTTAGCCCAGAAACACAAAACAACCTCTTTTCAAGAATAAAAAACACAGCGCAGTAATCGCACACAGACAGACACAAACATCACCCATTAAAACATATTTAGAAGAACTGAAAGGGTCTGCCGAGTTAGAGAAAGAAAAATGCTTTATACATTGCCCTATGGTAAATCTCCCAATAAGTATGTAAGGAGATTGGAGGTTTATTCCGCAAGGTAATGCTGACCTCTCTGGCAGCGAGAGAGCTACAATACTGCAACTTGCTGCTGGCTCATAGCGAAACCCTCAATACTGTATGATCAAAATTAAATGGTTACAGGCAGCTGCAGGTTTTTGGCTAAAAAAAAACAAATAAAAAGACAACAAACAAAGCTTTTTCTCTGGATAACACAACTAAGGAATCACATTTACTCTGCATAAGACATGGAAGGAAATATTACAGCGGACACGAGGAACTGCACAGTAAGATTTATGTAACAGCCTAAATAACCAAATAAACGTCCTGTTCCCATAGCCTGCTTATGCCTAGAGCCACTGCTGAACACAGTGACCTCTCGCTGCTCTACGCTAGGCCAGATTAGACTGCCGGCACACATACACAAACATCAATATGTCACAGCTCCCTGCCTGAGCCTGGGAGTGCAGCGCAAGCATACAGTTGGGAGAGCAGTTGTTTTGAAAGCAACGTGAATAGGTTCTCTCTAATGCTAAAGCTGAGGTGGGACTATCAAGCCTAAAGTTCTGCATCAGTATAAGCCCGTGGCGTAAGTGCAGCGACCACAGTTTTAGCTCATAGACATCTGAAGACATCTGAAGACAATTTCACAAGAGTTGTCAATAGCATGTGTACACCTGACTGGGTCCCAGCTCCCACCCCAGCAGCCACAGGGAGGACACCCCACCACTACAGTGAGCTATATATTCCCCACTGACAGTGTCTTGCAGGGAGTGGTCAGTCAACAACTGCTGGAAGGCAGCAAACAGGACATTCCTACTACACTGACTCATCTATTGCATTATGCTTTTTTTTTTATTAAAATGTTAAATATGTAAATGGCAGGGCATATGGCCCTATATGTTAGGTGCATTCCTGTTTGTCAGGGGGATCTGGCTACAGTTTGGTAGGAGGGCTGCTGGTTGGACACCAGTATTTTCTCTCTACTGTCACAGATGCTAAGACATGTATAGATGGGCCCCGAGCAATGCAGGCAGGTTGTGGCCCCCATCATACATAATAATGACAACATGCAACCCTCAGCTGTTTATAAACTACAACTCCCAGCATTCCCACAACAGTGCTGGGGTTTTACAAACAACAGACGGTGTTTATATAAAGCCTATCAAACAAAGAATTAGGCTAGAAATGCAGCCCCTTACACCTGGAGTTCATGTACCCCCCCTTACACCTGGAGTTCATGTACCCCCCCTTACACCTGGAGTTCATGTACCCCCCCTTACACCTGGAGTTCATGTACCCCCCCTTACACCTGGAGTTCATGTACCCCCCCAGCCCTTTGACAGTGAACCTCAGATACCACCACTAACTCCTCATATCCTTTTCTACTGCTTTACAGCATGGATCAATACCATTACCTGGCTGCAGTACAGTAAGTTTAATACACAAAATACAATTCATAGCCATCATTTTTAAGCTTTAGTTCTCCTTTAAATGTTATAAGAGACACTGTTCTCTACCTGTCCCCCCTAATGATGCCCAGGGCAATGCCCAC
Organism: Xenopus tropicalis; assembly: GCF_000004195.4. Taxonomy (NCBI): domain Eukaryota; kingdom Metazoa; phylum Chordata; class Amphibia; order Anura; family Pipidae; genus Xenopus; species Xenopus tropicalis. Next base: position 196,997,984 of record NC_030677.2, on the reverse strand, counting down.
TCTGCCCTGCCCTACAACTAGCCCTGGGTTTTCTGCAGGCCAGCCAACACACAGCCACTTTGTCTCATTGGGCCCCATACAAATGCAATCGCTTGGGGCCCATTAGTCAGAGTATACAGTACTGAGTACTAGTGTTCAAGGTCCCAATAATGACGTGGCTCCCCAAAGCCGCACCCCCGTCCCCCCATTTATGGGTGCCCTGCTGTTATCAGTATAGTTCCACTCTCTCCATCACCAGGGTATCCGGCTACCCCCTTTCCCAGAGCCCTGGGCAGCGCTACCAACCATTCCTTCCCTGCGTCCCCCACCTAGCCCAAGGCCAGAGCCCACACGGCCCCCATAAACAACAATGCCGGCAGTTGTATTACCTCTTAGCCTGAGGTGCCGGAGGGAGCGGGCGCGGATGCTGACCGCCATGATGCGCGGCTGGGAGACATTCACAACACCGGAAACCTCGGCCTTTCTCGCGAGATTACAGCACAGCAGGCGGGGTGAGTGGCTGCAGACTAGGGAAAGCCATTCCAATGAGGGGCGTGGGGTGGCGAGTTACTTTGTGTGTGGGCGAGCGTGCGATGAGCTCTGGGACACGGATGACGTTCTATTACTCGGAATTGCCACAGAAATACGTGGTGATATTAAGTTAATGGAGCTGAAAAATGGACGCTGCTATTCTGTTTGCTTCATGGGCACAAATAGGAGAGCGGCGGCCATCTTTGTTTCTGGCAGTCCGTTCACCTTACTATTCACCTCTTTACTTCATGGTTGTTGGCTAATCCCTGGTCATCGGTTAGATAATGATCCAGCCCTGGAATTTCTGAGCTCTTCTTAAAGGGGTAGTTCACCTACAATTGTTTTGTAGTATGTTGTAGAAAGATAGACCTCATGTTTGTATAGTCTGAAGTGTTTTTCATGGATTTATTATTTTCCTGTTCCTTCACATGGCAGGGGGTACAGGTTTCCATTGGTGCCCACTGCCATATTACAGTCCAGGAATCTTGGCAAGTATGATGTGATTTTCATTTTTCCTCTTCCTTCACATGGCAATGGGCACCAATGGAAACCTCTGCCACATGTTACAGTCCAGGGAATTAAAATCTTGGTAAGTTGATCCCAATGTTATTAATAGGGAAAATAGATAAATATATAGGAAGGCTGGTCATTTTTCCCACAAAAGGTGGCAACCCTAACTACCTTCCACTGATGTAAGCCTGAGGGGAGGGTTGTGGGACATCCAGCAGACCCTGAAATGTTTTTGAATAGAAAACGAATGAGAGAGTGCCGATATATATATATATATATATATATATATATATATATATATATATATATATAAAATTTATTGAAAACTCATTGTTTAAAAACAATGAGTTTTCAATAAAAAAAATTTTTTGAATTTTAAGGGTGTGCCGGCCATGGATTATTTCATGCTAAATACTCAGATTTTGGCTGTGCACCCCACAGAATACTAAAAGCCTTGGAGTGCAGACACCATCAGGACTGATATATATATATATATATATATATATATATACAGTGGCTTGCAAAAGTATTCGGCCCCCTTGAACTTTTCCACATTTTGTCACATTACAGCCACAAACATGAATCAATTTTATTGGAATTCCACGTGAAAGACCAATACAAAGTGGTGTACACGTGAGAAGTGGAACGAAAATCATACATGATTCCAAACATTTTTTACAAATAAATAACTGCAAAGTGGGGTGTGCGTAATTATTCAGCCCCCTTTGGTCTGAGTGCAGTCAGTTGCCCATAGACATTGCCTGATGAGTGCTAATGACTAAATAGAGTGCACCTGTGTGTAATCTAATGTCAGTACAAATACAGCTGCTCTGTGACGGCCTCAGAGGTTGTCTAAGAGAATATTGGGAGCAACAACACCATGAAGTCCAAAGAACACACCAGACAGGTCAGGGATAAAGTTATTGAGAAATTTAAAGCAGGCTTAGGCTACAAAAAGATTTCCAAAGCCTCGAACATCCCACGGAGCACTGTTCAAGCGATCATTCAGAAATGGAAGGAGTATGGCACAACTGTAAACCTACCAAGACAAGGTCGTCCAGCTAAACTCACAGGCCGAACAAGGAGAGCGCTGATCAGAAATGCAGCCAAGAGGCCCATGGTGACTCTGGACGAGCTGCAGAGATCTACAGCTCAGGTGGGGGAATCTGTCCATAGGACAACTATTAGTCGTGCACTGCACAAAGTTGGCCTTTATGGAAGAGTGGCAAGAAGAAAGCCATTGTTAACAGAAAACCATAAGAAGTCCCGTTTGCAGTTTGCCACAAGCCATGTGGGGGACACAGCAAACATGTGGAAGAAGGTGCTCTGGTCAGATGAGACCAAAATGGAACTTTTTGGCCAAAATGCAAAACGCTATGTGTGGCGGAAAACTAACACTGCACATCACTCTGAACACACCATCCCCACTGTCAAATATGGTGGTGGCAGCATCATGCTCTGGGGGTGCTTCTCTTCAGCAGGGACAGGGAAGCTGGTCAGAGTTGATGGGAAGATGGATGGAGCCAAATACAGGGCAATCTTGGAAGAAAACCTCTTGGAATCTACAAAAGACTTGAGACTGGGGCGGAGGTTCACCTTCCAGCAGGACAACAACCCTAAACATAAAGCCAGGGCAACAATGGAATGGTTTAAACCAAAACATATCCGTGTGTTAGAATGGCCCAGTCAAAGTCCAGATCTAAATCCAATGGAGAATCTGTGGCAAGATCTGAAAACTGCTGTTCGCAAACACTGTCCATCTAATCTGACTGAGCTGGAGCTGTTTTGCAAAGAAGAATGGGCAAGGATTTCAGTCTGTAGATGTGCAAAGCTGGTAGAGACATACCCTAAAAGCCTGGCAGCTGGAATTGCAGCAAAAGGTGGTTCTACAAAGTATTGACTCAGGGGGCTGAATAATTACGCACACCCCACTTTGCAGTTATTTATTTGTAAAAAATGTTTCGAATCATGTATGATTTTCGTTCCACTTCTCACGTGTACAACACTTTGTATTGGTCTTTCACGTGGAATTCCAATAAAATTGATTCATGTTTGTGGCTGTAATGTGACAAAATGTGGAAAAGTTCAAGGGGGCCAAATACTTTTGCAAGCCACTGTATACGTACACAAAGGATGGCACACCGCTACATAACATACCTCAATTGCTCGGTAAAGGGTTCCAATAGTCCAAAAAGACCAGCAACACCGGGATTTCTTGTGAAAAGTGAAAAACATATATTTTAAGTAACATGAACATCGGGACCTTTCTCAAGGCATGTGGAGAAAGGTCCCGATGTTCATGTTACTTTAAATATATGTTTTTCACTTTTCACAAGAAATCCCGGTGTTGCTGGTCTCTTTTACTATTTATATATATATATATATATATTTAGTCTCACTGAGAAGGAACTTTTTGGTTGAGCCCTGGAACAATCAGATGCTATTTCAAATTGCATTCTGGAAAGGGATAGTAAAAGAACTGAAAAAATAAAACAGTTAAACGCTGCTTAAAATGCTCAATATACAACATACTAGAAACAGGGCTGTATTTACCATATAGGCACTCAAATGCTAGTGTCTAGGGCAGGGATCCCAACCTTTTTAACCCATGAGCAACACTCAAATGTAGAAAGAGTTGGAGAGCAACACAAGCATGAAAAATGTTCATGAGGGTGCCAAATAAGGGCTAAGATTGGCTATTTGGTAGCTCCTATGTGGACTGGCAGCCTTAATGAGGCTCTGTTTGGCTTTACAACTGTTTTTTATACAACCTAAACATTCTTCCAAGCCAGAAATTAAAAAAATAAGCACCTGCTTTGAGGCCACTGGGAGCAACATCCAAGGGGTTGGGGAGCAACATGTTGCTCACAAACCACTGGTCATATAGTAGGCAACCCTCAAGTGACTATATGGTTAGAAAAAAAAAAGTCCCAAAGGAGTTGCTGGGTACATGCCAGTTGAATCCTGCAACACATGTAAGGGGGGGAAACATGGAGCCTCTGTGATGGTTGCATGTGTGTGTGCACACATGCGCTGATCGACACCTGAGGAGTAGATTGAGGATCAGTGACTTCCACAATACAGCCCTGAATCCCTATTGTGTGCATACCTTTAAATTAACTTTTGCAATTGGTTGTCATTTTTTTATTATTTACGGTTATTTAGCGTTTTGTTCAGTAGCTCTCCAGTTTGGAATTTCAGCAGCAAGCTAGTTGTTAGGGTACAATTTAACCTAGCAGCCAGGCAGTGGTTTGAAAGAGAGACATGAATAAAAATAGAGGAGGGCTTAAATAGAAAGACCCCCATTTGAAAGCTTGAAATGATCAGAAGAGGAAGGCAAACAACTCAGAAACTATAACAAGTAAAAAAATGAAGACCAAATGAAAACTTGTTAAGAATAGACCATTCTATAACTCTATAACATACTAAAAGTTAACTGGAAGGTGAACTTCCCTTTTAAACGGGTGTTCATCTTTATATCTGTAAATAAAGGTTTAGTAGGGTGTAGAATATATAGACCTAATCTAATTGACTTTTCCCATTACAGTAGTCTTCATTCTGCATGAATTTGTCTTTCTATTATTAACCTTCAGATTCTGCCTAAGTGCTGCCTGGATGTCACCGAGTTCTACAAGCAAACAAAAAACACATGGACTGTGAGGCTTCATTAATTGGTATTCTTAGTTTTTATTGATTATATTTAATTTCAGGTCCTCTCCTATTCATCTTTAATTCCAACAGGTATGGTGTTGGTCTCTATGGAGCTACACAGACCAGATATCAGCATGATAACATAAAAGTATCCATTTTCACTCCAGTATCCACCATGTAGTTCCACAGAGCCGACACTGACTGTCAATAGAGTTATAGGAGGATCCACTTGTCTCTGCCTGGGTAAAAAATGCAAGCAGAGAAAATTGTATGATTCGCTTTGTGTGCCCCTGGCATAAGGTTTGTAAGAACTGGCAAAAGGCATAATGAGGACTGTGAATTGGCTTAGAATAATGCTTATAGGTCAGACTAAAAGGTAATTTTAAGATGAACTACCCCCTACTACTGCCTGAGTGCCAGCATCTGCCATAGGCAGAGTTTCCTATTCCTTTGAATGGAAAGCAGCCGCAGACAACGCATGGCATTTTGATTGCCTCAGCCCTCTATTCCCACTGTTCTTTCCCAGAGGATATAATCACCACTGCTATTATAGGCACCATCTTTCCTGACTATATCTGCTATCCCACAGCCCCAGTCCCTTCCCAGAGGCTATTATCCCCCCACTGCTACTATAGGCACCATCTCTCCCTACTATACCTGCTATCCCACAGCCACTGTCCCTTCCCAGAGGCTATTATCCCCTCACTGCTACTATAGGCACCATCTCTCCCTACTATACCTGCTATCCCACAGCCACAGTCCCTTCCCAGAGGCTATTATGCCCCCACTGCTACTATAGGCACCATCTCACCCTACTATACCTGCTATCCCACAGCCACAGTCCCTTCCCAGAAGCTATTATCCCTCCACTGCTACTATAGGCACCATCTCTCCCTACTATACCTGCTATCCCACAGCCACAGTCCTCTTCCAGAGGCTGCTACTACAGACTCAACCTCAAGACATACACTGAGTGGAACAAGATGAGATAACTAAAATTATTGTTGTACAAATACGTTGAGGAAACAGTTTTCATAACTAGACATCTCATTCAGTGATGCAGCATATCTGAAGGGAGATGGCAGATCCTGGAACAAGCTCACAGTAAAACAAACACAGCAGAGAAGAGCAGCAGAGCAGTAATACTTACCCAATAATAAGGTACTGAAACAGAAATACTGAGTTTGGTTTTATTAACAATTACATATCAATGACTGAACCTCCATATATAAAATGTAAGTTTGAATCTCTATGAAGAATTTAGTGTTGAAGATTGCATGAATACAAGTGTCAAGATAGTGTATTGCATGTTCTAAACATCAGTAGACAGGGAGGTACTTGCATGAAGTGGGTGTCATGAGCAGATCAGAGACTCAGCTGTAAACACTACTGCTCTGCGGCCCTGAGTTCAATCTCCTCTGGGCACTATCTGCAAAGGGTCTATCCACCCTTCCTGTATCTGCGTGGGTAGCCTTCCACAGCCCAACAGCATACAGGCAGGCTCATGGGGGACTGTTGTGAATGTCTAGCAAGCTCTAAAGTGCTGCAGAAACATGGTGCTTTATACTGTAGATCAGTGCTGTCCAACTTCTGTTGTACCGAGGGCCGGAATTTTTCCGACCTATGTGGTGGAGGGCCGACAATGGAAGCCAGTTTTGACCACTCCCCTTTTTGAAACCGCACCCACTTGAAACCACACCCATGTTATCACATGACCATACCCATATTAATGGTTGTAGTACAGCAAAAACCTGCCATACTCTGCCTGCCCTACCCTGCCTGTGTGCCATACTCTGCCTGCCCTACCCTGCCTTTGTGTGTGCCATACTCTGCCTTCCCTACCCTGCCTGCGTGCCATACTTTCACTGTGTGTGCCATTCTTGGCTGGTTTGTGCCAAACTTGGCCTGTGTGTGCCATACTCTGCCTTCCCTACCCTGCCTGTGTGTGCCATACTCTGCCTTCCCTACCCTGCCTGTGTGTGCCATACTCTGCCTTCCCTACCCTGCCTGCGTGTGCCATACTTTCACTGTGTGTGCCATTCTTGGCTGGTTTGTGCCAAACTTGGCCTGTGTGTGCCATACTCTGCCTTCCCTACCCTGCCTGTGTGTGCCATACTCTGCTTGCCCTATGCTGCCTGTGTGTATGGCACACACAGGCAGCCTACAGTGACACAATGCTGGCACTGCTCCTACAGTCTGCACAATAACTATATATTAAAAAACTTTTTAATTGCAGTACCACCTCAGTATATGTTCTTTTTGTAGTATGCAGGGATTGTTTGTGGGTTTCTACTGCTCCTGAGGTGTGAACAGGGGAACAATGGGGGTGATTACAGCCTGAGCCTGAGGTGTGAACACTGCAGGGGGTGAACAATGCAGAGATTAAAAGGTGTGAACAACACAGGGGATTACATATTTAAACAATACAGCCTGATTACAGCCTGAATCTGAGGTGATAACCATGCAGGGGGGCAGTTAATCTCAGTACTGATACCATTTAAATCTTACACAAGAGTAAGCCATCAAAGCAGCCAGACAGGTGGGGGGCCACACAGAGGGGGGTCGCGGGCCGCATGCGGGCCGCGGGCCGCCAGTTGGACAGCACTGCTGTAGATAATGGATAATAAAAATGTTTTTGTAACAAAATGCAACATATGAAAATTTGTCTCCTCATCTGCCTGGACTAGGAATCTGTGGATTCGGAGGGGCTGCCAGAGGGGCTGCTGTAAGATGCCATAGACAATCAGAATTTAGTGCTTGGGGTCTGTTTGGGCCTTTTTGTACTTGAAATGCCAGGGCCTATTTTGAGTCTGAGTCCAGTCCTGCATTGGGACGGGTACCCATGGGATACCTGCAAAGCAGTTGGGTCTCGTACGGAGTCTCGTGCAGGTACCAGACCCGATGTAGTGGGGTGGACATTTAGGGGATAATAACTTAATATCTCTTTTTGGCAATATAAAAGCAAATGGCGCTTGATGCTACTTCCGGTTGGTGTAACGCTGTGGGACCGGGCTTGGGTGGGCTTGCATGGGGTTAAGAAAGTGGGTAAGTGGGTGCGAGTTTTGCTTAGGTTAGCAAATAAAGTTTGGGCTAAGATCTTAAAAAACAGACCTGTGCAGGTCTCTAGCCTATGGCACCTTCACCGTTTGACCTGTGATGCTCTCTGGAAGTGCCAAGGAGGCTAAAACACACTGCTCTGCCTGCAGCCACTTCCAACCTCAAACACATTGGCATTGTCAGGTGGGCATCATTCATTAACATTTGCTTCCTGAGTAATGCCAGCATGGCAGCACCACTCTCTACAATAGGCAGAGCCTTTCACAGTCGCTGGGTGCAGGTGGAAAGGTTAAAATGCTACATTTACAAAAAAAAGAGGCAGTTTTTTATTTTTAAAATTTAACAAATACATCCCAAACATGCACTCATGTGCATTCTATATCTACGTGCACACTTACATGCTGCTATATTTCCTGCATGTATTATCATTCATAGCTTGTATGTGACATAAAAGATAAGTATCTCTGTACAGTATGGCCATCAGCATGATATAATATATAATGTACTCTCCTGTATATGCTTCACTTGGGTAATTCCTTTGGTGTATGTGCTGATGTACTGAACCCAATGGTAAAATTTGCAGAAGAGTGACCTCTAATGGTTAAAGGATTTCTTTACAGTCCAAAATAAGATTGTATCGCTTATCTTTATGAGCACCTCTACCCTTCCTGGAAAGCCCAGGTTGAGTGAGACAGTAGAGATAGCCAGAACAAAGTCACTTTGGTTATCAGATCTTTAAAGGGCAAAATAAGCCAAAACAATAGCTTCACATTCACATAGGGTAACTAAATAAGGAGGGGGAATGCGGGTCATAAAAGTCAAGGAGAGATTTTATAGCTAAGAACAAGCTGCTTTCTATATCACATGCACAATGGGCTAAAATGTTTGGAAAAAAATAGAAACCAAAGTAGAAAAGGCAGTCTGATCCGAGGGTTTTAATAGGCATTTAAGGGGCCATTAAAAAAAAATATTAGACTTTTTTTATGCATTTAACTAAATGAACTGTTAGACTGCACTGGTAAAAACAGTGCATTTTCTTTAGAAGAACCACTATGGTTTATATATATATATATTTATATATCTTCAGTGAAATAACAGGCACTCACGTTAAAGTAATCAAAATTGCCTGGGTGCAGTCCGAAACAATGCAGTAATGTATAAAAAATGGAAGGAACCGCACTCACAGGACTTAAAGAAAAAAATAAATATTTATTTACAAAGTTACATCTAACGTTTCTAACATCTAACGTTTCTCAAAGACAAAGTAAAACAGTGGGGTGCACCTCATAAACACACAATGGCGGGAAAAAAGTGACGTCATCAGGTGAAAAACACTACGAGTACCATACATAATGGGCACTGACCGATGGACAATGGCGGTCTGGGTATACTCCGTGACCATGTTTCCTTTTTATTTGACATTCCATTTCAACTGCAATAGTACAGAGTCAGGATGAATCTTAGCAGTGTCTCTACGATTTGTCCCCTACCTCGCACTCCACAATATACGCAAGTCTGTCCTTGACCTTTGAACTGAGTGGGTAAATTATTAATGTCCCTATTTGACATAAAATGCTTCCTCATTAACCACGGCATAATAGTGAACATTATACTGCCAAATTGACCGACTATATGTCTGGTTCAATCATGCGTATTAATGGACCAGCCGTGCTTTGATCTGTAGCCCGACCTAAAAATACAGTGGCTGCTTTTTATCACTACAATACTCTCTAACTAATACTCAGTTCCGATTGGCTGACACCCTGACAGCTTTATCTAATGGCTCCGCCTCCGACCTCCACCTCTGCTGTGAATGATCACTCAACCCGGTACATACCGTATGACCGCTCGGGGTCTAGAGAGCTAGAAACGGGAAGCTGATCTAATGCCCGGCTCTTCCCTGGTAAGCATCTTTGCAGGTCCACCCCTCTAGCCTAGACTCTTCACCTCCACTTTATGCCGCTGGGTAAGCGGCCGGTGTAAAGTGACAGCTAGGGGCTGTTATTCCTGGCACACCCCGCCCACTGATTCTACCGTAGCAGCGCCAACCTAATAAGCTGCTTCTTTATTATATTTTATTGGCCCAACGAGTAGGGGACGCTTAATAGTCCGCACTGTGAGGGTGATCAGTGCAATGTGTACATCGGTAGGTTGTTTTTATATATTTGGCTCCTCTCTGCGACTTTTCCTTTCTGCGACTTTTTCATACTTTGTGACAATATGTGATTCAAAATCGTATTGTCGCAACGAGTACGAAAGTTTCGGATTCATTCAAGCTTCGGTATCGTGACTTTCCTTGGGCCAGGTTGGAGCTGCAGAGTGCCATTGAGTCCTATGGGAGACTTTCCTTGGGCCGGGTTGGAGCTGCAGAGTGCCATTGAGCCCTATGGGAGACTTTCCTTGGGCCGGGTTGAAGCTGCAGAGTGCCATTGAGCCCTATGGGTGACTTTCCTTGGGCCAGGTTGGAGCTGCAGAGTGCCATTGAGCCCTATGGGAGGCTTTCCTTGGGCCGGGTTGGAGCTGCAGAGTGCCATTGAGCCCTATGGGAGACTTTCCTTGGGCCAGGTTGGAGCTGCAGAGTGCCATTGAGCTCTATGGGAGACTTTCCTTGAGCCAGGTTGGAGCTGCAGAGTGCCATTGAGCCCTATGGGAGACTTTCCTTGGGCCGGGTTGGAGCTGCAGAGTGCCATTGAGCTCTATGGGAGACTTTCCTTGGGCCGGGTTGGAGCTGCAGAGTGCCATTGAGCTCTATGGGAGACTTTCCTTGGGCCGGGTTGGAGCTGCAGAGTGCCATTGAGCCCTATGGGAGACTTTCCTTGGGCCGGGTTGGAGCTGCAGAGTGCCATTGAGCTCTATGGGAGACTTTCCTTGGGCCGGGTTGGAGCTGCAGAGTGCCATTGAGCCCTATGGGAGGCTTTCCTTGGGCCGGGTTGGAGCTGCAGAGTGCCATTGGGCCCTATGGGAGACTTTCCTTGGGCCGGGTTGGAGCTGCAGAGTGCCATTGAGCCCTATGGGAGACTTTCCTTGGGCCGGGTTGGAGCTGCAGAGTGCCATTGAGCCCTATGGGAGACTTTCCTTGGGCCGGGTTGGAGCTGCAGAGTGCCATTGAGCCCTATGGGAGACTTTCCTTGGGCCAGGTTGGAGCTGCAGAGTGCCATTGAGCCCTATGGGTGACTTTCCTTGGGCCGGGTTGGAGCTGCAGAGTGCCATTGAGCCCTATGGGAGACTTTCCTTGGGCCGGGTTGGAGCTGCAGAGTGCCATTGAGCCCTATGGGTGACTTTCCTTGGGCCGGGTTGGAGCTGCAGAGTGCCATTGAGCCCTATGGGAGACTTTCCTTGGGCCGGGTTGGAGCTGCAGAGTGCCATTGAGCCCTATGGGAGACTTTCCTTGGGCCAGGTTGGAGCTGCAGACTGCCATTGAGCCCTATGAGAGGCTTCCAAAATCATGCACTGAAGGATCAAAGTCAGAAAGTTTTTTGCGCCATTTCCGATAATTCGAAAATCTTGGAACTTTTGGATCATACCACAATATTTTCGTACGACCAGAATGCGAAATTTTTGCGCTTTTAACGCACAATTTAATCCAAATGTTTTCAATCGGAAAACGGACTTTGATAAATGGACCCCCAAATCTCTATGAAAGATTGCCTCATCCAGTTCAGGCTTACCCATCAGTTGTATTCAACTCCAGTGAAATCATATAGGTTGAGGGTGGTCACCTTGGACCAGTGTAAGAATCGTAGATCAAATTTCATGCATTCACTACACTACATAGGCAGTCTGTCCTGTTTTTTTCTGGACAAATATATTGACTTCCCAGTTATTATGGACCTAAGAAATACCCTAAAATTTTGGTTCAAGTATAATTTCTCTTAGCAAAGAAAAACGTTTTACCACACTGGATGAGCCAAAATACACAGATAATTCAATCTCAGTATGCCCAAATAGATAAAGCCATACCAATAATAGATACGGCTCACTATTGAGATTTAATAAAATTTGGAATATGTGGCTAGGGTTTTAAAATTACCTCAACCTAAAGTGTATATAAATTCTGACTCAACCGCCATTTTTCAGTTTTTGGCAAAAGGAAGAAAGTTTACAGACACTTTTGTGAATTTGTCTTTTAAACAGCATTTATATGATATTTTAACGCCACTTTCCCCGACATTTTCAACATGGCATAAAGCTCAGCTTCTGTTTTGTTTCATCTAGTCTTCATTTAACACCATAACACCTTTTGTAGGGGCACAATGGGGGTCATTAGCATATTAATGGGGTTTAGCAGCCTTTTGTCAAGTTTCTAACAGAAACCTTAGGACAATAGCTGCAAAAAGCCTCATTAACATTATTATAAACAAGTAAAACATTTTTATAAACAAGTTCAGGTTATCCTAAGCAAACGAAAATTCCCCTTCAGGAAATGCCACTAAAGTGAAATGACTGGCAAATTAAATACATTATTGTCTCATGTAGATGTGGGGCTGGGTTTGATGGCACCGACAGATTTACTAAGGGCAAAAGATAAATTCATAAAAAAAATGTTGGTAAAATGTCATCTAAAAATACAAAATCTGAAAACTGTCTGTTTAAAAGACAAATTCATAAAAGTGGAGATAGAGGTTTGTGAATAAGGTGGAAAATCAGACAATTCTATCTCCACTTTTATTTTGTCTCAATATCACTAGTGATGAGTGAAACTGTCCCGTTTCGCTTCGCCAAAAAATTTGCGAAACAATAGAAAAATTTGTGAAATGGGGAAAAATCTGCGAAATGCGTTTGTCGAGCAACTTTTTTGTCGCCTGTGTCATATTTTTTGTTGCAGCGAATTTTTGCGGAAGTTTCGGGAAACAGTTTGCCAATGGCGAAATGCAGAAATTGGCTGTGAATCCATGTCTGGCGAAAAAATTTGCTCATCATTAAATATCAACACTTTTGTGAATTCCCCGCAATGAGTCCTCCTCAAACCCTGCACACTTCTGAGTAAGCAGTGAATACGCCATCCTCTCTTGGTTACACAATCCAGACTAATTTTTACAGATTATTACCAGTAATCACAGTAATTGTAATTCCCCCCTCCCTGCATTTTGAACAATTAAGCAGATGTATAATATTTATTTATGTTTATTTTCTTTAAGGTAGTAGTTGATAAATATCTCAGAATACATTGGGCTTTTTTATCACCATGGTGGCTAAGTAGTACTGGCGCAGCTACCCATAGCCACCAATATGCTTTTCGTTTCTAGCAATTGGTAGTTATGATAAACTGCAGTGTGTGGCTTAGCACCTATGTTAGTAAATGAGCCCTATGTTTAATGCATCCCTGCCATATATATAGAAAACAAATGCATTTAACAGGAAAACAAAGAACAATGTTAACTACAATAGACTTAAAAATGCAATATTAACATCAAGGGTGCAAATTGCAATGGGTCCATCTCTATTATGCTTGCGATTTACATATGTAGTCCATTTTCCACAGGGTCCATGTATAGGATGCCATATCCTTCATTGCTTTATTTGCTCTTAGTTCCTTGCAAAGCATCTTTTTTTGTGGAATTGGGCATTACCTGTACAAACCGGCCCGCTATTTTCTGCACATTTGGCTGTTTGTGAATTGTGATCCAAAATCAGTTTGCATGTTAAAGCTGGCCATACACACACAGATATATGGACCGTGTGTGGACTCTGATTATTGTCCCGATAATTTTCGTACCATGGCGCTCAGTCACTTAGTCGATCTGACAGAATATTTTGGTCAGATAACAATAAAATCTATTCACATATTGTGTATCTGACGATATCCTTGGGCGACCTACATTGCATTTCTGGGATGTTACTTTCGTACGATTCTTGCCTGATAATTATTTTATGTTCAAGACATCCTCCGATTTGTTATTTTAAGGAGAATTTTAGTCTGAATGTTAGTTTTAGATCATTGCATTTAAACGTACGATTGGAAGAAGACAAAAATCTGAACGTGTATGGCCACCTTAACTCTTTGGTTTAGGGTAAGTTTTGAAATATAAAAATGTTGTTGATTAAAACATATCAAATTAAGGTTTCAAACATAAAAAGAAAAGTCTTTGATAAAACAGGAGACTGTTTCTTTAAATAATCCATGTCCTAACAATGTCATTGTATACTTTGTAGGATAGAATAAACCCCAAAAGGAGACACAAAGGCTGCTCTACACTCTCTTCCTATCGCCGGGACATAAACGATTTTCTGGCCATTGCAAAAAAGGCCCAGATATAGAGAAGCACCTCATGGTGGGTAAAACTAAATAATGCAAATGCTTTCAATTAATATGCATGTCTTATCCTTCAAGGCTAAGATTAGGGTTAGAAGTGGGGATATATGGGGCTGAAATGGAATGAAGAATATATCTGAATGGTCCAGGTCAGCACAAGCCACACTGCTGCACGACTTCTGGGCTGAAGAGAGCAGCAGACAAATGGGACCCAACGATGGTGAAATTGGTTCAAATTGCTTCAGTCGTTATCATAGACACAATCTGTGGATAAACAAAGGAAATGTAATTAGGCTCATTTTACTGTATGGCTGATGCTACACAAGATGCATTTTCGCTGATATCCACTCAGTGTGTCTACAAACAAGCTGACGCTGCGCAGAGGAACAACTGAGTAGATGGGAAAACATCGGCAAGCTGAGCCAGAGTTTCCTGTGCCCTCAGACTAAGATTTATTTACATACAAACGTACAAAATATCACACTGGTGTTTTTCGGCCAGTTGAGAAGTGGACACTATTTGGCCCCGACCACAAGACTACAAAATGCTTAAACCTGCCCTTTGTTCCATTACACTCATACTGCTTTCACATTGCACTCTGACTACTATCATGTCACCTACATTGGTTTTTGACCTGACTAATCCACATTTTGCTAACTGCCACCGCTTCTTTCTAACTCCTGCATCACTAATGCAAACAATCTATAAAATAACAAACAATTCATCCAAATATCAATTTTGTGATTTCTCAAATAGATTATTTAAAAGTGAGCCCCTCCATTAAAGGAACAGTTCAGTGTACAAATGAAACTGGGTAAAATAGACAGACTGCACAAAATAAATAATATTTGAAATATGGTTAGGCAAAAATGTAATCTATAAATGCTGGTATGAGCGGATGCCTAACATAATGGCCAGAACACTACTTCCTGCTTTCAGCTATCTAACCTCTTAGTTAGTCAGTGACATTAGGGGGGGGCACATGGAACATAACTGTTTAGTTAGTAAGGGAGCGCGCAGGTCAGATTCAAATGCAAAGTAACTGAACAGTTATGTCCCAAATTTTAGATTGTAAATGTTATAGGAAAGGGCTCACTCTAAAAAGATCTGTGTAAAACCTTTTTTTTTATATAGTGAATAATGTACCCCCCCCCATTGTAAAATAGAAGGATATATTATATAGGAGTTCCATGGAAGTACAAGGTTACTTCTTATATCCTTATATTTTACAACAGGGAGTACATTATTTATTATATACACATGTTTCAGTGAGTCATGTTAAAGAAATGTCATCACTAAGTCATCACCAATTACAATGGATGACATCACCAAGCACCATTTATAAGGCTCTTGTGTATTATACAGTATAACAATGCAATTATTCTATACATACCTTCTCCGATGTCATCGTAGATTTCTCCATCCCTAAAATTGCAAAACAAATTAAGTATGCTTAATGGTAAAAAAAAGAGTGAGCTTCCATACCAAGGACCATTAACAAGAGCAGGAGAGGGTACAAAGTGCAAATAACAGGCGTAATCTACCATATTCCCACAATGAATACAGCGCTGACAGCATTTGGCACTAAGGATCAATGAGTTTTTAAGGCCAAATTAAATCTGGCTCCTTATATTTTTTTTATCAAGGGCTACATGATTACAGTCATTTTTTACAAAATTCCTGTTTAAATTGACCAGTTCATTGCAGATTTCAATCTGATTGACTTTAGACGGATTATAACTAAATGGGCCATGTTAGTTGGATATATTTCAAAAACACACAGAAAAACACTTGTGTTTCTCTAAAATAGAAATTACACTGAATAATTTCTATGTACAGGATAAATTTAAAAAAATGAATGCTTTCCATCTGTGGTGTTAGTAATCCTTTATACCCATTCGCTAATACTTCGTAAACTGTAACCATTTGTACTTACGTTTCTACTGTACTTAAGTTGCTTCTTAGCACATAACCATCTGACAAACATAAAAAAAGGAAGCAAAATTATTAAGGAATATGAACTTGAACTGCTAATAGCCACAATACTCCCCTGTGAGTTGCCATGCCTTGACAGTTGTATGACTAAGTATGTTAGCTTACAGTAGGGCATTGTGGCTGTTAGCAGGTCCAGGTAAAAGCTGCCTGGTATTGCCACTGTCATTACTTATAGGAGGTATATTAGGGAGAGATGGTGCCTATAGTAGCAGTGGGGGATAATAGCCTCTGGGAAGGGACTGTGGCTGTGGGATAGCAGGTATAGTAGGGAGAGATGGTGCCTATAGTAGCAGTGGGGGGATAATAGCCTCTGGGAAGGGACTGTGGCTGTGGGATAGCAGGTATAGTAGGGAGAGATGGTGCCTATAGTAGCAGTGGGGGGATAATAGCTTCTGGGAAGGGACTGGGGCTGTGGGATAGTAGGGAGAGATGGTGTCTATAGTAGCAGTGGGGGGATAATAGCCTCTGAGGAGGGACTGGGGCTGTGGGATAGCAGGTATAGTAGGGAGAGATGGTGCCTATAGTAGCAGTGGGGGGATAATAGCCTCTGGGGAGGGACTGGGGCTGTGGGATAGCAGGTATAGTAGGGAGAGATGGTGCCTATAGTAGCAGTAGGGATAATAGCCTCTGGGAAGGGACTGTGGCTGTGGGATAGCAGGTATAGTAGGGAGAGATGGTGCCTATAGTAGCAGTGGGGGGATTATAGCCTCTGGGAAGGGACTGGGGCTGTGGGATAGCAGGTATAGTAGGGAGAGATGGTGCCTATAGTAGCAGTGGGGGGATAATAGCCTCTGGGAAGGGACTGGGGCTGTGGGATAGCAGGTATAGTAGGGAGAGATGGTGCCTATAGTAGCAGTAGGGATAATAGCCTCTGGGAAGGGACTGTGAGCTGTTAGATGACAGCAATAGTACAGAAAATTGGTGCCTGCAGCAGTATGGATTTTGAAAATCATACATACATATATAGGGCCATCTAGGCACACTATTTGTATTTTACACACAAAAATCATACAGTACTCACATTTTCCATCTTTGTTTCTACAGAGAATTTGAGTTTCATTTGTGTGTTGTATTATTTCCAGTGACTCTCCCGGTTTTATATGCAGATCTTTTGAGCCAAATTTCTTTGTTGTTAAAGTGGCAGCAATTTGAGTTGTAGAAAGAACTTTAATTTCATCAGTGTACTGCGAGGAAAAAAAGCAAAATAAAAGATAACATTTGACACCCTGGGACTGAGAACAAAGCAAAGGTGAAAGAGACATTCAGAACAGAACTCATGATAATTTCAGAATAATGGTTATCTCCTTTACATCTTCCAGGAAGGACACCAAGATACATAATTTGCTTCTCCCAGTTAAAAGAACCTCTTAGCTTGTTGTTGCCTTCAGCGTAATACCAAATACTTCTCCTTTTACTTCCATTCTCTTGGAGTGTTTTGCTATTGCAACAAACTTACACAGGGGGCTCATTTATAAACACTGGGCAAATTTGCACATGGGCAGTGACCAACAGCAACCAATCAATGACTGGCTTTTTTCAGGCAGCTGTATATTCTGTAATGAAAGCAAACATTTGATTGGTTGCCAAGAGTTACTGGCCAGGTGCAAAGTTACCCAATGTTTGTATATGAGCCCCAAGGTCTTTGCACCATTTTATAGCATTTTGTTCCCCACCCCCTGCTTTGCAGTTGGTGGAGGAGGCAGGGTTAAAGGGAAAAATATACCTCCAAACAGTGTAGGTCTCTATAAAATTATATTGCATAAACAGCTCATATGTTAAACCCTGCTTCATCTAAATAAACTGTTTTCATAAAAATATACTTTTTACCATATTTTTCGCCATATAAGACGCTCCGGAATATAAGACTCACCCAATTTTAAAGGAGGAAAATCTAGAAAAAAAAGATTCTGAACCAAATACTGCAAAAGGCAGTGTGAAAAGGACTTGCTTGGTGCATAGGTGCTGGTAGGTAGATCAGGGGAAGGGGTTACTTGTACTAAACTAATGGCTTGTCCCGAAGAGCTTACACTCTTATTACACAGTTACAATGGCCACCACACTTCCACTCCTACTCACCAATGACTTGCCCCTTGCTGGTCCCATCCTGCTTCCCCTTGCCCCCCACTGCCTTAAGAACGGCCGGAGACTGCCACTCATGATAAGCCCATCTGTGCCCCAATCGCCTCCTTAGAACTACATATCCCAAAATGCAGCGCAACTGGGTTGTACTGAGCAACTTGTGATTGGCCGTGCGGTGATCTTGAGCTGAAGATGTAACGCGCTCGCACGCACCCCGCCCCCCCTTTGGACGGAGATGAGTGCGTGCGCGTTACATCTTCAGCTCAAGTGTCGGCAGGACGGACACAAGTGGAGGGAGGTACGGGGGAGGTATGCGCGATTGAATGGACTCGTGTCCATGCGTGCCTGTGCTCACCTCCATCCATGGGGTGTGTGTGCGTATATTTGTACGGTATATTTGTTGTATAAGATGCACCAACTTTCCCCCCCCCCAGTTTTGGGGAAGAAAAAGTGTGTCTTATACGGCGAAAAATACGGTAAGTAGTATGGGTAATTGGGTAATCCTAAAGTAGTATGGGCCATTGGGTAATCCTAAATAGAAAATTGCCATTTTTAGAATTAAGGGCCGCCCCCTGGGATCATAGGAGTCACAGTGCACGCAAACAAGCCAAGGCACACATACATGCTAGGCCCCATCAGCCAATGAATGGACAGAGTTCTGCCTTTTACTCCCACACTACTTCCTGTTACAGTTAGAGCTGCATTATTTCCTGTCAGCTGATCTATGAGGGAGCACACAGCCCATCACTAAATGGCGGCTCAAGGGAAAGGGTGTAAAAGGGCAATATTTACTGATATATACTGTGTATTACAGTTTGGCGAGATTCTATAATAGGTCACCTACAATAATATAGACTTTCTTTTGATTAAGTATTCATTCTGGGGGTATTGTTTTCCTTTAAAGGGGCAGTGTAGCCCCCTGGTTTCAGTGAGTGCAATAATTAGGGCTTGTGCTGAACATGCTTTTTGCCTGTTCTAACCACAAGACATATCTGTTTTTTGTTATTTTGTCAGTGAGAAAGGGAAGCTGATGCTACTCTGTGTTTGGTTCAAGCAAAGTAACTATATTTCCACTGCACAGATAATCTCCCTGCAAAACAGACTTCTGCTTATTTGTGCACTGCAAGAACCACACAGGGAGTAGCTTCTGTTTCCCTGTTTGTCCTGTTAAGTAATTAGATATTATTGCTAATAGAAATTTTAATTTAATAGCAATAGACTTGAAATGCTTTGAAAATGTTGGTGCAAAGAGAAGGAGACAGGGCCCCCGCCGGTGCGTCCCCTAACCCTCCCCCCGCACGGTCCCCCACCGGACGTCCTCCCCTTTTTTTAGAATCTTTATGGACAAAAATGCTGTCATACCTTGAATTTTTTTCTGAATTCTTTCTCCTCTTTTTCTAGCTTCTTCAACGTCTTGTTGTCTTTCTCTGTGTTTCTCCCAAGTGTTGATACTTTCAGATGGGCCTTTAAGCTGAAGTAATGCCCCCATGTGAATTGAATACAAACATTTGTGAATCTTATCATATTATGCTGTAATATTCTTGCAAGACTGAAGTTTGCATTATAAAACCTATTTTTTAACTATAGGTATTATATTACACCGTACAGGTATGGGGTCCGTTTTCAAAAACCTGTTATCCAGAAAGCTCTGAATTACTGAAAGGCCCTCTCCCATTTTAAGCAAATAATGCTAATTTTTAAAAATGATTTATTTTTTCTTTGTAATAATATATAGTACAGGTATGGGATCGGTTATCCGGAAAGCCGTTATCCATAAAGCTCCAAATAATGGGTAGGCTGTCTTCCATTCTGGATAACAGGTCCAGTGCCTCTAATAGCCTCTTGGAAGAGAAATTTCCAGCACCTTCTGACCCCCACAAGTGGTTATATACAAACAAAAAGACAAAGTGCAAAAAAACTAATGCCGTCTGATATTTTTTTTGCACTTTGCAGCCTACATTCCAGCAGGGAATTGCTGCAGATCTCTGTGCTCTTTTTTTTTTTTTTTTTTGAGCACAGAGAACCATGACCATGTCCCCCTGAATACAGCTCGGCCTGTGTTCCGCTTTGCTGCATTCATGAGGGGGTGGGGTCATAGGTGTCCCCCTCCTGGGCCATACCCATCCATTAATTTGCACGCCATTTAGGAACAGGCCCAAACTGGCAATCTGTTGATACTGGGCTGCTGTAATGCCATAGACTGTCACTATTGATTGGGCTGGTTGGGGGGCTGTTTGGGCCTCTGTGTATTTAAAATGCCAGGGCCCAGTCCAGACCTGTTTAGGGATGGCCTGTGCCCACCGATGCTGCACTCTCCACCTTACCTTGTGCAGCCAGACCCTGGACAGATGTGTAAAATGGCATTTTTGTGGTGGTTTACTTCGTATTTCCATTGCTGCAGTAAATAGGAAGTGGCCAGTGTTACATGGAAGTGTCCATGTAAAGATAAAACAGCAACCACACAATTGTTATATTAGGCGAGTTCTGCTTATCAAGTGTGCTTAATACTTACTGACAGGAAGCAGCTCTGTGCCATTGTGTTTAACACTGACAATATTTGTACTATGAATAATAGCATACACATGAGATTTTTATTGAAGATTTAAGTTTAAGTAAAAAAAAATCTTTACTAAAGCACTAACTCATTGTTCCCTTGTGGTTGCAGTAATGTTCATAGGGGTGCAAAATTAATATTGTTTTTATTTCCTTGCAGTGCAGTGTGTAGAGCTGCTGTACAAGTCCCCATCTTCAGCAGATGTTTGCATTTAAATGAGTTTACAAGAGGTCCTATACAGGTGGCAAGAACAGGTTTGTCTTGTACCCTGCGAATGCTGCCCGTATGTGGTGGAACTCGGACGCAGAGTGTGTGCTTAAATATATGCAATATGCACCCCAAGAGCTGAAATGCCTTTATACTAAGGATGAGCAATGGGCACTCCAACAGGCAAGTGGTGTCTGTGCCCATGAAATGAAGAAAGGTAAAATACTCTCCTTAGTTTGCACTAGATTTATTAAACCACAGCAATCAATCGAATGTCTGCTTTCCAACAGGTGACCAGATCTTACATGCTGATTGGTTGCTATAGATTATTAGACCATGTGCAAACTTTGGACCTTACATTACATTAAAAATGCACTGAATATCAGAATGATTACATTTTCTCTTGCTTTCCTCCAATCAGATCCTGGCAGGCAGCGAGGAGCGCACCTCTAAGCTCCTTTTTCACAAAACGTTCTACTAAAATGCCAACCTTGACTGCAGCGTGCAATTCATTGTATGTAATGTGCTTTGCTAACCCATCTCAAATCCACACCAACAGCTGCTATGTCTGCTTGACAGCTATTTCCATGGTGCCCATGGAAATAGAACAATATCCATGACAATGTTAGTCATGCTGATAAATCTCCATAGTAAAGGATCCTATGACAGTATTTGACAGCCTCCATATAAATGGATTCCATGGCAATAAATACCATGGTAACAGCCTCCATAGCAACCTTTTCCATAGCAGTGGTCTCCATGACTGCAACCTTCATGCAAATAGTTTCTATGGCAACAGTTTCAGTCGTAGAGGTTTCCATGGAGACACTTTCTGGGTATCAGAGAGTGACCAATATACGTATATACATTATATTGTGGATTGTCGAGTCTTGGTGCTTTAAGTTACTGTAATTTATTCTGATTTTTTTGTGATGTTTTTAATGCAATTAAACCAGTAAGCAAGGTAAATATGGAACTACTGCTTTTGAATGCTGAAAACCGATCTGCTACATCCCTTATAAAAAAGGATCAATGTAACATTAGTAAACGCTGTTCAAATATTCCTTACCTGGATTCAGAAGGTGGAGGAGGAAAGTCACCAACATCATCGTAAACATCTCCATCTGCATTAACAAAGTTAAATATAAATGACCCAGATTGACTCCGCGATGGGTATCACATGTGGGAAAACAGGATCTGGACTATTATTTTCTGTGTGGGAACATTGTGGATCAGTGTGAAAGGCTCAGTATGGGTCTACAGACACATAGAACGATGTAGAAGGCAGCATCTATTGGTCACCTGCAGGCTTTGGGATTTAAAATAGGTGCTGGCATCTTACAAAAGCCCCTCTGGCATTTGCCAGAACCCACTGATTGCCAGTCCGGGCCTGGTTATCTTGAACAGGAACCTTCTGATCAGTTGCTATGTGTTACTAGACCCATGGGAACTTTGTGACTTTTATTAGTTTCCCCAAACATGTGTTTTCCTTCTGTGCATATGTTATGCCTTATATGTGTTGTTAAAGGAGGAGAATGTGTTATTTTGCTCAACTGTGCCGCCATGTTGGCAGAGCAGATACTCTTACACTGGATGCCAGCTTGCCACATGTGCACTGGTAGCTCTAATGAGCAGGAAGTGCAAAGGGAGGGTTCATAAATCATCATCAAGTATCAAGGTTTTTAGAAGTGGAAAAAATTGTTAAGCACCAAGAAACCTGGAAGACACATTTATAAGATGGTCTGTAGATCTGTTCAACAAAGACTTACAGTATTTAGAAATCATTTAGAATCCTGATAGAAATTACAGCTCTATTTCTTAGCAAAGAGAACATTGAGTTACAGCTCCAACAGGGATGGGTTAATTTCTAAAGTGTTGAAACAGTGACATTGCTATGCACAGTGGAGATTGATCCATTGGACCTGAATAGGGCAAGATATGTTCTAATGATTTGTGCTTAAAATGTCACTATACGCATAGTTATATACCTTCACACAACAGGCAATGGACTGCATTGCTAAGGTGCCAACACATAGGCTGGTTCCCATACAGTACAACTTTATGGACAATGCATTAGTTGGCTTAAGCTTAGGCAAGCAAATATAACTGGTCTTGTTTGTTGTTCCGTTGGCAAAGCAATCAGATCAGCATGAGGAAGATTCTAATTTTTCCAAATCTAAGGTTTCAGGTTCTAAATGTTGGACTTTTCTTGGTTAAGACATATAAAGGAAAAAAAAAAACATTTATTTTTTTGGGGCAGGATTAATACTTTATAACCTCTACCAGCTAGTAAGGAGCATTATCTGTTCCAGGTTAAAGGAATAGAAATGCACTTATCATTTTGACAGCTATTAATGTACACAACTTCACACAGATAATTACTTACCTGGAGAGAATGTTGGTGTCTGTGCTGGAACCCTGTTGGAAATGAAAACTTGTATTAACTTAGTTTGTATTTGATTGTGAGAACTAAAACTATTTCTTTATAGATTTCAGATCTAGGCAATTTAATTGGACAATTCTGTGGTGCAGCCTAGAGGTCACCGGGACATTTCAAAACAGAAAATAATAATAATTTTAAAAAAAGCAGGAAAAAATAAATAAAAATCATCTGGAAATCAAAGAGAAGGATCATCAAAGCATATATATGTGTCATATATATATCCAAGCCCTACCAAATTCCCCTGGATTATAATGTCTACTGTGGCAACTGTATTTTGGCGCAATGAAAAAGTGCTCTGCCCCCCTCCATTAGGGGGAAATAATGTAACATAGTCAAGGTGGCAGTCATTTAGTCTTGTCATCTAGTTATTATACCATGGAGCACTTATAGTAATAAGTCAAATCAACTGGACTTGCCGTTTGTTTTTATTTTCTTGAAGACGTTTTACTAGTCATCCGACTAGCTTCATTCACAGTGACTTGTACAAACATCTTTCTGGAGTTAAATACCCTGGAATCGTGCTCCAATCAGCATAATCTGTGTAGAGCAGTGATCCCAACCAGTGGCTCAGGGGCAACATGTTGCTTATCAACCCCTTGGATGTTGCTCTCAGTGCCCCCAAACCAGGTAGTTATTCCTGACTTGGGGGCAAGTTGTGGTTGAATACAAACAAGATTTCCTACCAAATAAAGCCCCCTGTAAGCTGATAGTGTGCATAGAGGCCCCTAATAGCCAATCTTAGCCCTTATTTGGCTCCTCCATGAACTTTTATGCTTGCGTTGCTCTCCAAGTCTTTTTACATTTGACTGTGGCCCATGAGTAAGAAAGATTGGTGACCCCTGGTGTAGAGTGACCAGCATGGGGACAGAGACCTCATTGAGGTTAGGTGTTATGTGGCTTCTACTCCTTATCTACTCAGTGATCCACCTCCGATGCCTAGGGGCACATTTACTAATCCACGAGCGTCCGAATGCGTTTTTTTCGTAATGATCGGTATTTTGCGACTTTTTCGAGCGCTCAATACGAAAAAGTCGTGACAATTCACGAAATTTGTAATGGCTATGAAAAAGTCGCGACAATTCACGAAAGTCATAATGGCTATGAAAAAGTCGCGACAATTCACGAAAGTCATAATGGCTATGAAAAAGTCACGACAATTCACGAAATTTGTAATGGCTATGAAAAAGTCACGATAATTCACAAAAGTCATAATGGCTATGAAAATGTCGCAACAATTCACGAAATTTGTAATGGCTATGAAAAAGTCGCGATAATTCATGAAAGTCATAATGGCTATGAAGAAGTTGCGACAATTCGCGCAAGTCGTAACGGCTACGAAAAAGTCGGAAAAAATACGAAAAAGTCACAAAATGTTCGTTTTCCAATCCGAATTTTTCCCATTCGGATTCGTGGATTAGTAAATCAGCCCCTAGTGTAGATATTTTTCATGGAAAATGTTATATCATAATTGCCGCTAGGCAGCCCATCAGATTGAGGACAGCATCAACAGTCTGATCGATTTCTTCCCAGTTTTCAACCAGCTTTATCAGCCTGTGAATGGCCACCTTTAGCGGTTAAGGTCAGTCTTCAATGTTAATCCTAATTTTTATTTTGTTTTCAGAAGCTTAAGTATTTTATAGATATTAATATTGACAACTCCCAATATATCTGAAACAATGAAACGCAAAGTAATAGTAAAAGCTGCGTATAATGATGCAATCAAAGAAGACAGAATGATTTTAATGACATGATGTCATTGACAATATGATTGGTGAGTAAATGGGTGTTGATTAGGCTGGGTTAATATGAAGAAAAAGGAAGCAGATAGTGATAGATGTGGGCATACTGATTACTGATTGTGTTTTCATTAGTGGCACAAAACACCGTTAGCCTTAGTGCATTCAGTGCAAAAACAATAATGTCTTACACAACAAAATCATTCTCCTCACTGTCTTCTTTTTCTGAATATTTATATACACTTTTCTTTTTGAAATCGGTAGTTTTGAGCTTCTTTAATATCCCCCAGTTCCAGGCATTTGTTTTGTCTTCATCCTGTGGTACAGAGCTTTGCAGTGTATAGAAAGGATCACTCAGTTGAGAAACACCAATGGCAACAAGAAAAACACACTTTTCGGAAATGAATACTGCCATTAAGAAAATGAGGCAAATGTACTTATTGTTAGGTGAAATTGCTAGAATTTTAAGCGGAGTTATTTTTTGTGTTTTGAGAAACTTGCATCCAAAAAAATGGAATCTCATTTTTTTTCAAATTTGAGTTAATAAAGAAAAAAAAATGGCAACTTAAACCTGGCAAGTTTCTATAATTCAGTGGGGGGTATAATTTCAACATTAAAGCTATTTTATTTTTCCAGTTCCCAGTAAACCGCCAGTTTTTGAAAAAAATGAATGAAACAATGCAATTTTAGTCATGGTTGAGTTTTTTGGCACACTTTTAGGGAAAGCCCAAATACACACATTTGGTTAAAAGTTACTCTATACCCCCCACAAATATTTACAAATCAGGCACTGCCTGACCACTGTGATCAATTGAAGTTGTGGAATTCCTTTCCCAAACCAG
The DNA here is from genome assembly GCF_000004195.4 of Xenopus tropicalis. Taxonomy (NCBI): domain Eukaryota; kingdom Metazoa; phylum Chordata; class Amphibia; order Anura; family Pipidae; genus Xenopus; species Xenopus tropicalis. The sequence continues at coordinate 196,972,147 of NC_030677.2, read as the reverse complement.
TCGTGCTGGCTGATACATTAGATAGCTTCAAGAAGGGGTTGGATGGCTTTTTAGCAAGTGAGGGAATACAGGGGTATGGGAGATAGCTCTCAGTACAAGTGAGGGAATACAGGGGTAGGGGGGATAGCTCTCAGTACAAGTGAGGGAATACAGGGGTAGGGGAGATAGCTCTCAGTACAAGTGAGGGAATACAGGGGTAGGGGAGATAGCTCTCAGTACAAGTGAGGGGATACAGGGTTATGGGAGATAGCTCTCAGTACAAGTGAGGGAATACAGGGGTATGGGAGATAGCTCTCAGTACAAGTGAGGGAATACAGGGGTATGGGAGATAGCTCTCAGTACAAGTGAGGGAATACAGGGGTAGGGGAGATAGCTCTCAGTACAAGTGAGGGAATACAGGGGTATGGGAGATAGCTCTCAGTACAAGTGAGGGAATACAGGGGTAGGGGAGATAGCTCTCAGTACAAGTGAGGGAATACAGGGGTATGGGAGATAGCTCTCAGTACAAGTGAGGGAATACAGGGGTATGGGAGATAGCTCTCAGTACAAGTGAGGGAATACAGGGGTAGGGGAGATAGCTCTCAGTACAAGTGAGGGAATACAGGGGTAGGGGAGATAGCTCTCAGTACAAGTGAGGGAATACAGGGTTATGGGAGATAGCTCTCAGTACAAGTGAGGGAATACAGGGGTATGGGAGATAGCTCTCAGTACAAGTGAGGGAATACAGGGTTATGGGAGATAGCTCTCAGTACAAGTGAGGGAATACAGGGGTAGGGGGGATAGCTCTCAGTACAAGTGAGGGAATACAGGGGTAGGGGGGATAGCTCTCAGTACAAGTGAGGGAATACAGGGGTAGGGGAGATAGCTCTCAGTACAAGTGAGGGAATACAGGGTTATGGGAGATAGCTCTCAGTACAAGTGAGGGAATACAGGGTTATGGGAGATAGCTCTCAGTACAAGTGAGGGAATACAGGGGTATGGGAGATAGCTCTCAGTACAAGTGAGGGAATACAGGGTTATGGGAGATAGCTCTCAGTACAAGTGAGGGAATACAGGGGTAGGGGGGATAGCTCTCAGTACAAGTGAGGGAATACAGGGGTAGGGGAGATAGCTCTCAGTACAAGTGAGGGAATACAGGGGAATGGGAGATAGCTCTCAGTACAAGTGAGGGAATACAGGGTTATGGGAGATAGCTCTCAGTACAAGTGAGGGAATACAGGGTTATGGGAGATAGCTCTTAGTACAAGTGAGGGAATACAGGGGTAGGGGAGATAGCTCTCAGTACAAGTGAGGGAATACAGGGTTATGGGAGATAGCTCTTAGTACAAGTGAGGGAATACAGGGGTAGGGGAGATAGCTCTCAGTACAAGTGAGGGAATACAGGGGTAGGGGAGATAGCTCTCAGTACAAGTGAGGGAATACAGGGGTAGGGGGAGATAGCTCTCAGTACAAGTGAGGGAATACAGGGGTAGGGGAGATAGCTCTCAGTACAAGTGAGGGAATACAGGGTTATGGGAGATAGCTCTCAGTACAAGTGAGGGAATATAGGGTTATGGGAGATAGCTCTCAGTACAAGTGAGGGAATACAGGGGAAGGGGAGATAGCTCTCAGTACAAGTGAGGGAATACAGGGGTAGGGGAGATAGCTCTCAGTACAAGTGAGGGAATACAGGGTTATGGGAGATAGCTCTCAGTACAAGTGAGGGAATACAGGGGTAGGGGGGATAGCTCTCAGTACAAGTGAGGGAATACAGGGGTATGGGAGATAGCTCTCAGTACAAGTGAGGGAATACAGGGGTATGGGAGATAGCTCTCAGTACAAGTGAGGGAATACAGGGGTAGAGGAGATAGCTCTCAGTACAAGTGAGGGAATATAGGGTTATGGGAGATAGCTCTCAGTACAAGTGAGGGAATACAGGGGTAGGGGAGATAGCTCTCAGTACAAGTGAGGGAATACAGGGGTAGGGGAGATAGCTCTCAGTACAAGTGAGGGAATACAGGGTTATGGGAGATAGCTCTCAGTACAAGTGAGGGAATACAGGGGTAGGGGGGATAGCTCTCAGTACAAGTGAGGGAATACAGGGGTATGGGAGATAGCTCTCAGTACAAGTGAGGGAATACAGGGGTATGGGGGATAGCTCTCAGTACAAGTGAGGGAATACAGGGGTAGGGAGATAGCTCTCAGTACAAGTGAGGGAATACAGGGGTAGGGGGGATAGCTCTCAGTACAAGTGAGGGAATACAGGGGTAGGGGGGATAGCTCTCAGTACAAGTTAGGGAATACAGGGTTATGGGAGATAGCTCTCAGTACAAGTGAGGGAATACAGGGGTAGGGGAGATAGCTCTCAGTACAAGTGAGGGAATACAGGGGTATGGGAGACAGCTCTTAGTACAAGTGAGGGAATACAGGGGTATGGGGGATAGCTCTCAGTACAAGTGAGGGAATACAGGGGTAGGGGGGGATAGCTCTCAGTACAAGTGAGGGAATACAGGGGTAGGGGAGATAGCTCTCACTACAAGTGAGGGAATACAGGGTTAGGGGAGATAGCTCTCACTACAAGTGAGGGAATACAGGGGTAGGGGGGATAGCTCTCAGTACAAGTGAGGGAATACAGGGTTATGGGAGATAGCTCTCAGTACAAGTGAGGGAATACAGGGTTATGGGAGATAGCTCTCAGTACAAGTGAGGGAATACAGGGTTATGGGAGATAGCTCTCAGTACAAGTGAGGGAATACAGGGGTATGGGAGATAGCTCTCAGTACAAGTAAGGGAATACAGGGGTAGAGGAGATAGCTCTCAGTACAAGTGAGGGAATATAGGGTTATGGGAGATAGCTCTCAGTACAAGTGAGGGAATACAGGGGTAGGGAAGATAGCTCTCAGTACAAGTGAGGGAATATAGGGTTATGGGAGATAGCTCTCAGTACAAGTGAGGGAATACAGGGGTAGGGAAGATAGCTCTCAGTACAAGTGAGGGAATACAGGGTTATGGGAGATAGCTCTCAGTACAAGTGAGGGAATACAGGGGTAGGGGAGATAGCTCTCAGTACAAGTGAGGGAATACAGGGGTAGGGGAGATAGCTCTCAGTACAAGTGGAGGAATACAGGGTTATGGGAGATAGCTCTCAGTACAAGTGAGGGAATACAGGGGTAGGGGGGATAGCTCTCAGTACAAGTGAGGGAATACAGGGGTAGGGGAGATAGCTCTCAGTACAAGTGAGGGAATACAGGGGTAGGGGGGATAGCTCTCAGTACAAGTGAGGGAATACAGGGGTAGGGGAGATAGCTCTCAGTACAAGTGAGGGAATACAGGGGTAGGGGGGATAGCTCTCAGTACAAGTGAGGGAATACAGGGGTATGGGAGATAGCTCTCAGTACAAGTGAGGGAATACAGGGGTATGGGAGATAGCTCTCAGTACAAGTGAGGGAATACAGGGGTAGAGGAGATAGCTCTCAGTACAAGTGAGGGAATATAGGGTTATGGGAGATAGCTCTCAGTACAAGTGAGGGAATACAGGGGTAGGGGAGATAGCTCTCAGTACAAGTGAGGGAATACAGGGGTAGGGGAGATAGCTCTCAGTACAAGTGAGGGAATACAGGGTTATGGGAGATAGCTCTCAGTACAAGTGAGGGAATACAGGGGTAGGGGGGATAGCTCTCAGTACAAGTGAGGGAATACAGGGGTATGGGAGATAGCTCTCAGTACAAGTGAGGGAATACAGGGGTATGGGGGATAGCTCTCAGTACAAGTGAGGGAATACAGGGGTAGGGAGATAGCTCTCAGTACAAGTGAGGGAATACAGGGGTAGGGGGGATAGCTCTCAGTACAAGTGAGGGAATACAGGGGTAGGGGGGATAGCTCTCAGTACAAGTTAGGGAATACAGGGTTATGGGAGATAGCTCTCAGTACAAGTGAGGGAATACAGGGGTAGGGGAGATAGCTCTCAGTACAAGTGAGGGAATACAGGGGTATGGGAGACAGCTCTTAGTACAAGTGAGGGAATACAGGGGTATGGGGGATAGCTCTCAGTACAAGTGAGGGAATACAGGGGTAGGGGGGGATAGCTCTCAGTACAAGTGAGGGAATACAGGGGTAGGGGAGATAGCTCTCACTACAAGTGAGGGAATACAGGGTTAGGGGAGATAGCTCTCACTACAAGTGAGGGAATACAGGGGTAGGGGGGGATAGCTCTCAGTACAAGTGAGGGAATACAGGGTTATGGGAGATAGCTCTCAGTACAAGTGAGGGAATACAGGGTTATGGGAGATAGCTCTCAGTACAAGTGAGGGAATACAGGGTTATGGGAGATAGCTCTCAGTACAAGTGAGGGAATACAGGGGTATGGGAGATAGCTCTCAGTACAAGTAAGGGAATACAGGGGTAGAGGAGATAGCTCTCAGTACAAGTGAGGGAATATAGGGTTATGGGAGATAGCTCTCAGTACAAGTGAGGGAATACAGGGGTAGGGAAGATAGCTCTCAGTACAAGTGAGGGAATACAGGGTTATGGGAGATAGCTCTCAGTACAAGTGAGGGAATACAGGGGTAGGGGAGATAGCTCTCAGTACAAGTGAGGGAATACAGGGGTAGGGGAGATAGCTCTCAGTACAAGTGGAGGAATACAGGGTTATGGGAGATAGCTCTCAGTACAAGTGAGGGAATACAGGGGTAGGGGGGATAGCTCTCAGTACAAGTGAGGGAATACAGGGGTAGGGGAGATAGCTCTCAGTACAAGTGAGGGAATACAGGGGTAGGGGGGATAGCTCTCAGTACAAGTGAGGGAATACAGGGGTAGGGGAGATAGCTCTCAGTACAAGTGAGGGAATACAGGGTTATGGGAGATAGCTCTCAGTACAAGTGAGGGAATACAGGGGTAGGGGGGATAGCTCTCAGTACAAGTGAGGGAATACAGGGGTATGGGAGATAGCTCTCAGTACAAGTGAGGGAATACAGGGGTAGGGAGATAGCTCTCAGTACAATTGAGGGAATACAGGGTTATGGGAGATAGCTCTCAGTACAAGTGAGAGAATACAGGGGTATGGGGGATAGCTCTCAGTACAAGTGAGGGAATACAGGGTTATGGGAGATAGCTCTCAGTACAAGTGAGGGAATACAGGGTTATGGGAGATAGCTCTCAGTACAAGTGAGGGAATACAGGGTTATGGGAGATAGCTCTCAGTACAAGTGAGGGAATACAGGGGTATGGGAGATAGCTCTCAGTACAAGTGAGGGAATACAGGGGTAGAGGAGATAGCTCTCAGTACAAGTGAGGGAATACAGGGGTAGGGGGGGATAGCTCTCAGTACAAGTGAGGGAATACAGGGTTATGGGAGATAGCTCTCAGTACAAGTGAGGGAATACAGGGTTATGGGAGATAGCTCTCAGTACAAGTGAGGGAATACAGGGTTATGGGAGATAGCTCTCAGTACAAGTGAGGGAATACAGGGGTATGGGAGATAGCTCTCAGTACAAGTGAGGGAATACAGGGGTAGAGGAGATAGCTCTCAGTACAAGTGAGGGAATATAGGGTTATGGGAGATAGCTCTCAGTACAAGTGAGGGAATACAGGGGTAGGGAAGATAGCTCTCAGTACAAGTGAGGCAATACAGGGTTATGGGAGATAGCTCTCAGTACAAGTGAGGGAATACAGGGGTAGGGGAGATAGCTCTCAGTACAAGTGAGGGAATACAGGGGTAGGGGAGATAGCTCTCAGTACAAGTGGAGGAATACAGGGTTATGGGAGATAGCTCTCAGTACAAGTGAGGGAATACAGGGGTAGGGGGGATAGCTCTCAGTACAAGTGAGGGAATACAGGGGTAGGGGAGATAGCTCTCAGTACAAGTGAGGGAATACAGGGGTAGGGGGGATAGCTCTCAGTACAAGTGAGGGAATACAGGGGTAGGGGAGATAGCTCTCAGTACAAGTGAGGGAATACAGGGTTATGGGAGATAGCTCTCAGTACAAGTGAGGGAATACAGGGGTAGGGGGGATAGCTCTCAGTACAAGTGAGGGAATACAGGGGTATGGGAGATAGCTCTCAGTACAAGTGAGGGAATACAGGGGTAGGGAGATAGCTCTCAGTACAATTGAGGGAATACAGGGTTATGGGAGATAGCTCTCAGTACAAGTGAGAGAATACAGGGGTATGGGGGATAGCTCTCAGTACAAGTGAGGGAATACAGGGGTAGGGGAGATAGCTCTCAGTACAATTGAGAGAATACAGGGGTATGGGGGATAGCTCTCAGTACAAGTGAGGGAATACAGGGGTAGGGGAGATAGCTCTCAGTACAAGTGAGGGAATACAGGGGTATGGGAGACAGCTCTTAGTACAAGTGAGGGAATACAGGGGTATGGGGGATAGCTCTCAGTACAAGTGAGGGAATACAGGGGTAGGGGGGGATAGCTCTCAGTACAAGTGAGGGAATACAGGGGTAGGGGAGATAGCTCTCACTACAAGTGAGGGAATACAGGGTTAGGGGAGATAGCTCTCACTACAAGTGAGGGAATACAGGGGTAGGGGGGGATAGCTCTCAGTACAAGTGAGGGAATACAGGGTTATGGGAGATAGCTCTCAGTACAAGTGAGGGAATACAGGGTTATGGGAGATAGCTCTCAGTACAAGTGAGGGAATACAGGGTTATGGGAGATAGCTCTCAGTACAAGTGAGGGAATACAGGGGTATGGGAGATAGCTCTCAGTACAAGTGAGGGAATACAGGGGTAGAGGAGATAGCTCTCAGTACAAGTGAGGGAATATAGGGTTATGGGAGATAGCTCTCAGTACAAGTGAGGGAATACAGGGGTAGGGAAGATAGCTCTCAGTACAAGTGAGGGAATACAGGGGTAGGGGAGATAGCTCTCAGTACAAGTGAGGGAATACAGGGGTAGGGGAGATAGCTCTCAGTACAAGTGAGGGAATACAGGGGTAGGGGAGATAGCTCTCAGTACAAGTGAGGGAATACAGGGGTAGGGGGGATAGCTCTCAGTACAAGTGGAGGAATACAGGGTTATGGGAGATAGCTCTCAGTACAAGTGAGGGAATACAGGGGTAGGGGGGATAGCTCTCAGTACAAGTGAGGGAATACAGGGGTAGGGGAGATAGCTCTCAGTACAAGTGAGGGAATACAGGGGTAGGGGGGATAGCTCTCAGTACAAGTGAGGGAATACAGGGGTAGGGGAGATAGCTCTCAGTACAAGTGAGGGAATACAGGGTTATGGGAGATAGCTCTCAGTACAAGTGAGGGAATACAGGGGTAGGGGGGATAGCTCTCAGTACAAGTGAGGGAATACAGGGGTATGGGAGATAGCTCTCAGTACAAGTGAGGGAATACAGGGGTAGGGAGATAGCTCTCAGTACAATTGAGGGAATACAGGGTTATGGGAGATAGCTCTCAGTACAAGTGAGAGAATACAGGGGTATGGGGGATAGCTCTCAGTACAAGTGAGGGAATACAGGGGTAGGGGAGATAGCTCTCAGTACAATTGAGAGAATACAGGGGTATGGGGGATAGCTCTCAGTACAAGTGAGGGAATACAGGGGTAGGGGAGATAGCTCTCAGTACAAGTGAGGGAATACAGGGGTAGGGGAGATAGCTCTCAGTACAAGTGAGGGAATACAGGGGTAGGGGGGAAAGTTCTCAGTACAAGTGAGGGAATACAGGGTAGGGGGGATAGCTCTCAGTACAAGTGAGGGAATACAGGGGTAGGGGAGATAGCTCTCAGTACAAGTGAGGGAATACAGGGTAGGGGAGATAGCTCTCAGTACAAGTGAGGGAATACAGGGGTAGGGGAGATAGCTCTCAGTACAAGTGAGGGAATACAGGGGTAGGGGAGAGATAGCTCTCAGTACAAGTGAGGGAATACAGGGGTAGGGGGGATAGCTCTCAGTACAAGTGAGGGAATACAGGGGTAGGGGGATAGCTCTCAGTACAAGTGAGGGAATACAGGGGTAGGGGAGATAGCTCTCAGTACAAGTGAGGGAATACAGGGGTAGGGAGATAGCTCTCAGTACAGGGGTACTAGCTCTCAGTACAAGTGAGGGAATACAGGGGTATGGGAGATAGCTCTCAGTACAAGTGAGGGAATACAGGGGTAGGGGGGATAGCTCTCAGTACAAGTGAGGGAATACATGGGAGATAGCTCTCAGTACAAGTGAGGTACAACAGTACAAGTGAGGAATACAGGGGTAGGGGAGATAGCTCTCAGTACAAGTGAGGGAATACAGGGTAGGGGAGATAGCTCTCAGTACAAGTGAGGGAATACAGGGGGGATAGAAGTACTAGGGGAGATAGCTCTCAGTACAAGTGAGGGAATACAGGGGATAGGTACAAGTGAGGAATACAGGGTAGGGAGATGCTCTCAGTACAGGGTACACATAGAGTACAAGTGAGGAATACAGCTCTCAGTACAAGTGAGGGAATACAGGTGAGGTAGGGGAGATAGCTCTCAGTACAAGTGAGGGAATACAGGGGTATGGTAGATAGCTCCCAGTACAAGTGAGGGAATACAGGGGTATGGGAGATAGCTCCCAGTACAAGTGAGGAATACAGGGGTATGGGAGATAGCTCTCAGTACAAGTATACAGGGAGATAGCTCTCAGTACAAGGGAATACAGGGGTAGGGGAGATAGCTCTCAGTACAAGTGAGGGAATACAGTAGGGGGTATGGGGAGATAGCTCCCAGTACAAGTGAGGGAATACAGGGGTATGGGAGATAGCTCTCAGTACAAGTGAGGGAATACAGGGTTATGGGAGATAGCTCTCAGTACAAGTGAGGGAATACAGGGGTAGGGGAGATAGCTCTCAGTACAAGTGAGGGAATACAGGGGTAGGGGAGATAGCTCTCAGTACAAGTGAGGGAATACAGGGGTATGGGAGATAGCTCTCAGTACAAGTGAGGGAATACAGGGTTATGGGAGATAGCTCTCAGTACAAGTGAGGGAATACAGGGTTATGGGAGATAGCTCTCAGTACAAGTGAGGGAATACAGGGGTAGGGGAGATAGCTCTCAGTACAAGTGAGGGAATACAGGGGTAGGGGAGATAGCTCTCAGTACAAGTAAGGGAATACAGGGGTAGGGGAGATAGCTCTCAGTACAAGTGAGGGAATACAGGGGTATGGGAGATAGCTCTCAGTACAAGTGAAGGAATACAGGGTTATGGGAGATAGCTCTCAGTACAAGTGAGGGAATACAGGGGTATGGGAGATAGCTCTCAGTACAAGTGAGGGAATACAGGGGTATGGGAGATAGCTCTCAGTACAAGTGAGGGAATACAGGGGTATGGGAGATAGCTCTTAATACAAGTTGATCCAGGGACTGGTCCGATTGCCATCTTGGAGTCAGGAAGGAATTTTTCCCCCCTCTGCGGCAAATTAGAGAGGCTTCAGATGGGTTTGGATGCCATATGCTTAAATAGCTTTAAAAGCTGCTCCTAACCAAAAGCCCAGAGGCAAAAGCACACATATACAATACCAGGAAAGGGAGCTCGTGCCCAAAGGTAGCCTGTCTTGAGCAAAATGGTCAAGAAATGTTTTTCAAATGTAATTTGGGTTCAGGTTTGGTATTTGGGCAAGTCTTTGGTGGAGGATAATTATACATTTCAAATATCTCTAGTATAATCAGGGAGTGTCAGAGATTTTCTACATGCAAATACAGGTATGGGATCCCTTATCTGGAAACCCACTGTCAAGAAAGCTTAGAATTAAGGGAAGGTGATCTTCCACAGAGTTCATTTTAAACAAATAATTCTAATTTGTAAACTTTTTTTAAATTCTTTTTCTCTATATTTGATGGTAACTAAGCTGCATAGATCCATATTGGTGGCAAAACAATTCTATTTGGTTTAGTTAATGATTAAATGATTTTTAGCAGACTTCGGGGTTGATTTATCAACGGTCAATTTTGATTTTTTTTTCTGCTTAAATTCGAGTTGTGGTTCGAAAACTTCAATGTTTGGTATTTATTAAGTTCAAAAGAAACAAAAATTCAAATGTAAAAACTCGCCATGTAAAAGCTTGCGAGTTTCTAAAGTCAACAGTAGAGATGTAGCAAACTGTTCACCGGCGAACTAATTCGCGCGAACATTGGGTGTTTGCAAGTTCGCGAACTTTTCGCGCATGTTCGCAATTTGGGTTCACGTGGCGTTTTTCCGCTGCGTTTTTTCTCGGCCTAAAAACGCAGCACAAGCCACACATGGCGTTTTTCAGCAAATCCCGTTTCCATGGTGCTAATAGTGCGAAATAGCAAAAAACGCAGTGTATTTCCGCTAGGTCTGCCAGCTGCCTTTGCGTATACATAGGAATAGCTTGCGTTTTTACGCAACGCTGTGTCAACAACGTATTTTTCAGAGACATTTTTGCCCTTGATCCCCCTCCTGCATGTCACTGTCCAGGTCGTGGCACCCTTTAAACAACTTTAAAATCAGTTTTCTGGCCAGAAATGGCTTTTCTAGGTTTTAAAGTTCGCCTTCCCATTGAAGTCTATGGGGTTCACAAAGTTCGCGAACTTTCGCACTTTTTGGCGCGAACGGGTTGGCAAACTTTTTTTTTGAGGTTCGCTACATCCCTAGTCAACAGGAGCTGTTAAAGTCAAGCCATATTCTAAAACTTTCAGAGCTTGTAAACTCGAAAAAATTCAATTTTCTTTAATAACTTGCTTATAGTGACCATGCAATATGCACGCTTTCTGATTTAGGAAAACAAACTCGAATTCGCAAACTCGAAAATTGATAAATAAGCTCTTTAAGGTCCGGTGAAACCCTCAGGTCCGACACAACACACAATTGTGATATAAAATTTTGAAGTGCGGATGACACACTAAACAGCGACCCCCTTGGCATCTCTATGTATTGTGTTCCCCATATTTGGGAGAAGGGTAATGACTTAGGGCCAGATTCATTAAAGTACGCATTAAGAGTACGATTTGCGAAAATTTGCATTTAATACGTAAATTTCTGATGTGTGTTAATTTTGTGAAAAAGTTGCGTCGTGCTTGGGCGAAAATATTGTGGTACAATCCGAAAGTGACAAAATTTTCGTATCTGAACGATCGTAAACGGCGCAAAAACCTTTCTGACTTTGATCCTTTAGTGCATGATTTTGAAAGCCTCCCATAGGGCTCAATGGCACTCTGCAGCTCCAACCCGGCCCAAGGAAAGTCTCCCATAGGGCTCAATGGCACTCTGCAGCTCCAACCTGGCCCAAGGAAAGTCTCCCATAGGGCTCAATGGCACTCTGCAGCTCCAACCCGGCCCAAGGAAAGTCTCCCATAGGGCTCAATGGCACTCTGCAGCTCCAACCCGGCCCAAGGAAAGTCTCCCATAGGGCTCAATGGCACTCTGCAGCTCCAACCCGGCCCAAGGAAAGCCTCCCATAGGGCTCAATGGCACTCTGCAGCTCCAACCCGGCCCAAGGAAAGTCTCCCATAGGGCTCAATGGCACTCTGCAGCTCCAACCCGGCCCAAGGAAAGTCTCCCATAGGGCTCAATGGCACTCTGCAGCTCCAACCCGGCCCAAGAAAGTCTCCCATAGGGCTCAATGGCACTCTGCAGCTCCAACCCGGCCCAAGGAAAGTCTCCCATAGGGCTCAATGGCACTCTGCAGCTCCAACCCGGCCCAAGGAAAGTCTCCCATAGGGCTCAATGGCACTCTGCAGCTCCAACCCGGCCCAAGGAAAGTCTCCCATAGGGCTCAATGGCACTCTGCAGCTCCAACCCGGCCCAAGGAAAGTCTCCCATAGGGCTCAATGGCACTCTGCAGCTCCAACCCGGCCCAAGGAAAGTCACCCATAGGGCTCAATGGCACTCTGCAGCTCCAACCCGGCCCAAGGAAAGCCTCCCATAGGGCTCAATGGCACTCTGCAGCTCCAACCCGGCCCAAGGAAAGTCTCCCATAGGGCTCAATGGCACTCTGCAGCTCCAACCCGGCCCAAGGAAAGTCTCCCATAGGGCTCAATGGCACTCTGCAGCTCCAACCTGGCCCAAGGAAAGTCTCCCATAGGGTTCAATGGCACTCTGCAGCTCCAACCCGGCCCAAGGAAAGTCTCCCATAGGGCTCAATGGCACTCTGCAGCTCCAACTTGGCCCAAGGAAAGTCTCCCATAGGGCTCAATGGCACTCTGCAGCTCCAACCCGGCCCAAGGAAAGTCTCCCATAGGGCTCAATGGCACTCTGCAGCTCCAACCCGGCCCAAGGAAAGTCTCCCATAGGGCTCAATGGCACTCTGCAGCTCCAACCCGGCCCAAGGAAAGTCTCCCATAGGGCTCAATGGCACTCTGCAGCTCCAACCCGGCCCAAGGAAAGCCTCCCATAGGGCTCAATGGCACTCTGCAGCTCCAACCCGGCCCAAGGAAAGTCTCCCATAGGGCTCAATGGCACTCTGCAGCTCCAACCCGGCCCAAGGAAAGTCTCCCATAGGGCTCAATGGCACCCTGCAGCTGCAACCCGGCCCAAGGAAAGTCTCCCATAGGACTCAATGGCACTCTGCAGCTCCAACCCGGCCCAAGGAAAGTCTCCCATAGGGCTCAATGGCACTCTGCAGCTCCAACCCGGCCCAAGGAAAGTCTCCCATAGGACTCAATGGCACTCTGCAGCTCCAACCCGGCCCAAGGAAAGTCTCCCATAGGGCTCAATGGCACTCTGCAGCTCCAACCCGGCCCAAGGAAAGTCTCCCATAGGGCTCAATGGTACTCTGCAGCTCCAACCCGGCCCAAGGAAAGCCTCCCATAGGACTCAATGGCACTCTGCAGCTCCAACCCGGCCCAAGGAAAGCCTCCCATAGGGCTCAATGGCACTCTGCAGCTCCAACCCGGCCCAAGGAAAGTCTCCCATAGGGCCCAATGGCACTCTGCAGTTCCAACCCGGCCCAAGGAAAGTCTCCCATAGGGCTCAATGGCACTCTGCAGCTCCAACCCGGCCCAAGGAAAGTCTCCCATAGGGCCCAATGGCACTCTGCAGTTCCAACCCGGCCCAAGGAAAGTCTCCCATAGGGCTCAATGGCACTCTGCAGCTCCAACCCGGCCCAAGGAAAGCCTCCCATAGGGCTCAATGGCACTCTGCAGCTTCAACCTGGCCCAAGGAAAGCTTGAATGAATCCCAAACTTTCGTATTTGTTGCACAAATTGTCACAAAGTACCAAAAAGTTGTGCAAATTAACAAAAATATCGCAAAAAATATGCAAAAGTTGTAAACTTTAGAAAAAATATGAATCGGACCTGTCGTACTTTACTGAATGTGCCCAACTACCAAGTAAGATAGGTAATTATTTTTTCTCTACCAGTCATAGATATATTTATGTTCTACAAAAGCTGAATGTCATCCTGCAAAAAGTTGTTCTGAATATACTGTACTAATGGAGTCTACATTGCAGCAAGGTCACCCCCTGTTGACAAGAATGTGAAATTCCACAATTACTCCTCATACTTCATCTGAATACCATAGTGCAAGCATTTTGTTGGTAAGTGAAAGTCCCTTCTGTGCTATTGGCCTTAAACTGAAATATAATTTAGCAAACAAAATAAACACATACCCATCACTTGGCCCATCATCCACTCCATCATAGATATCATCAGGGGGAGGCGGAAAATCTGTTGGATTAAAGTAAGAACCTTATCAATTGTTTTAAACAAAACAAGGTGATAAAGGGGAATTTCTGTTTGAATGACTTTGAGTCATTGGCCCTGGGGCCAAACGATCGAATTATAATGACGGGTATAGGCAAAGTTGGTCTGGGGACCAACTCTTGAGGTGTAGTCTATTGTTCATTTATATTGTATCCAGCATTGGCCATGGGGTCAAAAATGAGAGTGGCACTTAAGTTGTTCCTGGGAAAGGCTACACCCTGTGTTCATAAACATTTGTCTCAAATGCCTTTGCGTGGGTACATTTCTGGTAGAATTTTCTGACTTCAAATAGGTGCCACAAGAAAGTCTCTTTGACATCCTTATAATGTTTGTCAACCATGCACTAAATGTAAAAACTGTGTTCATGCATCTTGTTGTCTACAAACGCCAGACATTAAACATTTCAGAGCTGCCACTGACTGGCCCTGTATAGCCCTTATTTCTTTATATCCAGAAGGTTTTATCATTGGCTTGACTGCTGTACCTACAACCACATACTACATAATACATTACAAAGCCGGTTCCTTTATCTGATTAAAGACTTGTATACAGAAATTCTCCTTAGGACACTCCGTAACAGCACAACAAAAACCAGACTAAGGGCGAAGACACATGGGGAGATTAGTCATGGCGACTTATTGCCCAGTGTGTCCTTGTCCTAAGTATCTTGTAGAATTAACTGTGGTTTTACTTACGTGCACTGCCGCTTCCACCACTGCTCTTGCTGCAAAATACAAAAAATGAATATTGCTCAATTGTACTGCACATTTAGTTTTGTTTTTTTTTCTAGAGAATATCACTAACCCTAACTATATTTGCAACCATAAAACCATCTTCTATCTTCCCCACCCCCTATGGCGGCATCAGATGCTTATTCAGTCTACCAATTCCACATGTATTCTGCACATTTTAAATGCTAGATGCTGCTGGAACCAAAGTTCTTTTGGGTGGCTACATTTTACATAGGACCAATGTGTATCTGGGTGCTTTTAACAGCTCTAGATAGGAGCTTTGGGGTCCTTGGTGCAGGGTGATGGTCAATAACTCTACAGGGTCTGGGGGTAAATAAACATTAAGTAGTAAACTGTTGCCTTTATAGTGATATTCTTGAGACTGCCTACTTGAAGCTCCTGTTCTACATGATTTTAGACAATGTCTATGGAGATATTCAGCTCCCTGGAGGTGCTTACTTGCTATTGCTGTCCTCAACGTCATCATATATCTCCTGATCATTCCCTTCCATCCTTGTAGGTTTGACCATGTGCATTGTGGATTTTTTCCTTTTTAGTGAATCGTAGTCAATGTTCACCATTGTTGTTTTGATGTAACCATCTGAAAAGGAAATTCATTATATATGTTGATAATGGGACCGTATTTACAATGTTACTGTATTCCCTGCAGTGATTATATCTATATAATACACAAGAGTCATAAATATCCTGTATATGATATTCTTATTAACAGTGCTTAGTCATCAGTTATAATCGGTAATTTGAGTCACTGAAACTTACATATTGATTAAATAATGTTGTAAAATATTAGGATATTAGACGGCACCTCAGAGTTCCATAACCTATATCACAGCCCTTGGCATCATGCTTATATATGGTCATGGAACTCCATGGGGATTTATAATATCTTTATATTTCACAATTAGGGGTACATTATTCCCTATATTATTCTCTGCAAGTCATGTCATCAGTTTTAATTGGTGCTTTATGAGGTAAATTGAGTCACGTGACTTAATGGAAATTGTATATTATAAAAAATAATGTAAATTTATTATGATATTAGATGTCACCTCGGCCTTTGGCCTCATGTCTGTATATGATCAGGGAACTCCTTCTTGATTTATAATATCCTTATATTATACGTCAGGGGGTACACTATTCCCTATGTTATTCTCTTCAAACATGTTATTTGAAGAATATTTTTAGAACAGTCTCTCTCAGCCCATTATTATCTCCTGGACCCCCCATGTGGGTTCTATCATCTATTTCAGTTACACTGCACAATGACTTATAATGTACAGCATTTTCAGTTTACATTAGTTAAACGTAAATGTTTTGAAATATCTTCAAATGGGCAGATAGAAGCAAATAAATTTTGCCATATACAAATATCACTAAACAGATCCGTTTATTGGGCCTTCTCTAGCCTGCCCAAAATGCTGCATTTGTGTTTTTGAGATGATTTTCATCTAGGTTTATAATTATAGCTTAGCACAGGGGTGGCCAATATGTCGATTGCGGCCCACCAGTCGATCCACCGTGGATTTCTGGTGGGCCGCGATCAAGCCGGGGATGCGGAAGTGCTGCGTGAATGCGTACGTACGCTGCGTCGTGTACATACGCATTCACGCAGCACTTCCGCATTCCCCATTCATCAGTCGACCACAACCGCAAAAAGTCTGGCCACCCCTGGCTTAGCAGGAAAGTAAAGTCCATACGTGCATGCACAGTTAGGTCATTCCTTAGAGGTGTAAGGCCAGAGCTAAATGGCCTGTTATAGACATACAAGGCATATTATTGGGCGAGCATGAAGGCCTATTGACACCTGGACCCACTGGGGTTTCACTTTGTGGTTTATCTTTGGGCTGTTCACTTTCAATGTCCAAATCTTATTAAACCACCAACAATTCTCTCCTTTTGTCTCTGATCAGTTTTCTGAAGGGATGGGAGGGGCTATTTTCAAACCTGACACTCTGAGAACTTCCTGTATGCTTACATCATCACGTCCAACCTTTGCCCTTACTTTTTTTTCCATTGGACCAATTTATTGGTTGCTTGTGCACTGTAACTAGTTGCATAAATCTGAAGGCCATTGGTTAGTTTCTTCTTATATTGGATTTGTAGCCCTTTGTAACGGGCACAGGAAGGAGTGTCAGACACAGGTGAAACAACCCCTTTAAACAATATGCTTCAAGGTGCGCCATTTTCTAACTAAGGGAATCTGCTGTGAGGCTTGGAGTCCTGAGAAACCGCACTCTATGTCCTGTCATAATTATGAAATTACTTCTGTGTTTACAAAATATGGAAGTGGCTTTGCCCAGGGTATTAATATTGTATTGTGGCTCAGGCTATACATAGTCCTGGATATAAAGTACTACTTACAACAGCCGTTCATCCTGGCCAGCCACTTTCCTTCAGGATTGTTGTTAAGGCGAATGACTTCAATTGCATCTCCCACCTTTATACTGAGTTCATTTTTCCCACCTTTATAATCGGTACAAGCCTTCGCCTGGTGAATGGCCTCTATTGGACCTGTTAGCTGAGATGGGAAAAGGGAAAATGCTATTTACAAGAACAAAGGAGCGCCAATGATGTACATACAATCAGTCCCCAATTCAGTAGCACCATACTGACAAAGCACAAGAGAACACTGTACCTTCAGATCTAAAAGGTATGAAATAGATTTCATGATACATGAACATTATATTGACATTATACTATATTACCCCATTTCCCATAAAGTTGGGAAACTGTGTAAAATAGAAATTAAAAGAGAATGCTCTCTCACTAAACCTACTCCGTTTGCAAGATCAAATCTTGTACTTTTTATAGCATCTATTAGATATTAACACATGGGGTAGACACTAAGGATGCCTATAGCCCTGCTTCTCTGTAACACTATAACCTTACGTCTGGACCCCATTTCCACATTACTGGCTCCATTGTGCAGGCTGTGGTTTCAGTACCTGCACTGAATATAGGGCTACTATAAACATAGAAAACATTGCATGCCGACTATGCACCGTAGGCAGACTGATCAACAGAAGTTGTTAATAAACGAAGTAAGGCAACCCATACCTTGAATTTTTTTCTTATTTCTTGTTCTTTCTTTTCCTTTTCTTTTTGCTCTTTTTTTTGCTGTTCCAATTTCTTCTTCTCCTCCTTCTCATTCCTTGGTTCTTGTGGCCTTGCAAAGGCCTCACTGCATTTAAAAAAAAAAAAGTAAATTATTAGAAGAGCTGGCTTTACTTGGAAGGGTTGAACTTGATGGACTCCCTATATAACTATATCTATCTTTCTATCTATCATCTATCTATCTATCTGTCTATCTATCTATCTATCTATCTATCTATCTATCTATCTATCTATTTATCTATCATACCATGAGGACAGCGATACCTCAGGTGCCTGAGCTCCTCCCTCCTAATGTATTTTGTGTTACTGGACGATTCACCACCCCCTTTGATTGTTTGTATTACAGGTATGGGATCCCTTATCTGGAAACCCATTTTCCAGATAGTTCCGAGTTACGAAAAGGCCATCTCTCTATCTATCTATCTCTCTATCTATCTAAGCTATAGGGGGCCCAGTGGAGCACTGACTAATGCCTAAAGAAGCTTTAATATGTATTTATTAAAAATGTCATATTTATAAACTGTAGGGGGCACTAAAATGCTTTTGCTCTTAGGCTCAGTAACACCTAATTATGCCACTGTCACTGCTAGCATAGGGTTGACATCATTAAACATTGCATTTGAAACAGTACCTTTCTCCCGGAATTCCTTCATACAGCTCCCCGTCACTTTCTATGCTCTGGAACATAATAAAATAAAAAGTTGGTAAGCAATACTGTACAATTTAAAGCAATTCCCGTGCTTGGTCTTTTGTACACACCTCTCGCCATGTAATAAAAAATAATGCAATGAAAATCCCCAAAGCCAACAAAACTATAACTCAGTTAAATAAAATTCAGACTATACATAAAAAAAAAAAGATTTTCATCCTCCTTGTTTATCCCAGACCCATCTGAACTACAGCCTTTATTTATCAACTTGTATGGCCTGAGAGAGATAAAATGGTGGCTAAGCTCAGGACTTCATTGTGCAATTCCCTTTCATGGAAAAGGAGTGGTTTGTATAATGGGTAATAAGTCATTGGAGATATCTACTTCTGCACCTACAGCTATGGTTCTGTAGTGACCCCCAGATGTCCAAAACTACTTAGTAGGTAGGGGAAGGGGAACCCCCTGACCTCTATGATTTATCACACCCCACTCCCAGTAGAAGATCCTTATTGTTCCCTAAGTTGTGTAGACCTATCCCAATCTCCCATTGTACCGTGTAGGTAGGTGTAGCTACTGCAAACTTAATCATGTGGGAATGGTTAAGAGTGGAGCTACTAGTTAGAATTTTTTAAAAAAATCAATACCAGGGTGGCCCTTATACTGACAGTGAGGCTTACCTCTTCTTCAGGAATAGAAGGACCTGAAAAATATATTAGAGAAATATGTTTTCTGTTTACTACTTGTCATACGCTTTTATCATTATTATTATTATTATTAACAACACAGGGAACAGATATCAGGGCCTTGCAAATGCAGTAAAGTCACAAACATAAATTCAGCTACAAGATTATGAGGTGCTCCTCAAGTCAAGGTGAGTTTTGCATGGTTGCAATTTTATATATACAGGTATGGGACTGATTATCCAGAATATCCAGATAAGGAGTCTTTCCATAATTTGGATCTCCACACTTTAAATCTACAGAAAAATTATTTAAACATGAATTAAACCCAATAGGACTGTTCTGCCCCCAATAAGGGGTAATTATATCTTAGTTGGGATCAAGTACAGGTACTGTTTTATTATTACAGAGAAAAGGGAATCATTTAACCATGAAATAAACCCAATAGGGCTGTTCTGCCCCAATAAGGGGTAATTATATCTTAGTTGGGATCAAGTACAGGTACTGTTTTATTATTACAGAGAAAAGGGAATCATTTAACCATTAAATAAACCCAATAGGGCTGTTCTGCCCCCAATAAGGGGTAATTATATCTTAGTTGGGATCAAGTACAGGTACTGTTTTATTATTACAGAGAAAAGGGAATCATTTAACCATGAAATAAACCCAATAGGGCTGTTCTGCCCCCAATAAGGGGTAATTATATCTTAGTTGGGATCAAGTACAGGTACTGTTTTATTATTACAGAGAAAAGGGAATCATTTAACCATTAAATAAACCCAATAGGGCTGTTCTGCCCCCAATAAGGGGTAATTATATCTTAGTTGGGATCAAGTACAGGTACTGTTTTATTATTATAGAGAAAAGGGAATCATTTAACCATTAAATAAACCCAATAGGGCTGTTCTGCCCCCAATAAGGGGTAATTATATCTTAGTTGGGATCAAGTACAGGTACTGTTTTATTATTACAGAGAAAAAGGAAAACATTTTTAAAAATGTGAATTATTTGATTAAAATGGTTTCTATGAGAAATGGCCTTCCCGTAATTTGATGCTTAACAGGTTTTTTTGGATAACAGATCCCATACCCATATAGGGATGTAGCAAACCTCAAAAAAAAAGTTCGTGAACGCCCAAAAAAGTTCGCGAACCCCATAGACTTCAATGGGAAGGCGAACTTTAAAACCTAGAAAAGCCATTTCTGGCCAGAAAACTGATTTTAAAGTTGTTTAAAGGGTGCCACGACCTGGACAGTGGCATGCAGGAGGGGGATCAAGGGCAAAACTTTCTCTGAAAAATACTTTGTTGACACAGCGTTGCGTAAAACCGCAAAGGCAGCTGGCAGACCTAGCGGAAATACGTGGCGTTTTTTGCTATTTCGCACTATTAGCACCATGGAAACAGGATTTGCTTACACCAGTACTAGGCTGAAAAACGCCATGTGTGGCTTGTGCGGTGTTTTTAGGCCGAGGAAAAAACGCAGAGAAAAAACGCAGCAGAAAAAAAAATGCGGCGAACCCAATTGCGAACATACGCGAAAAGTTTGCGAACTTCCGAACTTGCAAACACCCGGTGTTCGCGCGAATTAGTTCGCTGGCGAACAGTTCGCTACATACGAGTACATACGGGCAGAATTAGATATTGCCATAGATAAGTGCTTCTAAAACTGTGGGGGGCTTGTAGCTGCGGCAGAGAGGCTCAGCCTGAAGGCCAGTAAGGATAATTTAAAAAAAACAGCTTAAGGCTAATGTCCCACAGCGAGGCTAGTCTCCCACCACAGATCTCTGCTACCGCAGTGACTATTCTTTCCGAAATGCCTTTTTACTGGCAACAAAGGGAATCGTTTTCCAAAGTCGCGTGAAGTTGCGACTTTGTGCGACTTTGGAAACCTGAAACAATGTGTAGGCCTTTCCACTGGCGATTCCCTTTGTTGCTGGTGGAAAGGCAACATAAAACAGTTCAGTTTGGGACAAAGTACAGGCATTTAACGTGAAAGTATAAAAATGAATGACTAGGAGAATCTGGAAACAAGAGACTCTCAGAAAAAGAAACCAGTGTGATTAAGTGCTATCAAAGGGACTTTTGTAGAATCACACTGCAGACCAAAGGTTCATTTCTACTGGTTTGGGCCACCCTAGTGAGGCCAGCCCTACAGTTTGGGAACCACTGCTCTAGGCCATATGTGACATTATAACATCACTTTGCCATTCAAAATCTCAAATAAGAGGAAGACACAAATACTTACAAACACATTTAGTTCTTGGCTACAACAATTAATATATTGACCATGTCCCTTTTGTACTGGTGTCAATACCAGTTATTATATTTTGAACACATTTTTAAGGACATTCCTCCTATTCCAATGAGAATTCGGAACACAAAATATTGCCCTACTATATCTTTATGGTGTTCTGCTAAAAAATATAGGATACATACCTTCCACATCATCATAATTTTCATCATCGTTGTGTATCCTGTAAAGGTTTTGACAATGTTTACATTTTTTCTATCAATAACAAGGAACTAGTGTAGGTTATTGTTCTTTTTCAATGCTTAGATTTTCATTATTGTAAAGGTATAGGACTTTCTAGGTGGAGTCTAGATTCGAGTGCGATACTTTGTTCTTTGTATATATATGTATATTTATACATATATATCGAACCAAGGGTGGCTTCAGTCTTTGTCTCGGGTGCAAGGTAAATGGTTTAAATATCGAAAAAAAGACCAGCAACACCGAGTTTATTACAAAAAATCAATTATGTATTAAGAAACGCATGAATAGCCAACATATATATATATATATATATATTATAAGTCACCAAGAAGTTACTTTACTATATAAATCATGAGGCTAAGTGCTTCTATATAGGTCATGGAACTCCAAAGTGACTTCTAATATCCTGATATTTTACAACCGGGCTATATTATTTACTATAATACACAAGTGAACATGTGATAGAAATGACATCACTAAGCACCGATTATAACCAATGACATCAGTAAGAATCATTTATAAGAATATCATTTACAGGATATTTATGTGTGTTATAGATATATACATTAAAACTGTAAAGGAAATGGTAATATAACAAGCAGCAATACTTACGAGTTTATAGGAGCCCTGATGTTTCGTGGAGGTAAGTTAGGAAATAATGGCGAGGGTGCCGGCTCTTTGATTGAGAGAGAACTGGCTGGAGGTGGAGGTAGAGGTGCCCCTGGAGATATCTGAGATGGAGGAGGTGGAGGTAAGGCACTGGATAAGGCTGATGTTCTGTGTTCATTAGCTGTTCCTTTGTTGCCACCTAAGAAATAAAATATATATTATCCCATTAGGTTATAAGGCAAAATCGGTCCAAGGACTCCATTAGTATTAGAAACTATAACTGACAGGCTGAGAAGGGACAGGCAGGTTGGCTAAACAGTCGGGTTTAGGAACTTCAAGTAATAATTAAAGGAGAAGGAAAGGCTAAGTCACTTGGGGGTGCCAAAATGTTAGGCACCCCCAAGTGACTTAGATCGCTGTACGGAGAGAACAGCCCCAGCCCGGGGTAGCAGCGAGCGCTTCCTCCTTCCTATTCGCTTGCGCGCGCATGTGCAGTAGAGTGAATAGTGGAACTTAAACAAGTCGGCTTTTCACTCTACTGAGCATGCGCCGGCCCACGGATTTCGCCGGCAGAAGAAAAAGGAAGGAGGAAGTGCTTCCTACAGGTACCCCGGGCTGGTGCTTTTTTCTTCTAACAGGGGCACCAGCCCGGGGTACAAGGTAAGCGATCTAAGTCAAAAAACAATCAGCATGACCTTTAGGTAATGTTCTAATTCTACATAAAAGATTAAGGGCTCTGGCACACGAGGAGATTTGTCGCCTGCGGTTTTTCCCCCAGGCGACAATACACACAAAGAGATTTCATGCGAGATGAGCTCCAGGTGATCTGCTACCCATGGTACACTCAACAGTTACCCCTCCCACATGTTTACTCAAGTCGCTCAGAAAAGGGTCTGTGTGCGATTTGAAACAGCAGGCGACTTGATGTAGCCTTGTATGTTTTGACGCTGGCGATTTCCATTGGTTTAGCATTGGCGTCTTGTCGTTCATCTTGTCGCCAAATCGCTCTTTTAAAAATCGCCGGCGACAAATCTCCTCGTGTGCCAGAGCCCTAAAGTGCAACACAACTAGGTCCTTGATTAGGCATAATGCCAATAAAGAGTCTATTTACTGCACAATATAAGATCAGTAAATTTCAAACATCTATGTTAAACCCGCCATCTTACGAGCCATAAAACATTACCCCTCTTTATTTCCCAAATCACGTTTCAGCATTTATCTCTTTTTAAAGTATCACAGTGATGGTGACAGTTGCTGCTCAGAAAAACATTCCTGAGGGGTTTCAATTCTGCGGTCTGTTTTCTGTGCCGGACATGCATCCCCTGCCTTTAAAATGCATAGGGGAGTAACGAATAGGCTTGATGTTAGTGCGCGGTGCTGCTGCTGACCTGCACTGTGCACTAATACCCCATAGGAAATGAATGTGTTTGCACTGGTTGATCTCATTCTGATGAATCTTCTGGATTCCTCAATTCAGTCATTGATAAATGTGCCCCATAATGTTTACCAGTTCTGACCAATGTTGATAAGCTGCTAAGAGGCTTTTGCAGAAAGAGCACAACAAAGGATGCCTATTTCCCATGCCGCGTGCCCACGTACGCCTGTTGTTGTGCAGCTGCAGACTTCAGTCACTATGTGAGGAAACTGAGCTGAGCTGCAGGGCACATTCACAAACCCACATCTCTCTCGCAAAGCTTTCACCATTTTACTTGCTGGGTAGGAAATGTCAAACCCTCGCCTCGGGAAATTCCATATCAAGAACTATTCTATTGTACTCAATAAAAGGCAGAACTGTTTTACGGGAAAAAAAGTTTTTTTCTTTAATACTTTTTTTAACTCTTTCTTATCAGAACAACGGTTTCTGTATAAACTGCAAGTTGCAGCAGACCCTGTGGCTGCTGGATATCCTGGTGCCCATTCATTATCCCAAGGTGTGCGGTCATGATAAGGATTTTGTTGTGGGGCCCAATTAATAGTTGTTATTCTACCAGGGTCGGACTGGGCCGCCGGAACACCAGAAAAATACCCAGTGGGCCCCAGCGGCCCAGACCCGACCCTGTTGCTGCTTCCCCTAGCCGCCGATGTCCTCCCCTGATGCGTTTCAAATACACGCATTCAGGAGAGGACGTTAGGCGGGGGTTAGGGGTGCACAGCGGGGGCCCCTGCAGGGGATGCGTCTGGTGGAGGTACCTTGCCTCGTTCATCTAAACACACACCCCCTCCACCATACAACTCATCCCAGCCCACCTCTGTGTGTGCAAATGTGACTCCCGGACAGACAGGCCGAATCTAGGGGAATGTAGAAATAATGAGGCACTTGCCCAGTGACCCCACCACCACCATTGCGCTCTAGGTACGTGCCTCTTCTGCCTACTCCTAGTTCTACACAATGCTCCGGTCCTCGCCAGAAGAAAAAATCTAGCCTGCCCTATTGATATCTGAAAAACAGTATCGAATATTGATCAGGCAAGCTCAGAGGTGAGCCCCATACATGGGCAAATAAGTTCATAACTGTAAAGCCGGCCATACACGCACCGATAATATCGTACAAAACCACGCTTCATACGATATTTGGTGCAGGTATGGCTGCTCGAAGAGGTGACCAATATTGCAAAAGGCTGCGGATATTGGTCGACTCGTCAATTGTCCAGGTTAAAAGATTTTGATCTACGTTCAGGGCTGAATCGGCAGAGGGAGGTAGAATTTCTATTATTTCTACCTCCATATCTGACGATTCAGCCTTGAACGTCAGTGGAGGGTGGGAATGAAAATTATTGCTACATGTATGGCCACCTTAAGTCTAGAAGAATTGAGTTGGTGTCTTTTAGGTGGCTAACCTTATGAGGCAGAGGCACAACTCAGTCCTTCCTGCCTTTGGTTTTATTGATACAGGGGAACCACGGTGCTACTGTCTGGTCAGGAGATGGTGGTAGCTCACCAACCCCTTGGATGTTGCTCTCAGTGCCCCCAAACCAGGTAGTTGTTTTTGAATTCCTGACTTGGGGGCAAGTTTTGGTTGAATAAAAACAAGATTTCCAACCAAATAAAGCCCCCTGTAAGCTGATAGTGTGCATAGAGGCACCTAATAGCCAATCTTATCCCATGAACTTTTATGATGCTTGTGTTGCTCTCCAAGTCTTTTTACATTTGACTGTGGCTCACGAGTAAGAAAGGTTGGAGACCCCCGCCCCACATCAGTAGACACAATAGTGCCTAAATAATGAGGCACAAACGTCACTTGCAAATCAAACACTGGGTTTCTGCGTAATTGTGTTTAGTTTGTGACAAAATACATGTGCAGCTGTGATAATTTTGGCAAACTAGATGCAATTTATGGCTGGCACAATGCAATTGCAGCAGTATGCTGGAAAAATATGGCCATTGAGCTCAAAATTGCACTTTGCTCACTGCACTTGTGGACGTACAGTACATATTTCCTTATATCTTTTGCTATCAGTTCAAACAGTGCCGGGCCAGGCTGATCAGGCACCCTAGGCGTCCTGGCCAGCCACCTCACTTCTCCCCATCTCACCCCGCCCTCCGGTGCTAGCGTGTATACGCACACATGTAGATGAGTAGATGATAATGGTTAATACTGCAAAATAATTGACAGCAGCAGAATGGATACTTGACTATTCTATAAAGACTCTTATCAAACTGCTATATACATATCAGTTGCCCTTTTGCATCTTTTCCCTTGAGCCGCCATTTTGTGATGGGCTGTGTGCTCTATTAGAAATCACCTGACAGGAAATAATGCAGGAGTAAAAGACAGGAAGTAGTCTAGGAGTAAAAAACAGAACTCTGTCCATGGCTGATGCAACTTAGCAGGTATACATGTGCTTGGTTTGTGTGTGAGCACAGTGTCTCATAGGAGCCAGAAGGTGGAGCTTAAAGCAAAAATGGCAGTTCTTCAGTTACATTAACATTTACATTAACATTTATTTATAAAGCGCCAACATATTCCGCAGCGCTGTACAATAAGTTTGTGATTATCCTGTGGAACATACTGCTAGAAAAATATATTTTTCATAAGAAAGGCTTTATTTATAAGAAACTACATTTTAAATATGGACTGTTTTGTGTAATGTATTTTTATAGAAATCTGCAATGTTAAGTGTGGGTCTGGTAGATAGAGAGGTGGGGGACTCTGAATATCAGTTAAGGTAAGATTTGGGGGAGAATGCTCTCCTATATACACCTGAAAGCCCTGGCTCTGTTTGGGCCTCTGCTATAGAGAAATATGCAAGTTGTACCTTCTGAAATATAATGCAAAACCCAACCCGACGTATCTGCTCTATCTGTAATCAGCAGAATCAGTCAGGGAAATTTACATTCAGCCTCCGTGCAAATTACAGAAGCAACAATAAAAAGGAAGCATAAATAAAATGCAAATATCCCCCGTAGTCTAGTCAAACACTGACATAAAAACAAATTCAGGAAAAACTGGGAACATCACTAGCAAAATACATTTTATTCCAAAATAATTTATATTGCTATTTATGAAATTGAGAATTGACATTTTTAAAAAGATACCAAAGGGCTCCTAGGGAGCCAACTGGCCAGCAAACACCAAAAGCAAAACATTACTTTGATTCATTTTTAATGGGAAGTTGACTATATAATATTTAGAATAATATAGGCAGCTTTATGCTTTATTTTTTTATTCTTTAGATTTAAAAAAAATGATTAACTTTTTGGCATTTAAACTGCTAACTGGTTGCTCTTGTCCCTTCAGCCCAGCCACCAAGCCATCATTTGACAAACAGAAATATTAAAAAGAGAGGGCATTATAAGTAATAGACATAAACATTTGGAAAAAGAGTCTGCTTTCTGTTTATTAGCCATTACTGACACCCCAAAACCAGACAGAATCTTACAATTCAGGGTACAGAACGACATCATTGAAAGGCAAATTTAAAAAAAACAAAAACTACAGATTAAAAAAAATACAAAAAAATTTAATAAATCTTCAATATTTCAGAATATAAATATAATCTCTCTCTCTCTATATATATATATATACAGGTATCGGACCCCTTATCCGGAAACCCGTTATCCAGAAAGCTCCGAATTACGGAATGCCCGTCTCCCATAGACTCCATTTTAATCAAATAATTCAGAATTTTAAAACTGATTTCCTTTTTCTCTGTAGAAATAAAACAGTACCTTGTAATTGATCCCAACTAAGATATAATTAATCCTTATTGGATGCAAAACAATCTTATTGGGTTTAATTAATGTTTTATTGATTTTTTAGTAGACTTAAGGTATTGAGATCCAAATTATGGAAAGACCCCTTATCCGGAATACCCTTGGTCCCGAGCATTCTAGATAATGGGTCCTATACCTGTATATATATATATATATATCTATATAGACTATACGTAGATTCAGCACTCCTGAACGTAGTCAATGGACCCAGGTGCTACCAATTAAGCATTGATAATAAAAAATCTAGTGAATATTGGTGCACACCGGGAATCATTTAAAACATAACTTTTATTATAATAAATACATTACAAGACAGGCCAACGTTTCGGTCTGTATCTAAGACCTTTATCAAGAAATGGTCTTGATAAAGGTCTTAGATACAGACGAAAACGTTGGCCTGTCTTGTAATGTATTTATTATAATAAAAGTTATGTTTTAAATGATTCCCGGTGTGCACCAATATTCACTAGATTTTTTAAATATATATATATATATATATATATAATATGTAATTTTTGAGACTTATCAAACCGGAAAAATGTGCAATCTTAAGTAAAAACATTTGGCAGCTGCCGAGCTTCTGTAGAATTCTGTGGAAAATGTATTTTCAAAATTGAAGCTATTAGATTGAACATTCAAACATTCCAATTTTGGAAAAAAGAGACATTAGACCCAGAGAATAGACCAGAGGGAAGGAGGCTGTAACTAGAGTCCAGCCCAGTAATCGTTTGTGAATATGTATTAGGCTTCTCATATTACCTTCCAATTTGTGCCTGTATGTTACCCAACCAATTAGATTGTAAGCTCTATGGGGCAGGGACCTCCTTCCTACTGTGTCTCATACCACATGGCACTTATATATATACATATATATATTTATTGTATTTATTTATTATATCACTTGTCCTCCCTGTGTGTAATTTTGTATTCTGTAAGACTGTACAGCGCTGCGTACCCTTGTGGCGCTTTATAAATAAAGTTATGCATACATACATACATACATACATAGTGAATTTGTAACTCTGTTGCCATTTGTAGTAGCAGTAGTACTGTTGAGCAAATTTAAAAGCATAAGTAAGGAAAAATATATCATTTTTATGGATGCACCAAATCCCGGGTTGGGTTTGGGATTCAGACAAATCCAATGAATATTATATATTCTATCAGAAATATACAAGTGTTCAGTTGTTTCAGTGTTATGTGATATACAAACACATGTTCCTGCATTTGGGAACAACTTAACCTAGAAGATTATTTAGTAGGTTTCCTTTCAATATCATTAACTAGAAATGCATTTTGATTAGGGATCAGCAATTTTTTTTTTTTGCCTGATATAGATTTGTGCCAAAAGTCACAATGAAAATTTTCATGAATATGCACTAGAATTGCACTATGCAAAATAAAATCTATTTGTTTGCTCAGAATATGGAAGAAAAAAACAGCTATTGGTGACAAAGGAAAATGTCACATTTTTAGATACAAGGGGGGGGGGGATTTTCTAAAACTCGATTTGGGTTTTATTTTAAGCTGAAAACAGGAATTTATTATACAACAAAATT
Organism: Xenopus tropicalis; assembly: GCF_000004195.4. Lineage (NCBI taxonomy): Eukaryota > Metazoa > Chordata > Amphibia > Anura > Pipidae > Xenopus > Xenopus tropicalis. The sequence goes on along the minus strand of NC_030677.2, from coordinate 196,943,460 downwards.
GCAACAATTCCAAATGCTAAAATACAGCAGCTAAAACCTGTCAAGAACATGTGGAAGTCAGTGGCTGATGTCCCTTTTACAATTGGAAGATTTTTTAGGGGTTTCAGGGTTTTTGATTTTGGCTTTTGTGTAACAATAACAATATGAAAAGTTGAGGTTTTCACAACTTTTCCACAACTTTTTTTTTTCGTTTAGTTTGAATCATTTGATTAGTGACTGCCTTTCCTGGAAATGAGTTTTTCCTGGTTTCAAAAAAATATAAAACCCCAAAAAATCAAGTTTTAGGAAATCCCCCTCCCCCTAATGTGTTGACTGCGCAGATCTAATCATTTGCTGGAAATGTATTTTATCGCACGTGAATTTGTCTTTCATTTTGTGGTGCTTTCTCTCCCAGGTCAGGAACAGTGACAAAAATTGGCACAACAGACCTAGCCCCGCATTGTCCGGGGATGTGGGAGCAGATAAAAACATTTATTATTCCCTTTTTATCTATTTTTTTGTCTGCATTTATTTTCCATGGTCTATAGTTGCCAAACCAACTAAAAGAACATCTGTAATCATTAAAAAAATGTAAAATGGCCTATGAATATACTCCTAACACTGTTGAGCAGTGGTTCCCATCATCCCTTGGGAGCTTATGTAATGGCTGCTTGACTATCAGGGTGACTGGATTTTTGCAGTTGGATAGATGCATTTAGATGGATATAAGAACCAGGCTAATACAGCATTTTCATAACCTCATTAGCACTGGATATTAGGACCTATGTTTAGGTTTGCCAGCATTTAAGTTCATTATGCAGCTGTTTGTTTAAAGAATCTGTTTGTTCAATATAAAACCTGATACCCGATATCCTTAATGCCCCAAACACCTGAACAAAATACCCAAAACACCTGAACTAGTGTTAAACTTTGGAACAAGAAACTATAAAGGCGTGAATGAAAGCACCACACGCATAAAGTCGCAACTGAATGTGATGCGTACACCGAGGCGGGACTGGACGCGCCGCAAATAAAAGCATTGGGTGCTAGACTGCGCCTGAAATTAGCCACCCCCCCCCCCCCCCCGGTCCTTGGAAACATTTTCCTGCTTGCAACTGGTCCTTGGTGCAAAAAAGGTTGGGGACCCCTGAGTTACAGCTTCTAATGCTAACGGCCTACTGCTGCACAAATATTATTATTATTAACATTTATTTATAAAGTGCCAACATATTCCGCAGCGCTGTACAATAACATGGGGCATCTGTCCCCGATATGGAGGAACATGGGGGATCTGATAGGGAATGTACAAGCACCAGGCAAATAGAAAGATTCATTTCTGGCATGAGGATTTCTTTAACATATTCTTCTAACAAGTAATATATTACTAGCAATGTATTGGAAACAACAACATCTTCAGAAAAAGTTTAACTGCTTAACAAAAAGGTCTCCAAACACCCACAAAATCTGGAAATTCTGGGATGACTTCTTGATTTACAAGAACTTATTCTAACTTATTTGTAACAGCTACAAAATAAGCTTAGTAAACATAGAATTCTTGCTACTCTATTTTCTTTTTACTTTCCTATATCCTTTCTTTATTGTATGTGATATTGTATCAATCTTTATTTGTTAAAATCAAAATAATATATATTAAAAGAAAAAACTGATGTCCATTAATCACCAGTGGACATGCTTTGCTCAAACTGACAGTTTTTAAGCCAGAAAGGGGGGTCTGAAGCCAATTAGTATGGAAACCTCTTCTGAAGAGCATTAGTTATCCCAATGAAAACGGATGGATAAATGAACTTGGCCCAAACCAGATTAACTGCAATGTGCTATTTTATGTCTGTTAATAACATGGCAAAGGGAAAGTGATTAATCTACATACATACTACAGTGCTTTACCCCTTTGGGTTTTATGGCCAGTGTTGATTTGTAAGCAAAAAAAATCCATGCACAAAGCTTCTGTCCCTGCCTTCCAGTTAAAAGCAGCTACAATAAAGTGCTATTTATCACTGAGGAAGTCATAGTGCACCCTTGGTAATACTTTCAGTTTGATAAGATCTCAACAACCGTGCCACACACCCAGAACAGAAGCTGTTACAATATGTAAGTCTTCCGACCCTTGCTCTGCATGAAACAATGGTGTTACTATTGCGTTACGCCACTGCAGTTTGACAGATGTGTGAAAGGTATATTTTTAACTGGTGTATCTGCGCTTAGGGAGAAGGAAAGTCATTTTGACATTTTACTGCCAATAGATTTGCCACTAGAAGTCTCTGTTTGTTTAAGACAGCAGCTGCCATTTTAAGTAGCTTCCTGCTACTGCTCTAGCCATTGGTAGCACAGAATACACATTCCTAAGGGAGGGGGGGAGTGAGCTTTATGAATTCTTATGGGAGGGGGGAGCAGGAGAGGGGAGAAAGGAGAGAGCTGCGCAGACTCTGGCCCCAGGAATGAAGGATTTTTCTGAGAGAGGAAGTCACATACCCTAAGAACATGTTTACATAAAAGTAGACAAAAAATCCTGTGTTTCTTTTGATAGAGGACTCAGTGCAGCATTTCTGTGAGTGCTTATGGCTGTATTTACATAGACCTTCCTGATAAAGTTTACTTAGTTTTTACCTTTCCTTCTCATTTAATAGTCTTATATTTATATATCCATGTACCTTTGCCATAGGTGTGAGTCCACAGGCACCACAGCTCCAACCCAGTTAACATAACCTAGACATATGCCAATCAGAGTATTCATACAAATTAGTTGATGTCCTCCCAATAGTAAACACATCTTAAGCCGATGTCCCACGCAGAGATTAGTTGCCTGAAATAGATCTCTGCTAGCGACTAATCTCTCCTAAATGCCTTCCACTGGCAACAAATCCCCTGCCATAGACAATACTGAGAACTGCCTCTGCTAAAGCACATGTAGAGACAATTATCAGTAAATGATTGTAAGCTCTATGGGCAGGGACTTCCATCTTCTTGCCTCTTTTATTCTTAACTTATTGCAACTGTATCTTGTATTTATCTGTATTTATTGTTATACTTTGTATTTATCTATTATTATCTTAATAACCCCCTGTTTGTATTAATCTATTCTACTGTACAGCGTACATAAGTAGCACTTTATAAATACAGATACAGTATACATACATGATCAGCATTGTCTATTTTTTCAACATTAATGTTCTATAGAACTTTACCCATGTAACACATACATTTTATTCCTATGTATCTGTTGAATGCTGCGGGTTGCTCTTTATATCTGTGTACAAAATGAAGCCTATCTTACATTAGATAATGTCACCTGTTGCCACAAAACTAGCGATATGACCGTTTCAGAGAGAAGTAACCACAGGCTGTTTACTGTCAGACAACCATGGTGTCTGCTGTGTTGTTCTTTCCCATGGATGCAGCTTCTACAGTTGCTTAATCTTCTCCGATATTAAACCCTAACTGTCTAACAGACACGGTTTTCCATGAACACATGTTTGCCTGAGATAATGGGGTTATTTAACAAAGAGACACAACTTCCACATTTGTGTAATGCTAACGCAATGTAACGCAATGGCCAGCTGTAGCCTGATTATAGAGGTCATGCCTGTGCAAGCTAGATCACTTTTTAAAGGGGAACTATAGTGAAAATAAAAATCTACTATAACCTTCATCATATTATAATAAAACATTTTCTAAATACCAGACAGTTCGAATTACAGAAAGGCCATCTCCTATAGACTCCATTATAAGCAAATAATTCCAATTTTTATAAATTATTTCCTTTTTCTCTGTAATTATAAAACTGTACCTGTACTTGATCCCAACTGAGATATAATTACCCCTTATTGGGGGCAGAACAGCCCTATTGGGTTTATTTAATGGTTAAATGATTCCCTTTTCTCTGTAATAATAAAACAGTACCTGTACTTGATCCCAACTAAGATATAATTACCCCTTATTGGGGACAGAACAGCCCTATTGTGTTTATTTAATGGTTAAATGATTCCCTTTTCTCTGTAATAACAAAACAGTACCTGTACTTGATCCCAACTAAGATATAATTACCCCTTATTGGGGGCAGAACAGCCCTATTGGGTTTATTTAATGGTTAAATGATTCCCTTTTCTCTGTAATAATAAAACAGTACCTGTACTTTTTCCCAACTAAGATATAATTACCCCTTATTGGGGGCAGAACAGCCCTATTGGGTTTATTTCATGGTTAAATGATTCCCTTTTCTCTGTAATAATAAAACAGTACCTGTACTTGATCCCAACTAAGATATAATTACCCCTTATTGGGGCAGAACAGCCCTATTGGGTTTATTTCATGGTTAAATGATTCCCTTTTCTCTGTAATAATAAAACAGTACCTGTACTTGATCCCAACTAAGATATAATTAATCCTTATTGGAGGCAAAACAAGCCTATTGGGTTTATTCAATATTTAAATTATATTTAGCAGATTTAAGATATGGAGATCCAAATTATGGAAAGATCCCTTATCGGGAAAACCCCAGGTCCCGAGCATTCTGGATAACAGGTCCCATATCCATAGGCGGATTTTCAGTAAGGCTAGGGGAGGCTAAGCCTCCCCAAACCTGCTTGGTACCTTTCCTCTGCACTGGCTGATAATTCCCTGCCCTCTGTGCCCAGTCCAGGTGGTAATCACTACAGAAATAGATTCCAAATGTTGCATTAACCCCAGACATGATATACATATGGGTGCTTTGAACTACAACTCTCAGCAGCCCCAATATATCCTAAGTATTATAGCTTAAAGATCAACTGCAGAACTGCCCTCACATCCCAGTAGAAAGTAATGGTACAATCACATACCCTATAGAGCAGGGAGCTGGTTATAAGGCAGACAGGTTGAGCCTGAAAAAGCAAAAAGGAATAGAAAATAGAACCTCTGTCTATACTGTCCAATTGCATGTTGGTAATTGTAGTTTTATATTAATCTTAGCTGTAGGCTAATTGTTAGATACAAACTACATTAACCAGCATGCAGTGGGACAGGCACACTAGGAGAAAAAAACTTTGGCTAGTTTCCAAACTACAAACCCGCCAACGCCACAAAAAATAGCCCAAAACTGTACCTTGGCAGTTTTGCACTTTGGAAACCCGCCATGGCTTTAAATTAGTAGCCCAATTTGGCAGAAAAACTGTCAGCCTGGCAACCCTGCCTGGAACCCTTGACATTAGGAAATCTTCTTGTGTTCCTGCAAGCTCCAGTTCTGCTGTAATCAGCTGTGCTCTGATTGGCCGTTTCTTTTTGTGGATTCTCCAATAAGAGCACAGCTTTCTTGGCAGATAGTAACATTGACCAATCAAGGCACAGATACAGGCAGGGCTGGGGAGATATTACAAACTGAAGACACTACAGAAATGAAGACTGAAAAGAAGAATCTGCAGGCTGTAACTTTCACCAACTCTGAACTTTTGCAGCAGATTTCATCCCACTCCCACAGGCGCTATACACGGGCGCTATACACAGGCGCTATACACAGGCGCTATACGCAGGTACTATACGCAGGTACTATACGCAGGTACTATACACAGGCACTATACGCAGGTACTATACGCAGGCGCTATACACAGGCACTATACGCAGGTACTATACACAGGTACTATACCCAGGTACTATACCCAGGTACTATACCCAGGTACTATACCCAGGCACTATACACAGGCACTATACACAGGTACTATACACAGGTACTATACACAGGCACTATACACAGGCGCTATACACAGGCACTATACACAGGTACTATACACAGGTACTATACACAGGTACTATACACAGGCGCTATACACAGGCGCTATACGCAGGCGCTATACGCAGGCACTATACGCAGGTACTATACAAAGGTACTATACACAGGCGCTATACACAGGCGCTATACGCAGGTACTATACACAGGCGCTATACGCAGGTACTATACACAGGCACTATACGCAGGCACTATACGCAGGCACTATACGCAGGTACTATACCCAGGTACTATACGCAGGTACTATACCCAGGTACTATACACAGGTACTATACGCAGGTACTATACCCAGGCACTATACACAGGCACTATACACAGGTACTATACCCAGGCACTATACACAGGCACTATACACAGGTACTATACACAGGTACTATACACAGGTACTATACGCAGGTACTATACGCAGGTACTATACCCAGGCACTATACACAGGCACTATACACAGGCACTATACACAGGTACTATACACAGGCACTATACACAGGCGCTATACACAGGCGCTATACACAGGTACTATACACAGGTGCTATACACAGGCGCTATACACAGGCGTTATACACAGGCGCTATACACAGGCGCTATACACAGGCGCTATACCCAGGCGCTATACGCAGGCACTATACGCAGGTACTATACAAAGGTACTATACACAGGCGCTATACACAGGCGCTATACGCAGGTACTATACACAGGCGCTATACGCAGGCACTATACGCAGGCACTATACGCAGGCACTATACAGTTTCCTATCACCCTTGCCCCAATCCCAAGTTAACTCTTTCCCCCTGAAAAAGCTCATTGTGTTTTTATATATGTGTTGTTGTTTTTTGCACTTACTATTTTTTTTTTTTTAACTTTTGTCATTGTTTTGTTCATTTCTAGTTACAGTGGGGCCAATGTTGTGTATCAGTGCCAGAGTTATAGTGCCAGGGCCTGAATATCTGCCATCTGTACCCACTGCTTCTCACTGCATGTAGTACTGGTTTTGTACATATAGACTGTCTCACTGTATATAATGTGCCTGGGGTGTCAGTACTCATTGCTTTTATTATTACCCTGTTGCCTTATAGTTCTAATTTGCCTTTCTCCTCCGACTCTTTTCATCTTCCAAACGGGGGTCACTGACCCCGGCAGCCAAAAAGTATTGCTCTGCGAGGCTACTTTTATTATTATTGGGACTTTTTATTACTTATTTTTCCATGCAGGCCTCTTAACTATTCATATTCCTATCTCTCGTTTAAACCACTACCTGGTTGCTAAGGTAAATAGCAACCAGATAGCTGCTGCAATACCAATATGGAGAGCTGCTGAACAAAGAGCTAAATAACTGAAAAACCATTAAAAATAAAAAAGAGCACCAACTTCAAATTGTCTCACAATATCAATGTCTACATCATATTAAAAGTTAATTTACAGGTGAACTACCCCTTTAAGCTAACTGATCACAAACACAAATGGATGGAGAACCCCCTCGCAAAAGTCCATATTTGAATACTTTTACATCCTAAGCATTTAGGGTAAAAAAAAGTATTCCCATCTGCACTTTAGAACAGTATCCCTGGAAGTCTGTGGGAACCGCAATAGGGTAGTTGGAAGGTTAATTTTTTACACTAGCAGTGAATCCACTAATTCTCACATTAGCCTTAAACTGGTCTATCTATGGCCCATCTATAGCCTCCCCAAATAAAAAAAGTCATTCTCCGCCTATGCCCATATCTGTATAATCAACTAAAAACCTGGACCTATGTCTGAAATAATCAAGTTTATCTTCTTTAGCCCCCTCTCAGCATCTGTCTAACTTCATTCTATTTTCATGAAGGAGTCGGGGGGGGTCTAATTTCGACTAACAGGTCGAATGTAGCCTTTGGGGGTGCTCCTTTTGCCTAGAAGATGTATTTGAGCTAACTCTTTTAAAATAACCAGAAATCCTGTCTCTCTACATGCAGGATTTGTGTTAAAGTCAGTTAGTTTGTTTGTGCTGGAATTAATTATTTGAAGGAGCTCTAATGAATCTGCTAGGAAAGTGAGGCCCCTCCTCCAAAAGGTAACGTAAATAGATCTCAGTGTTAATGAAAATCTGACTGTTACAGTCTGTATGCTTAGGAGCCCGGTAACTGCCTGGAATAACCCCTTAGGTAAGCAGGAGAGCCCTGCCGACCCCGGTGTTCACCGACGCCCTTTTGGGGCCCCGGACTTTCTGCGGCGGAAGAAGCAGGGATCCTACTTACGGCCAAGGTTATTCAAACGCGGTACAAAGGGATGAGACGAAATCGGAGTCGAGGTCAGGCAATGTCAGTGGCAGGCGGCAAGGATCGTAGTCAAAGTCAGTCAAAAAGTAAAAAACCAGAGAATCAGATTCATAACAAGCTTAGCAAGGCACCAGGAAATCAGGACCAGCTTGGGCAAGGATAACAAGCAAGGAAACACTTTTAAAGTTTGAATTTGGCGGCAAAGTGACGTCAGCGCACAGCGCCGGGAGAGCACAAAGCTATTGCGCATGCGCGCGCGCGCCCCTTGCCATTGCGCATCGGAACGCGCTGAAGAGAGGTGAGCACAGGAGCACGCTGTACAGAAGGAGGCCGGGGACCAGCGCGCCTGAAGGTAGGAACGCGCGCCGGTCTCCCGGTACTCCTTACACTGACACCGACTTCAACATGAAGAGAGGCAGATGCTAAGAAGGGGAGAGTAAAGGGTGACTTCGTTATTTCAGAAACGTGGCAGAATTTTTAATTGATTATCTTTAGAAGGTTTCTTATTTCAGTGAGGTGAAGTTTATATTACATTTTCATTGGTTACCCTTAAATTATGTTGCATTTGATGCTATTGTACCACAAGGCCTTACGCTCTAACATTTTATAGGACATGTAACCCCCAACAAAAAAATGTAATCAGTGACCAGCCTCTTTGAAATCTTTAAATACCTGACACTCCTGTTGTTCAAAGGTTAATAGTAACGTTGCAGCACCCCCTTAATCACTTGGGATTCCTTCTCCTCCTTTAACCTACTCAGCCCTCTCCCTTAGGAACTGACTTCGGCTCTTGGCTTACTGAGCATGCTCAGTTCTTCTTAACTCCAGTTACCAAACACGCCCTGCAGTCTAGCGACCAATGAAGAGCTGGCGCTGCTGGGGAACCATGTTTTTTTCTAGGGTGTTCTAGCTGGGTTGGTGCTTTTGTGCCTCTGGGAATATAATGGCTAAGGCCAAGGTACATTAAATAATCTAGTGTTTACTGCTAATATACTTATTATTAAGCAAAAGTAAAAAGTGTTTCAAAGTAAATAAACTATAATGTACTTTTGCCCCGCACTGGTAAACATTGTGTGTTGCTTCATAAACACTGATATAGCTTATATAAACAATATTTTAATAACATGTTAACGACTTTGCTACATTTTTATTTTTCTCAGGCTGCAGTAATGTAAAGCAATAGTCACCCAAGTGTTTCATACAGAGAAAGGATTGGTTCGCTGTACATGTTTTACAATGACCATTTCCTGCTTCTATTCTCAGACTGGGCTGATAAAATGATCCAGATGTTACTGATACCAGAGAAAGAGGGTAATGTATCTGTCCAGACTACTTTAACTGCAACATACCCCATACAGGAACGTGACTAGCCAAATCCATTTATCTCACTGTTCCCTATTAGCTGCCTCAATAGAAATTTAATACAAACCTTAAACGCTCACTTAGAAAACTATACCCCCAAACAATGTAGGTCTCTATAAAAATATATTGCATAAACAGCTCATATGTAAAACCCTGCTTCATCTAAATAAACCATTTTCATAAAAATATAAATTTTTAGTAGTATGTGCCATTGGGTAATCCTAAATAGAAAACTGCCATTTTTAGTACTAAAGGCCGCCCCCTGGGATCATAGGATTCACAGTGCACACAAACAAGCCAAGGCACACATACATGCTAGGCCCCATCAGCCAATGAATGGGCAGAGTTCTGCCTTTTACTCCCACACTACTTCCTGTTACAGTTAGAGCTGCATTATTTCCTGTCAGCTGATCTCTGAGGGAGCACACAGCCCATCACTAAATGGCGGCTCAAGGGAAAGGATGTAAAAGGGCAATATTTACTGATATATATATCCCAGTTTGGTGAGATTCTTTAATAGGCCACTTTACATAATATAAACTGTCTGTTGGTTAAGTATTCATTCTGGGGGTATAGTTTTCCTCTAAGATCCCACCCTACATCACAGCTCTGACTTGAGAATGAACATGTCCACATTGCCCCAACCAATTACAGACTGCAAACTTCTCTCAAGCTTCTCAAGCTTCTGTTTCTGGCATTTCCTGGCATGATGAGACTCTCCCCTTCCTTCCAAACTGTCAGAGCTCCCTAAAGACCCACCAGTTAAAAGAAGTCTATCTAATACATCCCAAATGATCAGAAGCCAGCATACCCTAAGGAATCATCACTAGTTCCTTCCAGTAACTCTACATGTCAGTTTCTCCTCATCCCTTTAGCTTTTGATCAGAATGTTTCATTCTATATCTATGGTTACCCAGTAACCAACCCAGCCGGTAAATTACCAGCTATGGCCGGGGCCTAAATTACAAATTTTCCCAGCAATTTAATTGCCAGTAAATTAGTAATACCCTACAAACCTCTCCCTTCCCTGACCCTCTCCACTAAAGGATTTCTCCTTATAAGTACAGACCTGTCTATACCCCGCCCATTTCCCTGCCCACTCCCCAATCATCCCCGCCCTGTGACATCATTGCCCTGCCCCATATTACACCCCCACCTACTCTCCCCTCCCAAAGGCCGATATTACAAGAGAAAAAATGTGGCAACCCTATTTCATTTGTTTACATTTCTTACATTTGTTATTTAAGACTTATATTTGTTTTAATATTATAGGCGCTGTATAAAATACAGTTAGACATTTCCCTACCAACTTGATTTCAAATAAATGTATGACAACCCCAATTTATTGATGTGCTGTATTTCCCATAGAGCGATGAGAAATGCCATTGGGAGCCTAGAATACACACAGTGCTTGTGTTTGTGCACATACTGGGAAGCTGCCACACAGAGAAGTGCTTGCCGGTCACACACTAGTGCAATCAGAAGGGGAAGTGCAGCACGGAACAAACAAAATGAAGAAACATGGGCCTCTTTTAAAGAAAATGTACTATTTTTTTTGTTGGCAAAATAGAATAAAAGTAAAGAGACACATCTCTCACTTTCTGTTATTACTTAAAGGAGAAGGAAAGGTAAAAACGAAGTTAGCTTTATTAGAAAGGTCTATGTAAATACAGAGAGTCCTCTATCAAAAGAAACACTGGATTCCTTGTCTCTTTTTTTGTAAACATGAAGTTTCAGAGTCTGCGCAGCTCTCTCCCCTCTCCTGTTCCCCCTCCCATGAGAATGCTTAGAACTCCCACCCCCCTCCCGTAGGAATGTGTGATCTGAGCTATAAGGGCTAGAGACTGCAGGCAGGAAGCTACCTAAAATGGCAGCTGCTATTTTAAGCAAACGGAGAAAGCTTCTAGGGCTCTTTACTCAGCTATGGTAATGGTTTCTGCAGAATAAATATAGCTTTCTAGGTGGCACTAATGTGGCAAATCTATTGGCAGTAAAATGCCAAAATGACTTTCCTTCTCCTTTAAGGTGCTTTAAAGCCTGCCCTGTGCACTAACGCACATCTTCTGTTGCCATTAGAATCAGATGAGTTCCATATATAATAGCAGTGAGATATTTCTGCTTTTGGCTACTTCTTCCTGTTAACTGCACAGGAGAAAAAAATGTTCTAACAAGATTTTAGCGACAGTAGAATAGAATATAGATGCTAAATTCCCACTTACTAAGTGCTATTTCCCTTGTTAGAATTTGTCATCGGAGACACCCATGTTAAGTGCCACAGTTTGGCTCAGATACTGCCAGAGAGTTCTCAGGGTTGTGCTGGGCTGTGTACCACTGGTCCTATTCGGCTAACTCATAAACTAACTGATATCCTGCCATTACCGGCATAAAGTCATTATGAATGGAAAGGTGAACAACAATAGATTTCATTGCTAAAAGCAGCAGTCACTTCTGGACAACAAATACAGCTGTGTTCAGGTTAAAGGAAAACTATACCCATAGAAACAAATAAGATATGTATGAGCCTGTCATGATATTTATGGGGTACTTTTTATTTCTAAATGACACTGTTTACATAGCAAATAATTCCCTCTGCCATTTAACATTTTATTCTTGAACCAACAAATGTATTTGTAGCTGTAATATTGGTGTGTAGGCGCCATCTCAGTGCATTGTGCCTGAGTCTGAGCTTTCAGAAGCGCTACACATTATAAGGAGGATATTTCCAATCCAAATCAGGAAAAATGAAGAAAAAACGGCGTAATCACAAGATCCAGAAACACCACTTTTCTTTAGAAATGTTTTTGTTTCGTATATAATTCCTAAGGCTGCAATGTGGCAGAATTATAGCAGCAATGGATTCCCAGATCACAGTGACGGACAAGGAAATGTGGCAGATAGATAACGCAGGCTCTATTTGTCTTTAAAGGAAATGTAAACCCTCAAAAAATACAGTCATTTGAAAATGAATTGTTGCTCTGCTCAGAAAATGAACTTAGTGAGCAAACACATCAACAGATATTACGTTGGTCAGTTCTAAGCAGGGCAACACTACAAGATGGCTGAATTGAGAAGCAGGTGGCTCTCAGCCTATTGTGCTGGGATACAATAACTGGTGGGCAGTCAGTGTCAGGGAACTTGCACCACAGGCAAAACTTGCAGGGTGTGCTCCCATCTATACTCCCTGTATATAGTAGAGGGGCATTAAAGGATTCTGAATGGTAAAACCTACTAGAGAAATGGGTGATCTTTGTTCCAATAAAAAAAAGACCCTTCTGATCTTATCAACATCAGAACAAACTAAGCAGCCTTGGGGGATTTTGTCAAACCACAGGTTCTAAAATTTGCCATCAGTAAGCTTCTTCTGAAAGAATTAAAACCAGTAACACATATACACAAAAATAATTAAATCCACCCAGTGAACTCTATGCACAGAGGCTGGTCTGGACTGGGATTCAAAATAGGCCCTGGCATTCAAACACACAGAAGCCCAAACAGCCCCCCCAGCCCAATAAATAGTGACTGTCTATGGCACCTTACAGCAGCCCCTCTGGCATTTGCCACAATTCACAGATTGCCAGTCTGGACCTACACAGAGATTTCTGACTGAGAAAGCCTTCTGGATAGGTTAGGGCCACCAGAAAACAGTAAAAGAGGCTGTAAAAATCTGTACACAACCAGCAAAGCCTAATAAATGAATGAGGGAAGTGGGGTTGTCCTGGGTGCTCTTAATCCTAGGCCTGGCACTGATGAATGGCTCTTTATATGGGACAAACTATGCCCTACTGTAAAACATAAATACATCATTAAAGGGTTCTATGACCTTATAGAGATTGTGTAGGAATGAACATATGCTAAGTTAAAATATGTTATATTATGCCTAATTGTTACAAGGAGTTTTGTTGCCTTTAGGCAGGTAGGTGCTCTTTCCTTGGTTGTTTATAAAGCCCCTGATTTCTGCCCTTTTCTTTTTATAGGTACAGTATTTTGTCCTGTATATACAGTAGATGGCATGGCTTTAATAAACTGACACAGATCTATACAAACCAGCACTAGAAATAAATACATGAAGATAATGCTTCTTTGCTTCGAGTTCTTATGTTCCTAAGGGCGAGGTCGGTTTTCTGGAACCCGTCCAGAAAGTTACAAATTACAGGAACACCATCTCCCATAGACTCCATTATAAGAAAACAATTCTAATTTTTAAATATGTTTCCCTTTTTTATCTGTAATAATAAAACAGTACCTTGTACTTGATCCCAACTAAGATATAATTACCCCTTATTGGGGGCAGAACAGCCCTATTGGGTTTATTTAATGGTTAAATTATTCCCTTTTCTCTGTAATAATAAAACAGTACCTGTACTTGATCCCAACTAAGATATAATTACCCCTTATTGGGGGCAGAACAGCCCTATTGGGTTTATTTAATGGTTAAATTATTCCCTTTTCTCTGTAATAATAAAACAGTACCTGTACTTGATCCCAACTAAGATATAATTAATCCTTATTGGAGGCAAAACAAGCCTATTGGGTTTAATTAATGTTTACAGGATTTTTCAGTAGACTTAAGTCATGGAGATCCAAATTACAGAAAGACCCCTTATCTGGAAAAACCCCAGGTCCTGAGCATTCTGGCTAACAGGTTCCTTGCCTGTATTAAATTCATAGAAATATGTGGGGTATTAATGATGTTGGTATGCACTTATGTTTTTCATTGACATCGTATTTATTCCTGTCGAATACTGTGAGTAACTGTATAACCCAGGGGTCCTCAAACTTTTTAAACATGGGGCCAGTTCATGGTCCCTCAGACTGTTTGGGGGCCGGACTGTAGTCCTGAAACTAGGCCCGCGTCCTCAAACTACAGCCCGCTCCCTGCTGCGTCCTATGGCTCCCTGCTTCCCCACTCCATCTGCAGACAGGTAGTAGCCAGGGGTGAGGACGCAGCAGGCTGGGTAAATTACCTTGGGGGGCGGATTTGGGCCACGGGCCGTAGTTTGAGGATCCCTGGTATAGTCCCTTGTTCAACATGAGTGCACAGGGCTTGTGCTACTTTTTGCCTTTTGTTTAATCATGAAAATTCTGTGTAAACAGGGCAATCAATGAAACTGAAGCTCCTCCCTATTTGGTCCTTGCGAGGGAGATAACTAGATTACAATTGCACAGATAAACAGAAGCCCTTTATGCAGGGGGTTATCTGGGCACTGGGAATGTAGTTAGCTGCATGGGAAGGACTATCCCCGTTCGCCCTATTTAGCTCAAGAAATAACAAAAAAAAAAACAAAATGTGCATTTAGCACAAGTCCAATTGATTGCTCTCATGTTGTTAAAGTGGGAATTCTGCCCTTTTAAAATGTTTTCTTTGCAGCCCAAATCCTGATATTATTGCAGTGTAGTAACTTATCTGCTCTCAGCTGGGGTTCTTGCTATACAGAACACTGACCCATTCACTCTCAGATTCTTTCTTTTGAACTGACCTTGGCAAAGCACATTTATGATTTAGGGTAAGAGCTGGAAAACAAAGCAGTAACAGCCTTCCCAATATAAAAAACTCAAAAAACTGCGACTAAGTGAGCAGACCCTTTTGCCTGTCTGTCCCTTTATATTGTCTGTTTTATTTCCCAGCCCAGTTCCCACCATGTACTGATGAGCCGCACATTTTGATCTTGACATGATGATGACTTTGGTCACTTATTGCTACTTGGGTTGCCACCAATCTTTACATCTCATTTATCTTTCTTCCCTATTCGTAACCAAGGGTCATATCTGCTAGACAGGCTGATAAAATACCAGTCATGTGACAAGATGGGCACAAGAGCCCTACAAAGTGAAAGTAAACGTATGTTAAGATAAATCTAATATAAATAATTAGATAAAGAGGGATATAAATATATTTATTTATTTACACACGCACACCTGCCTTCCCAATACAAATATATTAAGTGACTGCAGGTCTGGACTCGGCTTCAAAATAGGCCCTGGCATTTCAAGTAAACAGAGGCCCAAACAGCCCCCCACCAGCCCAATAAATAGTGGCTGTCTATGGCATCTTACAGCAGCCCCTCTGGCATTTACCAGAACCCACAAATTGCCAGTCCTGGGCCTGAGTGACTGTCAAAACTGAAGTTTCTAAAGATGGGGCCTCAGTCAGTGAGCTGGGCTGGGATCTACATTAGAGGGGGACTATAAATCAGGGATATCAGCTTTGCAGTCCTTCTGCTATTGTTGAACCACAACAGTCTCCCAACAGCTTTCATCTGCAAGAAGGATACTGAGAGTTGCAGTACTATAACGGTGCACCTACTATGCATGACATGCTGAAATATTTATGCACCTTCTCTCATAAATGTATAGAGTCTATGATGTTTTTGTTGGCCTAACCTACCCTTTAAACCAGGCAAGAAGAAGCTAATTTGGAGCACTGAGAGCTGTATTTCAATTACCGCTGGTGGTTGGTTTTCTGTTCTTACATACTGGACATATGTATATTAGCTGAGTGCGGAGGCCAGTGTACATATATGTCAGACTCCGTATATATGGTGCTCAATGTTTGCTCAACATTGAGCACCCTATATATAAGTGGTAGTGCGAGGTTTTTTCTCTATTGTATACAAGACTCCGTATATACTCTGCACTCTGCAACCATATTATCCATTCTTTTAATGGGTGCAACTGTGACTAAACTAGTTGGAGCAACCCAATGTTCAGCAGAATAGGACAGGGGTCCTCAAACTAAGGCCTGAGGGCTGGATATGGCCTCCCATGGTCAATTACCTGCCCCCCCTGGCTACTACCTGTCTGCTGAAGCATAGTCCTTGGCCCCAGCGAATTCGGTGTCATTAGTGTAACGTGGTGACGTAACCCGCTGGGGCAGAGGGCCACGCTGAGGCAGACAGGTAATAGCCAGGGGTGAGGAAGGGCCGAGCCGCAAACTATAGTCTGGCCCCCCAACAGTCTGAGGGACGGGGAACTGGCCCCCTGTTTAAAAAGTTCGAGGACCCCTGGAATAGGATCACAATCACACATGATTAACAAATCTAAATATATTTGGCAATGTGCATTGAGTTGTTCAACATACAAATTGGAAGAATACACTTACCAGCCCATTTAGGACCCTTAAATTGTTCCAAGTTTACATTAGGAGGCCTTGTTGGCTTCTGAGGAGGCGGGCCCAGTTTAAACAAAGGTGGTAGAGGTCTCCTTTTGGGTTCTGAGGAGGTATCTTTCTGTTCCTTTAATTTGTCCTGGGAATTGGCTGCTTGATTAAGTTGAAATGTCTGCACTTTGGGAAACTTGGTCACATTTGGCCCAGGGCTACCATTTTGGTTGGCTTTGTTGAAAAACTCTTTTGCTGATACATTTGGCTTTGTTCCTCCAGTAGAATCCTCCTGGGCTTGCTTTAGAAAGGGACTCTGGAGAGGCTTAGGTACAGTGGGTTTTAAAGCCACCCCAGGGAAAGTCTGAGGAACAGAACTTGGTGGTTCATTTGTTTCTGGGGGATCCTTTGTCTGTTTCAGGGGCTTGCTCTCCTGTGGAGCTAAGTATGGTTTGGGCCCAAAGGCACTTTTATTGTTATCATAAGCTGAAGGGACAGAATTTCCAGAGGGTTTTGCTCCTAAAGGTTTTTTGGGGAATGGAGGTTTCGGTTCACTTTCTGAGGCCAAGTTAAAGTTTTTCAAAGCAGAAGGCTTGGGAAAAGCAGGTTTTTCCTCATTTTCTTTGTGCTGCAGCTGTTGGTATGGCCTGACGCCTTCTGTCTTTGTCTCCTGAGAAGCACCAAGTGAGGGCTTATTGCCCAAAGGCCTTGGAGTTGGCCCTTTTGGCTCCTCCTTATGCTGATCAAAAGTACGAAATCCAGCTGGTCTTAAATGAGGAGCTTTTCCACCCATTTCCTTGCCGGCGTTATGAAAAGACCCAACAGTTCGATTGACGCCTGCACTGGGTTTTGGAAAAGCCGGTTTGGCTTCTTCTGCGACTGGTTTAAATCCAGGTTTTGTTGCTGGAGGTTTCTTGGGGGTAATCCCTGAAGGCCCTGTAACTCCTGCAGGGGAATTGGAGAATTTCTCAAACCCAGCCATTTTGGCATGTATTCCCTTTAAGGCAGGGGCCCCTAGAGAGTTCTCTGGGCTCTCCATGGTACTGGGTGCCGAACTAAACCGTGCTGCAAGCGACCTCACATTTGTGCTTCTATCCTACAGAGAAAGAGAGAGAAAAAAAGTTCAGCTGAAAAAGTGAGAAATCTTGCAGTGAGCACATACATGGCTTTTCAAAGGTTTCCTGGTTTGAGGCTTGCAGCGCAGCTGATTGGATAGGCCGAGGGTTGCACATATCTTTCCTGTATGGCTAAACCTACTGACTTTCTTATCCTCTTACTGCTCACTGCTACTTCGCTGCTTCTTTTTTTTATCTGCTGTGTCACTGATGGCGCGGCTCTTATTAAATGCTCTTAATGAGATTTTTGTGTACGCTGCTCATGAAATGCTGAAAATGTATGTTTTATTATAGAAATGTTCTGTTTTCTGCTTTTTTTTTTTATTACCGGGGTAGTATATACAAGGAAAACATATTGTCCTGTGTTGTCCTATCTTTGCCCAAATTATGTAGCACATGGGGATAGTTATCTAGGATTCAATAGGCTATAGCAGCCGGGCAATTATTTGACTTAGTTACTAAACCAACCAAAACTGCACTTTGGTTACAATTGGCTACTGTGGGGCAAAACCAGCCATTACTTGAAATTCTGTTATTTTTAACCCCCTTGGATTTGTAACTGCCCTGGAGCACTCGCCCAGCACCTGACCAGGGAACTAGCACCTATATTGTACTGTCACCCACTGTGACCTACAGCACTTATATTTGCCTATTTGTGTCTGTAAGTTACCCTCCCATATAGATTGTAAGCTCTACGGGGCAGGGACCCCCATCCTCTTGTGTCTTTGACTCTTAACTTATTGCAACTGTATCTTGTATTTATTTGTATTTATTGTTATACTTTGTATTTATCTTTTTTAATACCCCTGTTTATATTAATGTATTCTACTGTACAGCGCTGCATACATAAGTAGCGCTTTATAAATAAAGTTATACATACATACATACATACTGTTGTCATGTGTAGTGATGAGCAAATTTGCTACGAAATCCTGTACTTCACCATTGGCAAATTTTATCACAAAATTGCTGAAAATTTGCTGTTGAAAAGGAAAAAAGCCGTGGTCACGTAAAAAAAAAAATCTTTTGTGCCAAAAAAGTTGCATGGAAGCCACATTTTGCGATTTTTTTCACCATTCTACTAATTTTTCAGCAAAGGGAAATGGGACAGATTCGCTCATCACTAATCAGTGCAGGGGTGATTGGTCAGCCCAGAGGTAAGTTTTCCAAACCTTTCTAGCATGTAAATGGCTGCCTACAAATGCAGAATGATTGGATCCCCAAAGTTACTGAATTCAGATAAAATGGCTGACTATAATATTGCCTACAGTCTGGCATTTTAGAGAAAGCGCAGAATGATTGGATCCCCAAAGTTGCTGAATTCAGATAAAATGGCTGACTATAATATTGCCTACAAGCGCAGAATGATTGGATCCCCCAAGTTACTGAATTCAGATAAAATGGCTGACTATAATATTGCCTACAAGCGCAGAATGATTGGATCCCCCAAGTTACTGAATTCAGATAAAATGGCTGACTATAATATTGCCTACAAGCGCAGAATGATTGGATCCCCCAAGTTACTGAATTCAGATAAAATGGCTGACTATAATATTGCCTACAAGCGCAGAATGATTGGATCCCCCAAGTTACTGAATTCAGATAAAATGGCTGACTATAATATTGCCTACAAGCGCAGAATGATTGGATCCCCAAAGTTGCTGAATTCAGATATTAATGACCCAGAGAGTACACATTTTCTCAGTGGATTTGTGTAATTTCAGCAGTGCTGTGATGTCTCAATAAAATGACACAAATCCACTGAGAAAATGTGTACTCTCCGGGTCATTAATATCTGAATCTGGAAATGTTGTGCAGCCAGCACGGGGTCTGTAACCTGTTGCGGAGTACCTACAGATAACACTGGAGGCTACTGCAGGACTTTTACTTATATTGAGGATATCCCCAAAATTACTGCCCATAACTAAATTGCATCACTTTTGTTGAAATGGCAAGTTTATTCCTATATACTCATCCAGGGGCCCTGCAGGTGCCCCAGCCGTGTCCCTTAACCCCCCCAGGGGCCCCCCTAACCCCCCCTCGCAGAGCCCCCGCCTGACGTCCTCCCCGCGCGCGTATAAATTGAACGCGTCGGGCCCACCGGGATTTTTCCCGGTGTCCCGGTGGCCCAGTCCGACCCTGCTCATCCAACATGAGCACAATAACAGGACTGCAAGCAGGTCACTATATAAAGGCCACTCTCTTTCCTTTCCTAGCTGCAGCCTGTGCTTCTTGCTTACGGATAAGTCATGATTTGGATGGACTGTTCATCCTCTAAAACAAATAAAGGTGGTATTCCTTAATTAAAACAATAGAAACTCAATGTAAACAGGGGGTAAACTACATCTTTAACCCTAGACAAAACCTTAAAAACAACAGGGAAGCCCCATTAGCACTCTAGAATCTAGCCTAACTGGGTGCTAATGGGGCTTCCCTGTTGAAGGAAACTAATGGAACAGCCAGTTTTATAGCCGCTAGATACTGCATATCTCCCAACTGACTCCTATAAAACTTGCTGTTCCATTGGTTTCCTTTTTTGCCCATGTATTTCAGTAAGCTGTGAGTACCTTCAGTAAGCAGCGGTGAGTTCCTGAATGCACTTGTCCTGTAGTCTGAGCATTTAAGTGCATGTTGTGCATGTTAAAGCTAAAAGTGGCTTTCATGCTGAGTTGGGTTAGAGTTTCTAAAGCCACTTCCTGACTACACGAGTCGAGACGCCAGGCCTATGGTGTAGTAGAGTATATAGTTCTGTAAAAACGTTGCGGTGCTGTGTCACTCTGTAAGAGGATCCCTACTGGAACTCAATGGTGGTGAGCATTGGAATCCATTGCTGATGGCCAGACAGGCCAAGCAAGGGTCAAAGAGTAGAAGAGGTAGTCATACAACCCAAGGGTCATGTGACCAAAAAAAGCAGATAAACTTTGAGGTGCTCTTGGGCTGCCATGACTTCGTAGAACACAAGAAAATCATAGACGTGACCGCAGAGGAAAAGCATCAGGCCAACAAGCAGAAACCAGATAGACGAGGCTGAAGGCTGGCATAGATGCTCCAGGGACAGAGGAGCAAACGACTAAAGCACGCCAGACAACAGACTATTATCCTCCTGGAGCTGTTACCAGTAGACCGGCTGAAGAAAATTACCACAACCAAAATAAAATTCTGGTACAATGTTATTAGCAAGTCTGTACCGGGAATGGACAGGGAAGCAGGACACAGGTCAAAATAGTACTGTTATTTAGATCCAGAGCATAAAATACCCAGTAACAAACTGTAGCAGTGCCTCTGCATGGAATATTATTGAGCGGATGTGATAGGGATTATTCTTGGCCTCCTAGTGCCCGTCTAGCGCTCACTCTCACCAACATTGGATGTAATGCTAAATGCTATATGTGTTCAATAGGACTATGATGGAAATAAAAAAATTGTTGATGAAAACTTTTCTAGGCTAGGGTCTGCTAGGGCTTGGGATGGCTACTAGATTCCCTGGTGCTCTGGCAGGCATTCCAAGCCAAGGGACATTGTACCAAGACACCCAGTACTTTACGCCTGCTGTTAACCAGGGTTTCCTTTTTGTGCTAACCACACTTAGTACTACTGGTGCATGTATAAGTACATTTCCACGCCTTGTCTGTGTGACACCCACAATGACACGTATGCAGCTTTCACTCAACATTTACAAAATGGGCCCAAGCATGTATGTGTAACCCCTATTTGGCTGTAAAACAGTCAAACCCAAGCTAGAATAGGTTAGAGCATGGGGTACATGCGACTCTCTTAAACAGGATGGGCCTTCGCTATGTGGAAGTGGCCTGAGGAGTAGTAAAACTACAACTCACTGTAGCTGTGTGCAGAGTAAAATAGCAAATAATGGACGCCAGTAGGTTCTTGCAGATGAACAAACAATAACTGGGTTTATTATCCAAGATAATTCAGTGCACAGGGTTAGCTCATATATACTCACAATGCAGATGGTATAGCAATAGTACACTCTGAGGACAACAAGAGAGAATGCCACCAGTTTATCCCACCTCTTTGGGAGACTGGGCAGGGTAAAAGCACCTGGTCAGCTCAGCACCACAATGGAGGGCAGTCTGGATAGATACCTCAGGCCTCAGGTTGAATACCTCTAGCTTTAAGAGTCCTACAGTCGACTGTGGATCAGGGTTAAGGTACTAGCCTGTATCCTGTGTCTTAACCGTGGCCCTATGCTGAGGCAACAGTGCCTGTATGGAAGGCTACTTCCAGCTACTTTCCTGGTTGGAGCCAAAAACTGCTCTTGCTTCATTCACCTAACTATCTCACTTTCCTAGAAAGTGCTGGACCCAGTATAACTATATACCTGGTCCTCATTCACGGGTTCCCTGTCCCTGACTTCACTAGAGTGTAAATGAATACTCTAGGCTAGAGATGGCTTTACTGGGGCCCTTCCTCTTTGGCCCAGAAGCAGCCAAAGAGGAAGACCCACCCCTTTGCTAAAAACTTATATTGGAGTGCAAAGGGTGGAATCAACCTGTAAACCAATAAGACACATATGCAAAACTAATGACTGGATACATGGGTCTTTGCCCAGTAACAGCATAAACTAGGAAGTGGTAGGGTTTAAGCCATAGGGGCATGTTAACCCTATGGGTCCCTACATATGTATTGTGCCTAGCAGCAGCCACATCCAGCTTATGGCGACTCTCAGTGGATGCAGTTGAAAAAATTCCAGCATTTCAAACATGGCAGTGTGGGCTGATTTTTTTTCTCAAGAGCCCCCTTTTTTTAAGGGTTCTTAGGGAAATGCCCTTGCTTCCCTTCCCATGCATGAATATCTTGTGCTTGATGCATTCCATGTACAGAGCGGGAAGTGAAGCTGTTTGGCAGAAAATGCTTGTTGGGCTCCGTCCAATGTCTTATATTGCAAAACTGAAGCTTCTTCTCAGGACAGCAGGTTCCTTATTTTAACCGAGATCTTCCTCTTTTATATTCATCTTTCTCTAAAAACTCTCCTGCCTCAGTTGTTGCCTATGAGCGCTGTGTGTTACAGCTTATAAATAGCCCAGCTATAAATACCTAGCTATAGCTTGCAGGAAGAAGTACAGCCCTGGGGCCTGAGGCATGATTCTGCCTTCAACCCCCAAACTCTAGCTATTACAGTATCGACACATTGTTGAAGCTACGGGTAACACATGGTACATTCCAGATGTAATTGGGGTACTTGTAAAAGGGTTGAATGTTATAGTTATTGTTATTACTTATTCCAGTCACTAGATGGCAGCGTGGGCAGGGAAACCACTTAGTGTAAGGAAGGAGCTGTCAAGGAAAGAGATGGTCCCCTACCGTCAGTCAGAGGGAGATTAATAGCCCTGCGAAGACTATATAAGTGAGTGTCGACCCAAGTCTCTATGGCCAATGTTATGGGTAACTGACGAAGCTGAAGGTTTGAGGATACCGCTCTAAGTGCCCAAGCTGAAAGCTATTTCCATCTCTGTTAATAAGTTAGTCCATCTGAGCTCACAGTTTTATTTATTTCATCCTATTTATTATATTGCTGCACAGAGGTCTCATATATGTTACAGGCAGGGGAAGATATATAAATACCATAAGACCACTGACTAACGTAACAGTACGGAAATAGTAGAGCTTATACTGACTGTGCTCATAGATTGTGTACCCACACTACTGTTAGGGCAGTGGCACCTGCGATAAATCTTTGCTACCGCGGGCGACTAATATCCCTGTGTGCCACTGCCCTTAGCAACATTATCACTTATAAAGCCCAAGCAATGTGTCTGCAGTGCAGACTGATAACTTAATAATTGGCAATTTGGTGTGTGCTTGTTTTTGCCTAGACATAGGGGCCATTTACAACTGCTAGGGTAACTGCTAGGCTAGTGCTAGGGTAACTGCTAGGCTAGTGCTAGGGTAACTGCTAGGCTAGTGCTAGGGTAACTGCTAGGCTAGTGCTAGGGTAACTGCTAGGCTAGTGCTAGGGTAACTGCTAGGCTAGTGCTAGGGTAACTGCTAGGCTAGTGCTAGGGTAACTGCTAGGCTAGTGCTATGGTAACTGCTAGGCTAGGGTAACTGCTAGGCTAGTGCTAGGGTAACTGCTAGGCTAGTGCTATGGTAACTGCTAGGCTAGTGCTAGGGTAACTGCTAGGCTAGTGCTAGGGTAACTGCCAGGCTAGTGCCAGGGTAACTGCTAGGCTAGTGCTAGGGTAACTGCTAGGCTAGTGCTAGGGTAACTGCTAGGCTAGGGCTATGGTATCTGCTAGGATAGTGCTAGGGTAACTGCTAGGCTAGTGCTATGGTAACTACTAGGCTAGTGCTAGGGTAACTGCTAGGCTAGTGCTAGGGTAACTGCTAGGCTAGTGCTAGGGTAACTGCTAGGCTAGTGCTAGGGTAACTGCTAGGCTAGTGCTAGGGTAACTGCTAGGCTAGTGCTATGGTAACTACTAGGCTAGTGCTAGGGTAACTGCTAGGCTAGTTCTAGGGTAACTGCTAGGCTAGTGCTAGGGTAACTGCTAGGCTAGTGCTAGGGTAACTGCTAGGCTAGTGCTAGGGTAACTGCTAGGCTAGTGCTAGGGTAACTGCTAGGCTAGTGCTATGGTAACTACTAGGCTAGTGCTAGGGTAACTGCTAGGCTAGTTCTAGGGTAACTGCTAGGCTAGTGCCAGGGTAGTGCTAGGGTAACTGCTAGGCTAGTGCTATGGTAACTACTAGGCTAGTGCTAGGGTAACTGCTAGGCTAGTGCTAGGGTAACTGCTAGGCTAGTGCTATGGTAACTGCTAGGCTAGTGCTAGGGTAACTGCTAGGCTAGTGCTAGGGGAACTGCTAGGCTAGTGCTATGGTAACTACTAGGCTAGTGCTAGGGTAACTGCTAGGCTAGTGCTAGGGGAACTGCTAGGCTAGTGCTATGGTAACTACTAGGCTAGTGCTAGGGGAACTGCTAGGCTAGTGCTAGGGTAACTGCTAGGCTAGTGCTAGGGGAACTGCTAGGCTAGTGCTATGGTAACTACTAGGCTAGTGCTAGGGGAACTGCTAGGCTAGTGCTAGGGGAACTGCTAGGGTACTGCTAGGCATAGGGCCCTTCACAACAAAATTTTGTGGCCCCCCTCCTCCCAAGCCCTGCCCCCCATTGGCCCCTGCCCCAGTGACCACTCCCATAAGTGCGAAGGACACACAGACATTGGTAGCCAGGGCCCCCTAAAACATTGGTAGCCAGGCACCCCCTAAAACATTGGTAGCCAACATCCTCCAGTTACCCCCCGTGTCCTCCAGCTCCCCCCAGCATCCTCCAGCTCCATCCAGTATCCTCCAGTTACCCCCCCTGTGTCCTCCAGCTGCCCCCCAGCATCCTCCAGCTCTCCCCAGCATCCTCCAGTTACCCCCTCCATGTCCTCCAGCATCCTCCAGCTCCCCCCCAGCATCCTCCAGTTACCCCCCGTGTTCTCCAGTTACCCCCCCGTGTCCTCCAGCTGCCCCCCAGCATCCTCCAGTTACACCCCCGTGTCCTCCGGCTGCCCCCCAGCATCCTCCAGCTCCCCCCTCCAAGCATCCCCCAGCCCCCAAAATGTTGTGTAAAGGGTCATTATGGCCGTTAACACCTTTGTGGTCATGCAAATTTCCCCATAGTCAAAAAATCCCATTTATTTAAACTTCTTGCTTTGAACGATGCTCCTTGTACTTCTGTATAGTCGCACTTGGTGCTGCTTAGTCCTGCTGACTGTTCAGTACAGTTGCGACTACTGATGCAGAGGAAACCTGGAGCTGATGCACCTCTGAACCAAGCAGTGATTCCAAGTTTCCCACAGGGGCCTGTATCAGTCACTGAAGCACAGCTGCTCAGGGTCAGACTGGGGGGTGAAACTGCAAGGCCACCGGGGCTGCCACTGCGGGGGCCCCGCACCCCAACAAAGGGACCCTCGACGTGGTCCCTCCTGCCGCCCACCCAGCCATCTCCCCAAATGGGCATACCTGCGGGCCCTGGAACTCCCAGCAGGGATTGGTTCTGGGCTGGTGGGGCAGGGGCTCAGTCCAACCATGCAGTTACTCAAAAAAGAAGGACACAAATGACACTCACACACTGAATGCCAGAAATTACACCAGCCAGATTTAGTAAATTCCCAGCACTATTGCATCCAATTTCTGTCAAAGTGCAATTGAACTAATATATCACCCCCTGGTGACTGCAACAAGGGGCTTCTGTAAAAAAGAAAAAAAAGAACAGTACAGGTATGGGATCCCTCAGCCGGAAACCCGTTATCCAGAAAGTTCCGAATTACGGAAAGGACATCTCCCATAGACTCCATTATAAGCTAATAATAATTATAATTTTTAAAAATGATTCCTTTTTCTCTGTAATAATAAAACAGTACCTGTACTTGATCCCAACTAAGATATAATTACCCCTTATTGGGGGCAGAACAGTCCTATTGGGTTTATTTAATGGTTAAATGATTCCCTTTTCTCTGTAATAATAAAACAGTACCTGTACTTGATCCCAACTAAGATATAATTACCCCTTATTGGGGCAGAACAGCCCTATTGGGTTTATTTAATGGTTAAATGATTCCCTTTTCTCTGTAATAATAAAACAGTACCTGCACTTGATCCCAACTAAGATATAATTACCCCTTATTGGGGGCAGAACAGCCCTATTGGGTTTATTTAATGGTTAAATGATTCCCTTTTCTCTGTAATAATAAAACAGTACCTGTACTTGATCCCAACTAAGATATAATTACCCCTTATTGGGGGCAGAACAGCCCTGTTGGGTTTATTTCATTGTTAAATGATTCCCTTTTCTCTGTAATAATAAAACAGTACCTGTACTTGATCCCAACTAAGATATAATTACCCCTTATTGGGGGCAGAACAGCCCTATTGGGTTTATTTCATGGTTAAATGATTCCCTTTTCTCTGTAATAATAAAACAGTACCTGTACTTGATCCCAACTAAGATATAATTACCCCTTATTGGGGCAGAACAGTCCTATTGGGTTTATTTAATGGTTAAATGATTCCCTTTTCTCTGTAATAATAAAACAGTACCTGTACTTGATCCCAACTAAGATATAATTACCCCTTATTGGGGGCAGAACAGCCCTATTGGGTTTATTTAATGGTTAAATGATTCCTTTTTCTCTGTAATAATAAAACAGTACCTGTACTTGATCCCAACTAAGATATAATTACCCCTTATTGGGGCAGAACAGTCCTATTGGGTTTATTTAATGGTTAAATGATTCCCTTTTCTCTGTAATAATAAAACAGTACCTGTACTTGATCCCAACTAAGATATAATTACCCCTTATTGGGGGCAGAACAGCCCTATTGGGTTTATTTAATGGTTAAATGATTCCCTTTTCTCTGTAATAATAAAACAGTACCTGTACTTGATCCCAACTAAGATATAATTACCCCTTATTGGGGGCAGAACAGCCCTATTGGGTTTATTCAATATTTAATTGAATTTTAGTAGACTTAAGTTATGGAGATACAAATTACAGAAAGACCCCTTTCCTGGAAAACCTCAGGTCCCGAGCATTCTGGATAACAGGTACCATACCTGTAATTATGCTCGAAATTGCATTTTCTCAGGGTGCAAAAATTTGAAAATGACCCCTCTAATGTGTTTCAATTAACGTCTCTAAAAATAACTGACTCCGACACAAAGCTGCAAAGTGGGGGATATTGAAGAATAACTTGATTATTTCAGAAACAATGTACAATCTATAGTTAATATTTCCTGAAGAGGAAGTTTATATTCAGTTTTCACTTTACAGTGGAATCCTTAGCTCATTCCTTCAGAGCAACACGGCAAATTCACAAGCTAAAAACCGGAGAGACAGTCGCTCGTTCTCATCCAATGTAAACGATAAAAGTGTGACATGCTATGGATATATGTTTAATAACATAATTATAACAGTATCTCAATTCCAGGGAGTATACTAGAAAGGGTGAGGCTTAATGCATTTCCTGGGTAAAAAGGTCACTTCATCAGAAAATAAAAAACACGCCCCTCCGCAGGATGAATGCGGTATTAAATATAGATCCTACCGATCAGTATGGGACAGTATGGTAGCCTGGGCTTAAAGGAGAAGGAAAGTCATTTTGGCATTTTACTGCCAATAGATTTGCCACATTAGTGCCACCTAGAACAATATATTTATTCTGCAGAAACCATTACCATACCTGAGTAACAGCCCTAGAAGCTTTCTCCGCTTGCTTACGATAGCAGCTGCCATTTTAGGTAGCTTCCCTAGGGAGGGGGGGAGGAGTTCTTAGCATTCTGGTAGGAGGGGGAGCAGGAGAGAGGAGAGAACTGCACAGACTCTGGCCCTGGGAATTAAGGATGTTTCTGAGAGAGGAAGTCAGACACTGGAACAGCATGTTTACAAAAAAAGAGACAAAAATACTGTGTTTCTTTTGATAGAGGACTCAACATTACTGTAAGTTCTTATGGCTGTATTTACATAGACCTTTCTGATGGTTACACTTCCTTAGTTTTTACCATTCCTTCTCCTTTAAAACATGATTTTGAATGAAGAGGATAACAAATATCTTTGGAATTTAGCGCCATCTATTCCAGTCTTTCACTGATTTCCTGAGGTCCATAAGGAGAAAGTCAAAAAATGTCCCATTAGCATCAGATCCCTCAATGAAAGGTTGGCAGACGGGTATTTTATTCATAGAGTTGAGAAATTGCCCAGTTATATCAGGGACAGCATTGATTCTATTAAAAAGTTGAACACTACAGAATAGAGATTAACCTATAGTATAGGTGGCTAACCATGGGCGTGTTTGTTGACTCATTGTTGATATGGGAATGGTTTGGCAGCCATTATGTTTTGGTTAGATCTAAGTAATTGTTAACCTGAGATTCAGTACTGCATCTAATTTAGATTTATTCTCTACTTCCTCAGAAAAGCTGGCAAAGGTACCACGTTTGGCTCCATCCAATGCCAATCTTTTTATGGGGCGTTGGTGCTAATCCATACCGCCACTTTGTAATTACATTTACATTAATTACATTATATCACTATATAGACAATCTCACTTTTGTGTGGAATGGTGACTTGGAGTCATAGTCGGTCCGACTAATTCAAATGTGAATAAAATGAGAATACACCATTTTTTGTAAATTATTCATGTGATACCTTTGTGGTCCTTAGTGATCCTGTTTTCAGTTTCCATCATGGTTTCTACGGTATGATCTAGGAAGGGTTATTTGCTAAAGACAACTGGCTGCTACAGATGTGGGGGCTTACAGGGATCCCCAACCTTTTTCATGAGTTGATGAGCCACATTCACTTTGGGTTCCATTTTTTATGGATATTTATGCTTGTACAAGTATAGGATCCATTATCCGGAATCCTATGATTCAGAAAGCTCAGAATTATGGGAAGGCCATCTCCCAGAGACTTCATTTTTATCAAATAATTCACATGTTTGAAAATGATTTCCTTTTTCACTGTAATAATAAAACATTTCCTGGAACTTGATCCCAAAGTAGGATATAATGACATAAAGTAGGGGGAAGACTCCTTATCTGGAACACCCCGAGTCCTGAGGATTCTGGAGGTCCCATTCTGAAACTATACCAAAACAGTGTGTTAGGGGGCAGTGTTTGCCCCCTAACCTGCAACAACCAATCAAATGTTTGCTGTCATTACACTAGCAGCTTGCTATAGGTTACTGCCCCGTTACTGTATAACAAGCTATTGCACAAATACCATATTCTCCTTATGTTACAGTAGCAGTTGCACCCATTCTGGGGACACACACACACAACCAAGGACAGAAACCCCGTGGGGTGATGTTTACTCACCTATTCAGTACGGGGGGCAAAGTGGCGAATACACGGTGTAACCCTGGTGCAATGACAGTCACATTGTAACGACGCCGGATAAACTTGCCGATTAGGAAACTCGCTCTCACATATGAGAATACGGGTAGAGGAGGAATAAGGAACTGGCTTTTAAAAAGGAAGCTGAAAGTGAAACCTGAGGAACATTGTTCAATTCACAGATCTGATTAACCCCTTTATTACAGGAATATTTCTTCATACGCTGGAGGCTTTCCCCCCTCCCCCATCTGTGAGTGCTGTTAATTAAGTGTCACATTTTGCACGGAAAAAGAGAACTCAAGCAGAACTTGCACACTTGTAAATCAACGAGGAATCTTCCCTGCATACGAGGCTATAGGTCAGGCCCGGACTGGGGTTCACTATAGGCCCTGGCATTGCAAGTACACAGAGGCCCAAACAGCCCCCCACAGGCCCAATAAATACTGACTGTCTTACAGCAGCCCTTCTGGCATTTGCCACAATCCACAGATTGCCAGTCCGGGCCTGTATGGAGACTTCTATATTCTGTTTCACTAATACTTCATTGTGCTCGTATTTAAGCGCATTCATATATTTATAATTGTAGATTTTGATGTACAGGTATGGGACATATTATCCAGAATGCTCGGGACCTGGGGTTTTCCAGATAAGGCATCTTTCTGTAGTTTGGATCTCCATACCTTAAGTCTGCTAAAAATCATTTAAATAATGGATCAACCCAATAGGCTTGTTCTGCCCCCAATAAGGGGTAATTATATCTTAGTTGGGATCAAGTACAGGTACTGTTTTATTATTACAGAGAAAAGGGAATCATTTAACCATTAAATAAACCCAATAGGGCTGTTCTGCCCCCAATAAGGGGTAATTATATCTTAGTTGGGATCAAGTACAGGTACTGTTTTATTATTACAGAGAAAAGGGAATAATTTAAACATGAAATAAACCCAATAGGGCTGTTCTGCCCCAATAAGGGGTAATTATATCTTAGTTGGGATCAAGTACAAGTACTGTTTTATTATTACAGAGAAAAGGGAATCATTTAACCATTAAATAAACCCAATAGGGCTGTTCTGCCCCAATAAGGGGTAATTATATCTTAGTTGGGATCAAGTACAGGTACTGGTTTATTATTACAGAGAAAAGGGAATCATTTAACCATGAAATAAACCCAATAGGGCTGTTCTGCCCCCAATAAGGGGTAATTATATCTTAGTTGGGATCAAGTACAGGTACTGTTTTATTATTACAGAGAAAAAAGAAAATCATTTTCAAAAATTAGAATTATTTGCTTATAATGGAGTCTATGGGAGAGACGGCCATTCCATAATTCAGAACTTTCTGGATAAAGGGGTTTCTGGATAACGGATCCCATACCTGTACTGGAGGTAGCCTGGTCAGTATGGGCTGCATAACATGGTGGTAGTCACTGGCCTGTTGGGCAGAATTGTACTAGGCTGCTATGTAGCAACATGTTTATCTGCTTGAAGTCTCATGAATGATTATGTGTTACCAAGTGATTGGCTAGTCACATGATGCTGCTGTTTCTAAGGGTGAATACACACGGAGCTACTAGTAGCTGCTACTTGTAACTGCTACTAAAATAGACAAAGCTGATCATTTACTGATAATTGTCTCTACATGTGTTTTAGCAGAGGCAATTCTCAGTATTGTCTATTTTCTGGAGTAGCTGTGACAAGTAGCTGCT
This sequence comes from Xenopus tropicalis, assembly GCF_000004195.4. Taxonomy (NCBI): domain Eukaryota; kingdom Metazoa; phylum Chordata; class Amphibia; order Anura; family Pipidae; genus Xenopus; species Xenopus tropicalis. Next base: position 196,912,342 of record NC_030677.2, on the reverse strand, counting down.
ACTAAGTAGCTCTGTGTGTCTTCACCCTTAAGGCTGAAAGGACTTTTGATCAATGTCATGTGTGTATGTCAGCGAGTTATAATGTATGGATGTGTTTTTGGTATTATTCCCTACACTTGAACAATACCTTAAGGGTCATATACTACCGCTCGCATGCTTCAGCACTATTTCCACACTAAACCCCATTCATTAAATGATTCATGAAAGGAATACTGTCATAGGAAAACATCAGTTAATAGAGCTTTTCCAGCAGAATCCTGCATTGTAATCTGTTTTTCAAAAACACAAACAGATTTTTTTTCATTTAATTTTGAAATTTCACATGGGGCTAGCCATATTCTTCATTTCCCAGGGTGCCACAGCCATGTGACCTGTGCTCTGATAAACGTCAGTCACACTTTACTGCTGCGCTGCAAGTTGGAGTGATATCTCCCCCCCAGCAGCCGATCAGCAGAACAATGGGAAGGGGCAAGATAGCAGCTCCCAGTAGGTATCAGAATAGCACTCAATAGTAAGAAATCCAAGTCCGGCTTGGGACTCCTCCAGTTACATGGGAGTAGGAGAAACAATAGGTTAGCTGAAAGCAGTTCTAATGTGTAGCGCTGGCTCCTTCTGAAAGCTCAGACTCAGGCACAATGCACTGAGATGGCACCTACACACCAATATTACAGCTACAAATACATTTGTTGGTTCAAGAATAAAAGTTTAAATGGTAGAGGGAATTATTTGCCATGTAAACAGTATAATTTAGAAATAAAAAGTACCCCATAAAAATCATGACAGTATCCCTTTAAAGGTAGTTGCGTCAAAATACTCTCTTTGTGCTTTGATCCCTGCGCTTGCAAATATAAATGAGCCCTCATGTGCTTTATTTAGTAGCCAATCATATTGTGCCGCAACCTTCGCTAGCATTATTAGCCTGCTCTTGGGTTCAGTCCAAGGTGTGCAAACAAACAGCTTCTGGTTGGTTGGGACTCGTGGCATCATTGCTTTTCTTTATTTAACCTCAATTACCCTTCATGCAGTTTTGCACTTATCTTGCCCTTGAGCAGTTCCTAGGAAGGTGATCTGAATGGAATTGTGAATGCAGTTAGGAGCTGGAACACTAAGGAGGCTCTAGCTTTTTCATTGGTTTCCATCAAGTTCCCATTTAGTATTTGTTATTGTACCTATATTTCCCATGGGGCTAGCCGTATTCTTCATTTCGTCCCAGGGTGCCACAGCATGTGACCTGTGCTCTGATAAACTTCACTCACACTTTACTGCTGCGCTGCAAGTTGGAGTGATACCCCCCCCCCAGCAGCCGATCAGCAGAACAATGGGAAGGGAGCAAGATAGCAGCTCCCAGTAGGTATCAGAATAGCACTCAATAGTAAGAAATCCAAGTCCGGCTTGGGACTCCTCCAGTTACATGGGAGTAGGAGAAACAATAGGTTAGCTGAAAGCAGTTCTAATGTGTAGCGCTGGCTGAAAGCTCAGACTCAGGCACAATGCACTGAGATGGCGCCTACACACCAATATTACAGCTACAAATACATTTGTTGGTTCAAGAATAGCATTTTAAATGGCAGAGTGAATTATTTGCTATGTAAAGTGTCATTTAGAAAGTACACCATAAAAATGATGACAGTATCCCTTGAAAGGGGCTGTAAACGCCTAAAAACACCTTTGCTAAAAATGAACACAATAAAGAGGGCCTATGTTGAAATTACATTCTGACTATTGATTTAATTTAACAGGTGACCAGTAAATTCTGCCTGCTGATTGGTTCCTATGGGTTACTGCTCCTGGGCAAACTTAGTGACTTTTACCACCTAATCCCATTTATGTATTTTATTGTTATATTTAGAACTGTATTATAATATAATTTTCTTTTTAGTTGAGATCATTCTGCTTAACTGCACCGAGCAAATCTACAATGCACATTCCATCGCCGGAGAGAAAAGAGCAGACAGGAAGATAGAGAAGATTGGGGCATCAGCAAGTCTTCAGGCTTCTTCCTCTTTCACAGTGGGGAATTTATTGCAGAATATTCTTGCTCTAAGAACAGACTTTCTACTGTTCCCAAAAAAACTAAAAAAAAAAACCTCTAGTTCCTTCTAAGTGGATATTTGCATACAAATATAATTATGCAAACCATGGCTCAAGTATAATATTAACGAATATAAAAGTCCAAATAGGCATGTAAAGAGAGAAGGCCTAGGCTAGCCTTTTATTATAGCTATCTGTATTTATATGTTCCAGCTTAGAATTAGAATAAATAAATATCCCAAAAGAGCATTATTTTGGATTGATATTTCTGATTTATGAACATGATTATAATTATTACGCTTTTATTAAGTTGTTTTATTTTTAGACTCTTCCTTATTCTACTTGTTTCATAGGAGATTTAACGTTACACAGTCCCATCTCAATAGACCCAATAACACAGGCAGACTCTGACTTTCGACCGATACAGGCTCAGCCTAAATGCTCTTTTGCTCCTTGATCTGACGGTGGGTAGGGCTCAGCTATCAGGTACCTTGACTAAAGGTAATTGCTCCTGACTGCAGTACAGAGGAGACTACAGAGCCTATCTGGCAGCTTCAGAGCAGTAGTAAGCTATTAAAAATTGCTGCATTTTAAAGGAATGTTAGGAAAGGAAGTGTTAATGTCTAAATCTATATTTATATTTGCTTTTATGAAGGTGTCACCATCTCAGTTTGCAGTTTCACTCTATACAAGCTACTGATTAACTGCAATTTGACTTGAACTTACGTCTTGCTGCAGTTTACTAGTTAAATGGAACTTTTATATACCACTTTTTGAGAATTCACCCCATCAGATTAAATTTATACAGTTTTGGACACAGTCACGGGCCGATCTGTCTTTAGCACAACTGCAGGGATCAATTTGTGAGTCTTCTTTTAGTTCTTTGAGAACTTCCCCATAGCAATGCCTATAGTAGCAATGCAATAATTAATGGCCTCTGGGAAGGGACTGTGGCTGTGGGATAGCAGGTATAGTAGGGAGAGATGGTGCCTATAGTAGCAGTGGGGGGATAATAGCCTCTGGGAAGGGATTGGGGCTGTGGGATAGCAGGTATAGTAGGGAGAGATGGTGCCTATAGTAGCAGTGGGGGGATAATAGCCTCTGGGAAGGGACTGGGGCTGTGGGATAGCAGGTATAGTAGGGAGAGATGGTGCCTATAGTAGCAGTGGGGGGATAATAACCTCTGGGAAGGGAATGTGGCTGTGGGATAGCAGGGGGATAATAAACTCTGAGAAAACATACAGTAATAACATTAGAAGATGTGTATTGTGGCAGTTAAAATAAGTGGAATAGCACTTTGCCAGTAACACATTAAGTGGACTCTGACATGCAGCTATAAGATAAAGCCATATAAGAATACTAAATCACTTTCATTTTTCTGATAAGCATATAGCTCATGGAAACCTGTCTCCCAAAAGAATGCAGATTACATATGTATCATACAGCTTACAGTTTAAGCAGAAGTTTCTGTCCCTAAATACATTTCCATCCGGGGCTGGATATATATCTGGCGCAATAACACGAGGGCACTCATGTAAACAACCCATTAATTTTCTTTTATTTAAAGAATACAGTGTACAGAGGGCAAATGTATATGTTGTTGGGTCAATGACTAGTGGGCTCTTTCACAATTTCAGCACAATGCCCCCCCCCCCCCCCCTATACTGACTGTGTCTGACCCTGGTTACACCCACTGACATTTATAGATTGAACACGGGACAAGAAGCCAACCTTATACCAAAAAATGGTTTATCAACCAATGACATCTTCAAATGTGTTCCATCTTTAAACCAATATGCACAGAGTTGGATATCGGCTGGAAGTGATGAACCCCTTTACATGTACCAATAATTGTATGAAAGAACTCCTGTGTATGGCCGGCTTTAGCCAAAATCTGTTGGCTGCAAACTATATGGCAATGAATTATATATCTAGTTTATATGCATTTACCTATTGCATTCTACATGCATGTGAGAAAAAACATATCAATATAATATATTAAAGATTTTGATCCTGACAGAAGATTTATTATTATTTAAAAATAACTACAGGTATGAGATCTTTTATCCTGAAACACGTTATCCACAAAGCTCTGAATTAGAGGAAGGCCGTCTCCCATAGAGTCCATTTAATCAAACTATTCAAATTTTTAAAATTGATTCCCTTTTTCTCTGTAATAATAAAACAGTACCTGTACTTGATCCCAACTAAGATATAATTACCCCTTATTGGGGGCAGAACAGCCCTATTGGGTTTATTTCATGGTTAAATGATTCCCTTTTCTCTGTAATAATAAAACAGTACCTGTACTTGATCCCAACTAAGATATAATTACCCCTTATTGGGGGCAGAACAGCCCTATTGGGTTTATTTAATGGTTAAATGATTCCCTTTTCTCTGTAATAATAAAACAGTACCTGTACTTGATCCCAACTAAGATATAATTACCCCTTATTGGGGGCAGAACAGCCCTATTGGGTTTATTTAATGGTTAAATGATTCCCTTTTCTCTGTAATAATAAAACAGTACCTGTACTTGATCCCAACTAAGATATAATTACCCCTTATTGGGGGCAGAACAGTCCTATTGGGTTTATTTATTGGTTAAATGATTCCCTTTTCTCTGTAATAATAAAACAGTACCTGTACTTGATCCCAACTAAGATATAATTACCCCTTATTGGGGGCAGAACAGCCCTATTGGGTTTATTTCATGGTTAAATGATTCCCTTTTCTCTGTAATAATAAAACAGTACCTGTACTTGATCCCAACTAAGATATAATTACCCCTTATTGGGGGCAGAACAGCCCTATTGGGTTTATTTCATGGTTAAATGATTCCCTTTTCTCTGTAATAATAAAACAGTACCTGTACTTGATCCCAACTAAGATATAATTACCCCTTATTGGGGGCAGAACAGCCCTATTGGGTTTATTTAATGGTTAAATTATTCCCTTTTCTCTGTAATAATAAAACAGTACCTGTACCTGATCCCATCTATACTGAATGCCAAAAATCCTATTGGGTTTATTTAATGTTAAAATGATATTTTACTAGACTAAAGATATGGAGATCCAAAGTACGGAAAGACCCCAAGCATTCTGGATAAAGGGTCCCATACCTGTACTACTACTAATATTTTATATGATTTGTCTTTCTGTTCACACCCGCTGACCTGCTAAGCATATACAGTCTCTCATTCAAACCACCGCCTGGTTGCTAAGAGGAATCCTAGGTACCATATAATGTTTCTGTTCCAAATGACTAAATGTCAATCTAAAGTCCCCATCATTTAGGACACAACAGCCCCAATAAATCAGACAAACCCTTTCATCTCACAGAATCCTACTAGGAGTTATCAGTCTGACAATCTGACAATAAAAGGCATGAATAGCTGCACTTGGGAAGAAATAATTCAGTGGGGAAACTGTGCAGCTCTAGGTGCCAGTCCCTGCCCGCTCTGCGCTATGCTGTACAGTTTCCCTAGAAGCACAACATTCAGCAGAAATATAACCCCACTGGCAGCTTTGTAGCAATTTTAGGGCTAAAAAAAGAAAATTGTGCAAGAACTCACCATTTTTTAACGCCAACACCGATGTTGCATGTAGCAAAGTGCAGAGTCACAGGGCTTAATTATTATCCTTTGCATGAAGCGACTTCCCCTTTTGTGTAGATTATAGAATGTTATCATACAGCTCATATCACTCCTCATATCCACTTACACAGAAACAAGCACAGGGATATACTTTCTTTCCCCATCAGATTTATGAGCCGCACCGACATCTCAACGTGACCCATAGAAGTGCCCAGTCCCAGCCACCTACTGACACTGATTCTTCTCTCATTTCTTCTGCTTTCGAAAGTGTTTCTTCCTCTAAAAGAAAAATGTAAAAAACCCAGCTCCCCGGCTGTGAACTAATACTCCCAGCATTCTCAGTAACATCATTCAGTTGGACTTTACCGCTCCTGGAGAAGAGAGAATCTGGATAATAGACTTCATGATACATCTGAGGCCTTACTTCTCTCTCCACTAAGTGAATTAAATGTTCCATTTCTTCATAGGAAACCATTACAACAATAAAAGGAAGTAAATGCTGACATATATTTTACATTGTGCACAGTAACCCCCTTTTATAACATATTTTAACTTTTTTAGTTATTATTCCAGCAACAGTTGAACTGGAACTCCGGCCTCCAAACCAAAATTTGTTAAAAAGCCTCATACAACACAGAAACCCCTAATATCCCTATTACTGTAACCTATTCCTTCAGAAAGTATGAATAAATAAAATTTTTATATGCTGAAATCGAGCTGCAAAACAGTTCTTTTCTTTCTGCATCATCTCAAATCCTGGCAGGGGAGGAGGGACTAAAGCATTGAAGTTACAAATTGTAACAACTCCTCCACAGCTTACAGACAGCATGCAGGAACTACACAACCCACAATGCATTGCACTGAGATGTTCCTTTCCTTATTGACATCACGTGCAGGGAATTGTGGGATTGGGAGGATGCAGGCTGAAGGCAGGCTGAGGACAGGCGACTACTGTTGCATTTTATTTGAGTCTCAAAGTAGTCAGCCAGATCAGCAGGGCAACAGGGGGTGGGGCTTAGGGAACTGTTCCAAACCATATTTATACATTAACAACCATGTCTGCGTATTTTTTAATGTATGTATATTGCAAAGGCTGCTTGAAATTAAGTTTAGTTTGCAAAAAGCTGTGTTTGGGTTGAGTTTGCCTTTAATATAGGTTATATGCCCCCCATCCATCCTCTGCCCAGTGGGTAGCTTAGATACCTTTACATACAGGGTTCAACTGTCAGGAGACTGTATGCCTTGTCCCTTGATAGAACATGCATGGTGATCTTCTTTGGGAATGACAACAAAGAAAATGGAGCAACAAGGTGAAGGGGAGGTCCATAAAGTATAGGAGAACTGATAAGGAGATTGGAACGGGCATCAAGAGACACTGTGCAGTTTCCTGCATTAAATAGCATTGCCCATACAAGCCGAATGGCCTTTAGCACCACAACACAGACATAGGCAATATATCTGCCTACAGTTTCATCATTGTTAGTTATATGGATTCTGTAAAGGCTCACATTTTGATTGACACAGATGAGGCCCATATGCTTTCTTCTCCCAGTTCCCAGGACAAAAGGCCGAGGTAAATGAGCAACAGATCAGTTTCTTGGATGTGTTGGTAGAGGTGCAATCACCAGTGCATGAGTGTGTCAGACAATAGTTGCTGGAAATGAAGCAGTTGTTTATTTGCAAACAGTGGCATTTATCAGAGGGGGTTTACCAAAGCAAGTTGTCTGTAGATGAGCTGGTTAATGAACATACATACTGCTAATTGCTCATACATACCACGGTAGGGCTATAAGTACCACTGTAAGGTTATACACACTCATACATACATACATGTCCATCAAGTTCAACTGTATTGCCTCAGTGAAACTTGCCTGCCTGATAGTTGATCCATCTGCTTAATTATCAGTCACCATCTGAAGCCTCTCCCACTTTGCTGGAGAGCAACTGGTGAATAAAGCATCAGAGAGTTATTGTATGGCGCCCTTATATATGAATACATACATATCATACCCCGCTTAAGCACCTTTTTTCTAGCTTGAAAAATCCAAACTTAGATCAACCTTCTCTCGTACTTGAGACCCTCCGTTCCCTAATTAGCTTAGTTGCTCTTCTTTGGACTTTCCCTAGTTCATTAAAGGAAACATATTGGATAAATTGTAAGAACGCTATTTTTGTAGGCAATTATAAATAATAATCGGTGCTGGTTTCCCTTTGGGCTAAACATTAATCCTATCTGTAAAAATGGCCCCTTTATTGGAGCTCCCTATAGATCCTCTCACTTCTTCATCCAGTGTGAAATGAAGAGTGGGCGTGTCCTAACGGTCCCTGCCAGAAGCACAGTAGGAGGGGGAGAGCCAATCACAGCCCTGCAGTCACACAAGCACAGACAGGCTTCAGTTCCCTATCAGGTCAGCCTAGCTGCTGATTGGTTCCTATCCTACAGTGCAGTGTACGGAGGGCCGCCGGCTCCCCAGCTCATTCAGAGAATTCTGCCAGCAGGAAGTGGAACAGATGGGCGGGACGAGTGGGGTTTTTGTGGAATTTCTCAATAAATCAGTCTGAAACACATGTAGGGACCCATAGGGTTAAGCTCCCTATGGTGTTATCCCTTATTCTTATCTTATCTGTATTGTTATAGGGCAGAGCCCTCTGATATCAGGTTACTGTTATTAGGCTGCCCTCTATAGGTTTAGCCCAGGTTGACCACTCCCCTTGTGCAGACTATATAGTGTCTTGAACAAGGAAGTGGCTTCCTCTTTTGGCTGCATGCTGTGTTCTGGACAGATCCCAACTGAGCCTGGACCAGAACATAGGCCCAGAAGCCATTTGTACCCTAGGGGACCACCTACCCTAGTGCTAAGTCGGGGACAGGGCCCCGTGAACGAGGTTAAGCCAGCACAGACAGATTTGTTATAGCACCCTCTAGGAGAGGTGATTGTAGTCAGGTTATTTAGTAAGGGCAGTCTATAGCCCCAACCAGGAGTTGTAACAAAGGGTTTAGTCCACCCCGGCTCTGTAGTCGTTCTTTAGGGACCGGTTTTATTAGACGCCAGGTACCAGTGTTAGGAGCTCTCCCCTGGACCACAGTCGGCCGGAACACTCCCTTCTGAAAGGTCTATATCTCAGGTGTCAACTAATCCTCTGTGCATCCTCCAAGTGGGTTATTCTGTGCCTAAAGTGTCACATCTGCTGTACTATCTGTGACATCATACACTGCTGTGTCTGTGAGTATACCCTGCTGCACTATAAAGTTGTGCCTTTGTCCAATAAATTGTACTATAGTTCATAAGCAAGAATCCTCTGGCGTCCATTATTCTCTATTTGCACTACACACCTCAGCTAGTTGTAGTTCCACTACACCCTCGCTCCATCCTGATTCTCCCATATAGCGGAGGCTCACCCCTTTGTATTAAGTGTCGCGAATGTAACCCATGCTCTCTATTCACTACTAGCCTGGGTTTATTCCAAATTGGGTCAGAAAAGCGTTACACACAACATTTTTAAACACAATCCTTCTATATCTAGAGGAGTATAATTCACTGATACATTCATAATTTTTATAGGATATGTCTCCTTTAATATCCTTTTTAGGGAGTGGAGACCAAAACTGCACTTTCTATTTTATGGGGCCTTACCAGAGCTTTGTATAGATGGAGTATGACCCTCTCTTCCCATGAATCTACACACACTCATTCTTGCAGGGGAATCAGGACACACTGATAGACTGAGTAGCCAAGTGCTAGGTGTCAGGTTATGCATGATACAAAAATATCCAAGCAGCTTTTACCCTAAATGAGATAAAGTTAAGAAAGGACCTGGGGTACTTGTAGACAAGGTGCTGCCCTCTCTTCCCATGAATCTACACACCTTTTAATAGAGGACAGCACCTTGTCTACAAGTACCCCAGGCCCTTGAGCTTGTATTTCATCAGGCCCTGGGCTCTTGTTTACATTAATTTTACATTAATATTTAGATACCATATCCTGCATCAGTCACTGTTTGAACAATGAAAACCTTTTCCCTGTAACATGTACTCCTCTATTGTATACAGAAAAGGAGCCCACATCTTTTTCCTATTGCTATACTTACAGTTTGGGGGATTAGTCCTGGCTTGGGATGCAATCAGTTCCTCCTTTCCATGGACTCCTGCAAAGGGAATACATCTCAGCATGTTGCAAACGCTGATTCACAGGCCTCTTGTCCCTTCCGCAATGCTAGGATTGCAACAGAAGCTGTTAAATAAAAAAGGGAAACTGCAGTGTTGCAGAACATTTTCTGAATATTAATTTTTATCCCTTTTAATGTGAGCAACGACATTCTAAAGATATATTCAAATTTCACACTTAAATGCGGTTTACTTGCCTCATACTGAGTGTTAGCAGATATTGGCATACATTTTCCCCGAAAATCCATCTTGGTTAATAAGGGACAAATAATCTAAAGGATCAGTTGGTGCAAGCTTTGAGCAAATCTGTTAGAAAAGCAGGAGCATGAGTGGATCGAAAGGTATGTAAGTATGATAAGTTCTAAAACACCGGATTCAAAAGCTGGTCTTCATTATATTAATGGGCTTATTTATCAGTTTTTAAGTAAATTTGATTTTGTTCTTCTAAATCGAATAAACTCATATATCCAATGCTTGCTCATTTATTACATGGAGATATTGTCTTGGGGTATTTTTAAGATGTTATTATTGTTTATGTGCTTATTAATTGTGATTTTTCCATGTTTAAAGCTTTAAAGGTCTATGTAAATATAGCCATAAGCACTCACAGTAATGCTGCACTGAGTCCTCTATCAAAAGAAACATGGGATTTCTTGTCTCCTTTTTGTAATTATGTTCTTTAGAATAAGACTTCCTCTATCAGAAAAATCCTTCATTCCCGGACACTGAGTCTGCACAGTTCTATCCTCTCTCCCTTCTCTTCCCCCTCCCATAAGAATTCACCCCCCCTCCCATCTGAGCTACCAACAGCTAAAGCTGTAGCAGAAAGCTATGGAGATCGAGCTAAAAAGGCAACTGCCATCTTAAACAATTGGAAGGAGCTTCTAGGGCTGTTTACTCAGGTATGGTAATGCTTTCTGCAGAATAAATATACTGTTCTAGGTGGCGCTAATGTGGCAAAGTGATGTCACGACACATGAAAAAAAGTATCTTGTAAAAACATTATTGGGAGAATATCTGCACGCTTCTTGGAGGAAATGTAAGTAAGCAATATATATATATATATATATAAATTAGTATACAGGGAGGAGCACACCCTATACAAGTCCAAATGCCCTTGGTGCAGGTCAAAAACACTCACAGTAAATACCCCCACCACACTGTGGGTGTTGGGATATGGTCTGTTGGTTTGTCCCCGAGGAAGAGCACAGATTGTGCTCGAAACGTTGCAATTTTTTCAATAAAACCACTTTTTCTTTTGTATCAAGTCCCTATGTGTGCGGCACTCTTTCTATTATATATATATATATATATATATATATATATATATATATATAGGGATTGAAATGGTACAAACTAGAATTCTCCTTGACAAAGGTATGGCTGGGTAACGTGCTGGTAGGTTGAGTAAGAGTAAAGAGTGGATCGTCAGCATAGGCACAAATTTTGCAATGGGAAGTTCCTGCCTTGATGCCCTGAATGTTTGGATTGTTTCGGATAGTTGAGAGAAGGGGTTCTAATGTTAGCCTACTGGGGCATGATCTGGCCATGTAATGGAGCCTATTGTTTCCTTTTGGGTACTATCTAGTGCTTTGTGAGATAAATATATAGTCGATTCTGTTATATGTGTCATGGCTATGTGAATAGAAGGAGCCATTTTTATCTTGGGGATGGAGAGTTCTCCGGCTATCTAGTAGTTGAAGCCAATGTAGTTGTTGTTTAAGCCTTTTAATTTGTTTCAATGGGAGGGATGATGTTCCAGAGGAGCAGTCTAGATTGGGTTCGAGTGGGGTGTTGAAATCCCCCCATACTATTACCATCAATTCCGCAAACAGAAGCAGCAAATCATGGATCTTATTCATGATATCAGTCTGCTCTGTGTCAGGTAGGTAGATTGAGGCAAATGTGTACGTAAGGGAGTTCAGTTTCCCTTTGAGAAATGTGTCGTTTCCCTGAGGGTCTGTTTTGGCAGCTCTAATCTCTAATTGTAAGTTATTAGTGGGGACAATGGCTGTGCCTCTGACTTTTGTAGATTGTGGGGGGCTGTGTATGATAGTGGAATCAGATTTGTCATAGCATTTCGGTATCTGATTGGTCTTGTAATGTGTCTCCTGGATCAGCGCAACCTGTATCTTTTTAGCTTTGAATTCTTGCAACAAGGCTGTCCTTTCCCAAGGTGAGTTCCATCCATTTGCATTGATAGTGTAGTTGTGGGTGAGAGTTTGGGTTTGGGATAACGCATTATAGATTGTTCCTTCCAACTGGGGGGGAGATATAAGAAGGTCAGGAGAGAAGGGGGGTGAAGAAAAATGGGATATGTACTTTGGGTGGAGAGGGAGTAAGAAATATAATAACTGGGGGGAAATGAAAACCACTAGAGAAACTGGTATGAAATGTTAGGCATCCCTCAGTGATTATAACTGTTTGCCCAATACCCGGGCTCCGGTGCTCCTGTTCACTAAAACTGCACAACCCCAGGGTATTTCTGAAGAAGCTCATTGTCACCGTCTTTTTTGGCTTCTTTTGCCTTCAGTTAGATGCAAAAAGCCTGCCCAAATGGAATGACTGAGTGTATCAACAGCAGAGAGATTTGGAGATTGCTTGCAAATGTACATGAGGGTTTTTCTGTAAGGCTGGGATCAAAGGTTATTTATACAAGAGCATGAGTTTTGAGGCTAATGGTAGAACAGAGCCTGGCCTTAAGGTGGCCATACATCTTCAGATTTGCTCGCTTGACGACATCGGGTGGGCGATATCGGGCGAATCCAGGCTAATTCGGTTGTTTGGCCCTGGGGCCAAACGATCAAATTAGAACGACGGGTATAGGAGAAGTCGGATCGGGGACCGCATCAACGAGCCAATGTGGTCCCCGATCCGACTAAATTTTTTAACTCTCCCAATCAATATCTGGCCAATTTCAGGCCAGATATCGGTCATGCAGGCCCGTCGTTGAGAACATTCAGATCTAAAGGATGGCGGAATGTTACTAAGGGTGAGATAGCCAATGCCTGTTGAGCTTTGGGCAGTTACCTTAACAAAAAAGCAACTCAAAAACAGAAAGTGAAAGTTACATTTTCTTCTCAGGAGTGGTTGCAAAGCTAATAAAAAACTGATTTTCAAGAACCAAAATGGAATAAGGAATTGCATCTGTGCCTCAGGAATACCGACTTGATTAATGATTGTGTTCTGACCAAGTTCTATTCATCACATTTATGGTTTTCTAAAACTTTCCATTTTGAAATGATTTACTGCTTCAGCTCATTTATTAAAGAACCATCAATGATCCCTTAAGCACTCCCAATAGAAGAGGCTTGAATATATGTGTCCTTTGCACTTATGCACATTGAATGCTCCTTATGCACAGTCCAAAGTTTCTTTATGATACACATGGAATTCAGCCCCAAACTGCTCCTGAACAGTTTCAAGGATCCCGCAAAGGCAAATAATGATATGGTCACAAAAAAGGGTTATGCTAATTTGTGTTGAAAAAACCTTTTGCTAATATGACTATGTTTTGTGTTATTTGTGTAGCAATAATGGGTATTTACAGGTTACCCCCTAGCAGTGAGTGCCATCTGCAACATGTGATTTTCGGAGTATAATATATTTATGTGCTAAAGGAATGGCTGACATTATAACCACAGTAGAACCCCGCTTTAACATTTCTCAGGGGACCACGTGAAGATGGACGTGTAAATTCTAGAAAAATGTTTCAAAAATCAAATCAGTTTCAGTTTAAAAAAACATAGTTTACCCACTTATTTAGACTGTAAGTTCTATGGGACAAGGATCTTTTCCCCAACTATTACTTGACATATGGCACTTAATCTTTTCTAACTGTGTATAATTGTATAATAACTGTGTTTATTGCAGTGTTTGATCCCCCATACTGTGCTCTTACTGCAAAAATCCAGAATTGTCAAACAATACAATGGCACTCAGGGCTACAAAAGGGACTAGCCCTTAATTCCAATTTTTTATTGCGGTAGTGCAACGTTTCGGGGCAACACAACCCCTTTATCAAGCATGCTTGATAAAGGGGTTGTGTTGCCCCGAAACGTTGCACTACCGCAATAAAAAATTGGAATTAAGGGCTAGTCCCTTTTGTAGCCCTGAGTGCCATTGTATTGTTTGACAATTCTGGATTTTTGGGAGGGTGCCGATCCCTCTGGCAGTGAGCACCGGGCGCTTAATTTATGGAGAGTTAAGGGTGTGCGAGAAAGGTCTCTGTTGTACTCTTACTGCAAAAAGCCACTCCTGGTAACTTAAAGAGCTAAAATTCTAACAAAAATAAAACAATTAAAAAAAAAACCTCTGTGACAAAGAATATGGTGGAAAGGCCATAGGGATTTGTTTTAGGTTTGGGGTTTTATTTGGGGTTTGTCAGAGAAATTCAAATTTACCAAATTATCATTAATAAAAAATTATTTTATTGCATAATCGGTACATTCGCATATTAACCATTTCTTCCTCACTTTACAGTCCAAGAAGGTAAATTATTAATTCCACCCCAGCTCCACTAATGTGAAGGGGGGCAGCTAACAACCCCATGGTATTCCATGACAATATTAGGGGGGGGAGGGAAAATCACTCTCCAAGCCGGTGTCTAGGTAAAAGTAGAAGAATAGCTTGAGCTGTGAGGGCAGGGTATATATCAGTGTCTGTAAGCCCTCCCATTCCCTTTCCATCAGCCTTCTCAACCAACATTAAAGGGCTTTTGCTTGTTTCTTTCTGTTGCAGATTTCTATTGCAAAAAACTTGATTTTTGCATGAAAGACAAATTTGTCGCGATTTGTCATGTAACGAAACCACAGCAATTCTGACCACGAAAATGCGCCAGCTAGATCATGTATAAGTCAATGACAGATGCCAGTAGCAAATGGGATTCTCTAAAAGCCTGCCCCTATATATTATACCCACTAATCTCTGTACTGTTCTGCTTGTCTCTTATTCTAACAGTAACCTTCAGCAGGAAGTTAAGACTTAAATAATTTCTAGTATTTCGTTTGCTTTTTTTCCCTAATCCCAGTACATTTCTGTGTGTTATGTTTCATGTAGGAGGCAAGTGCTTGGATGACCATTGCAGTGATCCTGATGCTCCGTTTATTGTTCTATGAAAAATATTTCATTACATTTTTTTACTTTCTTGTTGAAAAAAGTCCAGTTTTTGCAGCAGAACAGTTTGAGGAGCCCAAGCCAAACCAGAACTGCTTAAAAGCTCAAACCAGATTTCTCACCAACTCATCTGACATGTAAAAGGCAAGGGAAGAAAAGCACATTACAACACAGAAACAAGTGTAGCCTGCTCCATATATCAGAAACAGAAATGGGTTTATGATTTAAACATTCTCCACCCAACTCACTCCAACTTTCATTACAGATAATCAGACTGTGCAGAATCTGGTAAATGCAGGGGGGGCTTCTGTAAGATGCCATAGTCATTATATTGGCACAGGGGAGAGACAGTTTGGCATCTATAATTTAAAAGAGCACAGTGCACTGTGTATAGATAGGCTCATTCATAGCTCCTTAAGGCACACTAGTTTTCTCTTCAGTACCCATAGGAGGGGCAATATGAGGCAAGGCCAATTAAGACTCCAGGCCAGCACATAAGTTACACAAGAAACCCAAGCAGCATTATAGCATATGTACTTACCCTGCTCTGGCCTCTCCTCTTCAATAACCAACCTGCACTCAGAGACCAGACAAGAGGCAGACACCTGAGCTTTTATATCGGCACTGCTGCTACCTGCAAACACTTGGCCCCATCCTAAACAGCCAATCAACACTCTACATTTTGCACTGGTGTAGTAAGCCCATAGCAGCCAATCAGAGTTTTGCTATCATAAGTCTACAGCTAAATAATCACATGTCATTTTTAATTGGCTTCCCTCCTGCCTAAGTGAGTGCATTGACTGTAAGTTGTACATATATACATATATAGACATGGCAGGCACTCATATAGCTATAGAAGCACCTCGCCTAATTATATAGGCACAGCCTACCTTTATTGATACAGACACAACAGGGACCCCCAATATAAATCCTTATAAGAGGAGGAGGTTTGTTTGGAGAAGCTACCAATAGAGGGCATTCCCTTGGAGAACTTATATAAGAATATTTAGCAGTTGTTTTTTTCATATGTTCATTACTGAACCTCAATATTTATAAAATATTCGCAGCAATATTTATTAGGGCAAGTGAGGACCCCCACCCTGCCAAATGTGATACAGCACAGAAAGGAACACTGATGTTTACAGTAGCAGATTTCCAAGTAACTAACTGCCCCCAAATTTTTATCATTGGCACTATCTGATCTTTGCATTGGCACTGGGGCCCAGGCACAGCTGATTCCTTGCAAGCACAATCCAGGGCACAATAAGGGCACCCCCAAACAGTGTTGGACTGGCCCACAGGGATACCAGGAAAACTCCCAGTGGGCCCTCCCGCTTCTAGCCATTTGGCCTATTTCATAGTCATTCCTTACAATTCTGGGAACAAAAAGACTAAATACACAGAAGAATAGATTATAGAATGTAAAGATACAAAAACTAGGAAAATATAGAAACTGAGTAAGAAGTGGATGAAAAATAGTTTGGAGAGTGGGCCCATGGTCTAAGGTTTTCTGGTGGGCCCCTGAGGCCCCAGTCCGACACTGCCCCCAAATAAGGGCGCTACCAGACACCTTAAAGGAGTTGTTTACTTTTGAGTTAACTTTAAGTATGATGTATTATAGAGAGTAATATTCTGAGACAATTTGCAATTGGTCTTCATTTTTATTTGTAGTTTTTAAGTTATTTTACTCAGCAGCTCTGCAGTTTGGAGTTTCTGCAGCTATCTGGTTGCAAGGGTCCAAATTACCTTAATGACCATGGAACAGTTTGAATGAGATGTTGGTAAATGAATAGGAGAGGACCTGAATATAAAAACAAGTTAAAAAAGTAACAAAAAAACTAGAACTGTAGCGTAACAGAGCAATAGTTTTTTTTGGCTGCAGGGTCACTGACCAATTAAAAAATGCTTAGAATAGGCAGTCCTATAAAATACTAGAAGTTAATTTAAAGGTGACCCACCCATATAACCAGTTATATACTGATAAAGTGTTCACGACTGTTATCCAAACTGCCTCCCATTACCTCTGAAATCCCCTTTGAACCCTTATTGCTATACCCCCTGCAGTAGGTCCAAGATCACATGGAAAGTTCAAGGAATTATTCTCAACACATTTTAAATTCTCAGATTAAATTTCCAATGACCCTATGTGATTACTGTACATACTATATATGTCAATGTTATTGACATGTTTTTTCCCCCTCAAGAAACAAACAGCTGCATTCTCCTATTCCTGGCTCAGGAGTGAATATCTACTATAAATTTAATCACTGGGAAAACAAACTTTTGATTCTTTTGTTTAAAATGAAAGTATTCATGCTATATCAATAAAAATATAAATATATGCAGTTTCCCTGCAGTTTAGTTGATGTTTGCTGTGTGTTGCCCTGGCAACGAGGCCTAGCTAAGCCAGTGGGAGGGCCCAGGCCTGAATCCTGTCAGACATTTTGTTGCTGTGAAGGGGAACATTAGATTATAAGAAGGGGCAGTAGATATAGGGAGACATCACAAGGAGTCTGGATTCTCTGTTCCAGTACATTCTGCTGACAGAACAACAGGCCTCTGAGATGAACCGACACCTACGAGAGGGTGAATATTAGCTCTGATATTAGAATTTCCACTCCTATAGATCCAAGCTCTCTGGGGTTTGGGTTACCACCTGGACTGTATGTATTTTTCCAGCCTGGACAGTAAAAAGGTGCTTGATGCCAATATTATTAATAGGGAAACAAACATAAAACTATAGGAAGGCCGGTATTTTTTCCAGAAAAGTTAGCAGCTCTCCCTGTGGCTACCCGGTATGTGCCCTGCTATATGCAGTATATCCGCTAATAAGCCATGCAAGGTAAATATATACTATTAACCCATAGCAACCAATAAGACGTTTGCTTTTAAACAGGTGACTAGTAAATTCTACTTGCTGTTTGGTTGCTATGGGTTACTGCTCCTGGGCAAACGTAGCGCCTTTTATTACATAACCCCCTATGTCTGGTTTAAAAGGGAGGTGGTGGTAATTCTGTTGTCATAGTGGGTAATGTTGCCACCTGTCTGGTATTTTACCAGCCTAGCCTGTAAACATTAGGAAAACAAATGTAGGGACCCATAGGGTTAAGCTCCCTATGGTGTTATCCCTTATCTTTTCCTTATCTTTACTGTTATAGGGCAGAGCCCTCTACACTCAGGTTACAGTTATTAGGCTTTCCCTAATAGGTTTAGCACAGGTTGACCACTCCCCTTGGAGACTATATAGTGTCTTGCAAGGAGGAGTGTCTTCCTCTCTGGCTGCTGTTGTCTCGGGCTTCACACCATTGAGCCTGAGGCACAAGGCCCCAGTAAAGAGATCTATCCATTTCTGAAGTCGGGGACAGGGCCCCGTGAATGAGAACAAGCCAGCACAGTCAGAAGTATTTAATAGCACCCTCTAGGAGTGGTGAGCATAGTCAGCTTATTCAGAAAGGGCAGTCAATAGCCCCATCAAGGAGTTTGTAAAAAGGGTTTAGCCTACCCTGGCTCTGTTGTCTTTCTCTAGGGACCGGTTTAGACGCAGGATTCAGGTTAGGTGCTGTGCCACTGGACCATAGTCGACTGGAACACTCCATACTGTAACGGTCTTCATCTCAGGTATCCAGCTAATACCCTGCACATCCTCCAAGTGGGTTATACTGTTCCTAAAGTGTCACATCTGCTACTATCCGTTGTGACTAATTCTATACTGCTGTGTCTGTGAGTATATACCCTGCTGCACTATTTAAGTTGTGCCTTGTCAAATAAACCTGTACTATAGTTCATCAGCAAGAACCTTTCTGGCGTCCATTATTCTATCTGCACCACACAAGCTCTATCTAGTTGTAGTTAAACTACACACTCAGCTCCATTAATACCTCCCACTTAGCGGAGGCCCACTCCTGTGCATTAAGGTCGCATGTAACACATGCTCTATACCAATTACTAGCCCGGGGTTTTGCCATATTATAGCGAAACAAGTGTTACACAAACTTTTGATTCTTTTGTTTAAAATGAAAGTATTCATGCTATATCAATAAAAATATAAATATATGCAGTTTCCCTGCAGTTTGGTTGATATTTGCTTTGTGTTGCCCTGGCAACGAGGCCTAGCTAAGCCAGTGGGAGGGCCCAGGCCTGAATCCTGTCAGACATTTTGTTGCTGTGAAGGGGAACATTAGATTATAAGAAGAGGCAGGAGATATAGGGAGACATCACAATGAGTGCCAATATTATTAATAGGGAAACAAACATAAAACTATAGGAAGGCCGGTATTTTTTTTCCAGAAAAGTTAGCAGCTCTCCCTGTGGCTACCCGGTATGTGCCCTGCTATATGCAGTATAACCGCTAATAAGCCATGCAAGGTAAATATATACTATTAACCCATAGCAACCAATAAGACGTTTGCTTTTAAACAGGTGACTAGTAAATTCTACTTGCTGTTTGGTTGCTATGGGTTACTACTCCTGGGCAAACTTAGCGCCTTTTATTACATAAGCCCCTATGTCTGGTTTAAAATAGAGATGGTGGTAATTCTGTCGTAATAGTGGGTAATGTTGCACCTGTCTGGTATTTTACCAGCCTAGCCTGTAAACATTAGCCAATGCTAAAAGGGCAAACGTTTAAAAATATAGGAGGGCTGTTTTTTTTCTACCTTTTAAATCATTGTTCATTAGTTTCTAATTCATAAGTCTCTGCATTTGGTACTTCGCCTGCTTATTGATCCAGCTGGGACCTCCATAAGCATCACAAAGATTGCACGGGGCAAAGTTAGTTATTTATGTGTAGATACATGCCCAACATGGCTGTCCAATTTTTAATGCCTGCTGCAGACTACAATGATTTCTGTGCAACAATAGGGTTTAATACTGGCCTTCGGGTGGGGGCAGCAATGAGAGCACTTGGGGGTGCAGTGATGACGATAATAGGGTAGGGAAACGGACAGATTGGGCAGGGAAATGGGCTGTAGTGGGGAAAAGGGTGGGTGGAGCCGGAAAATGGGCAGAGTGGAGGTGAGCCTATTCTTATAAGGGTAATCAGGCAGTGGAGCCGGTGAGGAAAAAAGGGATTTATAGGGTATTACAAATTTAACGGCAGGGGGGTGATAAAGACATGGGGTGGGGAAATGGATGGGTGGAGCAGGGAAATAGGCGAAGTGGAGGTGGGTCTGTTCTTATAAGGGTAATCGGGCAGTTGAGCCGTTAAGGAAAAAAGGGATTTATAGGGTATTACAAATTTAACGGCAGGGGGGTGATAAAGACATGGGGTGGGGAAAAGGATGGGTGAAGCAGGGAAATAGGCGAAGTGGAGGTGGGTCTGTTCTTATAAGGGTAATCGGGCAGTTGAGCCGGTAAGGAAAAAAGGGATTTATAGGGCATTACAAATTTAACGGCAGGGGAGGGGGGGGATGAGGACATGGGGTGGGGAAATGGGCAGATGGGGCGGCCAGGTTTTAACCCTATATGCACCTAAACAAATTAGCTATTCTGATTATTCCAAAAAGGTGACACTGCAGCCAACATATTGGAAGTACTGGGAATGGCTGAAACTCCCCGGAGAGACTGCTCCTATTATAGTCCTGCTGCCCCTGTGTAATTACTGTGTGTGAATATGTGGAGATCAGATGTTTCGTATTCACGTTATGGATACGCACTTTTAGCTCTCCCAGCATTCCAAGGTGGTGACTGTAGGGTTACAGGGCAAGATAGTGTTGCCTCCCAGTAGGGAAGATTTAGGTGCAACACTTCCAAATCACGGAATATACAAGGGGTGGGGCTAACCAGAAAGTTTATAAGATTTGAGGCTTTTCAGGTTAAAGGAGAACTAAAACCTAACTATAGAAGTAGGCCAAGCACCAGCCAAGAAGATCTGTGCCCCCAACGATGTCCCTAGTAGCCCCCCATCTTCTTTTCTGCTGATTCCCAGCACATGCTCTGTGCCGCTTAGGGGTGACTCACAATATACTGTATAAAAATGTTACTAAATGAGACTGATTAGTAATTAATACAGATAATTATTACTGAGTGGCAGCCCAGAAACCAGTGCAATTAGTATCAAAATGTAATAATCAGCCCTGTAGCATCAGCTTATATTACAGACCAACCCCATTTTCTGCTTGATCATTTGAGACGACCCCTAAGCTCAGCTTTTCAACAGTTGCTCAGAGCCCACTGAGCATGTGCAGTGTCGCAGACACTTTTCAAGATGGTAACCCTCTGTGACAAGTTTAAAATCCTAAATCATGGCTGCTATTGAGATGCTGAAACTTTAGGCTGGCACAATAACTTCTGTATATAAAATGTGGAATTTTAGTCATATTCACTTTTAGGGTTTAGTTCTTCTTTATGTGCATACACATAACCAGAAATACGTAGCTTTTTTATTATAAGAGAGTTATAGCATCAACTGCAACTGGGCAAATGGTCATGGTGGCACTTTATACCTGTGGTGCCGGTCCTGTGGGCCTTCAGTTGTTGAACAGCACCAGAAACCTACTAAGAACTAAAGTCTAATGTGAATTAACTATACCAGTGCTGTCCACCTGGCGGCCCCCCTCTGTTTGGCCCCCCACCTGTCTGGCTGCTTTGATGGCTTACTCTTGTTTAAGCTTTAAATGGTATCAGTACTGTGATTAACTGCCTCTCCTGCATGGTTCTCACCTCAGATTCAGGCTGTAATCCCCCTGTATTGTTTAAATATGTAATCCCCTGTGTTGTTCACACCTTTTAATCTCTGTATTGTTCACACCTCAGACACCCACAAATAATCCCTGCACACTACAAAAAGAACATATACTGAGGTGGTACTGCAATTAAAAAGTTTTTTAATATATAGTTATTGTGCAGACTGTAGGAGCAGTGCCAGCATTGTGTCACTGTATGCTGCCTGGGTGTGCCATAGGGCAGGCAGAGTATGGCACACACAGGCCAAGTATGGCACAAACCAGCCAAGAATGGCACACACTGTCAAAGTATGGCACACACAGGCAGAGTAGGGAAGGCAGAGTATGGCACACACAGGCAGGGTAGGGCAGGCAGAGTATGGCACACACAGGCAGAGTAGGGAAGGCAGAGTATGGCACACACAGGCAGGGTAGGGCAGGCAGAGTATGGCACACACAGGCAGGGTAGGGCAGGCAGAGTATGGCACACACAGGCAGGGTAGGGCAGGCAGAGTATGGCACACACAGGCAGGGTAGGGCAGGCAGAGTATGGCACACACAGGCAGGGTAGGGAAGGCAGAGTATGGCACACACAGGCAGGGTAGGGAAGGCAGAGTCTGGCACACACAGGCAGGGTAGGGAAGGCAGAGTATGGCACACACAGGCAGGGTAGGGAAGGCAGAGTATGGCACACACAGGCAGGGTAGGGAAGGCAGAGTCTGGCACACACAGGCCAAGTATGGCACAAACCAGCCAAGAATGGCACACACTGTCAAAGTATGGCACACAGGGCCGGATTTCACTTGGCGGCGCCCCGAGGCTGCCCACGCGAGTGCGCATGCGCAATCGCGCGGCGCCCTCTCCCCCTGAGTGCGCATGCGCATTCGCGCATTTAAACTCCCATACGGAGCAGTGGGGAGAGGTCCCGACTGCTCCGTATGGGAGCCAAATTTTAAAAATTCTGTTGCGGTGGGGCGGCATGCCGCCCCTAAGCTTGTGCCGCCCTTTCCACAAATCCGGGCCTGATGGCACACACAGGCAGGGTAGGGCAGGCAGAATATGGCACACACAGGCAGGGTAGGGCAGGCAGAATATGGCACACACAGGCAGGGTAGGGAAGGCAGAGTATGGCACACACAGGCAGGGTAGGGAAGGCAGAGTATGGCACACACAGGCAGGGTAGGGAAGGCAGAGTATGGCACACACAGGCAGGGTAGGGAAGGCAGAGTCTGGCACACACAGGCCAAGTATGGCACAAACCAGCCAAGAATGGCACACACTGTCAAAGTATGGCACACACAGGCAGGGTAGGACAGGCAGAGTATGGCACACACAGGCAGGGTAGGGAAGGCAGAGTATGGCACACACAGGCAGGGTAGGGAAGGCAGAGTATGGTACACACAGGCAGGGTAGGGAAGGCAGAGTATGGCAGGTTTTTTTGCTGTACTACAACCATTAATATGGGTATGGTCATGTGATAACATGGGTGTGGTTTCAAGTGGGTGCTGTTTCAAAAAGGGGAGTGGTCAAAACTGGCTTCCATTATCGGCCCTCCACCACGTAGGTTCGCAAAAATTCCGGCCCTCAGTACCACAAAAGTTGGACAGCACTGAAATATACAATAAATTGTATGCAAGTGTTAATACCCTTTGCCCATGGGAGCCGACATGAACGCTGAAAATATGGAAAATAAATCAAGGCCAATATATCCCCTGTGGGTCCTCACTGCCATTTGTGTCACCAAACTTTATATTATTGGAAATCTGGTAATTATTATTATTTTATTTTAGTGAAATTCACAGGTGTCAGGAAGAAGCAAGAAGTCTCACAGAGAGGCTTTAAGAGGCAAAGGCAACGCTGGAGACTTAGGTATTATTCACACAATTTCATTTCCAATATGTGAAAGATTTGCTAATTTTATCATTTTAAGACCCCCCACCCCCGAAAAAAACATATGGAATTGGACATTACGTTTAACACTTATTATTTCTAGATACGTAAATACTACTGTAAATGATAAGGATATTAGCAGTCACTGAGGGGTTCTGTGACCATATAAAGGCACAAGGCTGCAGGCTGAGTTATACAGGGAACTCTGAGTATCACTCATGTATTATAAGGGATAATGTACCCCCTACTGTAAATGATAAGGATATTAGCAGTCACTGAGGGGTTCTGTGCCCATATAAAGGCACAAGGCTGCAGGCTGAGTTATACAGGGAACTCTGAGTGTTACTCATGTATTATAAGGGGGAATGTACCCCCTACTGTAAATGATAAGGATATTAGCAGTCACTGAGGGGTTCTGTGACCATATAAAGGTACAAGGCTGCAGGCTGAGTTATACAGGGAACTCTGAGTATCACTCATGTATTATAAGAGATAATGTACCCCCTACTGTAAATGATAAGGATATTAGCAGTCACTGAGGGGTTCTGTGACCATATAAAGGCACAAGGCTGCAGGCTGAGTTATACAGGGAACTCTGAGTGTTACTCATGTATTATAAGGGGGAATGTACCCCCTACTGTAAATGATAAGGATATTAGCAGTCACTGAGGGGTTCTGTGACCATATAAAGGCACAAGGCTGCAGGCTGAGTTATACAGGGAACTCTGAGTGTTACTCATGTATTATAAGGGATAATGTACCCCCTACTGTAAATGATAAGGATATTAGCAGTCACTGAGGGGTTCTGTGACCATATAAAGGCACAAGGCTGCAGGCTGAGTTTTACAGGGAACTCTGAGTATCACTTATGTATTATAAGGGATAATGTACCCCCTACTGTAAATGATAAGGATATTAGCAGTCACTGAGGGGTTCTGTGACCATATAAAGGCACAAGGCTGCAGGCTGAGTTATACAGGGAACTCTGAGTGTTACTCATGTATTATAAGGGATAATGTACCCCCTACTGTAAATGATAAGGATATTAGCAGTCACTGAGGGGTTCTGTGCCCATATAAAGGCACAAGGCTGCAGGCTGAGTTTTACAGGGAACTCTGAGTATCACTTATGTATTATAAGGGATAATGTACCCCCTACTGTAAATGATAAGGATATTAGCAGTCACTGAGGGGTTCTGTGACCATATAAAGGCACAAGGCTGCAGGCTGAGTTATACAGGGAACTCTGAGTATCACTCATGTATTATAAGGGGGAATGTACCCCCTACTGTAAATGATAAGGATATTAGCAGTCACTGAGGGGTTCTGTGCCCATATAAAGGCACAAGGCTGCAGGCTGAGTTATACAGGGAACTCTGAGTATCACTCATGTATTATAAGGGATAATGTACCCCCCCTGTAAATGATAAGGATATTAGCAGTCACTGAGGGGTTCTGTGCCCATATAAAGGCACAAGGCTGCAGGCTGAGTTTTACAGGGAACTCTGAGTATCACTTATGTATTATAAGGGATAATGTACCCCCTACTGTAAATGATAAGGATATTAGCAGTCACTGAGGGGTTCTGTGACCATATAAAGGCACAAGGCTGCAGGCTGAGTTATACAGGGAACTCTGAGTATCACTCATGTATTATAAGGGATAATGTGCCCCCTACTGTAAATGATAAGGATATTAGCAGTCACTGAGGGGTTCTGTGACCAGATGAAGGCACAAGGCTGCAGGCTGAGTTTTACAGGGAACTCTGAGTATCACTTATGTATTATAAGGGATAATGTACCCCCTACTGTAAATGATAAGGATATTAGCAGTCACTGAGGGGTTCTGTGATCATATAAAGGCACAAGGCTGCAGGCTGAGTTTTACAGGGAACTCTGAGTATCACTTATGTATTATAAGGGATAATGTACCCCCTACTGTAAATGATAAGGATATTAGCAGTCACTGAGGGGTTCTGTGCCCATATAAAGGCACAAGGCTGCAGGCTGAGTTATACAGGGAGCTCTGAGTATCACTCATGTATTATAAGGGATAATGTACCCCCCCCCTGTAAATGATAAGGATATTAGCAGTCACTGAGGGGTTCTGTGCCCATATAAAGGCACAAGGCTGCAGGCTGAGTTATACAGGGAGCTCTGAGTATCACTCATGTATTATAAGGGATAATGTACCCCCCCTGTAAATGAAAAGGATATTAGCAGTCACTGAGGGGTTCTGTGCCCATATAAAGGCACAAGGCTGCAGGCTGAGTTATACACGGAACTCTGAGTATCACTCATGTATTATAAAGGATAATGTACCCCTACTGTAAATGATAAGGATATTAGCAGTCACTGAGGGGTTCTGTGCCCATATAAAGGCACAAGGCTGCAGGCTGAGTTATACAGGGAGCTCTGAGTATCACTCATGTATTATAAGGGATAATGTACCCCCCCCTGTAAATGAAAAGGATATTAGCAGTCACTGAGGGGTTCTGTGCCCATATAAAGGCACAAGGCTGCAGGCTGAGTTATACACGGAACTCTGAGTATCACTCATGTATTATAAAGGATAATGTACCCCTACTGTAAATGATAAGGATATTAGCAGTCACTGAGGGGTTCTGTGCCCATATAAAGGCACAAGGCTGCAGGCTGAGTTTTACAGGGAACTCTGAGTATCACTTATGTATTATAAGGGATAATGTATTATAAGGCTGATTTGCGAAGTGTAAAAATAGGAGCAAATTGCACAAAATGGGCAAAATTTCCAATTCTTTTGCACTTTGCATCTACCTGCCATACTTTTCTTTGCTGCAGGTCTCTACAATCTGTTCTGAAGCAAAAATCCCTGCTTCTTCCCAGCAGGTATTTGGTGTTTTAGATATTTTCAGTATATACTTCAGTGTTGTCAAACATATGACCATCTAATTGTTATTATGGTACAACTCCCAGCATCCCTCTGACATTTTAACACCTTTTTGTAGTGATCTGATCAGGGACTGTTATCCAAACTGCCTCCCATTACCTCTGAAATCCCCTTTGAACCCTTATTGCTATACCCCCTGCAGTAGGTCCAAGATCACATGGAAAGTTCAAGGAATTATTCTCAACACATTTTAAATTCTCAGATTAAATTTCCAATGACCCTATGTGATTACTGTATATACTATATATGTCTATGGTATTGATAGACATGAAGAAGGAAGTTTTTTCCAAGCCCCCTCAAGAAACAAACAGCTGCATTCTCCTATTCCTGACTGAGGAGTGAATATCTACTATAAATTTAATCACTGGGAAAACAAACTTTTGATTGTTTTGTTTAAAATGAAAGTATTCATGCTATATCAATAAAAATATAAATATATGCAGTTTCCCTGCAGTTTAGTTGATGTTTGCTGTGGGTTGCCCTGGCAACGAGGCCTAGCTAAGCCAGTGGGAGGGCCCAGGCCTGAATCCTGTCAGACATTTTGTTGCTGTGAAGGGGAACATTAGATTATAAGAAGGGGCAGGAGATATAGGGAGACATCACAAGGAGTTTGGATTCTCTGTTCCAGTACATTCTGCTGACAGAACAACAGGCCTCTGAGATGAACCGACACCTACGAGAGGGTGAATATTAGCTCTGATATTAGAATTTCCACTCCTATAGATCCAAGCTCTCTGGGGTTTGGCTTACCACCTGGACTGTATGTATTTTACCAGCCTGGACAGTAAAAAGGTGCTTGATGCCAATATTATTAATAGGGAAACAAACATAAAACTATAGGAAGGCCGGTATTTTTTTCCAGAAAAGTTAGCAGCTCTCCCTGTGGCTACCCGGTATGTGCCCTGCTATATGCAGTATAACCGCTAATAAGCCATGCAAGGTAAATATATACTATTAACCCATAGCAACCAATAAGACGTTTTCTTTTAAACAGGTGACCAGTAAATTCTACTTGATGTTTGGTTGCTATGGGTTACTGCTCCTGGGCAAACGTAGCGCCTTTTATGACATAACCCCCTATGTCTGGTTTAAAACAGAGGTGGTGGTAATTCTGTTGTCATAGTGGGTAATGTTGCCACCTGTCTGGTATTTTACCAGCCTAGCCTGTAAACATTAGCCAATGCCAAAAGGGCAAACGTTTAAAAATATATGAGGGCTGCTTTTTTTTTATTCTTTTTAAATCCTTGTTTATCAATTTCCAGTAATTCATAAGTCTCTGTGTGTAACTGTAACGAGTCTGTGCATTGGTGGAGCTGCATTTGGTACTTCGCCTGCTTATTGATCCAGCTGGGACCTCCATAAGCATCACAAAGATTGCACGGGGCAAAGTTATTTATGTGTAGATACATGCCCAACATGGCTATCCAATTTTTAATGCCTGCTGCAGACTACAATGATTTCTGTGCAACAATAGGGTTTTATACTGGCCTTCGGGTGGGGGCAGCAATGAGAGCACTTGGGGGTGCAGTGATGACGATAATAGGGTAGGGAAACGGACAGATTGGGCAGGGAAATGGGCTGTAGTGGGGAAAAGGGTGGGTGGAGCCGGAAAATGGGCGAAGTGGAGGTGAGCCTATTCCTATAAGGTGAGGAAAAAAGGGATTTATAGGGTATTACAAATTTACTGGCAGGGGGGTGATAAAGACGTAGAGTGGGGAAATGGATGGGTAGAGTAGGGATATGGGCAGAATGGAGGTGGGCCTGTTCTTATAAGGGTAATCAGGCAGTGGAGCCGGTAAGGAAAAAAGGGATTTATAGGGCATTACAAATTTAACGGCAGGGGGGTGATAAAGACATGGGGTGGGGAAATGGATGGGTGGAGCAGGGAAATAGGCGAAGTGGAGGTGGGTCTGTTCTTATAAGGGTAATCGGGCAATTGAGCCGGTAAGGAAAAAAGGGATTTAGGGTATTACAAATTTAACGGCAGGGGGGTGATAAAGACATGGGGTGGAGAAATGGGTGGGTTGAGCAGGGAAATAGGCGAAGTGGAGGTGGGTCTGTTCTTATAAGGGTAATCGGGCAATTGAGCCAGTAAGGAAAAAAGGGATTTAGGGTATTACAAATTTAACGGCAGGGGGGTGATAAAGACATGGGGTGGAGAAATGGGTGGGTTGAGCAGGGAAATGGGCAGAGTGGAGCTGGGTCTGTTCTTATAAGGGTAATCGGGTAGTGGAGCCGATGAGGAAAGAAAGGGATTTATAGGGTATTATAAATTAACCAGGAGAGGAGAGGGGCAATGAGGACATTGAGTGGGGAAATGGGCAGATGGGGCGGCCAGGTTGTAACCCTATATGCACCTTAACTAATTAGCTATTCAGCATGGAGATTATTCCAAAAAGGTGACACTGCAGCCAACATATTGGAAGTACTGGGAATGGCTGAAACTCCCCGGAGTGACTGCTCCTATTATAGTCCTGCTGCCCCTGTGTAATTACTGTGTGTGAATATGTGGAGATCAGATGTTTCGTATTCACGTTATGGATACGCACTTTTAGCACTCCCAGCATTCCAAGGTGGTGACTGTAGGGTTACAGGGCAAGATGGTGTTGCCTCCCAATAGGCAAGATTTAGGGGCAACACTTCCAAATCAAGGAATATATAAGGGGTGGGGCTAACCAGGAAGTTGATAAGATTTGGGGCTTTTCAGGTTAAAGGAGAACTAAAGCCTAACTAAAGAAGTAGGCCAAGTACCAGCCCAAGGCAATCACTGCCCTTTAGCGGTGAAGATCTGTGCCCCCAAAGATGTCCCTAGTAGCCCCCCATCTTCTTTTCTGCTGATTCCCAGCACATGCTCTGTGCCGCTTAGGGGCGACTCACAATATACAGTACTGTATAAAAATGTCAGAAAAAGAGGCTGATTAGTAATTAATACAGATAATTTTTACTGAGTGGCAGCCCAGAAACCAGTGCAATTAGCATCAGAATGTAATAATCAGCCCTGTAGCATCAGCTTATATTACAGACCAACCTCATTTTCTGCTTGATCATTTGAGACGACCCCTAAGCTCAGCTTTTCAACAGTTGCTCAGAGCCCACTGAGCATGTGCAGTGTCGCAGACACTTTCCAAGACGGTAACCCTCTGTGACAAGTTTAAAGTCCTAAATCATGGCTGCTATTGAGATGCTGAAACTTTAGGCTGGCGCAATAACTTCTGTATATAAAATGTGGCATTTTTAGTCATATTAATCCCTTAAGTGCATAAACATAACCAGAAATAGGTAGCTTTTTATTATAAGAGAGTTATAGCACCAACTGCAACTGGGCAAATGGTCCTGGGGGCACTTTATACCTGTGGTGCCGGTCCTGTGGGCCTTCAGTTGTTGAACAGCACCAGAAACCTACTAAGAACTAAAGACTAATGTGAATTAACTATACAATAAATTGTATGCAAGTGTTAATACCCTTTGCCCATGGGAGCCAACATGAACGCTGGAAAATAAATCAAGGCCAATATATCCCCCATGGGTCCTCACTGCCATGTGTCACCAAACTTTATATTATTGAAAATATGGTAATTATTATTATTTTATTTTAGTGAAATCAGAAATTCACAGGTGTCAGGAAGAAGCAAGAAGTCTCACAGGGAGGCTTGAAGAGGCAAAGGCAACGCTGGAGACCAAGGTATTATTCACACAATTTTATTTCCAATGTGTGAAAGATGCACTCAGATTAAACCTAAACTTTTATTCTTGCCATAAAAATGTGTAAAACTATGAGTAAAAGAGGTAGACTTGGTCTTAATCCACCATCAACCACAGGGCAAATTTCACCTTTTATCACACAGCTGTTAACCAAAAACTGTTGCATTTTCTAATTTTATGATTTTCTAAAATATTTTTAGGTACGTTTGGGAAGAAATGCAACAATGAATGGATATTGTTTATGATGTGAGGTGTTCTGTGACCATATAAATGCACAAGGCTTGAGGCTGAGTTATACAGGGAACTCTGAGTATCACTCATTTATTCTAAGGGATAATGTACCCCCTACTGTAAATGATAAGGATATTAGCAGTCACTTTATGACCATATGAAGGCACAAGGCTGCAGGCTGAGTTATACAGGGAACTCTGAGTATCACTCATGTATTATAAGGGATAATGTACCCCCTACTGTAAATGATAAGGATATTAGCAGTCACTGAGGGGTTCTGTGCCCATTTAAAGGCACAAGGCTGCAGGCTGAGTTATACAGGGAACTCTGAGTATCACTCATGTATTATAAGGGATAATGTACCCCCCACTGTAAATGATAAGGATATTAGCAGTCACTGAGGGGTTCTGTGCACATATAGAAGCCCATTGACTGCAGGGCTTATTATTATTATTCAAACTCCAGCCCTGATTTCGCTGATCTTGTCCCCAAAATCCTTTGCACAAATCAGTATCAGGCAGCATTTTTATTTTCTGTAGCATATTCTGCTAATCTCCGACAGCTCATTCATTCCCTCGCTCCTTTTCTGCTCAGTGAAATGAATTATTTATAATTGGGCTTTGGGTTTTATGATTCTTTGCTTTATGACTTCCATTCAGCACAAACACTCCCTTCCCTCCCTGTTAGTGCCCAGCCTGGTGTGTCCATTAATAGTCTGTTGGAATAATGGCTTTAATGTGTCACTAAGTAGCCCTGGTTCCTATGTATTCTGCCCCCTTCACTGCACGGGGGGGGGGGCTGTTACTTTCACTTATACCCTCCCTGCACAGAAGTGGCACTTAATTGTCATCTTGTATCCACTAAAATGCTTCCAACCTTAACCTATATTTATTTAAAGGGACACCATCATGATATTTATGGGGGACTTTGTATATCTAGCTAATAATTCCCTCTTTTAACCTTTTATTCTCAGTCCAACACATGTATTTGTAGCTGTAATATTGGTGTGTAGGCTCCATCTCAGTGCATTGTGCCTGAGTCTGAGCTTTCAGCCAGCGCTACACATTAGAACTGCTTTCAGCCTATTGTTTCTCCTACTCCCATGTAACTGGAGGAGTCCCAAGTCGGACTTGGATTTCTTACTATTGAGTGCTATTCTGATACCTACTGGGAGCTGCTATCTTGCTCCCTTCCCATTGTTCTGCTGATCAGCTGCTGGGGGTGAGGGGGGGGGATATCACTCCAACTTGCAGCGCAGCAGTAAAGTATGCCTGAGTCTGAGCTTTCAGGAGGAGCCGGCGCTACACATTAGAACTGCTTTCAGCTAACCTATTATTTCTCCTACTCCCATGTAACTGGAGGAGTCCCAAGCCGGACTTCCACTTAGCGAAGGCCCATTCTGGGTGAGAGAGTCCAGTGTAACCCATGTTCTACTGGTACTAATCTGGGAAGGCAGTGATTGTGCTGACAATGAGGTTACAATACATTAAAAATCCCACAGTCCCTGAGAGCAATGCACACAATGTGCTTATTATCTTATAATGCCGCTAATTACAACATTATAAGTTACAAAATATATGTTCTTTTTAAAATAACTCTGGCTTTGTGCCGATGCTGAAGCTTTTACAGTCGCTGCAATAATCCTCTACTGCCATCTAGAGGTACCGAATGAGAATACATTGAATACTGACCGGGTTGGCTGGGTATTGGGCTGGGAACAATTAATTATTGTTAAAACTTGACAAATTCGAGTTTAAATGGAAGTTTATTTCCATGAATCGTCTTTATTTTTCCCAAACGGGAATTGCTCCAGCAGCCATTTAAGGAGCATTGGGGCTCATTCTTGGAAAAAAATAATGGTGTTGATTCACTAAAGTGCGATAAATTTTATCGCACGTTTTTTTTTGTTAATTTGCGCGCATGCAATATCGCGCGTAAATTAGCGCAAGTATGCTTATAGTGAATCGTGCGTTGTCGCGAAAATTTAGATGCCATAAAATTTTTACCGCACGCTATAAATAGCGCACGTTTTAACGCACTTTAGTGAATCAGCCCTAATGTGTTTAAGTTTCACTTGAAACTGGGTGAAATAGAAACAATGAAGTGATTAACTTCCCCATTAAACCGGGTGAAATAGAAACCAATTAAGTAATTACTACAATTCTAAGGCTCCATAGGACTCAGTGGCACTCGACAGATCAAACCTGCCGAATTTTTTTTTTTTTTATTACAAAAAAAGTTAACTAAATGTTAACCTGCCTGGTTGATATCTGGCCAATTGTAGGGCAGATGCTGGTTGGGTAGGCCTGTAGGTGGAGCCCATACACAGGCAGATAAGCTGCCGAATTGCTCTTAAATCTACCCGTGTATGGCCGCCTTAATTTGTCTGACGGAACAACTGTGCCAAGGGCAGAATGCCACTAAATAGGGGGCAATTCCATGTAAATAACTATCACTAAACAACCTGAGCAGATAAGGAAAGTGAATGGGCATTGGCCAGATATCTGTCAGACGGTTTAGGGCTCCATTGTCCATTCATATCCCCCTACTATCTCCATCTGACCCTGCTATTTCCATCTTGCCCCTGCTGTATCCATCTTGCACTACTGTCTTCATTTTGTCCTACTGTCTCCCTCTTGCCTTACTGTATTCATCTTGCACTACTGTCTCCCTCTTGCCCTACTGTCTCCATCTTGCCCTACTGTCTCCATCTTGCCCTACTGTCTCCATCTTGTTCTACTGTCTCGATCTTGCCCTACTGTCTCCATCTTGTTCTACTGTCTCCATCTTGCCCTACTGTCTCCATCTTGTTCTACTGTCTCCATCTTGCCCTACTGTCTCCATCTTGTTCTACTGTCTCCAACTTGCCCAGCTGTTCCCTTCTTGCCCTACAGTCGCCATCTTGCCCTACTGTCTCCATCTTGCCCTACTTTCTCCACCTTGCCCTACTGTCTCCATCTTGTTCTACTGTCTCCATCTTGCCCTATTGTCTCCATCTTGTTCTACTGTCCCCATCTTGCCCTACTGTCTCCAACTTGCCCTACTGTCTCCATCTTGTTCTACTGTCTCCATCTTGCCCTACTGTCTCCATCTTGTTCTACTGTCTCCAACTTGCCCTACTGTCTCCATCTTGTTCTACTGTCTCCAACTTGCCCTACTGTCTCCATCTTGTTCTACTGTCTCCATCTTGCCCTACTGTCTCCATCTTGTTCTACTGTCTCCATCTTGCCCTACTGTCTCCATCTTGTTCTACTGTCTCCAACTTGCCCAGCTGTTCCCTTCTTGCCCTACTGTCTCCATCTTGTTCTACTGTCTCCAACTTGCCCTACTGTCTCCATCTTGTTCTACTGTCTCCATCTTGCCCTACTGTCTCCATCTTGTTCTACAGTCGCCATCTTGCCCTACTGTCTCCATGTGACCCAATTGTCACCACCGTTTCCTACAGTCACCATCTTTTCTTACTTTCCCCAACTCGTATCATTTTTACCTACAATTACCACCTTCCCTTACTGCCCCCCCTTGCCTACTGTTCCCTGGGCCTGCTGTGGTTACATTTATGAAAGGCAAAAGATTGAAGCATTTGGTAACTCCTCATATTCTGGGATGTTATGGAAAAGTAATCCACAAGACGTGGATATTATGGTTGGACCATATGCACCATATTCATTGCAGAATGTAGCGTGTCTGTATCATAGGAATATCTCACAGGCTTAATATCATGTTTTTGTTTCCCTGTTACAGAAGAAACAGAACAACGGGCAGAAGACTGGGCAGGTTCTACACAGGGCAAGGAGACTCTGGAATAATCTCTGTGATGGGGAAGGGCAGGCAGGGATCTGGTCTGGGTCAGTGGGGCCCACGAGGGATGGGACCCCCCAACCCAGTCCCACCCTGCATGGCTGTACTTGCTCTATTCATTAAAGGTATTTGTGTCCAAACATGTTTTTTAGACTTTGTAGGCTTCCTCATTCCTCATTGTCTTGAGCCCCCTGGGGTTACCCTCACCGTGAGCAGGTTGATAATCCCAGGGTGCCCACAGAGGCCGCATTATGGGGTGCAACAGACTCGCTCCCAAACTATCACCCCCTAATGCCCCTTTAGCAACAAACACTGGAAGCTACAAACATTTACGCACAACATGTACAACATGTGTAATTACATTCTGTCTATCATGGCTGACACTACTGCAGAAGTAAAATAGCTGTATGTAGAAGACCTATGGCCTAAGGCTTTATGGGGGCCCCTAGTAGAGCAGAGAATTGCCCCTTACTGTTTTGGTATAAGTTTTTGCCAACATGTATTTAGGGAATATCAGTTATTGAGACTTGAAAGTGTGACTCCTACACTGACTGTATTTTACTCTGATTTTATTTGGTTTCCCATAGTTCCATGCTGCACCCACAGCCCAAGTGACAGAAAATCTTTACTGTGAACAGTGTTTTTTTAATTGCTTAATGAATATATATATATTACATGGTAATACAGGCACTCACGTATAATTCTGGGGCTAATGTGCCTGGGTGCAGTATAGCAGATATCACATAAACCATAAAGATTGATTCCGCACTCACATGACTTAAATAAAAGTGGTAATTTATTTAAGTCCTGTGAGTGCGGAATCTATCTTTATGGTTTATATTATATATATATATAAAATAATAAAGCAATATTCAAATAAACATTTAAATTGTTTTACATGTAGTTGCAAACGTAATGGCAGGTGAAGCAGTATCTGTCCCTGCACTGCTGGTTCTGACTCCCTAAACACTGTACAGATTAACAGGCCTGGGGGAGAGAACTGACTTTTCTTACATTGTTTTCCAGATACATTTATATCTAAAAGTTGCTGAACAAAAAGTAAAATCATTCAAAAACTCCAAATAATAAAAAATATAGACCAACTGCAAATAGTCTCAGAATACCAGTCCCTACATCATACTAAATTGTAAGCTCTTTGGGCAGGGCTCCTGTATCGGTTATTGATTGCTTTATATGTTACTCTGTATGTCCAATGTATGAAACCCACTTATTGTACATAGCTGTGGGATATGTTGGCGTTTTATAAATAAATGTTAATAATAATAATAATAATAATAATAAGAACCCAAAAGTGAACAACCCCTTTAAAACTAAACTCAAAAAAATAAGTTGCTGTAAACATAGCCGGAGTTTCACTCAGCATTTTTTTTTTTATATTTGCACTTTTAAGCTGCTATTATCAGGCTGTTGGCTCAACTGAAATTCAGCAACCCTAGGGTTAACTGACCACAACTTTTTTTTAGGGCTGTGGAGTCGGTAGATAAATTCTCCGACTCCGACTCCTCAGTTTCACCAAAAAATAAAAGAGCTTTAAAGTAATAAAAATATAATGCACTGTTGCCCTGCACTGGTAAAACTGGTGTGTTTGCTACAGTTACACTGCTATAATGTATATAATAAGCTGCTGTGTAGCCCCGGGGGCAGCCATTCAAGGTTGAAAAAAGTAGAAAAGGCACAGGTTACATAGCAGATAACAGACAAGTTCTGTAGAATACAATAGTGTTTTATCTGTTATCTGCTATGTGCCTGTGCCTTTTCTCCTTTGAACGGCTGCCCCCATGGCTACACAGCGTGGTATTTAAATAAACTATAGTAGGGTTTCTGTAGCAAACACCCCAGCTGTAACAGTGCAGGAATGGCTGCCCCCGGGGTTACACAGCGGGGTATTTATATAAACTATAGTAGGGTTTCTGTAGCAAACACCCCAGCTGTACCAGTGCAGGAACGGCTGCCCCCGGGGCTACACAGTGGGGTATTTATATAAACTATAGTAGGGTTTCTGTAGCAAACACCCCAGCTGTACCAGTGCAGGAATGGCTGCCCCCGGGGCTACACAGCGGGGTATTTATATAAACTATAGTAGGGTTTCTGTAGCAAACACCCCAGCTGTACCAGTGCAGGAATGGCTGCCCCCGGGGCTACACAGCGGGGTATTTATATAAACTATAGTAGGGTTTCTGTAGCAAACACCCCAGCTGTACCAGTGCAGGAACGGCTGCCCCCGGGGCTACACAGCGGGGTATTTATATAAACTATAGTAGGGTTTCTGTAGCAAACACCCCAGCTGTACCAGTGCAGGAACGGCTGCCCCCGGGGCTACACAGCGAGGTATTTATATAAACTATAGTAGGGTTTCTGTAGCAAACACCCCAGCTGTACCGGTGCAGGAACGGCTGCCCGCGGGGCTACACAGCGGGGTATTTATATAAACTATAGTAGGGTTTCTGTAGCAAACACCCCAGCTGTACCAGTGCAGGAATGGCTGCCCCCGGGGCTACACAGCGGGGTATTTATATAAACTATAGTAGGGTTTCTGTAGCAAACACCCCAGCTGTACCAGTGCAGGAACGGCTGCCCCCGGGGCTACACAGCGGGGTATTTATATAAACTATAGTAGGGTTTCTGTAGCAAACACCCCAGCTGTACCAGTGCAGGAACGGCTGCCCCCGGGGCTACACAGCAGGGTATTTATATAAACTATAGTAGGGTTTCTGTAGCAAACACCCCAGCTGTACCAGTGCAGGAACGGCTGCCCCCGGGGCTACACAGCGGGGTATTTATATAAACTATAGTAGGGTTTCTGTAGCAAACACCCCAGCTGTACCAGTGCAGGAATGGCTGCCCCCGGGGCTACACAGCGGGGTATTTATATAAACTATAGTAGGGTTTCTGTAGCAAACACCCCAGCTGTACCAGTGCAGGAATGGCTGCCCCCGGGGCTACACAGCGGGATATTTATATAAATTATAGTAGATTTTCTGAAGTAAACACACAGTGCAGGGCAGCAGTACATTATATTTTAGTTACGTTTATACACTTTCATTTTCATTTTTTGGTGTTACTGTTCCTCTAAACTATTGACTACCCATTCCCTTCACGTATACAAGTATTTCTAGGCCTGCATATTTTTTTTTCTTAATTAGTTATCAGTGAGAGTTCGGCTGGGTTCCCAGTGGGCATTGTGTTCCCTGTAACAGAGGAACCCGACGCAGTGGAGCTGCCGCACCGTAACTGTGCGTTACGTCCCATTTAGTGAAGCATACAATGAAAAGCATGCTTCATGGTCGCTCAACGTGATCGTTTATGCACTGCGTGCATTGGGCTTTATTCTTATAGCAGAGAAGTAATGAATTATGACTGTTTGTGAATTGGGACATTTAAACTTGCTTTATTTTATTTTTTTTATTCCCATTTAAAAGTTCATTTTTTGCCGACTCCGGGTACCCAAAATTGCCTCCGACTCCACAGCCCTGCGTTTTTTGACATAACCATAATTTATTTGACTGCGACTTTTTTGACACAACTGCGATTTTTTTTATTTGACTGCGACTTTTTAAAATGCCTGTGGGGCTCTGTCCCTATCTGTATGAATACGAGCTGAGCAGCAGAACAATACGCCCTGTAATAACCTTTCAGGCTGCATCATAACAAACAAACAGAACATTGTGATGTCACAATGGGCAGCAAAGTTTGTGCAGCTTCCCTGCCAAGCGAGTGTCAGAGCTGAGCTGGTTGGGTTGCAGGGCAGATCCCCTGGGAGCTGCTCTGTCCTAATCAGCTGTTTTTGCCTCCTTAAAGCCACTTTAACACCTTTAGGCTTTAAGCCTTTACCATCGAATTGCTTCGGCGCATCCTCGCTCGGCTCCATATCTGTAAGTCAGCCAATTGGTTTTATCATTCAGATATATAGAGGGAATAGGGTGTGAGCCTGGGGCTGTAGGCCTGGAATGGGCCGTCTGTGTAACTATAGAGATTACAATGTGGCAAACACGGAATTTGGGGCTTTATGGGTAATGGGTTCCTAGTGATGAGCCAATCTGCCCCATTTCATTGGCCAAATATTAGTGAAACTGCTGAAATGTTCAGGGAAAAAGCTAAAATTCTATGTAACGCGGCTACTGCGGGAATTTTGTTTACATGACCACAAATTGATTTGAAGCAACCGCAATTTATTTGACGCAACTGTGACTTTTTTTTTTTGATGCAACAGCGATTTATTTGACAAGTCTGTGACTATTTTGACGGGAACTTTTAAATATATATAATATAGTAATAGGTTTTACAGTGCCACAAAGTGATGTAGGAGTTTATAGTCTGTGGGATAAATGGCATAAGTGTATAAGTGTAAAAGTTAGTACAGGTATAGGATCCCTTATAGAGAAACCTGTTATCCAGAAAGTAAGATATAATTACCCCTTATTGGGGGCAGAAAAGCCCTATTGGGTTTATTTAATGGTTAATGATTCCCTTTTCTCTGTTATAATAAAACATTACCTGTACTTGATCCCAACTAAGATATAATTACCCCTTATTGGGGGCAGAACAATCCTATTGGGTTTATTTAATGGTTAAATGATTCCCTTTTCTCTGTTATAATAAAACATTACCTGTACTTGATCCCAACTAAGATATAATTACCCCTTATTGGGGGCAGAACAATCCTATTGGGTTTATTTAATGGTTAAATGATTCCCTTTTCTCTGTTATAATAAAACATTACCTGTACTTGATCCCAACTAAGATATAATTACCCCTTATTGGGGGCAGAACAGCCCTATTGGGTTTATTTAATGGTTAAATGATTCCCTTTTCTCTGTAATAATAAAACAGTACCTGTACTTGATCCCAACTAAGATATAATTACCCCTTATTGGGGGCAGAAAAGCCCTTAAACAGGTTTTATTATTACAGAGAAAAGGGAATCATTTAACCATGAAATAAACCCAATAGGGCTGTTCTGCCCCCAATAAGGGGTAATTATATCTTAGTTGGGATCAAGTACAGGTACTGTTTTATTATTACAGAGAAAAAGCAAATCATTCTTCAATATCTGAATTATTTGCTTATAATGGAGTCTATGGGAGATGACCTTCCTGTAATTTAGAACTTTCTGGATAGCTAGTTTCCAGATAAGGGATCCCATACCTGTATTATGAAACTCTGAGTTCTAGGACAAGGAAGAACCTCACCAGGGGGCTGTAAGGTGCCACAGACAGTCACTATTTATTGGGCTTGGGGGGCTCTTTGTGCCTCTTGGTACTGGGAATGCCAGGGGGGGGGCTGTTTGTGCCTCTGGGTACTGGGAATGCCAGGGGAGGCTGTTTCTGCCTCTAGGTACTGGGAATGCCAGGGGGGACTGTTCGTGCCTCTGGGTACTGGGAATGCCAGGGGGGCCTGTAAGGTGCCACAGACTGTCACTATTTATTGGGCTTGGGGGCTCTTTGTGCCTCTTGGTACTGGGAATGCCAGGGGGGGGCTGTTTGTGCCTCTGGGTACTGGGAATGCCAGGGTAGGCTGTTTCTGCCTCTAGGTACTGGGAATGCCAGGGGGGACTGTTCGTGCCTCTGGGTACTGGGAATGCCAGGGGGGCTGTAGGTGCCACAGACAGTCACTATTTATTGGGCTGGGGGGGCTGTTTGTTGCTCTGGGTACTGGGAATGCCAGGGGGGCTATAAGGTGCCACAGACAGTCACTATTTATTGGGCTGGGGGGGGGGGGCTGTTTGTGCCTCTGGGTTCTGGGAATGCCAGGGGGGCTTTAAGGTGCCATTGACAGTCACTATTTATTGGGCTGGGGGGAGCTTTTTTTTTCCTCTGGGTAATGGGAATGCCAGGGGGACTTTAAGGTGCCATAGACAGTCACTATTTATTGGGCTGGGGGGCTGTTTGTGTCTCTGGGTACTGGGAATTCCAGGGGGGCTATAGGGTGCCACAGACAGGCACTATTTATTGGGCTGGGGGGGGGGGCTGTTTGTGCCTCTGGGTACTGGGAATGCCAGGGGGTTTGTCAGGTGCCACAGACAGTCACTATTTTTTTGCCTGGGGGGGGCTGTTTTTGCCTCTGCGTCCTGGGAATGCCAGGGGGGATTTAAGATGCAACAGATAGTCACTATTTATTGGGCTGGGGGGGGCTGTTTGTGCCTCTGGGTTCTGGGAATGCCAGGGGGGCTTTTAGGTGCCATTGACAGTCACTATTTATTGGGCTGGGGGGGGCTTTTTTTTCCCTCTGGGTACTGGGAATGCCAGGGTGGCTGTAAGGTGCCATAGACAGTCACTATTTATTGGGCTGGGGGGGGCTGTTTGTTCCTCTTGGTACTGGGAATGCCAGGGGGGCTTTTAGGTGCCATTGACAGTCACTATTTATTGGGCTGGGGGGGGCTTTTTTTTTCCTCTGGGTACTGGGAATGCCAGGGGGGCTTTAAGGTGCCACAGACAGTCACTATTTATTGGGCTGGGGGGGGGGGCTGTTTGTTCCTCTGGTACTGGGAATGCCAGGGGGGTTTTAAGGTGCCACAGACAGTCACTATTTTTTGGGCTGGGGGGGCTGATTGTAACTCTGGGTACTGGGAATGCCAGGGGGGCTGTAAAGTGCCAGAGACAGTCACTATTTATTGGGCTGGGGGGCTGTTTGTTCCTCTGGGTACTGGGAATGCCAGGGGGGCTATAAGGTGCCACAGACAGTCACTATTTATTGGGCTGGGGGGGCTGTTTGTTCCTCTGGGTACTGGGAATGCCAGGGGGGCTATAAGGTGCCACAGACAGTCACTATTTATTGGGCTGGGGGGGCTGTTTGTGCCTCTGGGTACTGGGAATGCCAGGGGGGCTATAAGGTGCCACAGACAGTCACTATTTTATTGGGCTGGGGGGCTGTTTGTTCCTCTGGGTACTGGGAATGCCAGGGGGCTATAAGGTGCCACAGACAGTCACTTTTTATTGGGCTGGGGGGGACTGTTTGCGCCTCTGGGTACTGGGAATGCCAGGGGGGCTTTAAGGTGCCACAGACAGTCACTATTTATTGGGCTGGGGGGGGCTGTTTGTTCCTCTGGGTACTGGGAATGCTAGGGGGGCTGTAAGGTGCCACAGACTGTCACTATTTATTGGGCTGGGGGGGCCTGTTTTTGCCTCTGCGTCCTGGGAATGCCAGGGGGGATTTAAGATGCCACAGATAGTCACTATTTATTAGGCTGGGGGGGGGGGCTGTTTGTGCCTCTGGGTTCTGGGAATGCCAGGGGGGCTGTAAGTTGCCAACAGACAGTCACTATTTATTGGGCTGGGGGGGGGGGGGCTTTTTGTGCCTCTGGGTACTGGGAATGCCAGGGGTTCTATAAGGTTCCAGAGACAGTCACTATTTATTGGGCTGTGGGGGGCTGTTTGTGCCTCTGGGTACTGGGAATGCCAGGGGGGCTGTAAGGTGCAACAGACAGTCACTATTTATTGAGCTAGGGGGGGGCTGTTTTTTCTCTTGGTACTGGGAATGCCAGGTGGTCTGTAAGGTGCCAGAGAAAGGCACTTTTTTTTATTTGAGGGGGCTGTTTGTGCCTCTGGGTACTGGGAATGCCACAGGGGCTGTACGGTGCCACAGACAGTCACTATTTATTGGGCTGGGGGGGGCTGTTTGTTCCTCTGGGTACTAAGAATACCAGGGGGGCTGTAAGGTGCCAGAGACAGTCACTATTTATTGGGCTGGGGGGGAGCTGTTTGCGCCTCTTGGTACTGGGAATGCCAGGGGGGCTGTAAGGTGCCACGGACAGTCACTGTTTGTTGGGTTGGGGGGGGCTGTTTGTTCCTCTGGGTACTAGGAATACAAGGGGGGCTGTAAGGTGCCAGAGACAGTCAGTATTTATTGGGCTGAGGGGGGCTGTTTGCGCCTCTTGGTACTGGGAATGCCAGGGGGGCTATAAGGTGCCACAGGCAGTCACTATTTATTGGGCTGGGTGGGCTGTTTGCGCCTCTTGGTACTGGGAATGCCAGGGGGGCTGTAAGGTGCCACAGACAGTCACTATTTATTGGGCTGGGGGGGGCTGTTTGCGCCTCTGGGTACTGGGAATGCCAGGGGGGCTGTAAGGTGCCACAGACAGTCAATATTTATTGGGCTGGGGGGGCTGTTTGCGCCTCTGGGTACTGGGAATGCCAGGGGGGCTGTAAGGTGCCACTGACAGTCACTATTTATTAGGCTGGGTGGCGCTGTTTGTGCCTCTGGGTACTGGGAATGCCAGGGGGGCTTTAAGGTGCCATAGACAGTCATTTTTTATTGGGCTGGGGGGGCTGTTTGTTCCTCTGGGTATTGGGAATTCCAGGGGGGCTGTAAGGTGCCGTAGACAGGAACTATTTATTGGGCTGTGGGGGGCTGTTTGTGCCTCTGGGTACTGGGAATGCCAGGGGGCTGTTTAAGGTTGCAACAGACAGTCACTATTTATTGAGCTAGGGGGGGGCTGTTTTTTTTCTTGGTACTGGGAATGCCAGGTGGTCTGTAAGGTGCCAGAGAAAGGCACTTTTTTTTGGCTGAGGGGGCTGTTTGTGCCTCTGGGTACTGGGAATGCCACAGGGGCTGTACGGTGCCACAGACAGTCACTATTTATTGGGCTGGGGGGGGCCTTGTTTTGTTCCTCTGGGTACTAAAAATACCAGGGGGGCTGTAAGGTGCCAGAGACAGTCACTATTTATTGGGCTGGGGGGAGCTGTTTGCGCCTCTTGGTACTGGGAATGCCAGGGGGGCTGTTAAGGTGCCACGGGACAGTCACTGTTTGTTGGGTTGGGGGGGGCTGTTTGTTCCTCTGGCGGTACTAGAATACCAAGGGGGCTGTAAGGTGCCAGAGACAGTCAGTATTTATTGGGCTGAGGGGGGCTGTTTGGCGCCTCTTGGTACTGGGAATGCCAGGGGGGTGTAAGGTGCCACAGACAGTCACTATTTATTTGGGCTGGGGTGGGCTGTTTGTGCCTCTGGTACTGGGAACTGCCAGGGGGGTGTAGTTGCCACAGGACAGTCATTATTTATTGGGGCTGGGGAGGGTTTTGTTCCTCTGGTATGCTGGGAATGCCAGGGGGGCGTTAAGGTGCCCAGGGACCAGTCACCTATTATTGGGCTGGGGGGGGCTGTTTGTGCCTCTGCCGGTTCTGGGAATGCCAGGGGGCTGTAAGGTGCCCACAGGACAGTACTATTTATTGGGCTGGGGGGGGGGCTGTTTGTGCCTCTGGGGTACTGGGAATGCCAGGGGCTGTTAAGGTGCCAGAGACAGTCACT
Source organism: Xenopus tropicalis (assembly GCF_000004195.4). Lineage (NCBI taxonomy): Eukaryota > Metazoa > Chordata > Amphibia > Anura > Pipidae > Xenopus > Xenopus tropicalis. Next base: position 196,868,964 of record NC_030677.2, on the reverse strand, counting down.
ATTTATTGGGCTGGGGGGGCTGTTTGTGCCTCTGGGGTACTGGGAATGCCAGGGGGGCTGTGAAGGTGCCACAGACAGTCACTATTTATTGGGCTGGGGGCGCTGTTTGTGCCTCTGGGTACTGGAATGCCAGGGGGGCTGTAAGGTGCCATAGACAGTCACTATTTATTGCGGCTGGTGGGGGCTGTTTGCTCTCTGGGTACTGGGAATGCCAGGGGGGCTGTAAGGTGCCACAGACAGTCACTATTTATTGGGCTGTGGGGGCTGTTTGTGCCTCTGGGTACTGGGAATTCCAGATGGGCTGTAAGGTGCCACAGACAGTCACTATTTATTGGGCTGGGGGGGCTGTTTGTGCCTCTGGGTACTGGGAATGCCAGGGGGGCTGTAAGGTGCCACAGACAGTCACTATTTATTGGGCTGGGGGGTGGCTGTTTGTGCCTCTGGGTACTGGGAATGCCAGGGGGGCTGTAAGGTGCCAGAGACAGTCACTATTTATTGGGCTGGGGGGTCTGTTTGTGCTTCTGGGTACTGGGAATGCCAGGGGGGCTGTAAGGTGCCAAAGACTGTCACTATTTATTAGGCTGGGTGGCGCTGTTTGTGCCTCTGGGTACTCGGAATGCCAGGGGGGCTTTAAGGTGCCATAGACAGTCACTATTTATTGGGCTGGGGGGGACTGTTTGTTCCTCTGGGTATTGGGAATTCCAGGGGGTTATAAGGTGCCACAGACAGTCACTATTTATTGGGCTGGGGGGGGCTGTTTGTGCCTCTGGGTACTGGGAATGCCAGGGGGGCTGTATGGTGCCAGAGACAGTCATTATTTATTGGGCTGGGGGGGCTTTTTGTTCCTCTGGGTTCTCGGAATGCCAGGGGGGCTTTAAGGTGCCACGGACAGTCACTATTTGTTGGGCTGGGGGGGCTGTTTGTTCCTCTGGGTACTAGGAATACCAGAGGGGCTGTAAGGTGCCACAGACAGTCACTGTTTATTGGGCTGGGGGGGCTGTTTGCGCCTCTTAGTACTGGGAATGCCAGGGGGGCTGTAAGGTGTCACAGACAGTCACCATTTATTTGGCTGGGGGGGGCAGTTTGTGCCTCTGGGTACTGGGAATGCCAGGGGGGCTGTAAGGTGTCACAGACAGTCACCATTTATTTGGCTGGGGGGGGCAGTTTGTGCCTCTGGGTACTGGGAATGCTTGCTCCTAATTTGAATCCCAGTCCGGTCCTTTAAAGATTAATTTAAACAATAAGTTGCTGGAAACATTCCCGGAGTTTTATTGAGCACATTTGCAATATACATTTATTTTGTATTTATATAGGTTTTTTTTAATATATATTTGCTCTTTTAAACTGCTATTAACAGGCTTTTAGCTCAACTGAAATTCAGCAACCCTAGGGTTAACTGACCACAATTTATTTGACTGCGACTTTTTTTGACAAAACTGCAATTTATTTGCCGCAACTTTTTTTATGTGACTGTAACTTTTTCGATGTCACATGACCTTAATGCTAATTTGCCCCTAAGAGCAGAAAGAGCAGTAAAATGATTTGGCCAATAGGGTTCCAGGTGAGCTCAGTCCCTATCTGTATGAATACGAGCTGAGCAGCAGAACAATACGCCCTGTAATAACCTTTCAGGCTGCATCATAACAAACAAACAGAACATTGTGATGTCACAATGGGCAGCGAAGTTTGTGCAGCTTCCCTGCCAAGCGAGTGTCAGAGCTGAGCTGGTTGGGTTGCAGGGCAGATCCCCTGGGAGCTGCTCTGTCCTAATCAGCTGTTTTTGCCTCCTTAAAGCCACTTTAACACCTTTAGGCTTTAAGCCTTTACCATCGAATTGCTTCGGCGCATCCTCGCTCGGCTCCATATCTGTAAGTCAGCCAATTGGTTTTATCATTCAGATATATAGAGGGAATAGGGTGTGAGCCTGGGGCTGTAGGCCTGGAATGGGCCGTCTGTTTAACTATAGAGATTCCAATGTGGCAAACACGGAATTTGGGGCTTTATGGGTAATGGGTTCCTAGTGATGAGCCAATCTGCCCCATTTCATTGGGCAAAAATTAGCAAAACTGCTGAAAAGTTCAGGAAAAAAAGCAAAAAATCTATGTAACGCGGCTGCTGCAGGATTTATTTTATACAAATTGTTTTGACACAACCACAACTTTTTTCTTGATGCAACTGACACTTTTAGAACACAACTGTGACTTTTTTGTTAGGCAACAGCGATTTATTTGACAAGACTGGGACTATTTTGACAGGGTGGCAACTTTTATATATATATATATATATAATATAGTAATGGGTTTTTCAGTGCCATAAAGTGATGTAGGAGTTTATAGTCTGTGGGATAAATCAGAGACATAAGTGTATAAGTGTAAAAGTTAGTACAGGTATAGGATCCCTTATAGAGAAACCTGTTATCCAGAAAGTAAGCTATAATTACCCCTTATTGGTGGCAGAACAGCCCTATTGGGTTAAATGGTTCCCTTTTCTCTGTAATAATAAAACAGTACCTGTACTTGATCCCAACTAAGATATAATTACCCCTTATTGGGGGCAGAACAGCCCTATTGGGTTTATTTCATGGTTAAATGATTCCCTTTTCTCTGTAATATTAAAACAGTACCTGTACTTGATCCCAACTAAGATATAATTACCCCTTATTGGGGGCAGAACAGCCCTATTGGTTTTATTTCATGGTTAAATGATTCCTTTTTCTCTGTAATAATAAAACAGTACCTGTACTTGATCCCAACTAAGATATAATTACCCCTTATTGGGGGCAGAACAGCCCTATTGGTTTTATTTCATGGTTAAATGATTCCTTTTTCTCTGTAATAATAAAACAGTACCTGTACTTGATCCCAACTAAGATATTATTACCTCCTATTGGGTTTATTTCATGTTTTAATGATTTTTTTAGCAGACTTAAGGTATGGAGATCCAAATCTAAAACCTCAGGCCCTAAGCATTCTGGAAAACAGGTCCCATGCCTGTATGTTCTTGTATTTAGATTGAAAGCTCCATGGGGCAGGCACTGATAGGAATGATGCACTGACAATTAAATATAAACACACAATTGCATAGAATTAACAATAATCTCTGGTTCCTTTCTATTTTAGCATAAACTCAAATAAAATCTCTATTTTCTGTTACAGGAGCTGCAGCATGGGTGACCGAATGCGAAAAATATTTACCAACTTTTTTAAACTTAAAAATAAGGTAAGGCCCCAATGTCTTCCTCTGGTATTGACTTTAGTGGAATGGACCAGGACTTACTGGGATGAGTTGGGAAGGACTGGGACTGACTGGGATGAGTTGGGAAGGACTGGGACTGACTGGGATGAGTTGGGAAGGACTGGGACTGACTGGGATGAGTTGGGAAGGACTGGGACTCACTGGGATGAGTTGGGAAGGACTGGGACTCACTGGGATGAGTTGGGAAGGACCGGGACTTACTGGGATGAGTTGGGAAGGACTGGGACTGACTGGGATGAGTTGGGAAGGACTGGGACTGACTGGGAGGAGCTGCTCATGTATATTAGACAATGTTAGGGGGGTGCATTATTTATTTATCATTATATTATTATAACATATGGGTTTCAATGAGTCCTGTGCCTGTGTCACAAGTAGGGTTGTCACCTCACCCCTTATAAAATACCAGTCACATATTGATACGACATCATGCATGGCTAATTAGCAATTCATTTAGATGCATGCTGCAGACTGAACTGATTTATATGTAGCCATGCAGCATGTATCTAACTTAATTGCTTATTAGGCATGCAGGATATGGGTTCAATATGTGACTGATATTAAAGGGTTAAGGTGGCAACCCTAGCCATAAGTGACATCAAGAAGCAATAATTATACCCGCTGACATCACTGAGCACTGTTTTTAAGGCTATATGTGTATTTATCTATATATTTATATGCGGCTATGAGGTTTTATTTTTTTAATGGTGTTTGTGAAAATCTTTCCCCCCCACAGGAACCTAAAAGCAGAAGTGTCTTTTCTACTCCTCTGCAAAAGACAGAGACAGACATCTCATCTGCTTCGAACCTGAAAGCTGAAAAACCTGCAGGTATTTGAATTTGAGGGATCGGCTGCGTTACTTTGTTGTTTTGTCCTTAGTCGCAGCTCACAGGGTTAACGAAACACACAGCCTTCTTATATGCACAAGTAATATGGAACCCAAGGTTATATTATAGCAATGGGGAACAAGTTGGTAGAACTGAAGGGGGTGCTTATGGGGGATTATGTAACAGCATTCAGTCATTTACCAATTTGGCAAATATCCCTAAAACCTTGAGACCAACCTCTACTTGTACTAAAGCAGGAGAAACCATTAGCACTCCATATAAATGCCCTCCCTCACACATGATTATTTAAGGATCTAGTCCTCCTCCTATGGTGAAAAGTCTATAGACTTCTTCCACATTCTCCTGATTTCATAGGTCTACTGCTCGGCTTGGCCTCCTGATTAACCAATCAGAGCAGCCAGGCAGTATTAGAAAGTGATTGTATTTGTTTCTGTATCATCTCAATGTATTTTAATCTATATTTTCCACTATAGAAGCAAGCGCGAAGAAAGGAATACTTCGACGCCTCTGCAAATCAATTAGGAACCTCTGTCAATGTAAAAAGAAGGTAAGGTGGAACGTTCCACCATCTCTCTCTGAGTTTAGGCTTGAGTGTCACTGGCTGTTGGTTCATGTTCTCTCTCAGCAGCACATGGAAAGAATGTTCTCTCAGCTATGTTGGGTTACTATAGGCTGTAGTGCTTCTTAAATGTGCGTCCAACCTAGTGGAGAAGGTGGAGCATATTCTGCATATTTAGGCTCTTCTCCCCTTTTTGACCAATATAGTATTTGTACATTTGTATCCTGTTTTAAGGTGTTTCATTTAGGCCACAGGATTTTGAGATTAGTTATTGTATTGTAAATGTTCTGCCTGAAGCACCGCCCCTAATATATTTGGCTTAAAGAGATACTGACACCAGAAATGAAACCTTTTTTTTTTATTTCTATCATAACACTGTCTTTGCAGGAGCTTTATAATTTTGCTACAAAAGTATTTCCTGATACTTTTACATTCCCTATCTGATCCCCCATGTTCCTCTATGAGGGGGCTGCCATAATTGTGCAGCAGTAGGCTGTTAGCATTAGAAGCTATAACTGACAGGCTGAGAAGGGACAGTTAGGTTGGCAAAACAGTCGGGTTTAGGAACTTCAAGTTACAATTACTTACATAAGCAGCCCTACCAGGGAAAAATGATCAACATGACCTATAGGTTACTTTTTATGTAGATTCATAATTTACAAAGTAATTTTTTTGTGTCAGTATCACTTTAAGGGCAGTGGCGTAACTAGTTGCCACCCCTAAAAAATCTTGCCTTCCCGCCCCTGCCCATGACCTCTGCCCACTGGGCACAGTAAAACAGGGCTTTATTTTATGCGCTGCGCTAGCATTTGTATATATTACACAAAAAGGTGCTGGTGCTACAGGCAAGTAACATTCAGTGCAATGCAAGCTCCCCTGTCTCATTGGGGCGGCTTTAGTACTAACAATGCTACGGCCTTGACTTTCCTGGCAGAGAAATATCTCCTGAATTTTCAGCATCAGTTTCTGATTCATTCTTTGCCTTTTAATCATGAGTTTATCATTTGGCTTTCTATAGAAATGTTCAGAAATTGTGCAGGAAGTAAGCAACACAGAGATGATCCTCGAGGAAAAGGAGCTACTGAAGGAGAAACCAATTGAGATCCTTACAGGTACAGAACCAAGGACATATATGCCCAATAAACCCACAGAGACCCCCATATGACTAAAAAGGTGACTTTTTAAAAAATAATTTTATATTTTTAATCTTTCCAGAGTCTCCAAGTATTCCTCGTGATCCTTCCTCAGATTTTGGAAATACTTTGATTCCAAAGAGAGAGAAGGATGATGAAGAGATGCCGCAGAATGTTGAAGTGATTCCTGACGTGGAGGATATTGCTCAGAATGTTCCCGCAAAGGATGAGAAATCTGCGAGCTTATATTTAAGCTGTGTGGAACCACTGAATTACTACACTGATCCAAGTTCTCATTATGCTAGTGCAAGTGATCACTATACTGATCCACATTCCGAGTTCACTGCTCCAAGTTCCAAATATACTGATGCAAGTGATTACTTCTCTGATAAGAGTTTATCTCCTTCTAAGCTGGAACTGGTGAGATTTTGTTAGATTTGGGGATTATAGGGTATTGTGTATAAATGCAGTAAAATATATACTATAAGAATGATTATGGCACATAATATCCTTTATAGAGATATACGTAAGATTAGACTACACTGTATGGTATCATTAGCCCAAGTGAGACTGAATTAATGGTGTTTCATCTCCTTCTCTAGGCTAGAAATTGTTACTGTGAAATAATCAGAGAGATTGATAGGGCACTAAACCACGTAAAGGTGGACGCAAGGTAGGATATTGGGTTTCTATTTTGATACTGAGGTTGTTATGGTAAAATAGAAAAGCCTTTACTACATCTTAGATACAAAAACCCAACGCGTTTCATCCTCACAGGGAGGGGCCTTCGTCAGGGGCACATGCATTAAGAAAATAGATGCGGGCCTGTATCTAAGATGTAATAAAGATTTGTTCTATCTTTCTATCTTCTGGTTTGCCTGACACACACAGGTCAACCATAAAGTAACTGAGATTATATTTCATTCTTGTTTTCTCTCAGGAATCAGACAACTATGGCTGATTTCAAACTACAATGTGAACTGGGTGCTGGTGCTTTTGGCCAGGTGAGTTACTGGCCCCCTAGATATGGGGTGGGGGGTTATTGGAACAAAGGCATAATAATGGGGGTCTCTCTCTTATTTCAGGTATATCGGGCACAACACAGAGAAACCAGGAGAATTGTAGCCATCAAGACTCAACCAAAGGCTGCAGTCAAAACTATATTTAAATATAGAAGGTCAGTTAAATGGGGAAACCGCAAACAATAAGTATTTGTGTGTATAGTCTGGAACATTCCTACAGGCAGATGTTTTATATCTGTTCCAGAAGATATACAGATTCCATTATTGATATAACATTCTCTCATAAAGTGCCATTGGCTTATTTTTAACAGATTTATTTAAACTTAAATTGTAAATCTGCCACCCTGAGGTGATTTTCATAATCACAATTTATCCTTTTACTTGTTGAGATGTATCATAAAAAAACAACACTTTGCATAGAAAACCATTCTTTCTAACGACTGCCATGACGCAATTGAGTCAGTAGGGATCTGATCTTCAGAACTGATGATTGTTTATAAATACACAAGGAAAAAAACCACAATTGTATTAAAAAAAATCCACTGATTGATAAGTTGTTGGGATATTGATAGTTATGCCCCTAATTAATTATTACTATAGGGATTTAGTAGGATTGGCTAATTATAAATATGCAACAAGTACCTCCCATTGGTCAAAGTGAAATGATTTCACCCTAAACCTTAGAACCAACCAAAGGGCCTGATTAGTGTATTTGGGCACAGGGTGGGTGATGGTGCCACTATATTCTGTGCTTGCACTTGTATACGTGTTATAGTGCCATTAGTATAAATGGGCGTTACATTCACTACATTCATGGTGCAGATGTCCCACCTATGTCATTTTCTTCTATAAACGTTTCATGGCTTTATTTTGCAGCATTCTTCTGGAGCAGCGCATCCTTCTTATGGCAAAGCAAAAGCAGAATCCTTTTGTTGTCGGTTTATTCTCCTCCTTCATAACCAGACAACATATCTGCTTCGCTATGGATTACGCTGAGGGAGGGGACTTGGAGTCCCAACTGAAACAAGGTGCCATATCGCTGGAGAGAACTACGTAAGTACTACTGGGCTTTTATAGAGGGTCACACAAGTGATAGCCTTATAGTAGCCATAACACTGCACATAAATAGTATTGTAATTACTGTCCAATCAATACAGTGAACATGGGCGGTTGCTTCTTTCCCTTTATCAAGCGAGGGCATATAGGAACATGTTATTGCCATGGTTGTGCTTTCATTACCATGAAACAAAGCAAAGGCTTAGTGAGGGCCTAGGCCCAACAATTGCTACCGGTTTTTACCCGTATAGATAAATACTCAATATTGCATTCATAAAAAGGTGACTTTTCTCTTTTGACCCTTGTAGGTTCTTCTCCTCCTGCATTGTCCTCGGGCTGAAGTTCCTACATGAAAACAAGATTGTTCATAGGTAAGTGGAGCATTTCCTTTAGTCCTAGAAATGTCTGATATGGTAATTGGGCCGGCTAACAGTGTCTGTTCTCTCAATACAGAGATTTAAAGCCAGAAAACATCCTTTTGGATGGCCGAGGATATGCCAAAATAGCAGACTTTGGTCTTAGCATAGAAGGTAAGATGGCTGCGTACAATGACATTGGACATACGGGTTCATATTAGAACTTTATGTTCATACTTAATAGAGTTCATTATATTGTAGGCACTTTCTCAGGGTCCGCAGCATAGTGGCCCCACTAGATGGATAATGCAGGAGTATATTATCCAGCATTATTAGTATTGTTACAGTCATGTTTAAAGCCCCATAAAGACTCCAGTCACCATGCAGATACAAATTCACTAATGAGAGCCTGCCCTCAGATTCTTTGTTTCACGCCAACATGGCGGTGACGTTCCTCATTTTTTATAAAACCAATAGTTCAGGTTTCAAGTTAATCTTTATATTAGATAAATGATCTTTTAATCTCAACAAATCTACTAATGAAATGTTTCTGTTTGTATTCAAGGAATTGGCTACAGGGACGAGATCTGGGGCAACTGTGGAACTGTACCATATAAGGCTCCAGAAATTTTCACTGAGTTAAACTACACCAGATCGGTGGACTGGTGGGCTCTTGGAGTGATCCTGTACAGAATGGCTATTGGCGAGGTAAGTGCCCATTTATTAACTGAATCAGGGAATCACTGCTTGGCCTGAACATAATAGGAGCTCAGTTACTGCAACATTTTTTTTTATTTATTACATTTAGCGTCCAACCTGGATGAAAGGTGGACTTATCTGTATAAGCCCCATTATAGTATCCCCTCTGTGTAGCTGAACCCCATCCACTCCCAGTACAGGTATGGGATCCCTTATCCGAAAACCTGTTGTCGAGAAAGCTCCGAATTACAGAATGCCCGGCTCCCATAGACTCCATTATAATCAAATAATTCAGAATTTTAAAACTGATTTCCTTTTTCTCTGTAATAATAAAACAGTACCTGTACTTGATCCCAACTAAGATATCATTACCCCTTATTGGGAGCAGAACAGCCCTATTGGGTTTATTTAATGGTTAAATGATTCCCTTTTCTCTGTAATAATAAAACAGTACCTGTACTTGATCCCAACTAAGATATAATTACCCCTTATTGGGGCAGAACAGCCCTATTGGGTTTATTTAATGGTTAAATGATTCCCTTTTCTCTTTAATAATAAAACAGTACCTGTACTTGATCCCAACTAAGATATAATTACCCCTTATTAGGGCAGAACAGCCCTATTGGGTTTATTTAATGGTTAAATGATTCCCCTTTTCTCTTTAATAGTAAAACAGTACCTGTACTTGATCCCAGCTAAGATATAATTACCCCTTATTGGGGGCAGGACAGCCCTATTGGGTTTATTTCATGGTTAAAGGATTTCCCTTTTCTCTGTAATAGTAAAACAGTATCTGTACTTGATCCCAACTAAGATATAATTACCCCTAATTGGGGCAGAACAGCCTTATTGGGTTTATTTAATTGTTAAATGATTCCCTTTTCTCTCTAATAATAAAATAGTACCTGTACTTGATCCCAACTAAGATATAATTACCCCTTATTGGGGGCAGAACAGCCCTATTGGGTTTATTTCATGGTTAAATGATTCCCTTTTCTCTATAATAATAAAACAGTACCTGTACTTGATCCCAACTAAGATATAATTACCCCTTATTGGGGACAGAACAGCCCTATTGGGTTTATTTCATGGTTAAATAATTCCCTTTTCTCTGTAATAATAAAACAGTACCTGTACTTGATCCCAACTAAGATATAATTACCCCTTATTGGGGGCAGAACAGCCCTATTGGGTTTATTTAATGGTTACATGATTCCCTTTTCTCTATAATAATAAAACAGTACCTGTACTTGATCCCAACTAAGATATAATTACCCCTTATTGGGGGCAGAACAGCCATATTGGGTTTATTTCATGGTTAAATAATTCCCTTTTCTCTGTAATAATAAAACAGTACCTGTACTTGATCCCAACTAAGATATAATTACACCTAATTGGTGCAGAACAGCCTTATTGGGTTTATTTAATGGTTAAATGATTCCCTTTTCTCTGTATTAATAAAACAGTACCTGTACTTGATCCCAACTAAGATATAATTACCCCTTGTTGGGGGCAGAACAGCCATATTGGGTTTATTTCATGGTTAAATGATTCCCTTTTCTCTATAATAATAAAACAGTACCTGTACTTGATCCCAACTAAGATATAATTACCCCTTATTGGGGACAGAACAGCCCTATTGGGTTTATTTAATGGTTAAATGATTCCTTTTTCTCTATAATAATAAAACAGTACCTGTACTTGATCCCAACTAAAATATAAATAATCCTTATTTGATGCAAAACAATTCCGTAGGGTTTAATTAATTTTTTATTGATTCTTTAGTAGACTTGAGGTATAGAAATCCAAATTACAGAATGACCCCTTATCCGGAATACCCTTGGTCCCAAGCATTCTGGATAACGGGTCCTATTCCTGTACTTAAGTCTAACCATTTACATTGCTCATCATGTTGGGGTTGGGTTTAATGGTGACTGAGCCTACAGCTTCATGTATAAAGTGCAGCATTACAGGACCGTACCCCATTACTGATATTGTTGCCATTTTTTTGTTTCATGCTTTTAAACCAAATATTTTTTTCTGTTTGTAGTTTCCTTTCGACGAAACAGACAAGCAGCTCCTGACGGCCCAAATTATACATACAGAGCCGAAAATTCCTCCAGATCTGCTTTTAAGTGTCAAGGTCACATTACAAGGGGTAAGTACCTGTTGGGATTTTGCAGCCTGCTGTTTGAATGTTTAATCCAGGGACAGGGTCGGACTGGGGGGTGCAGGGCCCACCGGGGCTACCGTGTCCCCCACAGGGGCCCCTGCCGTTCACCTCTAACCCCCCTTCCCCCGCAGGGGCCCCCTGTCCGACGTCCTCCCCTGAACGCGCACATGTGAAACGCGTCAGGGGAGGACATCGGAGGTCAGATGAAGCAGCAATAGGGTCGGGCCTGGATCACTGGGGCCCACCGGGTATTTTCCCGGTGTCCCGGTAGCCCAGTCCAACCCTGTCCAGGGATCATTTACTGCCCCCTAATGTTAATGTAATCTTGCTCACATTGGCACTTCCATTTATAAACTTTGGGGCTTTATTTTTTACTGCGCACTCCAAAAATGCCAAATGTTTCTCATTGAGCAATTTCTTTTTGTACAATTTTTTCTCCCACACTGCCTATACGGTACCGGTTTCTGGCACACCCGCCTGCCTACATGAGTTTGCTTTATGCTCCTCAATATGATACATTTTTCTCTTTGCAGCTGCTGAAAAAAGATGCCAAACTTCGCCTCGGGTCACATAAAACAGACGCTAAAGAAGTCATGGAAAGCTCTTTATTCAGGGTATGTGAATATTTTACTCCTCCTAAGTGGCAGCCATTAACAGGGGGGTCTTTTTAGATCCACGAGTTCTATTCCCTGTGTGAGCTCTTGCGCACTTTCACAGGGCAGATACAGTATCACTTGGAATTGGATAGAATTTGTATATGTTAAATAACAGATAAATAGAACGAAATAGTGCTAATAAAGTATTCCTGCTGTTTTACAGGGATTTAACTGGGACGCCCTTCTGAGCCAAGAAATACAGGCGCCATTCACTCCTCAAATAAGTGTTCCAGAGCGAGTGGAGTTAGTACGCCTTTGCTTACCGGGCGCTGGTGTCCCACAACCCCACAGGACCCCATTGGAAGAGGCATTAGAACAGTTGAATTGCCCTGCTCTTCTGCCTTGAAAACCGGGTTCCTGTGAATTCTTTAGTCCAGGTAAGGAGTTTGCCTTTATAAAAATAAAAAGAAAAAATGGAACAAAGGGAGGGAGGGAGGGGGTGCATTATACACTTAGCATAAGGGGTCTTGGGAAACAGCTTGTTGGAGTTATCTTGGTGTCCTGCGGAGGTTGTATTTTCTCTTTAACTCTCCTCTCCCTCCTAATTCAGAGATCCCCAGCTGACTAACGATGACCCGATCTTCTCGGAGGAAGAAGACACGTTCAAAGCCAAATGTCTTCATTTCTATGAAGATGATTATATTTTTATATAAATGTTTATATTTATTTATTTTTTTACTATTTTGTAAAAAAATTTGTAAAAAAATGTAATTCTATTTTTCTATATAATTTGTAAAAAATGTAATTCTATTTTTGTATATAATTTGTAAAAAAATTTAATTCTATTTTTCTATAAAACTTTTTAAAATAAAATAAATTCTATTTTTTTATATAATTTGGAAATAATTCTATTTTTCTAATAAAAATTTGAAATAATATAATTGATTCTATTTTTCCATATAATTTATAAAAAATGTAATTCTATTTTTCTATAAAAAAAAAGTAACGGCGACGAAAAAAATCGCAAAAAATACGAAAAAATCGCAAAATGTTCGTTTTCTAATCGGAATGTTTCAAATTCGGATTCATGGGTTAGTAAATGTGCCCCATAGTGTTTTGGTTAAAAAACTGAATTGAGTATGTTGCCACCATCAAGCCCTAACTGGACAAAGTTACCAGGGTTTATGGCCAATATGGCTTTGTCCAGTAGAGCCGGAATAGTGGATCTCACAGCATTCAGAGCACCTACAAGTGACTGTATTCTGTCTATCTTTATCGTCTTAGTCTTTTGGGTAACAGCCCATGTATGGGGATTACATACCTGAGACAAAACCCACTGACCCCATTAGTCGTCCTTTTTCCCCTATTTCAAAAGTAGTGATGGGCGAAATGTTTCGCCAGGCATGGATTCATGGCGAATTTCCACATTTCTACGTGCAAGCAACGAATCCAAACCCGCACTCCCTCAGCCCTCCAACGAAAATTCACCGCTCGGTGCACAATGCTAGAGAGGGATCGGCACCCTCCCCACAGATTCCAAACAAGCAAATAGCAACGGCACTCAAGAGCTACATACGGGCCTTGCCCTTAAAAAATCCTTTATTGCGGAAATGCAACGTTTCGAGGCTAGGACATGCTTGACAAAGGGGCTGTCCTAGCCTCGAAACGTTGCATTTCCGCAATAAAGGATTTTTTAAGGGCAAGGCCCGTATGTAGCTCTTGAGTGCCGTTGCTATTTGCTGGTTTGGAATTTCCACATTTCGCCATTGGCAGATTGTTTTGCGAAACGGATGAAAAAATTTGCTGCAGAAAAATTCGCCACACGTCTCTATTCAAAAGAATAGTCTCGCATCAAAATAAAAAGTCGCAGGCGTCAAAGTAATAGTTTCAGGTCAAAATAAATAGTTGCGGGTGTCAAAAGAATAGTCACGCGTCAAAATAAATAGTCGCACATCAAAAGAATAGACGCAGGTGACAAATTTTTTTTGACGCGTAACATTTTCGACGTTTTGCGAAAGATTTGCAAATTTTTCCATGAAGCGAAGCGGGACAGATTCGCTCATCAATATTCAAAAGCATTAAGAACCCTACCAAGTCTAGTGTACACGTCAGCTCTTATTATTTCCCCACCCTAAGTATCATCAGCTTCTGTACATCCTAAAGCTACAAGTCCACTTAAACTCCCCGCTCTAAAGGTGGCCATACACGTTAAGATCCGCTCGCTTGCGTATTGACGTCACACGTACCCACGGGGCGCAACCTTATAAGAGGGCCTGTCGCCACCACACAAGGAGCCGCATAAGGAGCAGGAGCCGCAGAAGAAGAAGGAGTGTCTATGGGGGCACTGTCTATGGGGGCAATTAGGGCACTGTCTATGGGGGCGCTGTGTATGGGGGGTACTGTCTATGGGGGCACTTTCTATTGGGGTATTGTTTATGGGGGTACTGTGTATGGGGGCTACTGTCTATGGGGCAATTGGGGGCACTGTCTATGGGGTCAATTGGGGGTGCTTTCTATGGGGGATACTGTATATGGGGGCACTTTCTATGGGGCCATTGGGGGCACTGTCTATGGCAGGGGTGTGCAAACTTTTTAGCTCAGGGGCCACATTAACTAACATACGGCCGGGACAGCGTTACGCCCGGGGCTGCCATCAAAAATTATGGGGCCTCTCAGCTCCTCCCCAGCGACCCGCTGCTTCCTCTGTCCCGTCCTTCTGTTCCCAGGCTCCCCAGTGCATTCTTTTATATGGTTGCGCCCCGTGCATGCTGACGCTGTGCGCACGCACGGGGCGCAACCAATCAGAGCCCGTCATTCTTTTAAGGGGGCCTGAGACGGCGGGCCGGATTAAAAGGGCTGACGGGCCGGATGTGGCCCGCGGGCCGTAGTTTGCCCACCCCTGGTCTATGGGGTCAATTGGGGATGCTTTCTATGGGGGGGTACTGTCTATGGGGGCACTTTCTATGGGGGGTACTGTCTATGGGAGGAAATTGGGGGCACTTTCTATGGGGGGCAGTGTGTATGGGGGATACTGTCTATGGGGGCACTGTGAATGGGGGGTACTGTCTATTTGGCCATTTGGGGCACTGTGTATGGGGGGCCAAACTGGTACATAGTTATAACCAACTGCCTTCTCACTATATTTGTATTTTATATGTAGTAGTTGCTATAGTGTTTTCCTTAGGTAGTACAGTATGAGGGTATAGCACATTTTGCATCTGATCCCACCATTTCAACTATATAAAAGGAGTATTTTTTGAAAAAAAAAATGGGGTGTGGTAATTGGGGCATGGGCACAACAGTTGGCGTGGTCAAAAATGTTGCCGCGCTGCACGCGCCAAATCTTTTTGTCCTTCTTTTAATTTTTTGAATGTTTGGAGCTATGGTATATGTATTAGGGGGCCTGGTTACAGCCCGCACCGCCAGCAACTGATGTTCCTGGGTAAATTTTGCTTCGTTTAGCTGGTGTGTTATACCATCCTGTAATGATTTTATCATTGTTTTCCACTATTCTGCAGCTCCTTTGCCCAGTAAATGATTTGAGTGTTATTCCTTCTAGTTCTTGTTCTGTGAAGTGCTCATTTAGAGCTTTTTCCCACTTCGTAAAATGTGGTAGGCTTGGAGAGGAGAGGGGTTGCTTGTGATGTGAAAAATGTGTAGTATTGTACCCTGTTGCCAGTTAGTAAAATAGCCTTTTTGTAGTCCAGGCAGGAAAGCAAGATTGTTAGTTAGGGGAGTCAGTAGTGAGGGTTCTGTCATTAGCTTGGATTTATACTTTAGTGAGTCCCGTGTGTTGGTAACCCCAGACCACCTTCTGTTTTGGAGCAGCGGAGAATGGTTTGATGCGTGACTGTTCATTGTTCCATACAAACTTGCCAGTTGTTCAGCATGGGGAAGACGTCTGGAGGTGGATTTAGTGGGATAGTTTGAAAGATAAATTAGCCTTGGCAAAATATTCATTTTGAGAGTATTGACTCTGCCAAACCATGATAAGGGCATTTTAGTCCAAACATTAATATTGGTTCTAATTTCCTTAATGATAGCATGGTAATTGGTAGAAGTCCAGTCCTTATAACTGGCCGTCAATAGAATACCTAGGTAAGTTTATTTACAGTCCAGGGGGAAAGAAATTTGTCTTTTAAGGCTAGCACAGTAGGGTGAGGGAGGCTAATGTTGGGTGCACTTCATTTGTAATTTATTTTAAAACCCCTTAGTAGGCTATAACGGTCTATTTCTCGTATGGCTGGGTAACGTGGTGGTAGGTTGAGTAAGAATAAAGAGCGGATCGTCAGCATAGGCACAAATTTTGCAATGGGAAGTTCCTGCCTTGATGCCCTGAATGTTTGGATTGTTTCGGATAGTTGAGAGAAGGGGTTCTAATGCCCCTACTGGGGCATGATCTGGCCATGTAATGGAGCCTATTGTTTCCTTTTGGGTACTATCTAGTGCTTTGTGAGATAAATATATAGTCGATTCTGTTATATGTGTCATGGCTATGTGAATAGAAGGAGCCATTTTTATCTTGGGGATGGAGAGTTCTCCGGCTATCTAGTAGTTGAAGCCAATGTAGTTCTTGTTTAAGCCTTTTAATTTGTTTAAATGGGAGGGATGATGTTCCAGAGGAGCAGTCTAGTTTGGGTTCTAGTGGGGTGTTGAAATGCCCCCCTACTATTACCATCCCTTCCGCAAACAGGAGCAGCAAATCATGGATCTTATTCATGATATCAGTCTGCTCTGTGTCAGGTAGGTAGATTGAGGCAAATGTGTACGTAAGGGAGTTCAGTTTCCCTTTGAGAAATGTGTCGTTTCCCTGAGGGTCCATTTTGGCAGCTCTAATCTCTAATTGTAGGTTATTAGTGGGGACAATGGCTGTGCCTCTGACTTTTGTAGATTGTGGGGGGCTGTGTATGATCGTGGAATCATATTTGTCATAGCATTTCGGTATCTGATTGGTCTTGTAATGTGTCTCCTGGATCAGCGCAACCTGTATCTTTTTAGCTTTGAATTCTTGCAACAAGGCTGTCCTTTCCATCCATTTGCATTGATCGTGTAGTTGTGGGTGAGAGTTTGGGTTTGGGATAAGGCATTATAGATTGTTCCTTCCACCTGGGGGGAGATATAAGAAGGTCAGGAGAGAAGGGGGGAAAGGAAAAATGGGATATGTACTTTGGGTGGAGAGGGAGTAAGAAATATAATAACTGGGGGGAAATGAAAACCACTAGAGAAACTGGTATGAGCCGTTTAATCTACACTCGTGGTATAGGGGTAAACTCCTTTGGGTTTCAAATTCCAAAAATGATTAACATTAAACTATTCAAGATTTTCAAAATAGGTGTATTCAGTTAAACATACACATATTATACTGTATCCTGTGTTTATGGTTCAGCGCAGGAAGCAAAGTAGGTTGGGGGGCCAGTTTAAGAAAGTACCGTATATACTTGAGTATAAGCCGATCCGAATATAAGCCGCGGTACCTAATTTTACCTAAGAAAACTGGAAAAACGTATTGACTCGAGTATAAGCCCCTCAATGGTGCAGCATGAAAAACATCCATATACCTGTATACAAAATCTTTAATCCCATAAGTAAATATGGCATTTCTGTATTCTTTAAAAATACCAAATTGCACCAAATTGCAAGCAGCAGATAAAATAGAATTGCTCTTCACTTCACTGCATGGAGGTTGGAGGTCCGTAATTCATAGGACTACTAATTTTTAAAGAAAAGCTCCATTTATTCAGGCTATGGATTTTCCAGCAAACAGCGCTCAACTACTGTATTGCATGTAGTTTGCGTGCAATTACCGTATATACCTGAGTATAGGCCGATGGTTACTTTTAAAGCACATTTTTAGGGCTGAAAAATTCGGCTTATACTCGAGTATATACGGTATATAGAGGAGGGAGGGAAGGAAGGAAGGGGGGAGAAAGTTAGGACTGAGCTTCCTATAAGGTTTGGGAACCTTCAGTATAAGGAGGAATAGGATAACTATATACATTTCCATACTGGGGGCAGATACACACCCTGGGATTTCCAGATTATTTTATCATGAGCGATGGGAAATGTCCCATTCCGTTATGAGACTTAGCTATATTTAGGTAGGAAGCAGGCAAGTCGTATGGGTTATACTCTCGGCTGTGTTTAAAGGTTTCCCGAGTGTCGCTTGTCTCGGGGGAACACTGGGCGAGAGAGCTGGGGATTGGGTGTCGCTTCCCCCACTGTCTGGATGGAGTCGCATCTCTCCTGGGAAGCGGGGTGGGGGGGTACCTCGGGCGTTTGGGTCGGGAGACCTTCTTCCGGTGCCCCTAGAATATAGTTGGGCCATTCTGTGATGCCTGGAACAGGTATGTCCAGTTGTTGGCAGAATTGTGCTGTTGCCATGGGATACCGTGGGGCAAAAGCCTTACCGCCTTTATGTGCTAGTAGTGCAAAACTCCATTTATATGATATGCTGCACTCCCCCAGTTCTCCTAACGTGTCTCTCACACTCACTTACTCTTGTTTTAGTGCCACAGTCTCTGTGTATATTGTATGATTAAGGTCAGTGCCCAAAGTCTGCAAATGGGATTTGCGCGGCATTAGTGACAGTATATTAAACATGTCTTCCAGGTTTGCGCTTCCCCCTGAGGCTGTGCCTGAGACCGCTTGTGGCTCTGGGCTAATGTCAGGCCCAACGGACCACGAGGCTCCTCCACCATGTTGTCTCCGTCCGGCGGTTCTGGTGTCTCTTGTGAGCGGGGAAAGAACTGTTTCATGCCGCCCGGAAGAGGTAAGTCCTTATGCCCGGAGTAGTTGGCAGATGAAATGTGCTTGTTGTGCTTCCCCATCTTGCCAGGAATCCCACAATCTGCTTTTTATCTGTAACACGAAGCTCAGTACAAGTACGTCCCACTTCCGCGCCATGCAGCCACTCCCCCTGATTGGCTCCTTTTTTTTTGCTGCTTCTCCAGTAAAATTGACCAATCAAGGATCAGGTGTGGGCAGGGCTGGGAAGATATTACAAACTGAAGGCAGTGCAGAAATGGAGACAGATATGAAGGATCTGCAGCTGTAACCTTTACCTAAGAACCAACTGTGAACTTTTTATCCCACTCCCACAGGTACTATACTGTATCCTCCCACAGGTACTATACTGTATCCTCCCACTCCCACAGGTACTATACTGTATCCTCCCACGGGTACTATACTGTATCCTCCCACTCCCACAGGTACTATACTGTATCCTCCCACTCCCACAGGTACTATACTGCATCCTCCCACTCCCACAGGTACTATACTGTATCCTCCCACTCCCACAGGTACTATACTGTATCCTTCCACTCCCACAGGTACTATACTGTATTCCCCACTCCCACAGGTACTATACTGTATCCTCCCACACCCACAGGTACTATACTGTATCCTCCCTCTCCCACAGGTACTATAATATATCCTCATCCCACTCCCACAGGTACTATACTGTATCATCATGCCACTCCCACAGGTACTATACTGTATCCTCCCACTCCCACAGGTACTATAATGTATCCTCATCCCACTTCCACAGGTACTATACTTTATCATCATGCCACTCCCACAGGTACTATACTGTATCCTCCCACTCCCACAGGTACTATACTGTATTCCCCACTCCCACAGGTACTATACTGTATCCTCCCACACCCACAGGTACTATAATGTATCCTCATCCCACTCCCACAGGTACTATACTGTATCATCATGCCACTCCCACAGGTACTATACTGTATACTCCCACAGGTACTATATTTTTTCCTCCCACTCCGACAGGTTCTATACTGTATCCTTCCACACCCACAGGTACTATACTGTATCATCATGCAACTCCCACTGGTACTATACTGTATACTCCCACAGGTACTATATTTTTCCTCCCACAGGTACTATACTTTAATCCTCCCACTCCCACAGGTACTATACTGTATCCCCCACTCCCACAGGTACTATACTGTATCCTCCCACAGCCACAGGTACTATACTGTATCCCCCACTCCCACAGGTACTATACTGTATCCTCCCACTCCCACAGGTACTTTACTGTATCCTCCCACTCCCACAGGTACTATACTGTATCCTCCCACTCCCACACACTGCGCCTCACTGTATATAATGTGCCAGGTTTGTACCTACAGACTCACTGTATATAATGTGCCGGGTTTGTACCTACAGACTCACTGTATATAATGTGCCGGGTTTGTACCTACAGACTCACTGTATATAATGTGCCGGGTTTGTACCTACAGACGCACTGTATATAATGTGCCGGGTTTGTACCCACAGACTCACTGTATATAATGTGCCGGGTTTGTACCTACAGACTCACTGTATATAATGTGCCGGGTTTGTACCCACAGACTCACTGTATATAATGTGCTGGGTTTGTACCTACAGACTCACTGTATATAATGTGCCGGGTTTGTACCTACAGACTCACTGTATAAAATTTGCCGGGTTTGTACCCACAGACTCACTGTATATAATGTGCCGGGTTTGTACCCACAGACTCACTGTATATAATGTGCCGGGTTTGTACCTACAGACTCACTGTATATAATGTGCCGGGTTTGTACCTACAGACTCACTGTATATAATGTGCTGGGTTTGTACCCACAGACTCACTGTATATAATGTGCTGGGTTTGTACCTACAGACTCACTGTATATAATGTGCCGGGTTTGTACCTACAGACTCACTGTATAAAATTTGCCGGGTTTGTACCCACAGACTCACTGTATATAATGTGCCGGGTTTGTAC
This sequence comes from Xenopus tropicalis, assembly GCF_000004195.4. NCBI lineage: Eukaryota > Metazoa > Chordata > Amphibia > Anura > Pipidae > Xenopus > Xenopus tropicalis. The sequence continues at coordinate 196,848,496 of NC_030677.2, read as the reverse complement.
CCACAGACTCACTGTATATAATGTGCCGGGTTTGTACCTACAGACTCACTGTATATAATGTGCCGGGTTTGTACCTACAGACTCACTGTATATAATGTGCCTGGTGTGTCAGTACCCACTGCCTATCTTGTTATAAGACAAACTAAAATAAAATGAAGCCAACTGATCCCAAACACAAATGGATAGAGAACCTCTCACAGAAGTGCATGTATCCTAAGCATTTAAGGGTGAATAAAGCACCTCCACCCGCACTTTTGCTCAGTATCCCTGGGAGTCAGTGGGAACCCCAAGAGATAGCATGGATGTTCTTTTTTACATCACCAGCAAATCCCCTAAGGCCCCCATTAGCTTTAGGCCAGTCTGTGTAGGGCCCATCTTTAGCCTTCCCAAACAACCCTCCGCCTATGACTGCCCCTCCTGCGCTTTATCTTTTGCAAAATGTGAAATTGTTATTTTGTGTTTTCCATCTGTCGAATGGGACCTTTTTCTCACATTTTTCTCATCTCACAGCCCCTCCCCCTCGCCGAGTATGAAGGTGGACTTACCCTTTAACAGCGATACAGCACATCCACAAGGTAAACAATTGGCCAAATTCTCCACAAAATATTCAGCAAATACTGAACCAATTGTTGAACTATAATTTTAATATTCAGGTATTTTTGTATAAAATGAACCTACAGTTTGCCCAAAACTCAAATCCTTGCCCTGATATTTATGGGATACTTTTTATTTCTAAATGACACTGTTACACAGCAAATAATTCCCTCTGCCATTTAACCTTTTTTTATTCTTGAACCAACAAATGTATTTTATACTGCCATCTAGTGGTACCAAATGAGATTACATTGAATACTGACCGGGTTGGCTGGGTATCGGGCTGAGAACCATTAATTATTGTCAAAACTTTGAGTTTAAACTAGGGATGCAGCGAATCCCAGATTCGGTTGGGGATTCTGGCCGAATCCAGCCTTTTTTTGATGGATTTGGTTTTAGCCGAATCCATGGTCCCGGCCGAACTGAATCAGAACCCGAATTAGCATAAATTAGCATATGCTAATTAGCATTCGGAAAGGGTTAAAATTTAGGGGGGAAATTTTTAGGTGCTCAGCGCGCGGCAACTCTTAACCCTTCCTAATTAGCATATGCTAATTTAGATTCTGATTCGGTTCGGGATTCGCTAGAATCCATTAGGGCGGGTTCGGCAGAACACAAAAAAGTGGGTTCGGTGCATCCGTAGTTTAAATGGACGTTGCTTTTGTTTCACTTGAAACTGGTTGAATGTTGGGATTAACTTCCCCTTTAAAATGTGTGAAATAAAAAGCAGTGAGGGGGATTAATTTCCCCTTGAAAATGTGTGAAATAAAAACCAGTGAGGGGGATTAATTTCCCCTTGAAAATGTGTGAAATAGAAACCAGTGAGGGGGATTAACTTCCCCTTGAAAATGTGTGAAATAAAAACCAGTGAGGGGGGTTAACTTCCCCTTGAAAATGTGTGAAATAAAAACCAGTGAGGGGGATTAACTTCCCCTTTAAAATGTGTGATGGACAGGCTGTCACTGACTAGTCTGCTCCTCTGTTATTCTAAGGCTTCATAGGTCTCAGTTGCCCTCGACAGATCAAACCTGACAATTTTTTTTTTAGCAAAAAAAATTAACTAAATGTTAATAAATCAAGAATTATGGGCGTTATTTTCGAAAAATCGTTGGATCCAACAGGGAAATCAAACCTGCCTGGTTGATATCTGGCCAATTGTAGGGCAGATGTTGGTTGGGTAGGCCTGTTGAGAGAGCCCATACACAGGCAGATAAGCTGCCGAATTGCTCTTAAATCTGCCCGTGTATGGCCACCTTAATTTGTCTGACGGAACAACTGTGCCAAGGGCAGAATGCCACTAAATAGGGGGCAATTCCATGTAAAGAACTATCACTTAACAACCTGAACAGATTGGAAAGTGATTGGTCATTGGCCAGATATCTGTCAGATGGTTTAGGGCTCCATTGTCCATTCATATCCCACTATAAGGATTATGGGCCATAAATGATTGGATTAGCCAGATTGGTCAAATTGGGCATAGATTGCTCCATGTATGTTTAGTAGTAGCAATAGCTGTCTGGTTGCCAAGAGGGGCTGGAAGATATAACCCTAATATCTTTCTATTTAACAGCTAGTGTGAGGGGCCCCACAAAGCCTGGGCCCAAGTAAGCACCTACACGCGCACATTCCCTAAACGTAGAACTAAATCTCCCATCAGACCCACTTGCTTTGTCTTCCCTCCAGATTCTCTGTCCTTTGATTTTGTGGTTATTGTGGCTCCTGGGGGGACAGGGAATTAAACTTTGAAATTATTTTCGTTGGTTGATCTTGTCCTGCTGTCTCTAACTTACCCTGCTGTTTCCATCTTGCCCTACTGTCTCCATCTTTCCCTACTGTCTCCATCTTGCCCTACTGTCTCCATCTTGTCCTACTGTCTCCATCTTGCTCTACTGTCTCCATCTTGCCCTACAGTCTCCATCTTGCCCTACTGTCTCCATCTTGCTCTACTGTCAACATCTTGTCCTACTGTCTCCATCTTGCCCTACAGTCTCCATCTTGCCCTACTGTCTCCATCTTGCCCTACAGTCTCCATCTTGTCCTACTGTGTCCATCTTGTCCTACTGTCTCCATCTTGCCCTACTGTCTCCATCTTGTCCTCCACTGTCTCCATCTTGTCCTCCATCTTGCCCCCTGCTGGGGCAATTAACCTCCCACTCCCCAGAAAGGTCATATCACCCCATTCCCGAATAAGCCGCACAGTTTGACACCTCATTAATGGGTCGACGACAAACAGTGGTTAATTGCCCCCCTGCTGGGGCCATTAACCACCCACCCCTCAGAAAAGTCATAGCACCCCATTCCCAAATAAGCCCCCTGCTGGGGCAATTAACCGCCCACCCCTCAGAAAAGTCATAGCACCCCATTCCCGAATAAGCCGCATGGTTTGAAACCTCACTCATGGGTCTACGACAAATGGTGGTTAATTTCCCCCTGCTGGGGGCAATTAACTGCCCACCCCTCAGAAAAGTCATAGCACCCCATTCCTGAATAGGCCGCATGATCTGACACCTCACTCATAGGTCTACGACAAACGGTGGTTAATTGCCCCCTGCTGGGGCAATTAACTGCCCACCCCTCAGAAAAGTCAAAGCACCCCATTCCCGAATAAGCCGCACGGTTTCACACCTCATTCATGGGTCTATGACAAACGGTTGTTAATTGCCCCCCCTGCTGGGGCAATTAACCGCCCCCCCTCAGAAAAGTCATAGCACCCCATTCCCGATTAGGCCACATGATTTGACACCTCACTCATGGGTCTACGACAAATGGTGGTTAATTGCCACCTGCTGGGGGCAATTAACCGCCCACCCCTCAGAAAAGTCATTGCACCACCCCATTCCCGAATAAGCCGCACGGTTTGACACCTCATTCATTCATGGGTCTACGACAAACAGTGGTTAATTGCCCCCTGCTGGGGCAATTAACTGCCCACCCCTCAGAAAAATCACAGCACCCCATTCCCGAATGAGCTGCACAGTTTCACACCTCATTCATGGGTCTATGACAAACGGTTGTTAATTGCCCCCCTGCTGGGGCAATTAACCGCCCCCCCTCAGAAAAGTCATAGCACCTCATTCCCGAATAAGCCCCCTGCTGGGGCAATTATCCGCCCCCCCTCAGAAAAGTCATAGCAACCCATTCCCGAATAGGCCGCATGATTTGACACCTCACTCATGGGTCTACGACAAATGGTGGTTAAATGCCACCACTCAGAAAAGTCAATTGTCTTCTGGGGCAATTAACCGCCCACCCGTCAGAAAAGTCATAGCACCCCATTCCCGAATAAGCCGCACGATTTGACACCTCATTCATTCATGGGTCTACGACAAACAGTGGTTAATTGCCACCTGCTGGGGGCAATTAACCACCCACCCCTCAGAAAAGTCATAGCACCCCATTCCCGAATAAGCCCCCTGCTGGGGCAATTATCCGCCCCCCCTCAGAAAAGTCATAGCAACCCATTCCCGAATAGGCCGCATGATTTGACACCTCACTCATGGGTCTACGACAAATGGTGGTTAAATGCCACCACTCAGAAAAGTCAATTGTCTTCTGGGGCAATTAACCGCCCACCCGTCAGAAAAGTCATAGCACCCCATTCCCGAATAAGCCGCACGATTTGACACCTCATTCATTCATGGGTCTACGACAAACAGTGGTTAATTGCCCCCCTGCTGGGGCAATTAACTGCCCACCCCTCAGAAAAGTCATAGCACCCCTTTCTCGAATAGGCCGCATGATTTGACACCTCAATCATGGGGCTACGACAAACGGTGGTTAATTGCCCCCTGCTGGGGCAATTAACCGCCCACCCCTCAGAAAAGTCATAGCACCCCATTCCCGAATAGGCCACACAATTTGACACCTCATTCATGGGTCTACGACAAACGGTGGTTAATTGCCCCCTTCAGGGGCAATTAACTGCCCACCCCTCAGAAAAGTAATAGCACCCCATTCCCGAATAAGCCGCACGGTTTTACACCTCATTCATGGGTCTACAACAAACGGTGGTTAATTGCCCCCTGCTGGTTACGCGCCGAACTTTTGCCCTGCTGGGGCAATTAACCGGCCACCCCTCAGAAAAGTCATAGCACCCCAATTCCGAATAAGCTGCACGGTTTGACACCTCATTCATGGGTCTACGACAAACAATGGTTAATTGCCCCTGCTGGGGCAATTAACCGCCCACCCCTCAGAAAAGTCAAAGCACCCCATTCCCGAATAAGCCGCATTGTTTGACACCTCATTCATGGGTCTACGACAAACGATGGTTTATTGCCCCTGCTGGGGCAATAAACTGCCCACCCCTCAGAAAAGTCATAACACCCCATTCCATAATAAGCCGCACGGTTTGACACCTCATTCATGGGTCTACGACAAACGGCGGTTAATTGCCCCCTGCTAGGGCAATTAATCTCCCACCCCTCAGAAAAGTCATAGCACCCCATTCCCGAATAAGCCGCACGGTTTGACACCTCATTCATGGGTCTACGACAAACGGTAGTTAATTGCCCCTGCTGGAGCAATTAATCTCCCACCCCTCAGAAAAGTCATAGAACCCCATTCCCGAATAAGCCGCACGGTTTGACACCTCATTCATGGGTCTACGACAAACGGTGGTTAATTGCCCCTGCTGGGGCAATTAACCGCCCACCCCTCAAAAAAGTCATAGCACCCCATTCCCGAATAAGCCGCACGGTTTGACACCTTATTCATGGGTCTACGACAAACGGTGGTTTATTGCCCCTCCTGGGGCAATTAATATCCCACCCCTCAGAAAAGTCACAGCACCCCATTCCCGAATAAGCCGAACGGTTTGACACCTCATTCATGGGTCTACGACAAACGGTGGTTAATTGCCCCTGCTGGGGCAATTAACCGCCCACCCCTCAGAAAAGTCATAGCGCCCCATTCCCTAATAAGCCGCATGGTTTGACACCTCATTCATGGGTCTACGACAAACGGTGATTAATTGCCCCCTGCTGGGCAATTAATCTCCCACCCCTCAGAAAAGTCATAGCACCCCATTCCCGAATAAACCGCATGGTTTGACACCTCATTCATGGGTCTACGACAAACTAGTTATTCGCCAAAATCCCCATTATAAGTCAATGGGGCAAATTTGGGGACCTGTCTTGCCCCAGGGTAAAACGTATACCCTTGTGTGGGGTATCTTCTGACACAGGTTGCAAACCTCTTCAAATGTGGTAAATTTCACGTTTCTAAAAATATCCCTCTTTGCGCTACAATCCGTTAAAGTTTGCCTCCATGTTAAGTCAATGGGATTTTTGGCCCGGTTAATTGCCCCCTGCGGGGGCAACTAACCGCCCACCCTTCAGATCAGCCATTGCACCCCATTCCCGAATAAGCCGCACGGTTTGACACCTCATTCATGGGTCTACGACAAACTAGTTATTTGCCAAAATCCCCATTATAAGTAAATGGGGCAAATTTGGGGACCTCTCTTGCCCCGGGGGTAAAACTTATACCCTTGTGCGGGGTATCTTCTGACACAGGTTGCAAACCTCTTCAAATGTGGTAAATTTCACGTTTCTAATCATGGGTGTACGACAAACGGTGCGGGACTAGTTACGCGCCAAACTTTTGTACGGAAGAATAATAATAATAATAAGAAAAATAAGCCTGTGAGATAACAATAGGGATGCTTTGCTTCACAAGCCCCACTAATAACTTGCTGTAACCATACCCGGAGCACTTTTTTTTTTTACAGATATTTGCACTTTTAAACTGCTATTAACAGGCAACCAGCAATTCAGCAACCCTAGGGTTAACTGACCACAACTTTTTTTGAAGTCACCACAATTTATTTGACTGCGACTTTTTTGACACAACTGCAATTTTTTTTTTATTTCACTGACTTTTTAAAATGCTTGTGGGACTCAGTCCCTATCTGTATGAATACGAGCTGAGCAGCAGAACAATACGCCCTGTAATAACCTTTCAGGCTGCATCATAACAAACAAACAGAACATTGTGATGTCACAATGGGCAGCGAAGTTTGTGCAGCTTCCCTGCCAAGCGAGTGTCAGAGCTGAGCTGGTTGGGTTGCAGGGCAGATCCCCTGGGAGCTGCTCTGTCCTAATCAGCTGTTTTTGCCTCCTTAAAGCCACTTTAACACCTTTAGGCTTTAAGCCTTTACCATCGAATTGCTTCGGCGCATCCTCGCTCGGCTCCATATCTGTAAGTCAGCCAATTGGTTTTATCATTCAGATATATAGAGGGAATAGGGTGTGAGCCTGGGGCTGTAGGCCTGGAATGGGCCGTCTGTGTAACTATAGATATTCCAACGTGTCAAACACACGACTGTGACTTTTTTCTTGATGCAACGGCGATTTATTTGACAAGACTGTGACTATTTTGATAGGAACTTTTATATATATATAATATAGTAATAGGTTTTACAGTGCCACAAAGTAGTGTAGGAGTTTATAGTCTGTAGGATAAATCAGAGGCATAAGTGTATAAGTATAAAAGTTAGTACAGGTATAGGATCCCTTATAGAGAAACCTGTTATCCAGAAAGTAAGATATAATTACCCCTTATTGGGGGCAGAACAGCCCTATTGGGTTTATTTCATGGTTAAATGATTCCCTTTTCTCTGTAATAATAAAACAGTACCTGTACTTGATCCCAACTAAGATATAATTACCCCTTATTGGGGGCAGAACAGCCCTATTGGTTTTATTTCATGGTTAAATGATTCCTTTTCTCTGTAATAATAAAAACAGTACCTGTACTTGATCCCAACTAAGATATAATTACCCCTTATTGGGGGCAGAACAGCCCTATTGGGTTTATTTCATGGTTAAATGATTCCCTTTTCTCTGTAATAATAAAACAGTACCTGTACTTGATCCCAACTAAGATATAATTACCCCTTATTGGGGGCAGAACAGCCCTATTGGGTTTATTTCATGGTTAAATGATTCCTTTTTCTCTGTAATAATAAAACAGTACCTGTACTTGATCCCAACTAAGATATAATTACCCCTTATTGGGGCAGAACAGCCCTATTGGGTTTATTTCATGGTTAAATGATTCCCTTTTCTCTGTAATAATAAAACAGTACCTGTACTTGATCCCAACTAAGATATAATTACCCCTTATTGGGGGCAGAACAGCCCTATTGGGTTTATTTCATGGTTAAATGATTCCCTTTTCTCTGTTATAATAAAACAGTACCTGTACTTGATCCCAACTAAGATATAATTACCCCTTATTGGGGGCAGAACAGCCCTATTGGGTTTATTTCATGGTTAAATGATTCCCTTTTCTCTGTTATAATAAAACAGTACCTGTACTTGATCCCAACTAAGATATAATTACCCCTTATTGGGGGCAGAACAGCCCTATTGGGTTTATTTCATGGTTAAATGATTCCCTTTTCTCTGTTATAATAAAACAGTACCTGTACTTGATCCCAACTAAGATATAATTACCCCTTATTGGGGGCAGAACAGCCCTATTGGGTTTATTTAATGGTTAAATGATTCCCTTTTCTCTGTAATAATAAAACAGTACCTGTACTTGATCCCAACTAAGATATAATTACCCCTTTTGGGGGCAGAACAGCCCTATTGGGTTTATTTCATGGTTAAATGATTCCCTTTTCTCTGTAATAATAAAACAGTACCTGTACTTGATCCCAACTAAGATATAATTACCCCTTATTGGGGGCAGAACAGCCCTATTGGGTTTATTTCATGGTTAAATGATTCCCTTTTCTCTGTAATAATAAAACAGTACCTGTACTTGATCCCAACTAAGATATTATTACCTCCTATTGGGTTTATTTCATGTTTTAATGATTTTTTTAGCAGACTTAAGGTATGGAGATCCAAATCCAAAACCTCAGGCCCTAAGCATTCTGGATAACAGGTCCCATGCCTGTATGTTCTTGTATTTAGATTGAAAGCTCCATGGGGCAGGCACTGATAGGAATGATGCACTGACAATTAAAAATAAACACACAATTGCATAGAATTAACAATAATCTCTGGTTCCTTTCTATTTTAGCATAAACTCAAATAAAATCTCTATTTTCTGTTACAGGAGCTGCAGCATGGGTGACCGAATGCGAAAAATATTTACCAACTTTTTTAAACTTAAAAATAAGGTAAGGCCCCAATGTCTTCCTCTGGTATTGACTTTAGTGGGATGGACCAGGACTTACTGGGATGAGTTGGGAAGGACTGGGACTGACTGGGATGAGTTGGGAAGGACTGGGACTGACTGGGATGAGTTGGGAAGGACTGGGACTGACTGGGAGGAGCTTCTCATGTATATTGGACACTGTTAGGGGGGTGCATTATTTATTTATCATTATATTATTATAACATATGGGTTTCAATGAGTCCTGTGCCTGTGTCACAAGTAGGGTTGTCACCTCACCCCTTATAAAATACCAGTCACATATTGATACGACATCATGCATGGCTAATTAGCAATTCATTTAGATGCATGCTGCAGACTGAACTGATTTATATGTAGCCATGCAGCATGTATCTAACTTAATTGCTTATTAGGCATGCAGGATGTGGGTTCAATATGTGACTGATATTAAAGGGTTAAGGTGGCAACCCTAGCCATAAGTGACATCAACAAGCAATAATTATACCCGCTGACATCACTGAGCTCTGTTTTTAAGGCTATATGTGTATTTATCTATATATTTATATTTGGAGGTTTTATTTTTTTAATGGTGTTTGTGAAAATCTTTCCCCCCCACAGGAACCTAAAAGCAGAAGTGTCTTTTCTATTCCTCTGCAAAAGACAGAGACAGACATCTCATCTGCTTCGAACCTGAAAGCTGAAAAACCTGCAGGTATTTGAATTTGAGGGATCGGCTGCGTTACTTTGTTGTTTTGTCCTTAGTCGCAGCTCACAGGGTTAACGAAACACACAGCCTTCTTATATGCACAAGTAATATGGAACCCAAGGTTATATTATAGCAATGGGGAACAAGTTGGTAGAACTGAAGGGGGTGCTTATGGGGGATCATGTAACAGCATTCAGTCATTTACCAATTTGGCAAATATCCCTAAAACCTTGAGACCAACCTCTACTTGTACTAAAGCAGGAGAAACCATTAGCACTCCATATAAATGCCCTCCCTCACACATGATTATTTAAGGATCTAGTCCTCCTCCTATGGTGAAAAGTCTATAGACTTCTTCCACATTCTCCTGATTTCATAGGTCTACTGCTCGGCTTGGCCTCCTGATTAACCAATCAGAGCAGCCAGGCAGTATTAGAAAGTGATTGTATTTGTTTCTGTATCATCTCAATGTATTTTAATCTATATTTTCCACTATAGAAGCAAGCGCGAAGAAAGGAATACTTCGACGCCTCTGCAAATCAATTAGGAACCTCTGTCAATGTAAAAAGAAGGTAAGGTGGAACGTTCCACCATCTCTCTCTGAGTTTAGGCTTGAGTGTCACTGGCTGTTGGTTCATGTTCTCTCTCAGCAGCACATGGAAAGAATGTTCTCTCAGCTATGTTGGGTTACTATAGGCTGTAGTGCTTCTTAAATGTGCGTCCAACCTAGTGGAGAAGGTGGAGCATATTCTGCATATTTAGGCTCTTCTCCCCTTTTTGACCAATATAGTATTTGTACATTTGTATCCTGTTTTAAGGTGTTTCATTTAGGCCACAGGATTTTGAGATTAGTTATTGTATTGTAAATGTTCTGCCTGAAGCACCGCCCCTAATATATTTGGCTTAAAGAGACACTGACACCAGAAATGAAACCTTTTTTTTTTATTTCTATCATAACACTGTCTTTGCAGGAGCTTTATAATTTTGCTACAAAAGTATTTCCTGATACTTTTACATTCCCTATCTGATCCCCCATGTTCCTCTATGAGGGGGCTGCCATATTTGTGCAGCAGTAGGCTGTTAGCATTAGAAGCTATAACTGACAGGCTGAGAAGGGACAGTTAGGTTGGCAAAACAGTCGGGTTTAGGAACTTCAAGTGACAATTACTTACATAAGCAGCCCTACCAGGGAAAAATGATCAACATGACCTATAGGTTACTTTTTATGTAGATTCATAATTTACAAAGTAATTTTTTTGTGTCAGTATCACTTTAAGGGCAGTGGCGTAACTAGTTGCCACCCCTAAAAAATCTTGCCTTCCCGCCCCTGCCCATGACCTCTGCCCACTGGGCACAGTAAAACAGGGCTTTATTTTATGCGCTGCGCTAGCATTTGTATATATTACACAAAAAGGTGCTGGTGCTACAGGCAAGTAACATTCAGTGCAATGCAAGCTCCCCTGTCTCATTGGGGCGGCTTTAGTACTAACAATGCTACGGCCTTGACTTTCCTGGCAGAGAAATATCTCCTGAATTTTCAGCATCAGTTTCTGATTCATTCTTTGCCTTTTAATCATGAGTTTATCATTTGGCTTTCTATAGAAATGTTCAGAAATTGTGCAGGAAGTAAGCAACACAGAGATGATCCTCGAGGAAAAGGAGCTACTGAAGGAGAAACCAATTGAGATCCTTACAGGTACAGAACCAAGGACATATATGCCCAATAAACCCACAGAGACCCCCATATGACTAAAAAGGTGACTTTTTAAAAAATAATTTTATATTTTTAATCTTTCCAGAGTCTCCAAGTATTCCTCGTGATCCTTCCTCAGATTTTGGAAATACTTGATTCCAAAGAGAGAGAAGGATGATGAAGAGATGCCGCAGAATGTTGAAGTGATTCCTGACGTGGGAGGATATTGCTCAGAATGTTCCCGCAAAGGATGAGAAATCTGCGAGCTTATATTTAAGCTGTGTGGAACCACTGAATTACTACACTGATCCAAGTTCTCATTATGCTAGTGCAAGTGATCACTATACTGATCCGCATTCCGAGTTCACTGCTCCAAGTTCCAAATATACTGATGCAAGTGATTACTTCTCTGATAAGAGTTTATCTCCTTCTAAGCTGGAACTGGTGAGATTTTGTTAGATTTGGGTTTATAGGGTATTGTGTATAAATGCAGTAAAATAATATACTATAAGAATGATTATGGCACATAATATCCTTTATAGAGATATACGTAAGATTAGACTACACTGTATGGTATCATTAGCCCAAGTGAGACTGAATTAATGGTGTTTCATCTCCTTCTCTAGGCTAGAATTGTTACTGTGAAATAATCAGAGAGATTGATAGGGCACTAAACCACGTAAAGGTGGACGCAAGGTAGGATATTGGGTTTCTATTTTGATACTGAGGTTGTTATGGTAAAATAAAAAAGCCTTTACTACATCTTAGATACAAAAACCCAACGCGTTTCATCCTCACAGGGAGGGGCCTTCGTCAGGGGCACATGCATTAAGAAAATAGATGCGGGCCTGTATCTAAGATGTAATAAAGATTTGTTCTATCTTTCTATCTTCTGGTTTGCCTGACACACACAGGTCAACCATAAAGTAACTGAGATTATATTTCATTCTTGTTTTTCTCTCAGGAATCAGACAACTATGGCTGATTTCAAACTACAATGTGAACTGGGTGCTGGTGCTTTTGGCCAGGTGAGTTACTGGCCCCCTAGATATGGGGTGGGGGGTTATTGGAACAAAGGCATAATAATGGGGGTCTCTCTCTTATTTCAGGTATATCGGGCACAACACAGAGAAACCAGGAGAATTGTAGCCATCAAGACTCAACCAAAGGCTGCAGTCAAAACTATATTTAAATATAGAAGGTCAGTTAAATGGGGAAACCGCAAACAATAAGTATTTGTGTGTATAGTCTGGAACATTCCTACAGGCAGATGTTTTATATCTGTTCCAGAAGATATACAGATTCCATTATTGATATAACATTCTCTCATAAAGTGCCATTGGCTTATTTTTAACAGATTTATTTAAACTTAAATTGTAAATCTGCCACCCTGAGGTGATTTTCATAATCACAATTTATCCTTTTACTTGTTGAGATGTATCATAAAAAAACAACACTTTGCATAGAAAACCATTCTTTCTAACGACTGCCATGACGCAATTGAGTCAGTAGGGATCTGATCTTCAGAACTGATGATTGTTTATAAATACACAAGGACAAAAACCACAATTGTATTAAAAAAAATCCACTGATTGATAAGTTGTTGGGATATTGATAGTTATGCCCCTAATTAATTATTACTATAGGGATTTAGTAGGATTGGCTAATTATAAATATGCAACAAGTACCTCCCATTGGTCAAAGTGAAATGATTTCACCCTAAACCTTAGAACCAACCAAAGGGCCTGATTAGTGTATTTGGGCACAGGGTGGGTGATGGTGCCACTATATTCTGTGCTTGCACTTGTATACGTGTTATAGTGCCATTAGTATAAATGGGCGTTACATTCACTACATTCATGGTGCAGATGTCCCACCTATGTCATTTTCTTCTATAAACGTTTCATGGCTTTATTTTGCAGCATTCTTCTGGAGCAGCGCATCCTTCTTATGGCAAAGCAAAAGCAGAATCCTTTTGTTGTCGGTTTATTTCATGGTTAAATAATTCCCTTTTCTCTGTAATAATAAAACAGTACCTGTACTTGATCCCAACTAAGATATAATTACCCCTTATTGGGGGCAGAACAGCCTATTGGGTTTATTTAATGGTTACATGATTCCTTTTCTCTATAATAATAAAACAGTACCTGTACTTGATCCCAACTAAGATATAATTACCCCTTATTGGGGCAGAACAGCCATATTGGGTTTATTTAATGGTTAAATAATTCCCTTTTCTCTGTAATAATAAAACAGTACCTGTACTTGATCCCAACTAAGATATAATTACACCTAATTGGTGCAGAACAGCCTTATTGGGTTTATTTAATGGTTAAATGATTCCCTTTTCTCTGTAATAATAAAACAGTACCTGTACTTGATCCCAACTAAGATATAATTACCCCTTGTTGGGGCAGAACAGCCCTATTGGGTTTATTTCATGGTTAAATGATTCCCTTTTCTCTATAATAATAAAACAGTACCTGTACTTGATCCCAACTAAGATATAATTACCCCTTATTGGGGGCAGAACAGCCCTATTGGGTTTATTTAATGGTTACATGATTCCCTTTTCTCTATAATAATAAAACAGTACCTGTACTTGATCCCAACTAAGATATAATTACCCCTTATTGGGGGCAGAACAGCCATATTGGGTTTATTTCATGGTTAAATAATTCCCTTTTCTCTGTAATAATAAAACAGTACCTGTACTTGATCCCAACTAAGATATAATTACACCTAATTGGTGCAGAACAGCCTTATTGGGTTTATTTAATGGTTAAATGATTCCCTTTCTCTGTAATAATAAAACAGTACCTGTACTTGATCCCAACTAAGATATAATTACCCCCTTGTTGGGGGCAGAACAGCCCTATTGGGTTTATTTCATGGTTAAATGATTCCCTTTTCTCTATAATAATAAAACAGTACCTGTACTTGATCCCAACTAAGATATAATTACCCCTTATTGGGGGCAGAACAGCCCTATTGGGTTTATTTCATGGTTAAATGATTCCCTTTTCTCTATTATAATAAAACAGTACCTGTACTTGATCCCAACTAAAATATAAATAATCCTTATTTGATGGAAAACAATTCCATAGGGTTTAATTAATGTTTTATTGATTCTTTAGTAGACTTGAGGTATAGAAATCCAAATTACAGAATGACCCCTTATCCGGAATACCCTTGGTCCCAAGCATTCTGGATAACGGGTCCTATTCCTGTACTTAAGTCTAACCATTTACATTGCTCATCATGTTGGGGTTGGGTTTAATGGTGACTGAGCCTACAGCTTCATGTATAAAGTGCAGCATTACAGGACCGTACCCCATTACTGATATTGTTGCCATTTTTTTGTTTCATGCTTTTAAACCAAATATTTTTTTCTGTTTGTAGTTTCCTTTCGACGAAACAGACAAGCAGCTCCTGACGGCCCAAATTATACATACAGAGCCGAAAATTCCTCCAGATCTGCTTTTAAGTGTCAAGGTCACATTACAAGGGGTAAGTACCTGTTGGGATTTTGCAGCCTGCTGTTTGAATGTTTAATCCAGGGACAGGGTCGGACTGGGGGGTGCAGGGCCCACCGGGGCTACCGTGTCCCCCACAGGGGCCCCTGCCGTTCACCTCTAACCCCCCTTCCCCCGCAGGGGCCCCCTGTCCGACGTCCTCCCCTGAACGCGCACATGTGAAACGCGTCAGGGGAGGACATCGGAGGTCAGATGAAGCGGCAATAGGGTCGGGCCTGGATCACTGGGGCCCACCGGGTATTTTCCCGGTGTCCCGGTAGCCCAGTCCAACCCTGTCCAGGGATCATTTACTGCCCCCTAATGTTAATGTAATCTTGCTCACATTGGCACTTCCATTTATAAACTTTGGGGCTTTATTTTTTACTGCGCACTCCAAAAATGCCAAATGTTTCTCATTGAGCAATTTCTTTTTGTACAATTTTTTCTCCCACACTGCCTATACGGTACCGGTTTCTGGCACACCCGCTTGCCTACATGAGTTTGCTTTATGCTCCTCAATATGATACATTTTTCTCTTTGCAGCTGCTGAAAAAAGATGCCAAACTTCGCCTCGGGTCACATAAAACAGACGCTAAAGAAGTCATGGAAAGCTCTTTATTCAGGGTATGTGAATATTTTACTCCTCCTAAGTGGCAGCCATTTAGATCCACGAGTTCTATTCCCTGTGTGAGCTCTTGCGCACTTTCACAGGGCAGATACAGTATCACTTGGAATTGGATAGAATTTGTATATGTTAAATAACAGATAAATAGAACGAAATAGTGCTAATAAAGTATTCCTGCTGTTTTACAGGGATTTAACTGGGACGCCCTTCTGAGCCAAGAAATACAGGCGCCATTCACTCCTCAAATAAGTGTTCCAGAGCGAGTGGAGTTAGTACGCCTTCGCTTACCGGGCGCTGGTGTCCCACGACCCCACAGGACCCCATTGGAAGAGGCATTAGAAAAGTTGAATTGTCCTGCTCTTCTGCCTTGAAAACCGGGTCCAGGTAAGGAGTTTGCCTTTATAAAAATAAAAAGAAAAAATGGAACAAAGGGAGGGAGGGAGGGGGTGCATTATACACTTAGCATAAGGGGTCTTGGGAAACAGCTTGTTGGAGTTATCTTGGTGTCCTGCGGAGGTTGTATTTTCTCTTTAACTCTCCTCTCCCTCCTAATTCAGAGATCCCCAGCTGACTAACGATGACCCGATCTTCTCGGAGGAAGAAGACACGTTCAAAGCCAAATGTCTTCATTTCTATGAAGATGATTATATTTTTATATAAATGTTTATATTTATTTATTTTTTTACTATTTTGTAAAAAAATTTGTAAAAAAAATTTAATTCTATTTTTCTATATAATTTGTAAAAAATTTAATTCTATTTTTCTATATAATTTGTAAAAAAATTTAATTCTATTTTTCTATATAATTTGTAAAAAATTTAATTCTATTTTTCTATATAATTTGTAAAAAAATTTAATTCTATTTTTCTATATAATTTGTAAAAAATTTAATTCTATTTTTCTATATAATTTGTAAAAAAATTTAATTCTATTTTTCTATATAATTTGTAAAAAATGTAATTCTATTTTTGTATATAATTTGTAAAAAAATGTAATTCTATTTTTCTATAAAACTTTTTAAAATAATATAATTCTATTTTTTTATATAATTTGGAAATAATTCTATTTTTCTAATAAAAATTTGAAATAATATAATTGATTCTATTTTTCCATATAATTTATAAAAAATGTAATTCTATTTTTCCATAAAGAAAAGTAACGGCGACGAAAAAAATCGCAAAATATACGAAAAAATCGCAAAATGTTCGTTTTCTAATCGGAATTTTTCCAATTCGGAATCGGATTCATGGGTTAGTAAATGTGCCCCATAGTGTTTCGGTTAAAAAACTGAATTGAGTATGTTGCCACCATCAAGCCCTAACTGGACAAAGTTACCAGGGTTTATGGCCAATATGGCTTTGTCCAGTAGAGCTGGAATAGTGGATCTCACAGCATTCAGAGCACCTACAAGTGACTGTATTCTGTCTATCTTTATAATCTTAGTCTTTTGGGTAACAGCCCATGTATGGGGATTACATACCTGAGACAAAACCCACTGACCCCATTAGTCGTCCTTTTTCCCCTATTTCAAAAGTAGTGATGGGCGAAATGTTTCGCCAGGCATGGATTCATGGCGAATTTCCACATTTCTACGTGCAAGCAACGAATCCAAACCCGCACTCCCTCAGCCCTCCAACGAAAATTCACCGCTCGGTGCACAATGCTAGAGAGGGATCGGCACCCTCCCCACAGATTCCAAACAAGCAAATAGCAACGGCACTCAAGAGCTACATACGGGCCTTGCCCTTAAAAAATCCTTTATTGCGGAAATGCAACGTTTCGAGGCTAGGACATGCTTGACAAAGGGGCTGTCCTAGCCTCGAAACGTTGCATTTCCGCAATAAAGGATTTTTTAAGGGCAAGGCCCGTATGTAGCTCTTGAGTGCCGTTGCTATTTGCTGGTTTGGAATTTCCACATTTCGCCATTGGCAGATTGTTTTGCGAAACGGATGAAAAAATTTGCTGCAGAAAAATTCGCCACACGTCTCTATTCAAAAGAATAGTCTCGCATCAAAATAAAAAGTCGCAGGCGTCAAAGTAATAGTTTCAGGTCAAAATAAATAGTTGCGGGTGTCAAAAGAATAGTCACGCGTCAAAATAAATAGTCGCACATCAAAAGAATAGACGCAGGTGACAAATTTTTTTTGACGCGTAACATTTTCGACGTTTTGCGAAAGATTTGCAAAATTTTCCATGAAGCGAAGCGGGACAGATTCGCTCATCAATATTCAAAAGCATTAAGAACCCTACCAAGTCTAGTGTACACGTCAGCTCTTATTATTTCCCCACCCTGAGTATCATCAGCTTCTGTACATCCAAGTCCACTTAAACTCCCCGCTCTAAAGGTGGCCATACACGTTAAGATCCGCTCGCTTGCGTATTGACGTCACACGTACCCACGGGGCGCAACCTTATAAGAGGGCCTGTCGCCACCACACAAGGAGCCGCATAAGGAGCAGGAGCCGCAGAAGAAGAAGGAGTGTCTATGGGGGCACTGTCTATGGGGGCAATTAGGGCACTGTCTATGGGGGCGCTGTGTATGGGGGGTACTGTCTATGGGGGCACTTTCTATTGGGGTATTGTTTATGGGGGTACTGTGTATGGGGGCTACTGTCTATGGGGCAATTGGGGGCACTGTCTATGGGGTCAATTGGGGGTGCTTTCTATGGGGGATACTGTATATGGGGGCACTTTCTATGGGGCCATTGGGGGCACTGTCTATGGCAGGGGTGTGCAAACTTTTTAGCTCAGGGGCCACATTAACTAACATACGGGCCGGACCGGGCCGGGACAGCATTACGCCCGGGGCTGCCATCAAAAATTATGGGGCCTCTCAGCTCCTCCCCAGCGACCCGCTGCTTCCTCTGTCCCGTCCTTCTGTTCCCAGGCTCCCCAGTGCATTCTTCTATATGGTTGCGCCCCGTGCGTGCTGACGCTGTGCGCACGCACGGGGCGCAACCAATCAGAGCCCGTCATTCTTTTAAGGGGGCCTGAGACGGCGGGCCGGATGTGGCCCGCGGGCCGTAGTTTGCCCACCCCTGGTCTATGGGGTCAATTGGGGATGCTTTCTATGGGGGGGTACTGTCTATGGGGGCACTTTCTATGGGGGGTACTGTCTATGGGAGGAAATTGGGGGCACTTTCTATGGGGGGCAGTGTGTATGGGGGATACTGTCTATGGGGGCACTGTGAATGGGGGGTACTGTCTATTTGGCCATTTGGGGCACTGTGTATGGGGGGCCAAACTGGTACATAGTTATAACCGACTGCCTTCTCTCTATATTTGTATTTTATATGTAGTAGTTGCTATAGTGTTTTCCTTAGGTAGTACAGTATGAGGGTATAGCACATTTTGCATCTGATCCCACCATTTCAACTATATAAAAGGAGTATTTTTTGAAAAAAAAAATGGGGTGTGGTAATTGGGGCATGGGCACAACAGTTGGCGTGGTCAAAAATGTTGCCGCGCTGCACGCGCCAAATCTTTTTGTCCTTCTTTTAATTTTTTGAATGTTTGGAGCTATGGTATATGTATTAGGGGGCCTGGTTACAGCCCGCACCGCCAGCAACTGATGTTCCTGGGTAAATTTTGCTTCGTTTAGCTGGTGTGTTATACCATCCTGTAATGATTTTATCATTGTTTTCCACTATTCTGCAGCTCCTTTGCCCAGTAAATATTTGAGTGTTATTCCTTCTAGTTCTTGTTCTGTGAAGTGCTCATTTAGAGCTTTTTCCCACTTTGTAAAATGTGGTAGGCTTGGAGAGGAGAGGGGTTGCTTGTGATGTGAAAAATGTGTAGTATTGTACCCTGTTGCCAGTTAGTAAAATAGCCTTTTTGTAGTCCAGGCAGGAAAGCAAGATTGTTAGTTAGGGGAGTCAGTAGTGAGGGTTCTGTCATTAGCTTGGATTTATACTTTAGTGAGTCCCGTGTGTTGGTAACCCCAGACCACCTTCTGTTTTGGAGCGGCGGAGAATGGTTTGATGCGTGACTGTTCATTGTTCCATACAAACTTGCCAGTTGTTCAGCATGGGGAAGACGTCTGGAGGTGGATTTAGTGGGATAGTTTGAAAGATAAATTAGCCTTGGCAAAATATTCATTTTGAGAGTATTGACTCTGCCAAACCATGATAAGGGCATTTTAGTCCAAACATTAATATTGGTTCTAATTTCCTTAATGATAGCATGGTAATTGGTAGAAGTCCAGTCCTTATAACTGGCCGTCAATAGAATACCTAGGTAAGTTTATTTACAGTCCAGGGGGAAAGAAATTTGTCTTTTAAGGCTAGCACAGTAGGGTGAGGGAGGCTAATGTTGGGTGCACTTCATTTGTAATTTATTTTAAAACCCCTTAGTAGGCTATAACGGTCTATTTCTCGTATGGCTGGGTAACGTGGTGGTAGGTTGAGTAAGAATAAAGAGCGGATCGTCAGCATAGGCACAAATTTTGCAATGGGAAGTTCCTGCCTTGATGCCCTGAATGTTTGGATTGTTTCGGATAGTTGAGAGAAGGGGTTCTAATGCCCCTACTGGGGCATGATCTGGCCATGTAATGGAGCCTATTGTTTCCTTTTGGGTACTATCTAGTGCTTTGTGAGATAAATATATAGTCGATTCTGTTATATGTGTCATGGCTATGTGAATAGAAGGAGCCATTTTTATCTTGGGGATGGAGAGTTCTCCGTCTATCTAGTAGTTGAAGCCAATGTAGTTCTTGTTTAAGCCTTTTAATTTGTTTAAATGGGAGGGATGATGTTCCAGAGGAGCAGTCTAGTTTGGGTTCTAGTGGGGTGTTGAAATGCCCCCCTACTATTACCATCCCTTCCGCAAACAGGAGCAGCAAATCATGGATCTTATTCATGATATCAGTCTGCTCTGTGTCAGGTAGGTAGATTGAGGCAAATGTGTACGTAAGGGAGTTCAGTTTCCCTTTGAGAAATGTGTCGTTTCCCTGAGGGTCCATTTTGGCAGCTCTAATCTCTAATTGTAGGTTATTAGTGGGGACAATGGCTGTGCCTCTGACTTTTGTAGATTGTGGGGGGCTGTGTATGATCGTGGAATCATATTTGTCATAGCATTTCGGTATCTGATTGGTCTTGTAATGTGTCTCCTGGATCAGCGCAACCTGTATCTTTTTAGCTTTGAATTCTTGCAACAAGGCTGTCCTTTCCATCCATTTGCATTGATCGTGTAGTTGTGGGTGAGAGTTTGGGTTTGGGATAAGGCATTATAGATTGTTCCTTCCACCTGGGGGGAGATATAAGAAGGTCAGGAGAGAAGGGGGAAAGGAAAAATGGGATATGTACTTTGGGTGGAGAGGGAGTAAGAAATATAATAACTGGGGGGAAATGAAAACCACTAGAGAAACTGGTATGAGCCGTTTAATCTACACTCGTGGTATAGGGGTAAACTCCTTTGGGTTTCAAATTCCAAAAATGATTAACATTAAATTATTCAAGATTTTCAAAATAGGTGTATTCAGTTAAACATACACATATTATACTGTATCCTGTGTTTATGGTTCAGCGCAGGAAGCAAAGTAGGTTGGGGGGCCAGTTTAAGAATATACTTGAGTATAAGCCGATCCGAATATAAGCCGCGGTACCTAATTTTACCTAAGAAAACTGGAAAAACGTATTGACTCGAGTATAAGCCCCTCAATGGTGCAGCATGAAAAGCATCCATATACCTGTATACAAAATCTTTAATCCCATAAGTAAATATGGCATTTCTGTATTCTTTAAAAATACCAAATTGCACCAAATTGCAAGCAGCAGATAAAATAGAATTGCTCTTCACTTCACTGCATGGAGGTTGGAGGTCCGTAATTCATAGGACTACTAATTTTTAAAGAAAAGCTCCATTTATTCAGGCTATGGATTTTCCAGCAAACAGCGCTCAACTACTGTATTGCATGTAGTTTGCGTGCAATTACCGTATATACCTGAGTATAGGCCGATGGTTACTTTTAAAGCACATTTTTAGGGCTGAAAAATTCGGCTTATACTCGAGTATATACAGTATATAGAGGAGGGAGGGAAGGAAGGAAGGGGGGAGAAAGTTAGGACTGAGCTTCCTATAAGGTTTGGGAACCTTCAGTATAAGGAGGAATAGGATAACTATATACATTTCCATACTGGGGGCAGATACACACCCTGGGATTTCCAGATTATTTTATCATGAGCGATGGGAAATGTCCCATTCCGTTATGAGACTTAGCTATATTTAGGTAGGAAGCAGGCAAGTCGTATGGGTTATACTCTCGGCTGTGTTTAAAGGTTTCCCGAGTGTCGCTTGTCTCGGGGAACACTGGGCGAGAGAGCTGGGGATTGGGTGTCGCTTCCCCCACTGTCTGGATGGAGTCGTATCTCTCCTGGGAAGCGGGGTGGGGGGGTACCTCGGGCGGTTGGGTCGGGAGACCTTCTTCCGGTGCCCCTAGAATATAGTTGGGCCATTCTGTGATGCCTGGAACAGGTATGTCCAGTTGTTGGCAGAATTGTGCTGTTGCCATGGGATACCGTGGGGCAAAAGCCTTACCGCCTTTATGTGCTAGTAGTGCAAAACCCTATTTATATGATATGCTGCACTCCCCCAGTTCTCCTAATGTGTCTCTCACACTCACTTACTCTTGTTTTAGTGCCACAGTCTCTGTGTATATTGTATGATTAAGGTCAGTGCCCAAAGTCTGCAAATGGGACAGTATATTAAACATGTCTTCCAGGTTTGCGCTTCCCCCCGAGGCTGTGCCTGAGACCGCTTGTGGCTCTGGGCTAATGTCAGGCCCAACGGACCACGAGGCTCCTCCACCATGTTGTCTCCGTCCGGCGGTTCTGGTGTCTCTTGTGACCAATCAAGGATCAGGTGTGGGCAGGGCTGGGAAGATATTACAAACTGAAGGCAGTGCAGAAATGGAGACTGATATAAAGGATCTGCAGCTGTAACCTTTACCTAAGAACCAACTGTGAACTTTTTACCCCACTCCCACAGGTACTATACTGTATCCTCCCACTCCCACAGGTACTATACTGTATCCTCCCACTCCCACAGGTACTATACTGTATCCTCCCACTCCCACAGGTACTATACTGTATCCTCCCACTCCCACAGGTACTATACTTAATCCTCCCACTCCCACAGGTACTATACTGTATCCCCCACTCCCACAGGTAATATACTGTATCCTCCCACTCCCACACACTGCGCCTCACTGTATATAATGTGCCAGGTTTGTACCTACAGACTCACTGTATATAATGTGCCGGGTTTGTACCTACAGACTCACTGTATATAATGTGCCGGGTTTGTACCTACAGCCTCACTGTATATAATGTTCCAGGTTTGTACCCACAGACTCACTGTATATAATGTGCCGGGTTTGTACCTACAGCCTCACTGTATATAATGTGCCGGGTTTGTACCCACAGACTCATTGTATATAATGTGCCGGGTTTGTACCTACAGACTCACTGTATATAATGTGCCGGGTTTGTACCCACAGACTCACTGTATAAAATTTGCCGGGTTTGTACCCACAGACTCACTGTATAAAATTTGCCGGGTTTGTACCCACAGACTCACTGTATATAATGTGCCGGGTTTGTACCTACAGACTCACTGTATATAATGTGCTGGGTTTGTACCCACAGACTCACTGTATATAATGTGCCGGGTTTGTACCTACAGACTCACTGTATATAATGTGCTGGGTTTGTACCCAAAGACTCACTGTATATAATGTGCCGGGTTTGTACCTACAGACTCACTGTATATAATGTGCCGGGTTTGTACCCACAGACTCACTGTATATAATGTGCTGGGTTTGTACCCACAGACTCACTGTATATAATGTGCCGGGTTTGTACCTACAGACTCACTGTATATAATGTGCCGGGTTTGTACCTACAGGCTCACTGTATATAATGTGCCGGGTTTGTACCTACAGACTCACTGTATATAATGTGCCGGGTTTGTACCTACAGACTCACTGTATATAATGTGCCTGGTGTGTCAGTACCCACTGCCTATCTTGTTATAAGACAAACTAAAATAAAATGAAGCCAACCCCTCACAGAAGTGCATGTGTCCTAAGCATTTTAGGGTGAATAAAGCACCTACACCCGCACTTTTGCTCAGTATCCCTGGGAGTCATTGGGAACCCCAAGAGATAGCATGGATGTTCTTTTTTACATCACCTACAAATCCCCTAAGGCCCCCATTAGCTTTAGGCCAGTCTGTGTAGGGCCCATCTTTAGCCTTCCCAAACAACCCTCTGCCTATGACTGCCCCTCCTGTGCTTTATCTTTTGCAAAATGTGAAATTGTTATTTTGTGTTTTCCATCTGTCGACTGGGACCTTTTTCTCACATTTTTCTCATCTCACAGCCCATCCCCCTCGCCGAGTATGAAAGTCACCGGCCGACTCGATTGGATAAGCACACTAGAAGGTGGACTTACCCTTTAACAGCGATACAGCACATCCACAAGGTAAACAATTGGCCAAATTCTCCACAAAATATTCAGCAAATACTGAACCAATTGTTGAACTATAATTTTAATTTTCAGGTATTTTTGTATAAAATGAACCTACAGTTTGCCCAAAACTCAAATCCTTGCCCTGATATTTATGGGGGACTTTTTATTTCTAAATGACACTGTTACACAGCAAATAATTCCCTCTGCCATTTAACCTTTTTTTATTCTTGAACCAACAAATGTATTTTATACTGCCATCTAGTGGTACCAAATGAGATTACATTGAATACTGACCGGGTTGGCTGGGTATCGGGCTGAGAACCATTAATTATTGTAAAAACTTTGAGTTTAATCTAGGGATGCAGCGAATCCCAGATTCGGTTGGGGATTCTGGCCGAATCCAGTCTTTTTTTGATTGATTTGGTTTTAGCCGAATCCACGGTCCCGGCGAACCGAATCAGAACCCGAATTAGCATAAATTAGCATATGCTAATTAGCATTCGGAAAGGGTTAAAATTTAGGGGGGAAATTTTTAGGTGCTCAGCGCGCGGCATCTCTTAACCCTTCCTAATTAGCATATGCTAATTTAGATTCTGATTCGGTTCGGGATTCGCTAGAATCCATTAGGGCGAGTTCGGCAGAACACAAAAAAGTGGGTTCGGTGCATCCGTAGTTTAAATGGACATTGCTTTTGTTTCACTTTAAACTGGTTGAATGTTGGGATTAACTTCCCCTTTAAAATGTGTGAAATAAAAAGCAGTGAGGGGGATTAACTTCCCCTTGAAAATGTGTGAAATAAAAACCAGTGAGGGGGATTAATTTCCCCTTGAAAATGTGTGAAATAAAAACCAGTGAGGGGGATTAACTTCCCCTTGAAAATGAGTGAAATAAAAACCAGTGAGGGGGATTAACTTCCCCTTGAAAATGTGTGAAATAAAAACCAGTGAGGGGGATTAACTTCCCCTTTAAAATGTGTGAAATAAAAACCAGTGAGGGGGATTAACTTCCCCTTGAAAATGTGTGAAATAAAAACCAGTGAGGGGGATTAACTTCCCCTTGAAAATGTGTGAAATAAAAACCAGTGAGGGGGATTAACTTCCCCTTGAAAATGTGTGAAATAAAAACCAGTGAGGGTGATTAACTTCCCCTTTAAAATGTGTGATGGACAGGCTGTCACTGACTAGTCTGCTCCTCTGTTATTCTAAGGCTTCATAGGTCTCAGTGGCCCTCGACAGATCAAACCTGACAATTTTTTTTTCTGGCAAAAAAAATTAACTAAATGTTAATAAATCAAGAATTATGGGCGTTATTTTCGAAAAATCGTTGGATCCAACAGGGAAATCAAACCTGCCTGGTTGATATCTGGCCAATTGTAGGGCAGATGTTGGTTGGGTAGGCCTATTGGGAGAGCCCATACACAGGCAGATAAGCTGCCGAATTGCTCTTAAATCTGCCCGTGTATGGCCGCCTTAATTTGTCTGACGGAACAACTGTGCCAAGGGCAGAATGCCACTAAATAGGGGGCAATTCCATATAAATAACTATCACTAAACAACCTGAACAGATTGGAAAGTGATTGGGCATTGGCCAGATATCTGTCAGATGGTTTAGGGCTCCATTGTTCATTCATATCCCACTATAAGGATTATGGGCCATAAATGATTGGATTAGCCAGATTGGTCAAATTGGGCATAGATTGCTCCATGTATGTTTAGTAGTAGCAATAGCTGTCTGGTTGCCAAGAGGGGCTGGAAGATGTAACCCTAATATCTTTCTATTTAACAGCTAGTGTGAGGGGCCCCACAAAGCCTGGGCCCAAGTAAGCACCTACACGCGCACATTCCCTAAACGTAGAACTAAATCTCCCATCAGACCCACTTGCTTTGTCTTCCCTCCAGATTCTCTGTCCTTTGATTTTGTGGTTATTGTGGCTCCTGGGGGGGCAGGGAATTAAACTTTGAAATTATTTTCATTGGTTGATCTTGTCCTGCTGTCTCTAACTTACCCTACTGTCTCCATCATCTTGTCCTGCTGTCTCTAACTTACCCTGCTGTCTCCATCTTGTCCTGCTGTCTCTAACTTACCCTACTGTCTCCATCATCTTGTCCTGCTGTCTGTAACTTACCCTACTGTCTCCATCATCTTGTCCTGCTGTCTGTAACTTACCCTACTGTCTCCATCATCTTGTCCTGCTGGTCACTGACCCTAGCAGCCAAAAACTACTTTTGCTCTGTGATGCTAAAATGTTATTGATACTTTTTTTTATTGCATTATTGCCCTCCTTTATTCATATTCCTGTCTCTCTTTCAAACCACTGCTTGGTTGCTCGGTTAAACTGCATCCAAACAACCAGATAGCTGCTAAAGTTCCAAACTGGAGAGCTGCTGAACAAAAAGCAAAATAACTCCAAAACCGCAAATAATAAAAATGAAGACCAATTGCAAATTGTCTTAGAATAGCATACATCCTACTAAAAGTTAATTTAAAGGTAAACAACCCATTTAATGCATTCATATCCCTTTGGTGCATATTTGCCTTTAGCTGAATGAGTGTGACCTTACTGCTTGGCACAGTCAAAGCATATTCCATGGGTGCAATCTATTTATGATCACTATTGCCATTGGGGTCTACAGAGAAATCAGCCAAAGAAGAAAATAGGCAAAGTTCCCTTTCATATGTGTAATACATATGTACAAAACAGAAATCAACAATTCGACATACACAAGCTTTGCCCTAAAACCAAAAATGAAGAGAATATAAACATTACCATTTAGCAAGGAATATTTTCCCTTTAATAAGGAAGCAGCAGTATTTACATGCCATGTTGACATTACGTGGGCCTGTTAGCACAGCTTATCTTTCCAGCTACAATGTTCCTGGGTTTGTTTGAGCTGGAGTATGGTGCTAAATATATATATTTTCTGCAGCAGCACAGATCGGAACAGAAAACACAAGGACATTATTAGGCATGGCCCATAAACACACACAGCTATTTATTTTATTATGAAAATTGTGACAGAACGATGTTTTGGAATGTGACCATTTGTCCCTACCAGGGACCTCTAAACATTTGCATTAGGATATCTAATGGAAACTTAACTAAAAAAAGGAAGGGGGGGGTGAGGGTTGCAAGCCTGATACAAAGCAGGTCATCAAATGGTAAGGCATTATGTGGCTTGAATCAACAGGTGCAAAAATAGAGAACATTTGTAGATGAAACCAATAAAAAAAAAGGTAAGATAAATAGTGCTCCTGCAGCTTAATTTCCCTTTAAAGGGGAACTATACCCCCAAACAATTTCAGTATCTATAATAATATATTGCATAAACATCCTTCAAAAACCTTGGTTCTTCTAAATAAACCATTTTCATATAAATATACTTTTTTAGTAGTATGTGCCATTGGGGAGTCCTAAATAGAAAACTGCAATTTTAAGAATTAAGGGCCGCCCCCTGGGATCATAGGATTCACAGCGCACAAACAAGCCAAGGCACACATACATGCTAGGCCTTATCAGCCAATGAATGGGCAGAGTTCTGCCTTTTACATCTACACTACTTCCTGTTACAGTTAGAGCTGCATTATTTCCTGTCAGCTGATCTCTGAGGGAGCACACAGCCCATCACTAAATGGCGGACCCTAGATATGACATGAATACAAAAAATGTATGATGCATCCCAAGTTAAACAATCCATTGAGCCTTGGGTGTCAAATTTTTTAAACAAATACTGCCATAAATCTGACACACAAGGTTCCGTTACACAGTGCAGGCCATTTTCATTCTTTCCTGAGATGTATGGTTTGCGTAAGGCAGATATCTTAAGTCTCAGTTTGGAGTATTTTGTAAAAATATACCAAACAAATGTATAACATACCCGTCTTCCAGATACATGTCATAATAAAAGCCATTCTCAATAGGGGGACCATAGCACAAACATCCACCATAAACCCGCTCCATAGCTTCTCCCATTATGTGTGCGCTTGAGTGCCAGTACACCTGGGGAAAGAGAGAGAAACAAAATGTACATCACGGATGATTTTAGAGAGAATATACTCTAAATATAACCTAGTTGGTTGCATGTACAGGGGTCAAGGATTTCCAAAGTGTGCACCCCCACTGTATGACAAAGGCAAAAGGCTGCCAGACATGGCAGAGGGGTTTAAACCTTGCAGTATGATAAGGAAGTAAGCGTCTGAGCTGCAGTTTTCCTTGGGGATCCCACCCAATATCCATGTACTATAGCAGGGATCCCCAATCTTTTATACCCATGAACCACATTCAAATGAAAAAGGGTTGGGAAGCAACACAAGCATGAAAATGATTCATGATGGTGACAATAAGAGCTATAATTGGCTACTTAATAGCCCCTATGTGGACTATAGAAGGCTATAGAAGGCTCTGTTTGGCAATATACTGGGTTTTTATATAACCAAAACTTGCCCCCAAGGCAGGAATTCAAAAATAAGCACCTGTTTTGAGGCCACTGGGAGCAACATGCAAGGGGTTGGCGAGAAACATGTTGCCCCTGAGCCACTGGTTGGGGATCACTGTACTACAGCGTTGGTAAACTGGGGGATTGGACCTGCTTGAAAATCGTATTTAACAATAAACCATAGCAGCTAGTAGATGGTACAAGTATAATTCTTTGCTGCTTTGGCTATCAGCGAATGAGTAGAACAATAGGCCACTTATCGCCCATGGCTTAGCCACGTGTATGGCAACTTTAAGGACACTTATAACATATTCTTACAGCCTTGCATTATGACAGTGGGCACAATGGTGCCAAACAGTATTTTGCCAAATAATCAGTGTAAACAGAAATGCCGCACATACTGCTTTCAGGTTGTTCACCTCTCTACCAACAAGTAATCAGCAGTTGCCAGCCAATTGCATTCTCATTTATTAGCAATTACATCCAAATAATTTAATCACTCAAAGCAATCTGCTAGTTTCCCCCCCCCCATTAAAGTATCAAGAATCCAGGTAAAACATGGGATAACCTCACAGTAATTCAGTTCTTTACACCCATCCACATATATGAAGGGTTCACAAAACAGTAAATTATATTTTATTTATTTCTATTTACCGCTTGGGCTTCCTCATCATCAAATTTAAGAAGTGCCAGTGTGCAGTCTTCCTCCAGTGGGCGATCCAGGTCCCAGACACTGCCATTCACTTTAGCGACTACAGTATTGTCAGCCAGACCTTGACTGTAAAGGACAAGAAGCATTAAGAAGAGGCAAGTGTAACTACATCATTAAAACTAAATTTGAAGGCTATCCTAAAGGTGCAAGTCAAATTTGGCTGGCACAAGGTTGTTGGTGAGGTTTTTGCATGTTTTTTTTTTATCATGTGAAAATCCTGTGATCAGTTCTGACTGCTTTCTGTTATAATTAATAGGAACTAGTTGAAGAAATAACCAAAGGCCATTTAGGATGAGAATTTTCTCTCCTAGATACCCTAGAAAGGCAACTGGGGTGAAACTTATCTGCTGCCCTAGAAATTCTTGTAACTATGGCTGAATGACTAGTACAGCAATGTTTTTTTTCCCTATAACTGTAACTTCATTATCAGCTAAGGGAGGCCCTGACCAAGGTTGGGTGCTCCAAAGGTAGCCTGAACTGCAAAAGTACCAAAAAAAAATGCACTGCTGCATGATGTCTCTTAACCATTTCCAACAATGTCCAAAGGAAACTGCCATGATTTTTATGGGGTACTTTTTATTTCTAAATGACACTATTTACATAGGAAATAATTCACTCTGCCATTTAAACTTTTATTCTGGAACCAACAAATATTTTTGGCTGTAATATTGGTGTGTAGGCGCCATCTCAGTGCATTGTGCCTGAGTCTGAGCTTTCAGCCAGCACTACACATTAGAACTGCTTTCAGCTAACCTATTTTTTCTCCTACTCCCATGTAACTGGAGGAGTCCCAAGCCAGACATGGATTTCTTACTATTGAGTGCTATTCTGATACCTACTGGGAGCTGCTATCTTGCTCCCTTCCCATTGTTCTGCTGATCGGCTTCTGGAAGGGGGGGATATCACTCCAACTTGCAGTGCAGCAGTAAAGTATGATTTCTGCCATGGGAAATTAAGAATATGGCTAGCCCCATGTGAAATTTCAAAATTAAAATCTGTTTGTGCTTGTGAAAAACAGATTACAATGCAGGATTCTGCTGGAGAAACTCTATTAACTGATGGGTTTTGAAAAAAAAAAACCAAAAAAAAAACATGTTTTCCCATGACAGTATCCCTTTAATTAAAATTTAGTTCAGAACAAACCCTTAGCAAGCTATAAAGCCCAAGGTGCTTATGTACCTGATCCCACAAGCGATTTGGTAGGGTGTGGATTTCCAGGACTCTGCATCTACTTGTTTCCCATCAGGTAGTGTCACTTTAATAGCTTTGCTCTCCTTTGCCGCTTTATCTGCCAGCAAGGCATCGTGTTCCGCTTTCAGCTTATTTCGTTATTTCGTTATTTTGAGCCGCTGATTGATGTACTCAGGCCACAGCTTCATCTATAGGACAGGGGATTTATGAAAATAAATGTAACTTTTCTACATTCCTGAAACATTCATACAGGTATTTACTGCACCAGACCAGAAAACCCACCTTCCGACTGCTTGCTACTAACTGAGGAAATTGTCTCCCCTCTACCAACTCAAAAAAACCCCACAGTGAGGCCCCGAGGACCGACTAACTGTGTAGTACTTGATAAATACACACACCACTTTCTTGGCTCCACATGTTCTCAGCTGACTCCTTGCTTGTTTGTACGTTTATTTAATTTTCCATGCCGCACAATACATTTGCCTCCTGCAGCTGAACAGGGCTCTATTGAGATGACAGATAGTATAGTATTATAGAAAGGCCAGAATAATACTGAAATCATAGCCGATTGTTTGCTGACATCTTTCCTTCATGCAGGTTCCTGCTCAGTTGAAAGCTGAATGGGTGCCAGTGTTTATCAGTTCAGTACAAATACCTTGTTCTGCCAGCAATCAGATAGGAGCCCAAACAACAGGACAAATTAGAATAGTGCTTGGCAGGCTGGCCTACTGAGCTGAGAAACACATGGATATGGGATTATCTCATGGTATTGGCACTACATGGTACTATTCAGCTTTTATACAGAGTGACAGTGAAACCTTAAAACTTTTTGAATGATATCTGGACAGTCATCCCTGTAATATGGATACAAGTGGGTTCAGGCCTATTTAAAAAGCCATAGGACTCACTTACAATGCCCCATGCAGTGTGCAAAGTGCAAAAAGTGCTGCACTTTTCATGTACGGTATATTCTGAGTGTGCTAGTTTGCCTATGTTAAACAATCTACTGGTAGCTGCACCCACAGGCCAATCAGTCAGACACTTCACAAGGTTGGGCCCTGTATTACTGCCTATAATAATTCGCTGGCACAATATTTGACAAAAAAAAAAAAAACATAAAAAAAAGCATGGTTAAAATGAAATGAAAACCTTACCTCACTGCGGCCCCCATCTCCTGATCCATCCTTGCCTTTCTTCTTCCCTCCTTCTTTGAGCTTTCCTCCATTGACCTTTGGCTGCTAGAAGACAATAGCATTCAGTCATGTTATCATATATAAAATGACCTGAAAACAAGAGATACTGTGTAAGGTGAACCATAAAGACTGCTTAGGCATGGAGACCAATGGTTTGCCCAGCTAGTTTCTAGTTCTGCGGCAGCCAGCAGTGGGGTACACCAAGAAGCTAAGAAGCATACTTATTATATAAGCCCTTCTGGCTGTTTTATGTGGCGCCTGGTGACTGTGCCTGACCGTGCAGCACCAATCGCCTGACTGTGCTGTGACTATGCCTGACAATACAGTATGTTAATAAAAAATTTGGCCGGCGACTTAGCCTGCATTTTAGATTTCGGCCCCCTTATGTGATTGACTTTGACACCCCTGATATAAGCCAACATCACTGGTGATGTTACCCATAGCAACCAATCAGCAATTACAAAAACAAAAGCAAAGATCTGATTGACTGCTATGCAACATCACTGGTAATGCTGGCTTACACACTATAATATGCCCCTAAAAGTCTCCTCAAGATTACAGATTGGGCCCACCTGCCCACTTTGACCTGGCCTCCACTACTAGATTGCAAAGCAGCCAACAACCCCACCCATGGGCCACCTTCTCACACCTCATATGTCCTGCAACCCATTACTTCAACACAGAGCAAAGTGAGGAAGGCAATGACTGACCAAAAAATTTAGATGAGGCAATTAGAGTGCCGTCAGCTGTTTTTTTGCTCTATCTGGTGTATGGAGACACTGAAGGACGACATGCACTGCAAAATCTGTGGATTCTTGCAAATACCAGGGAGGGATGCTTTAAGATGCTATAGACAGTCACTATTTATTGGGGCTGTGGGGGGCAGTTTTGGCCTCTGTGTACTTGAAATGTCATTGTCTGAATCCTATTCCAGACCTGCTACAAGCCTAAAGGTGGCCATACACATAAAGATCCGCTCGCCAAGCGATTGTATTTTCTCCCGATATCCCCACCTACGGGTGGGCGATATCGGGGGAGTTTAGGCTAATTCGGTTGTTTGGCCCTGGGGTCAAACAATCGAATTATAATGACTAGAATAGGCGCAGTCGGTTCGGGGACCATATCAACGAGCCGATGCGGTCCCCGATCCGACTGAATTTTGTAATCTGCCCGATTGATATCTGGCCAATTTCAGGCCAGATATCGGTTTGGCAGGTCAGTTGTTGTTTCCCCTACATGGGCCGATAAGCTGCTGAATCAGTCCAAGGGACCAATATCGGCAGCTACAATCGGCCCATGTATGGCCACCTTAAAGGTGGAGGGGATGGAGGATGGCTCCTAAAAGACAGACTATCATGGTTTCCTCAGAGTTCGCTATCACTGAAAATCATAGTAATATGTCTCATTACAGGCAGGGTGACTACATGTCACTTGTGTGTGGGAAGATAGGAACACGCCCCTTAAAACCTAATTTGAGTCATCGCAGTGCAATCGGGGCTATTGGCTTACACGAGCACTTATCAAACGGCGATCTTTGGAACTGCTCCATCAAGAAGTCACATCCCCAGTACTAATGAAACAAGATTGTGGCTTTCTAATTTATCTGGAACAAAATGAAAGGCAAATGAAGCATGATGCAACTATCCTCCATATCATATCATGCAATAATGTGTAATACAGAACACTGGTTCTCTGGAAAGACAATTTCCAGTGTAAAATCAGATCAAGCTGCTCACTTGAGGCTTAGGAGTCCCCTCTTTTCTAAAGTATTATGGGGCAGCCCATCTCATTCAGATTCTTGCCTGGTCACACTGGATACCTACTGCCTTGTGAGTCACTGAGTACCTTGCAGTAGGGGAGTACCACCTTAACTCTTATATCTGATCTGCTGCAACGGTTCCACCTCTCCCCCCATCTACAATAAGCGCCACACCTTACTCATCTGAAATAAAGCCAAGCATAGAAACCCCCTGATAATCCAATTGGCCCACTACAAGCATATACCCCCAAAACCCTAATTTAATTCCAAAGACCACTCCCCACTTCTACAATAGAAGCTGCCAAAAAGAGGCTTGCTCTATGGTGGATCTAATCAACCCTACAACAGGGACCATTTAATCATTCCCAGAACTATAGCAACCCCCCCCCCCCCCAAAATAACCCAACATTTTACAAATATCTACAATTGAGAGATTTTCCCAGAGCTTACACCCGAGAGAAAATGACCACAATTTGAAACACTAGCGAGACAAGGCCTCCCACCCCCAGAAAGGACTGATCTCTACAGGCTATAAAATCCTCAAACTCATCTCCTGACCAATTTCCTCAGCATAAATACATCCAGATAGGACAATGTGTGGACACAACCCATCACCAAAGAGGAATGGGACTCTATCTGGCTAAATGCCAAAATAGATATGCACTAGACAAAAGGAGCACATATCCAAAATCCTAATGCATTGGTATAACACACCAGAGAGACTACATGCTTTTTTTCATAATTGTTCCCCACTCTACTGGAGAGCTTGGCATACTACAGGCTCCCTGGAGCACATTGTGTTGTCCTGCCCAATAATCCAACCCTTCTGGGAGGACATATGAACTGGTTTGCCAATCAATCCAAAACGATCTCACCTTTCTTCTAGGCAAGCCATTCCATGGAATACATAAGAACGCCTAGCCTAGCAAATCAAGTCTTAACTGCTGACCGGCTAGCTTTAACAAGTAAATAGCACCTCCTACACACTCTGAAGTGGCCTACAGATCAATAGTAACAACGAGTCTGAATCCACAATAGCCCACATTCATAACAAGACTCCCCTGTTCCACCGAATATGGGCCATGTGGGAGATCAGAGGTATTCCATGATTGAAACCACAATAAATCTTCACAATGATAATGGGTCCAGGTCTCACTATGTCTGGTACTAAAAGAAAATCCCAGCAACACTGGGATTTTGAATATTATGTGTTATATTTTTACTGTGCACCTGGGTATTTAACTAAAGCGGTGTGCCACCCTCCTGGTAATTTATATATATACACACACACACACCAATACTCAAACAGGGGTATTTATAATTGTGCAGTTTTGAATGACATTAATTGTCTTGTTACTAATCCCTTCCCAGCCCTAGTATATAACAGCAGTGTGTATAATAGCAGCACAGCAATAACTAACCATACACACCGGCACAAGTGAGTCAGCTCTTGGGACTGGCCCAGGAACACCTCCTGCTGATTAAAAACTGAAACTGTCTCAATAGAGAGAATGACCACAATTTGAAACACATGGCCTCCCCAGAAAGGACTGATCTCTACAGTCTATAAAATCCTCATAAACTCAAATGACCAACTTCCCCAGCATAAATACATGTCCAAATAGGACACTGTGTGGACACAACCCATCACCGAAGAGGAATGGGAATCTTTTCTTTAAAAACTGTGTCTTATGCACAATTTATCTGTTATCTATGTAGCTTGTGCCCTATTGCCCTATTCAGTTTAATTGGCTGTATATCAATACATACATAGGTATATATATATCTGTGCAGTTTTGAATGACATTCATCATCTTACTAATCCCTTCCCAGCCCTAGTGTATAACAGCAATTTGTATAATAGCAGCACAGCAATAACTAACCATACACACTGCTCTTGGGACTGGCCCAGGAACACCTCCTGCTGCTTAAAAACTGAAACTGTCTCTCTCTCGAGAATGCCCGTGACTGCAACAAACAACCATCAGTAACAGTTTCCTGCTCAGTAATTCATACCACAAGGGCGCTCCTGGTAAGACTGTAGCTAAAGTTACAGTCACGTATTTATGTCAGTTTACAAACCCCTTCCCTGCTCTAGTGTATGTAACTGCAAAATCCCTATATCTAACCACATAGAGCAAAATTTCTATATCACTTTCAATTTCAGGTTCCCTGCTGGCCAAAAGCCGGTGCAGTGACAGCCACTCTCATTTTAGCTCCAGGTCAGTAATCAGGCAATCTGTAGCTTCTGGAAAGGATGCCACAAAACCCATTGGGTCTGTGGGGTGCTGCTGGGGTCTATGGGGTGCTGTTGGGGTCTATGGGGTGCTGTTGGGGTCTATGGGGTGCTGCTTGGGCCTCTGTCTGGTAGAAATGCCAGGGTCTATATAGAATTTCAGTCTCAACCTGTAGTCAATGACTACCAGGAAGCACAGGTACCAGACCTAAGTAGCTGACCAATGCACGGCTCTGTATGTCTCAGAGGGTCTGGGGAAGTGGAATATCTCAGGCAGGCAGATGATACAGGTGGGCTAGGCAGGAACTGTGAAATGGTTTTACATTTAAATGTAAATGAAACAATGTAGCAGAATTTAGTTCTCAGGAGTCAGAACCGTCAGTGTAGAGAATATAAACAGCCACATAATGTACTTGATGTTTAAAACTTTGGATTAAACATATCTAATGAGTGGCTATTTGTATGTTGCTTAGAACCAGTTTCTTTGATTACACGAAATGAGGGTGGAGTTCCCCTTTAGTATACCCTGACTGAGCATTGTGCCTATCTGAGCCGTGTAGCCCGCTCATTGTACCCTGTGCCCCATGTGTTCCATACCCATCGCCCTCTAGCGCCACTCACCTTCTCCAGGCTCATGTTTCCCAGTTGGTCTGTTACGTTCTCGGTCATAATCCCCCGCTGTCCCTCCGTCCCTGTTCTCCAGCCACTGACCCACGGCAAAGATACCGCACAGCTGATGCAACCGGCAAAATCAAGTGGCCAATCGCAACGACATCCTCCACACAAGGCCACGCCCACACCCAGGGCCTGTCCCACCGAGGAGCCAATCACAAGCTAGCATTCAGTATAGAATGGGTGTCAGTTATCCGCGCCTCCCAAGAACGTCGGCGCTCAGTTATGACACTGGAGTGACAAGTTCCACATGTTCATTCAGGCGGTTTCGTTTCCGTGTTTTCACACGTCTATTGAGTTTAGTTTATCAGCAGCATCCTGGCATACCTCCCAACATTTGAAAAATGAAAAGAGGGACAACATTTTTTAACCATGCCCACTTTGTGGCCATGCCCCAATTGCCACACCCCATTTTTAAAATTCATTTTTAAATTAGTTAAAATAGTGCCCCTGATGGCCCAATAGACAGCACCCCCATAGACAGTGCCCCCCATACACAGTGCCCCATTTGCCCCCATAGACAGTACCCCCCATAGACAGTGCCCCCAATTGACCCCATAGACCATGCCCTCAATTGCCCCACAGACAGTAGCCCCCATACACAGTGCCCCCATAGAAAGTACCCTCCATACACAATGCCCCCATAGAAAGTTCCCCCATACACAGTACCCCCCATACACAGTAGCCCTCCTTACACAGTGCCCCCCCATACAGTGTCCCCCATACTCAGTTCCCCCATACACAGTTCCCACATACACAGTGCCCCCCATACACAGTAGCCCTCCTTACACAGTGCCCCCCCATACAGTGCCCCCATGCACAGTAACCCCCATACACAGTGCCCCCATACACAGTGCCCCCATACACAGTGCCCCCATACACAGTGTCCCCCCCATACACAGTACCCCCCATACACAGTGCCCCCCATACACAGTAGCCCTCCTTACACAGTGCCCCCCATACAGTGTCCCCCATACACAGTTCCCCCCATACACAGTGCCCCCCATACACAGTAGCCCTCCTTAAACAGTGCCCCCCCATACAGTGCCCCCATGCACAGTCCCTCCATACACAGTAGCCCTCCTTATACAGTGCCCCCCATACACAGTAGCTTCCCAATTGCCAACATAGAGAGTACCTCCAATAGAAAATTCCCCCCATACATAGTTCCCCACATAGACTTCTTGTGGCTCCTGCTCCTTATTCAGCTCCTCGTACGGCGGCGACATGTACGCACGGGCGCAACCTTATAAAAGGACCTGTCGCCGCCGTACGAGGAGCCGAATAGGAAGCAGGAGCCGCAAGAAGAGATGGAGTCGGAGCGGCTTGGCTGCAGCCAGCGCATCCCGATGGCCTGGATAGTTTAATGAATGTTCTGCATTTCCGTAATGCGGGACATTCATTGAACAATCTGGGACAGCGGGACACGCTGTAAAAACCGGGACTGTCCCGCAAAAAGCGGGACAGTTGGGGGGTATGTCCTGGTGTGACGGGGCAGTGGCTCCTGCTTGGGAACAGCCGCACCCAGTGGGCTAAGCCGCTGACAAAGCTCTTTAGGAGACTGAAAACTGCAGTGATGGGCTGAAAGGGCATTTGCAGTGGGCCCCAGGTTTATAGGGCCACGTATATAAAGAAGACAAGCTAATAGTTCAATAATACGCTGTGTGATAGTCGTTAGATATTTTCAGAAAAAGTACAAGTTGTCCGGCCTGTGGGTCTCCTGGTGTTGAACTACACAGAATGCCATTACCGGCCCCTATTATATGGGAACCCCTATTGCTGCTGTAATGGTGATCCTTAAACTGTGGGTAACTATAAGGGAAGCAGCTATTGAGACTGGAGCCGGCCTAGCAGGTCAATAATTGATAAGCAGTTTTGTGAAAAATAAAGGTTTTTTATAAAAAACAATACTCTGCACTCTTGGTGGTGTATCTTGAATAAAATTCTCAGTTTTGTAGTTTATAAGGTTGTTTGCTGCTTCCTCGTGAAAAAAACCCCCTTGGATGGGCCTCAAATATGTGCACAAATGTGACTGGAAGTGCATGAAAAATAAAACTAACAACATATAGTGTAATATGTACAAATACAAATGGACAAATCACCAACTGTGCAAAGTGAGCAAACCAAAAAACAAAATGACAGTGTGTCCACATGAGACCGGAGTCATAAAACCAAAGCTCAACGCGTTGCAAGTGCTAAACGACGCGCTTCCTTAGGAGAAAGTTGTGTGAAAAATGCCTTATTCCCTAATTTTTGGGTATAGAATGATTTCACTGGGGGTCAGTATCCCACCACAGCCGTAGGGGTTGCCAAACAATTGGATCTTTCACCAATATCACCACCTTGATCTGGTTGATATCGGGCTGATCTGATTGGCCTACACGTACCGATAAAATTGTACAAAACCTGGTTTTGTGTGTTGGTTCGGGATTATTGTCTAATTTTCTAACCTGGCCGACTAAGCGATTGATCGCCATGGTAAGAAAATTAAGTCTCGAACTAAAAGAGTCTGTGAATGTATTGTGTATCGTGCGATATCCTTGGGGGATCTACAATGGATCGTTGCATTTAAACGTACAATCGATATCCAAACGTTCTTCGGAAGAAGCCTAAAATCTGAACCTGTATGGCCACCTTAAGGCCAAACCGATCACAGACCTTCAGGGTGAGGGTGATATGATCCTCATCATAACAAGATTTTTTAACACCCGTTAATGCTATTGTTACATCTAGATAATGTTCATGACGCAAGCTGGGTTTTTATGAAAAAGAACTTTATAAATAAGGATCAGGATTTTCAGTTTAAAAGAATGTGTAAGTAGCGAGTTTGGCGATTCACAGACAAGAGCAGCAAAGGTTGGTTGATGGATGAATGAGGTAGCTCTTACTGCAGCACTTTGGATCAATTATAGAGAGGGGGAAAGCAAATAAATACTTGTGGGGAGATGGTTCATGAGTTGACCAGTATTTTGGTAGTTTCCCGGCTGTGAATGGGGGGGTGGGTTCCTTTACGATAAGTAGAGCTGTAGTAATGTAGAGGCTTCATCTAGGAAAGAGACCTACAGGGAGCAGTTAAGCAGGTATGACTGGACCCAAGAAGTACACTACCCTGTATGCCAAGAGAGAGTAGGATGTCACAGAGCAGCTGATGATCCTCTGTGTCAAAAACAGCTGAGAGGTTGAGACAGATTATATTGGGTAATTGCATTTGGCTGACTGATAGTCATTGGAAACTTTGGTTTAAGCAGTTGAATGTGGTGGGCAAAAACCAGATGCTCAATAATCACTTACTTTCTACATTATTCATAAATCACATCTTTGGTTTTTAGTGCCATCTCCAGTCAGATACTTCTGGGGGGTACACAAAATCAATAGTCGCTTAGAAAGCATACCACAACACACTGGTGAATTTTACAGACATAGCAAGTGAATGTTTAAACCCAAATCAACCAACAAGAGCATCCGCTCCACAGTGTAACCAGGTGTATAGATGATAATGCAAATAAACCATCATGCGTGGTTAATGTCTGCTTTATAGACTTTTCCTCTACTTCTCTGCCCAACATACATAACGTCACATGGGTTCTTAAGACCATAGATCATGATTCAGTGTTACGTGTAAAATGGCTTATTATGGGTATTTTATTTTATTTTCTTTCTGTGTGTGCATTTTCCAATCCCCTTTTATGATGGTGTTTTAGCACCCACAACCAAGACAAAGAATGGTCCCATTTTAAAGTCGCCCTAGAAATCTTGTCTCATGCCTAGAGCTATTAATATTAGTTCTGACCGGTCATTTCTATACAGGAACAACAGAGGTCTTTTTCAGAACTTCCCTATCATGGGGTTCCTTTTGCAAGACAGGCCAGAAATGTAAAACTTGTGTAACGATATCCGCATCTCTATTCGCTAGGTGCAGTTCTTCTAATTGTTAAAAATTGACCTTTGGTATATCCTAATGGTATTTGGGGTTGGAAAACTATCCAGTCTCAACAAATGATCCCTTCGGTGGGTTTTATAGTACAGGCCAGTCTCAGCCTGACCCTCTGTACTAACAACTTTTACGTTAAGTTAATTAATGCACTTTTTCTGGAATTCCACAGTAAATGTAAAAGTGGTATGTTATGAATTCAAATAATCATATCAATCTCAAATTCTCAATATAATCTTTTGATATCCCTGCTTCATATTGGGCTTCCATCATTGCTTAGGGAAAGAGCTTCAGGTTAAAGGAGAACTTAAGGCATAATCACTTGGGTGCCAAAATGTTAGGCATCCCTCAGGGATTGTAACTGTTTGCCTAATACCCGGGCTCCGGTGCTCCTGTTCACTAAAACTGCACAACCCCAGGGTATTTCTGTAGAAGCTCATAGTCACCGTCTTTTTTGGCTTCTTTTGCCTTCAGTTAGATTCAAAAAGCCGACTATGCATGTGCCTGCCCAAATGGAATGATTGAGTGTATCAACAGCAGAGAGATTTGGAGATTGTTTGCAAATGTACATGAGGGTTTTTCTGTAAGGCTGGGATCAAAGGTTATTCATACAAGAGTAGACAAGCGGCTCAATGAGTTTTGAGGCTAATGGTAGAACAGAGCTTGGCCTTAAGGTGGCCATACACCTTGAGATCTGCTCACTTGGCGACATCGGGTGGGCAATATCGGGCGAATCCAGGCTAATTCGGTTGTTTGGCCCTGGGGTCAAATGATCAAATTAGAACAACGGGTATAGGAGAAGTCGGATCGGGGACCGCATCAACGAATCGGTCTAAGGGACCGATATCGGCAGCTAGAATCGGCCGTGTATGGCCACCTTTAGTTAAAGAACTAGCTTGACACCGGCCTGTGTAAAAGAAGAGGGGAGGAATTGAATACATGAGTAAGCACTGGAGTAAAAACATCAGCACAGAGTAATAAAAGGGGCATAGGATCAAGGCATCAGGGTATAAGTGGCAAGAAGATGAGAACATTCAGAACTGAAGGATGGAGGAGGGTTACTAAGGGTAAGATAGCCAATGCCTTTTGAGCTTCGGGCAGTTACCTTAACAAAAAGTCAGAAATAAAAAAGCAACTCAAAAACATAAATGTAACAGTGCAAGTTACATTTTCCTCTCAGGAGTGGTTGCAAAGCTATTAAAAAACTGATTTTCAAGAACCAAAATAGAAAATGGAATAAGGAATTGCATCTGTGCCTCAGGAATACCGACTTGATTAATGATTGTGTTCTGACCAAGTTCTATTCATGACATTTATGGTTTTCTAAAACTTTCCATCTTGAAATGATTTACTGCTTCAGCTCATTTATTAAAGAACCATCAGTGATCCCTTAAGCACTCCCAATAGAAGAGGCTTGAATATCTGTGTCCTTTGCACTTATGCACATTGAATGCTCCTTATACACAGTCCAAAGTTTCTTTATGATACACATGGAATTCAGCCCCAAACTGCTCCTGAATGAACAGCTTCAAGGATCCCGCAAAGGCAAATAATGATATGGTCACAAAAAAGGGTTATGCTAATGTGTGTTGAAAAAAACTTTTGCTAATATGACTATGTTTTGTGTTATTTGTGTAGCAATAATGGGTATTTACAGGTTACCCCCTAGCAGTGAGTGCCATCTGCAGCATGTGATTTTCGGAGTATAATATATTTATGTGCTAAAGGAATGGCTAACATTATAACCACAGTAGAACCCCGATTTAACATTTCTCAGGGGACCACGTCAAGATGGATGTGTAGATTCTAGAAAAATGTTAAATCCAGGAAAGAAGAAATACTGCTTGGCCAAATGGGGCTGTGACACAACATCATCAGTTTCAAAAAACATAGTTTACCCACTTATTTAGACTGTAAGTTCTAAGGGACAAGGATCTTTTCCCCAACTATTACTCGACGTATGGCACTTAATCTTTTCTAACTGTGTATAATTGTATAATAACTGTGTTTATTGCAGTGTTTGATCCCCCATACTGTGCTCTTACTGCAATAAGCCACTCCTGGTAACTTAAAGAGCTGAAATTCTAACAAAAATAAAACTAAATTAAAAAAAACCTCGGAGACAAAGAATATGGTGGAAAGGCCATAGGGTTTATTTGGGGTTTGTCAGAGAAATTCAAATCGACCAAATTATCATTAATAAAAACTTATTTTATTGCATAATCGGTACATTCACATATTAACCATTTTTTCTTCACGTTACAGTCCAGGAAGGTAAATTATTCAATCCACCCCAGCCCCGCTAATGTGAAGGGGGGCAGCTAACAACCCCATGGTATTCCATGACAATATTAGAGGGGGTGGAGGGAAAATCACTCTCCAAGCCGGTGTCTAGGTAAAAGTAGAAGAATAGCTTGAGCTGTGAGGGCAGGGTATATATCAGTGTCTGTAAGCCCTCCCATTCCCTTCCCATCAGCCTTCACAACCAACATTAAAGGGCTTTTTCTTGATTTTTTCTGTTGCAGATTTTTATTGTCGAAAACTCGATTTTGTCACGAAAGACAAATTTGTTGCGATTTGTCATGTAACGAAACCACAGCAATTCTGACCACGAACATGCGCCAGCTAGATCATATATAAGTCAATGACAGATGCCAGTAGCAAATGGGATTCTCTAAAAGCCTGCCCCTATATATTATACCCACTAATCTCTGTACTGTTCTGCTTGTCTCTTATTCAAACAGTAACCTTCAGCAGGAAGTCAAGACTTAAATAATTTCTAGTATTTCGTTTGCTTTTTTCCCTAATCCCAGTACATTTCTGTGTGTTATGTTTCATGTAGGAGGCAAGTGCTTGGATGACCATTGCAGTGATCCTGATGCTCCGTTGATCGTTCTATGAAAAATATTTCATTACATTTTTTTTACTTCCTTGTTGAAAAAAGTCCAGTTTTTGCAGCAGAACAGCTTGAGGAGCCCAAGCCAAACCAGAACTGCTTAAAAGCTCAAACCAGATTTCTCACCAACTCATCTGACATGTAAAAGGCAAGGGAAGAAAAGCACATTGCAACACAGAAACAAGTGTAGCCTGCTCCATGTATCAGAAACAGAAATGAGTTTATGATTTATACATTCTCCACCCAACTCACTCCAACTTTTATTACAGATTATCAGACTGTGCAGAATCTGGTAAATGCAGGGGGGGCTTCTGTAAGATGCCATAGTCATTATATTGGCACAGGGGAGGGACAGTTTGGCATCTATAATTTAAAAGAGCACAGTGCACTGTGTATAGATAGGCTCATTCATAGCTCCTTAAGGCACACTCGTTTTCTCTTCAGTACCCATAGGAGGGGCAATATGAGGCAAGGCCAATTAAGACTCCAGGCCAGCACATAAGTTACAAGAAACCCAAGCAGCATTATAGCATATGTACTTACCCTGCTCTGGCCTCTCCTCTTCAATAACCAACCTGCACTCAGAGACCAGACAAGAGGCAGACACCTGAGCTTTTATATCGGCACTGCTGCTACCTGCAAACACTTGGCCCCACCCTAAACAGCCAATCAACACTCTTACATTATGCACTGGTGTAGTAAGCCCATAGCAGCCAATCAGAGTTTTGCTTTCATAAGTCTACAGCTAAATAATTAATCACATGTCATTTTTAATTGGCTTTCCTCCTGCCTACCTGAGTGCATTGACTGTAAGTTGTACATATAGGGCCTGATTCACTAAAGGGCGATAAAACGTGCGCTATTCTTATTGTGCGCTAAAATTTTTACCGCCGCTTAATTTTGGCGATTTTTCGCACGATTCACTATAAGCATACTCGCGCTTTTTTACGCGCGATATTGCAAGCGTTATTTAACTCGCGAAAGACTATTTCAATGCGGTATTTGCCTGTACATGGGCTAAATTACGCGAATAATCGCCGAATATGAATGGTAGCATAGAAATAGTGGATAAAAATTGTCGAAGCATATAAATGGTGTATATAAATATTAGCCACATATAAATAGTAGATGCTTATAAATAGTAGCCACTAGTGATGAGCAAATGTGTTCTGGTTTCTTTAGTGAAAAATTAGCAAATCTTTCGAAAGATCCCCGAAACGGCAAAAATG
Source organism: Xenopus tropicalis (assembly GCF_000004195.4). Lineage (NCBI taxonomy): Eukaryota > Metazoa > Chordata > Amphibia > Anura > Pipidae > Xenopus > Xenopus tropicalis. Next base: position 196,804,510 of record NC_030677.2, on the reverse strand, counting down.
TTGTGCGGGCGAAAAAATTGTTGCCCGTGACTATTATTTTTTGACACTTGTATCAATTTTTGGACATGCGTTGAATTTTTGCGTGGCGAATTTTTTCATGCGTTTTGCCATTGGCGGATTGTTTTGCGAAACGCATGAAAAAATCCGCCGCGAAAAAATTCAACGCATGTCCAAAAATTCGCTGCGAATCCATGCCTGGCGAAACATTTCATCACTTGTAGCCAAATAGAAATAGTTGCGCAAATGAACGCACGCCATGTTAGCCATACACGCCAATACTTGTGGAAAATTACTGTATTAAAAATGAACATTTCGCTGCAAACTGGCGGCTGCGTCACTCTGGGGCCAACACAGACTTGAATAAATAACACTGTAAGTCCATATTTTATTGCAAAAAATCATTTACTGTACTTTTGTATAATTTTTCGCCTGCCTGTAGTAGGTGTTAATTTTCGTATAGCCAAATGCGATATTTAGCGCGCAAAAGTTATAGTGAATCATGCGATCGTATTCTTTTCAGCGCGGAAATTAACGCAAAACGGTAAAACTAGTGCGAGAAATACCCCATGTGAAAATGGCGATTTTTCGCACGCGATAATACTATGGTGAATCGCGCGCAAGTTATTTTGCGTTTTTTAACGCGAAAAAGCATGCGATAATTTTTATCGCCCTTTAGTGAATCAGGCCCATATACATATATAGACATGGCAGGCACACATGGCTATAGAAGCACCTCGCCTATTTATATAGGCACAGCCTAACTTTATTGATACAGACACATCAGGGACCCCAAATATAAATCCTTATAAGAGGAGGAGTTTTGTTTGGAGAGACTACCAATAAATTGGTAAATTTAATCACTGGGAAAACAAACTTGATTCTTTTGTTACAAAATGAAAGTATTCATGCTATATCAATAAAAATATACAAATGTGCAGTTTCCCTGCAGTTTAGTTGATGTTTGCTGTGTGTTGCCCTGGCAACGAGGCCTAGCTAAGCCAGTGGGAGGGCCCAGGCCTGAATCCTGTCAGACATTTTGTTGCTGTGAAGGGGAACATTAGATTATAAGAAGGGGCAGGAGATATAGGGAGACATCACAAGGAGTTTGGATTCTCTGTTCCAGTACATTCTGCTGACAGAACAACAGGCCTCTGAGATGAACCGACACCTACGAGAGGGTGAATATTAGCTCTGATATTAGAATTTCCACTCCTATAGATCCAAGCTCTCTGGGGTTTGGCTTACCACCTGGACTGTATGTATTTTACCAGCCTGGACAGTAAAAAGGTGCTTGATGCCAATATTATTAATAGGGAAACAAACATAAAACTATAGGAAGGCCGGCATTTTTCCCCCAGAAAAGTTAGCAGCTCTCCCTGTGGCTACCCGGTATGTGCCCTGCTATATGCAGTATATCCGCTAATAAGCCATGCAAGGTAAATATATACTATTATCCCCCACATGTAATAAAAGGCACTAAGTTTGCCCAGGGGCAGTAACCAATAGCAACCAATAAGATGTTTGCTTTTAAACAGGTGACCAGTAAATTCTACTTGCTGTTTGGTTGCTATGGGTTACTGCTCCTGGGCAAACTTAGCGCCTTTTATTACATAACCCCCTATGTCTGGTTTAAAGGGGAGGTGGTGGTAATTCTGTTGTCATAGTGGGTAATGTTGCACCTGTCTGGTATTTTACCAGCCTAGCCTGTAAACATTAGCCAATGCCAAAAATGCAAACGTTTAAAAATATAGGAGGGCTGGTTTTTTTTCTACCTTTTAAATCCATGTTTATCAATTTCCAGTAATTGATAAGTCTCTGTGTGTAGCTGTAACGAGTCTGTGCATTGGTGGCGCTGCATTTGGTACTTCAGCTGCTTATTGATCCAACTGGGACCTCCATAAGCATCACCAAGATTGCACGGTGCAAAGTTAGTTATTTATGTGTAGATACATGCCCAACATGGCTGTCCAATTTTTAATGCCTGCTGCAGACTACAATGATTTCTGTGCAACAATAGGGTTCGGGTGGGGCCAGCAATGAGACCACTTGGGGGTGCAATGATGACGATTATAGGGTAGGGAAATCGACAGATGGGGTGGGGAATGGGCAGATGGGGTGGGGAATGGGCAGATGGGGTGGGGAATGGGCAGATGGGGTGGGGAATGGGCAGATGAGGTGGGGAAATGGGTGGGTGGAGCCGGAAAATGGGGAGAGTGGAGTGGGCCTGTTCTTATAAGGGTAATTGGGCAGTGGAGCCAGTAAGGAAAAAAGGGATTTATAGGGTATTATAAATTTACTGGCAGGGGGGTGATAAAGATGTAGAGTGGGGAAATGCATGGGTTGAGCAGGGAAATGGGCGAAGTGGAGGTGGGTCTGTTCTTATAAGGGTAATCGGGCAGTTGAGCCGGTAAGGAAAAAAGGGATTTATAGGGTATTACAAATTTACCGGCAGGGAGTGATGAGGACATGGGGTGGGGAAATGGGCAGATGGGGTGGGGAAATGGATGGGTGGAGCAGGGAAATGGGCGGAGTGGAGGTGGACCTGTTCTTATAAGGGTAATTGGGCAGTGGAGACTGTGAGGAAAGAAAGGCATTTATAGAATATTTCAAATTTACCGGGGGGGGTGGGGGGGGGGTTGGTGATGAGCTTATATCACAGACCAACCTCATTTTCTGCTTCATCATTTGGACGACCCCTAAGCTCAGCTTTTCAACAGTTGCTCAGAGCCCACTGAGCATGTGCAGTGTCACTGGCACTTTCCAAGACGGTAACCCTGTGTGACAAGTTTAAAGTCCTAAATCATGGCTGCTATTGAGATGCTGAAACTTTAGGCTGGCGTAATAACTTCTGTATATAAAATGTGGCATTCTTATTCATATTAATTTTTAGGATTTAGTTCTTCCTTAAAGGAGAAGGAAAGGCTAATAAAGAGTTAATCTAAAGCTGCAGGCATACCTTCAGTTCTCTCAATAGTGCCCTTAAGTCTCCCCATACTTCACCTGTTCAGAAGATCAGAAGCCAAACAGGAAAAAAACCGCTGAGCAGTGTAGAGAAGATTCCCATAATGCATCGCTCCTTCCAGACTTGGCCACTTGTTACTGTAGGCGGCGCATGTGCACACAGTAGGAGCGTCCGGTTGCCATGGCGACGCAGCATTGGAGAACTCTGTGACATGCAGGTGGGGGGAGCGGGGGGGGCAGGTGCAGCGGAGAGTTTGTGGCAGGAGCGGGGAGCTTGGGGGGGTTTGTGGCAGGAGTGGGGAGCGGAGGAGGCTTTGTGGCAGGAGCGGGGAGCGGAGGGGGGGCTGGCTTGTGCTTTTCAGCCCATACAGACACGCTGGACAAGATGGCGCCGCCGTTCACTGAAACAAGTATGTAGGTTCTAGTATGTGTATCTCTGTAAATCTTTCTCTGGGCAAGCCAGGAATATAGCGTTTTTACACAGCAATAGTAGTACTATTTAATAGTGTGCTTAATAGGTTTTGACTTTCCTTCTCCTTTAAGTGCATAAACATAACAAGAAATAGGTAGCTTTTTATTATAAGAGAGTTATAGCACCAACTGCAACTGGGCAAATGGTCCTGGTGGCACTTTATACCTGTGGTGCCGGTCCTGTGGGCCTTCAGTTGTTGAACAGCACCAGAAACCTACTAAGAACTAATGTCTAATGTGAATTAACTATACAATAAATTGTATGCAAGTGTTAATACCCTTTGCCCATGGGAGCCAACATGAACGCTGAATGTATGGAAAATAAATCAAGGCCAATATATCCCCTGTGGGCCCTCACTGCCATTTGTGTCACCAAACTTTATATTATTGGAAATCTGGTAACTATTATTATTTTATTTTAGTGAAATCAGAAATTCACAGGTGTCAGGAAGAAGCAAGAAGTCTCACAGGGAGGCTTTAAAAAGAGGCAAAGGCAACGCTGGAGACCAAGGTATTATTCACACAATTTTATTTTCAATGTGTGAAAGATTTGCTAATTTTATGATTTTAAGACCCCCCCCCCCCCCCCCGAAAAAAACATATGGAATTGGACATTACATTTAACACTTATTATTTCTAGATACGTTTGGGAAGAAATGCAACAATGAATGGATATTGTTTATGATGTGGGGGGTTCTGTGACCATATAAAGGCACAAGGGTGCAGGCTAAGTTATACAGGGAACTCTGAGTATCACTCGTGTATTATAAGGGATAATGTACCCCCTACTGTAAATGATAAGGATATTAGAAGTCACTGAGCGGTTCTGTGCCCATATAAAGGCACAAGGCTGCAGGCTGAGTTATACAGGGAACTCTGAGTATCACTTGTGTATTATAAGGGATAATGTACCCCCTACTGTAAATGATAAGGATATTAGAAGTCACTGAGCGGTTCTGTGCCCATATAAAGGCACAAGGCTGCAGGCTAAGTTATACAGGGAACTCTGAGTATCACTCATGTATTATAAGGGATAATGTACCCCCTACTGTAAATGATAAGGATATTAGAAGTCACTGAGGGGTTCTGTGCCCATATAAAGCCACAAGGCTGCAGGCTAAGTTATAAAATGAACTCTGAGTATCACTCATGTATTATAAAGGGATAATGTATCCCCTACTGTAAATGATAAGGATATTAGAAGTCACTGAGTGGTTCTGTGACCATATAAAGGCACAAGGCTACAGGCAGAGTTATACAGGGAACTCTGAGTATCACTCATATTATAAGGGATAACGTACCCCCTACTGTAAATGATAAGGATATTAGAAGTCACTGAGGGGTTCTGTGACCATATAAATCCACAAGGCTGCAGGCTGAGTTATACAGAGAACTCTGAGTATCACTCGTGTATTATAAGGGAAAATGTACCCCCTACTGTAAATGATAAGGATATTAGAAGTCACTGAGGGGTTCTGTGACCATATAAAGGCACAAGGCTACAGGCTGAGTTATACAGGGAACTCTGAGTATCACTTGTGTATTATAAGGGATAATGTACCCCCTACTGTAAATGATAAGGATATTAGAAGTCACTGAGCGGTTCTGTGCCCATATAAAGGCACAAGGCTGCAGGCTAAGTTATACAGGGAACTCTGAGTATCACTCATGTATTATAAGGGATAATGTACCCCCTACTGTAAATGATAAGGATATTAGAAGTCACTGAGGGGTTCTGTGCCCATATAAAGCCACAAGGCTGCAGGCTAAGTTATAAAATGAACTCTGAGTATCACTCATGTATTATAAAGGGATAATGTATCCCCTACTGTAAATGATAAGGATATTAGAAGTCACTGAGTGGTTCTGTGACCATATAAAGGCACAAGGCTACAGGCAGAGTTATACAGGGAACTCTGAGTATCACTCATATTATAAGGGATAACGTACCCCCTACTGTAAATTATAAGGATATTAGAAGTCACTGAGGGGTTCTGTGACCATATAAATCCACAAGGCTGCAGGCTGAGTTATACAGAGAACTCTGAGTATCACTCGTGTATTATAAGGGAAAATGTACCCCCTACTGTAAATGATAAGGATATTAGAAGTCACTGAGGGGTTCTGTGACCATATAAAGGCACAAGGCTGCAGGCTGAGTTATACAGGGAACTCTGAGTATCACTCATGTATTATAAGGGATAATATACCCCCTACTGTAAATGATAAGGATATTAGAAGTCACTGAGGGGTTCTGTGACCATATAAAGGCACAAGGCTACAGGCTGAGTTATACAGGGAACTCTGAGTATCACTCATGTATTATAAGGGATAGTGTACCCCCTACTGTAAATGATAAGGATATTAGCAGTCACTGAGGGGTTCTGTGCCCATATAAAGGCACAAGGCTGCAGGCTGAGTTATACAGGGAACTCTGAGTATCACTTGTGTATTATAAGGGATAATGTATTATAAGGCTGATTTGTGAAGTGGAAAAATAGGAGCAAATTGCACAAAATGGGCAAAATTTCCAATTCTTTTGCACTTTGCATCTACCTTCCATACTTTTCTTTGCTGCAGGTCTCTGCAATCCGTTCTGAAGCAAAAATCCCTGCTTCTTCCCAGCAGGTATAAAGTGTTTTAGATATTTTCAGTATATACATCAGTGTTGTCAAACATATGACCATCTAATTGTTATTATGGTACAACTCCCAGAATCCCTCTGACATTTTAACACCTTTTTGTAGTGATCTGATCAGGGACTGTTATCCAAACTGCCTCCCATTACCTCTGAAATCCCCTTTGAACCCTTATTGCTATACCCCCTGCAGTAGGTCCAAGATCACATGGAAAGTTCAAGGAATTATTCTCAACACATTTTAAATTCTCAGATTAAAGTTCCAATGACCCTATGTGATTACTGTATATACTATATATGTCAATCTTATTGATAGACATGAAGAAGGAAGTTTTTTCCAAGCCCCCTCAAGAAACAAACAGCTGCATTCTCCTATTCCTGACTGAGGAGTGAATATCTACTATAAATGTAATCACTGGGAAAACAAACTTTTGATTCTTTTGTTTAACCCTTTAAGTGCCAAGGGACGTAGATTCTACGTCCCAGGTACCAAGGGACCAAAGTGCCATGGGACGTAGAATCTACGTCCAATGGCACTGTCGGGTTTACAAGCGCTGCGCTCGCTTTTAAAGCAGCGCAGCGCTTGTAAACCCCTCAGATCCCCCTAGGCAACGAGCAATGAAGACATACTTACCGATCCGGGTCCCCCAGCCGCACCGATCGCGTCGCCAGCCAATGACAGCAGTGGACACGCGTTGATGACGTGTCCACTGCTGTCCCTTTAAATAGCGCCGCCTACTGTCGGCTCCCTCACTCCTGCTGCGCACTTGGGACAAGATGGAGCTCCCCTGCTGCCTTCCTGCTGGATTGATCGCCCCTGATCGTCTGCCTGCCTTGGGTAAGCTGAACTACAACTCTCTACCACTGTTTATTTTGCTTATTTCTATCTCAACTGTCTAAAAAAATTTTTTTTTTTTTTTTTTGCATTTTTTCTTCTATCTTTGTCATTATTACACTTTTGTACACATACACACTTATTTACAACTTTCCCAAGCACACACAGACACTTACACACACACTTACACTTACACTTTTTTTTTTTTTTTTTTTTTTTTTTTTTTCTTTCTTTCTTTTCTTTTCTTTCTGTCTTTGCTTTCTTTGGCAGTCTTTTTTTTTACTAAAACTTTATTTCTGATCTTGCTCTATAATTATCTGATTTATTTGGTTGCATTTTAGTGTTTTTTTGGCATTTTCATAATTGATTTCTGTTTTTGAATTATTCTATTGCACTGTAACTTTTTTATTGCTATTTGGTGCTGAATTTGCAGTGACGTTGGTGGATCCAGGGCTCTGACCACCGATTTCATTGCAATTATTGTTCTTCTGTTGGTTTAGGTGGTTTTATTGGATTTTACGGTGTTTTATCTTTGCATTGTTCTTTATTGTGTGTTTAGTGCCCCCAAAAAGGTTGCTTTTGCAGTGACATTGGTGGATCCAGGGCTCTTACCGATTTCATTGCAACTATTGTTCTTTGATTGCTTTTAGTGGTTTTATTCCATTTGATTTCAGTTGTTCTAGAAAGGTCCAGAGGTGCTAAGATTGTTCTGGTAGTTTCTATTGCCAAGGGTTAGGCTGATGCCACACGAGGCGTAGGGCTGATTTTTTCAGCAAGTGGAAAAACGCTTGCCGAAAATTCAGCCCTACGCCTGCTACTTGTTCCTGCACCCGAATGAATGGGATACGCTCGGGTGCAGGCACGTGTAGCCGATATACGCATGAAAACGCGAGACTTTGCATTCTCACGCGTTTTCATGCGTATATCGGCTACATGTGCCTGCACCCGAGCGTATCCCATTCATTCGGGTGCAGGCAAAAAAAAAGGGGTGCATAGAGTGCAGCCCCAATATTATGCATTTTCAGGTTTGGCGGCCATGTACTTATGTGCAACCAGACATAGGTATCGTTTTATTCAGGGGAACTTGCAGATTGATGGTTAGTAAGTTTTTGGTAGTTGCCATGGAGATTTTGGGGAGAAATCTAGGTTTTTTTATCTGGTTTTTCCTTGATTTCTGACCAAAGCGCTGACTTCTGCAAGGGACTGCGGCCACAATTTTCCATGTAGAAAGAGAAGAGTGGCGTCTCTGAATAGCTGAAGGTGTGCACTTTTCGTAAATATATAGATTGTGGGGGTTATCTCACAGGTAGGGGGGGTTAACACTGAAAAACTGCAGGTAGTGCACATAGAGCGCAGCCCCCAAAATTTCAACTGAAATTGCCCTTATGCATTGCCCCTGTTTGGGGGCATTTGGTGGCCACGTCTTTATGTGCACCCATACATATGGGGTATCGTTTTATTCAGGGGAACTTGCAGATTGATGGTTAGTAAGTTTTTGGTAGTTGCCATGGAGATTTTGGGGAGAAATCTAGGTTTGTATCTGGTTTTTCCTTGATTTCTGACCAAAGCGCTGACTTCTGCAAGGGACTGCGGCCACAATTTTCCATGTAGAAAGAGAAGAGTGGCGTCTCTGAATAGCTGAAGGTGTGCACTTTTCGTAAATATATAGATTGTGGGGGTTATCTCACAGGTAGGGGGGGTTAACACTGAAAAACTGCAGGTAGTGCACATAGAGCGCAGCCCCCAAAATTTCAACTGAAATTGCCCTTATGCATTGCCCCTGTTTGGGGGCATTTGGTGGCCACGTCTTTATGTGCACCCATACATATGGGGTATCGTTTTATTCAGGGGAACTTGCAAATTGAGGTTTAGTAAGTTTTTGGTAGTTGCCATGGAGATTTTGGGGAGAAATCTAGGTTTGTATCTGGTTTTTCCTTGATTTCTGACCAAAGCGCTAACTTCTGCAAGGGACTGCGGCCACAATTTTCCATGTAGAAAGAGGAGAGTGGCGTCTTTGAATAGCTGAAGGTGTGCACTTTTCAGAAATATATAGTTTGCGGGGGTTATTTCACAGGTATGGGGGTGTTTAGACTAAATAACTGCAGATAGAGCACAGCCCCCCCTTATGCATTGCCCCTGTTTGGGGGCATTTGGTGGCCACGTCTTTATGTGCACCCATACATATGGGGTATCGTTTTATTCAGGGGAACTTGCAAATTGAGGTTTAGTAAGTTTTTGGTAGTTGCCATGGAGATTTTGGGGAGAAATCTAGGTTTTTATCTGGTTTTTCCTTGATTTCTGACCAAAATCTAGGGTTGTATCTGGTTTTTCCTTGATTTCTGACCAAAGCGCTGACTTCTGCAAGGGACTGCGGCCACAATTTTCCATGTAGAAAGAGAAGAGTGGCGTCTCTGAATAGCTGAAGGTGTGCACTTTTCGTAAATATATAGATTGTGGGGGTTATCTCACAGGTAGGGGGGGTTAACACTGAAAAACTGCAGGTAGTGCACATAGAGCGCAGCCCCCAAAATTTCAACTGAAATTGCCCTTATGCATTGCCCCTGTTTGGGGGCATTTGGTGGCCACGTCTTTATGTGCACCCATACATATGGGGTATCGTTTTATTCAGGGGAACTTGCAGATTGATGGTTAGTAAGTTTTTGGTAGTTGCCATGGAGATTTTGGGGAGAAATCTAGGTTTGTATCTGGTTTTTCCTTGATTTCTGACCAAAGCGCTAACTTCTGCAAGGGACTGCGGCCACAATTTTCCATGTAGAAAGAGGAGAGTGGCGTCTCTGAATAGCTGAAGGTGTGCACTTTTCAGAAATATATAGTTTGCGGGGGTTATTTCACAGGTATGGGGGTGTTTAGACTAAATAACTGCAGATAGAGCACAGCCCCCCCTTATGCATTGCCCCTGTTTGGGGGCATTTGGTGGCCACGTCTTTATGTGCACCCATACATATGGGGTATCGTTTTATTCAGGGGAACTTGCAAATTGAGGTTTAGTAAGTTTTTGGTAGTTGCCATGGAGATTTTGGGGAGAAATCTAGGTTTTTATCTGGTTTTTCCTTGATTTCTGACCAAAATCTAGGGTTGTATCTGGTTTTTCCTTGATTTCTGACCAAAGCGCTGACTTCTGCAAGGGACTGCGGCCACAATTTTCCATGTAGAAAGAGAAGAGTGGTGTCTCTGAATAGCTGAAGGTGTGCACTTTTCGTAAATATATAGATTGTGGGGGTATCTCACAGGTAGGGGGGGTTATCACTGAAAAACTGCAGGTAGTGCACATAGAGCGCAGCCCCCAAAATTTCAACTGAAATTCCCCTTATGCATTGCCCCTGTTTTGGGGCATTTGGTGGCCACGTCTTTATGTGCACCCATACATATGGGGTATCGTTTTATTCAGGGGAACTTGCAGATTGATGGTTAGTAAGTTTTTGGTAGTTGCCATGGAGATTTTGGGGAGAAATCTAGGTTTGTATCTAGTTTTTCCTTGATTTCTGACCAAAGCGCTAACTTCTGCAAGGGACTGCGGCCACAATTTTCCATGTAGAAAGAGAAGAGTGGTGTCTCTGAATAGCTGAAGGTGTGCACTTTTCGTAAATATATAGATTGTGGGGGTTATCTCACAGGTAGGGGGGGTTAACACTGAAAAACTGCAGGTAGTGCACATAGAGCGCAGCCCCCAAAATTTCAACTGAAATTGCTTTTATGCATTGCCCCTGTTTTGGGGCATTTGGTGGCCACGTCTTTATGTGCACCCATACATATGGGGTATCGTTTTATTCAGGGGAACTTGCAAATTGAGGTTTAGTAAGTTTTTGGTAGTTGCCATGGAGATTTTGGGGAGAAATCTAGGTTTTTATCTGGTTTTTCCTTGATTTCTGACCAAAATCTAGGGTTGTATCTGGTTTTTCCTTGATTTCTGACCAAAGCGCTGACTTCTGCAAGGGACTGCGGCCACAATTTTCCATGTAGAAAGAGAAGAGTGGTGTCTCTGAATAGCTGAAGGTGTGCACTTTTCGTAAATATATAGATTGTGGGGGTATCTCACAGGTAGGGGGGGTTATCACTGAAAAACTGCAGGTAGTGCACATAGAGCGCAGCCCCCAAAATTTCAACTGAAATTCCCCTTATGCATTGCCCCTGTTTTGGGGCATTTGGTGGCCACGTCTTTATGTGCACCCATACATATCGGGTATCGTTTTATTCAGGGGAACTTGCAGATTGATGGTTAGTAAGTTTTTGGTAGTTGCCATGGAGATTTTGGGGAGAAATCTAGGTTTGTATCTAGTTTTTCCTTGATTTCTGACCAAAGCGCTAACTTCTGCAAGGGACTGCGGCCACAATTTTCCATGTAGAAAGAGAAGAGTGGTGTCTCTGAATAGCTGAAGGTGTGCACATTTCGTAAATATATAGATTGTGGGGGTTATCTCACAGGTAGGGGGGGTTAACACTGAAAAACTGCAGGTAGTGCACATAGAGCGCAGCCCCCAAAATTTCAACTGAAATTGCCCTTATGCATTGCCCCTGTTTTGGGGCATTTGGTGGCCACGTCTTTATGTGCACCCATACATATGGGGTATCGTTTTATTCAGGGGAACTTGCAGATTGATGGTTAGTAAGTTTTTGGTAGTTGCCATGGAGATTTTGGGGAGAAATCTAGGTTTTTTATCTGGTTTTTCCTTGATTTCTGACCAAAGCGCTGACTTCTGCAAGGGACTGCGGCCACAATTTTCCATGTAGAAAGAGAAGAGTGGTGTCTCTGAATAGCTGAAGGTGTGCACTTTTCAGAAATATATAGTTTGTGGGGGTTATTTCACAGGTAGGGGGGGTTAACACTGAAAAACTGCAGGTAGTGCACATAGAGCGCAGCCCCCAAAATTTCAACTGAAATTGCCCTTATGCATTGCCCCTGTTTGGGGGCATTTGGTGGCCACGTCTTTATGTGCACCCATACATATGGGGTATCGTTTTATTCAGGGGAACTTGCAGATTGATGGTTAGTAAGTTTTTGGTAGTTGCCATGGAGATTTTGGGGAGAAATCTAGGTTTGTATCTGGTTTTTCCTTGATTTCTGACCAAAGCGCTAACTTCTGCAAGGGACTGCGGCCACAATTTTCCATGTAGAAAGAGGAGAGTGGCGTCTCTGAATAGCTGAAGGTGTGCACTTTTCAGAAATATATAGTTTGTGGGGGTTATTTCACAGGTAGGGGGGGTTAACACTGAAAAACTGCAGGAAGTGCACATAGAGCGCAGCCCCCACATTTTTAGCTGTAATTGCCCTTGTGCATTGCCCCTGCTTTGGAGTGTTTGGTGCCCATGTCTTTATGTGCACCCATACATATGGGGCATCATTTTATTCAGGAGAAGTTTGTCTTTCAAATATGCCTTTGCTAGAAAATTTTTATGAGATTTTTTTTTGTCAAATCCACATTTGATCATGCGTCCAAGTTTACGTTTTAGAAAAAAAAAAAAATGTCATAAAAAGTTCCAAATTTCACAATGCACTGACAAAAGGTATTTGGCTTTTGAGTGAAAACTACATTGCACCTAGAAACCTGAAGGTCTGTAGTTTCTAAAGATACCAAACATGAGGGGATATTTTAGATTTACATATAAGTTATGCTGCATTAACTGTTACAAGCGCTTTTCTGCTTTGTTCTGGTGTGATATTGTACTAAGTATTGCCTTAGTTTGGGGGTTACTTCTGGACAGGAACTGTGGGGTACCACCACATATTTGGTATCGTTGGAATTGGGAGTATCAGGGCTTTTACAAACAATAAAAAAAAGTGAGTAAAATTAACTTTTCTATGGAAAAAAACCTCAAAATATACAGAAATTTTTCATAATTTTATTTTTTTTTTACATATTTCACCCAAAATACACATCATATCTCCAGAAAAGTTATAAAATTTGGTATGTATGTCGAAGCCCAATTAGTGACGAAAAAAACGATATATAATTTCCCTAGTTTCGTGGAGGTTTTCCTACCAAAAAACATTGTTAAAGTGAATGAGTACAAAATGCTTAAAAAACGTCTGGCACTGGGGGGAACCGAAATGACGAATTCGGCTGGCACTTAAAGGGTTAAAATGAAAGTATTCATGCTATATCAATAAAAATATATGCAGTTTCCCTGCAGTTTAGTTGATGTTTGCTGTGGGTTGCCCTGGCAACGAGGCCTAGCTAAGCCAGTGGGAGGGCCCAGGCCTGAATACTGTCAGACATTTTGTTGCTGTGAAGGGGAACATTAGATTATAAGAAGGGGCAGGAGATATAGGGAGACATCACAAGGAGTCTGGATTCTCTGTTCCAGTACATTCTGCTGACAGAACAACAGGCCTCTGAGATGAACCGACACCTACGAGAGGGTGAATATTAGCTCTGATACAAACATAAAACTATAGGAAGGCCGGTATTTTTTTCCAGAAAAGTTAGCAGCTCTCCCTGTGGCTATCCGGTATGTGCCCTGCTATATGCAGTATATCCGCTAATAAGCCATGCAAGGTAAATATATACTATTAACCCATAGCAACCAATAAGACTTTTGCTTTTAAACAGGTGACCAGTAAATTCTACTTGTTGTTTGGTTGCTATGGGTTACTGCTCCTGGGCAAAAGTAGCGCCTTTTATTACATAACCCCCTATGTCTGGTTTAAAAGGGAGGTGGTGGTAATTCTGTTGTCATATTGGGTAATGTTGCCACCTGTCTGGTATTTTACCAGCCTAGCCTGTAAACATTAGCCAATGCCAAAAGGGCAAACGTTTAAAAATATAGGAGGGCTGTTTTTTTTTTATTCCTTTTAAATCCTTGTTTATCAATTTCCAGTAATTCATAAGTCTCTGTGTGTAACTGTAACGAGTCTGTGCATTGGTGGCGCTGCATTTGTTACTTCAGCTGCTTATTGATCCAGCTGGGACCTCCATAAGCATCACAAAGATTGCATGGGGCAAAGTTATTTATGTGTAGATACATGCCCAACATGGCTGTCCAATTTTTAATGCCTGCTGCAGACTACAATGATTTCTGTGCAACAATAGGGTTTTATACTGGCCTTCGGGTGGGGGCAGCAATGAGAGCACTTGGGGGTGCAGTGATGACGATAATAGGGTAGGGAAATGGACAGATTGGGCAGGGAAATGGGCTGTAGTGGGGAAATGGGTGGGTGGAGCCGGAAAATGGGCAGAGTGGAGGTGGGCCTATTCTTATAAGGGTAATCAGGCAGTGGAGCCGGTGAGGAAAAAGGGATTGATAGGGTATTACAAATTTACTGGCAGGGGGGTGATAAAGACGTAGAGTGGGGAAATGGATGGGTGGAGCAGGGAAATGGGCAGAATGGAGGTGGGCCTGTTCTTATAAGGGTAATCGGGCAGTGGAGCCGGTAAGGAAAAAAGGGATTTATAGGGCATTACAAATTTAACGGCAGGGGGTGATAAAGACATGGGGTGGGGAAATGGATGGGTGGAGCAGGGAAATAGGCGAAGTGGAGGTGGGCCTGTTCTTATAAGGGTAATCGGGCAGTTGAGCCCATAAGGAAAAAAGGGATTTAGGGTATTACAAATTTAACGGCAGGGGGGTGATAAAGACATGGGGTGGGTTGAGCAGGGAAATGGGCAGAGTGGAGCTGGGTCTGTTCTTATAAGGGTAATCGGGTAGTGGAGCCGATGAGGAAAGAAAGGGATTTATAGGGTATTATAAATTTACCAGGAGAGGAGAGGGGCAATGAGGACATTGAGTGGGGAAATGGGCAGATGGGGCGGCCAGGGTGTAACCCTATATGCACCTTAACTAATTAGCTATTCAGCATGGAGATTATTCCAAAAAGGTGACACTGCAGCCAACATATTGGAAGTGCTGGGAATGGCTGAAACTCCCCGGAGAGACTGCTCCTATTATAGTCCTGCTGCCCCTGTGTAATTACTGTGTGTGAATATGTGGAGATAAGATGTTTCGTATTCATGTTATGGATACGCACTTTTAGCACTCCCAGCATTCCAAGGTGGTGACTGTAGGGTTACAGGGCAAGATGGTGTTGCCTCCCAATAGGCAAGATTTAGGGGCAACACTTCCAAATCAAGGAATATATAAGGGGTGGGGCTAACCAGGAAGTTGATAAGATTTGGGGCTTTTCAGGTTAAAGGAGAACTAAAGCCTAACTAAAGAAGTAGGCCAAGTACCAGCCCAAGGCAACCACTGCCCTTTAGCGGTGAAGATCTGTGCCCCCAAAGATGTCCCTAGTAGCCCCCCATCTTCTTTTCTGCTGATTCCCAGCACATGCTCTGTGTCGCTTAGGGGCGACTCACAATATACTGTATAAAAATGTCACAAAAAGAGGCTGATTAGTAATTAATACAGATAATTATTACTGAGTGGCAGCCCAGAAACCAGTGCAATTAGCATCAGAATGTAATAATCAGCCCTGTAGCATCAGCTTATATTACAGACCAACCTCATTTTCTGCTTGATCATTTGAGATGACCCCAAAGCTCAGCTTTTCAACAGTTGCTCAGAGCCCACTGAGCATGTGCAGTGTCGCAGACACTTTCCAAGACGGTAACCCTCTGTGACAAGTTTAAAGTCCTAAATCATGGCTGCTATTGAGATGCTGAAACTTTAGGCTGGCGTAATAACTTCTGTATATAAAATGTGGCATTTTTAGTCATATTAATTCCTTAAGTGCATAAACATAACAAGAAATAGGTAGCTTTTTATTATAAGAGAGTTATAGCATCAACTGCAACTGGGCAAATGGTCCTGGTGGCACTTTATACCTGTGGTGCCGGTCCTGTGGGCCTTCAGTTGTTGAACAGCGCCAGAAACCTACTAAGAACTAATGTAAATTAACTATACAATAAATTGTATGCAAGTGTTAATACCCTTTGCCCATGGGAGCCGACATGAACGCTGGAAAATAAATCAAGGCCAATATATCCCCTGTGGGTCCTCACTGCCATTTGTCACCAAACTTTATATTATTGAAAATATGGTAATTATTATTATTTTATTTTAGTGAAATCAGAAATTCACAGGTGTCAGGAAGAAGCAAGAAGTCTCACAGGGAGGCTTGAAGAGGCAAAGGCAACGCTGGAGACCAAGGTATTATTCACACAATTTTATTTCCAATGTGTGAAAGATGCACTCAGATTAAACCTTAACTTTTATTCTTGCCATAAAAATGTGTAAAACTATGAGTAAAAGAGGTAGACTTGGTCTTAATCCACCATCAACCACAGGGCAAATTTCACCTTTTATCACACAGCTGTTAACCAAAAACTGTTGCATTTTCTAATTTTATGATTTTCTAAAATATTTTTAGGTACGTTTGGGAAGAAATGCAACAATGAATGGATATTGTTTATGATGTGAGGTGTTCTGTGACCATATAAAGGCACAAGGCTTGAGGCTGAGTTATACAGGGAACTCTGAGTATCACTCATTTATTCTAAGGGATAATGTACCCCCTACTGTAAATGATAAGGATATTAAAAGTCACTGAGGGATTCTGTGACCATATAAAGGCACAAGGCTGCAGGCTGAGTTATACAGGGAACTCTGAGTATCACTCATGTTTTATAAGGAATGATGTACCCCCTACTGTAAATTATAAGGATATTAGAAGTCACTGAGGGATTCTGTGACAATATTAAGGCACAAGGCTGCAGGCTGAGTTATACAGGGATCTCTGAGTATCACTCATGTATTTTAAGGGATAATGTACCCCCCTACTGTAAATTATAAGGATATTAGAAGTCACTGAGGGATTCTGTGACAATATTAAGGCACAAGGCTGCAGGCTGAGTTATACAGGGAACTCTGAGTATTACTCATGTTTTATAAGGGATGATGTACCCCCTACTGTAAATTATAAGGATGTTAGAAGTCACTGAGGGATTCTGTGACAATATAAAGGCACAAGGCTGCAGGCTGAGTTATACAGGGAACTCTGAGTATCACTCATTTATTATAAGGGATAATGTACCCCCTACTGTAAATGATAAGGATATTAGAAGTCACTGAGGGATTCTGTGACAATATAAAGGCACAAGGCTGCAGGCTGAGTTATACAGGGAACTCTGAGTATCACTCATGTTTATAAGGGATGATGTACCCCCTACTGTAAATGATAAGGATATTAGAAGTCAATGAGGGGTTCTGTGACCATATAAACACACAAGGCTGCCACAGCATCTCCAGTTACAGTTCAGCAACAACAGCTTTCTTCCAGACACTTGCAGCAAGGGCTCTGCTGAGATAATACAGAATAAGTAACCAGTTGTGTAACTCAAAAGATGATGGTCCTCTGCCCCCTGCAAAAATCGTCCCTTGTGCTCCCCTGAGGAACCCCAGAGGGACCCTGCCCAGACAGAGGGGAAGGTGAGGGGCACATAGAGAATGGGGAACCCCAGAGGGACCCTGCCCAGACAGAGGGGAAGGTGAGGGGCACATAGAGAATGGGGAACCCCAGAGGGACCCTGCCCAGACAGGGGGTAAGGTGAGGGGCACAGAGAGAATGGGGAACCCCAGAGGGACCCTGCCCAGACAGGGGGTAAGGTGAGGGGCACATAGAGAATGGGGAACCCCAGAGGGACCCTGCCCAGACAGGGGGTAAGGTGAGGGGCACATAGAGAATGGGGAACC
This sequence comes from Xenopus tropicalis, assembly GCF_000004195.4. NCBI lineage: Eukaryota > Metazoa > Chordata > Amphibia > Anura > Pipidae > Xenopus > Xenopus tropicalis. The sequence goes on along the minus strand of NC_030677.2, from coordinate 196,786,958 downwards.
CCAGAGGGACCCTGCCCAGACAGAGGGGAAGGTGAGGGGCACATACAAAACGGGGAACCCCAGAGGGACCCTGCCCAGACAGAGGGGAAGGTGAGGGGCACATACAAAACGGGGAACCACAGAGGGACCCTGTCCAGACAGAGGGGAAGGTGAGGGGCACATACAAAACGGGGAACCCCAGAGGGACCCTGCCCAGACAGAGGGGAAGGTGAGGGGCACATACAAAACGGGGAACCCCAGAGGGACCCTGCCCAGACAGAGGGGAAGGTGAGGGGCACATACAAAACGGGGAACCACAGAGGGACCCTGTCCAGACAGAGGGGAAGGTGAGGGGCACATAGAGAATGGGGAACCACAGAGGGACCCTGCCCAGACAGAAAGGACATTGTGTGGGACATGTAATCACAAATATTTTATAAATGGGTGGGGCTTGTGTACTGGCATTTGTATCAAATGGGGTTCATGGCTTTGGGCTAATACACAAAAAAAATTGAATTCTGTCCCTATTACATAATATACAATATATATAAAATAGACCTTTATAAGAGACTCATAGGAGGGTATAAACAGTTAGTAAGTAGGCAACATTAAATTATATTGTCATTACTTTTTTACACTTCCATTTTTAATGTTACTGTTCCTTTAAGCCTGCTCCATCCTTCCTGTTCAACCAAGGCCATTTTTTCTCTATAATGATACCAACTTGCCCTAGTTGCCTGCTCCTGCTCTCATTTTATCTCATTTGCTTTCAGGTTCAGCGACTTGCTGAGAAACAATGCCAGCGACTCCTTTTGAAGAAGCACCAGGATTTTTTAGAATCTCAAAAGGAAGATCTGCTAAAGGAGAAAGAGGAACTTTTAACCATGCGTGTATGTCAAAAGCTTTAGGGGTATTTTACTGCATTGTATCTGGGGGGTTCTTTCACTGTAAAGCCTTTAGGATAGATTTCTATTGTGGTAAAGTGTGGTGAATTTGTATTTAGGAGTTTAGTTTTTAGTATGATGTAGAGAGTAATATTCTGAGACAATTTGCAATTGGTCTTCATTTTTTATTATTTGTAGTTTTTTTTAATAATTTCATTTTTTGTTCAGCAGCTCTCCCATTTGGAGTTTCAGCAGCTATTTGTTTGCTAGGATACAAATTACCTTAACAACCAGGGTGTGGTTTGAATGAAAGACTGATATATGAACAGGAGAGGACCTAAATAGAAAAATAAGTAATGTAAATTAACAATAAACCTGGAGCCTCACAAAGCAATAGTTTTTGGCTGCCAGGGTCAGTGACCCCCATTTAAAAGCTGCAAAGAGTTTGAAGAAGAAGGCAAATAATTTGAACACTATAAATAATAAATAATGAAGACCAATTAAAAAGTTCCTAAGAATTGGCCTTTCTATAACATAATAAAAATTAACTTGCAGGTGAACTACCCCTTCACGGCTGACAAGTAACAGAGATCTGCTGCTCAGAGAACAAGCCAAAGCTGAGATGGAGCAGATAGACATGGAGGCAGCGGCACTAATGAGTGGTAGGTACTACAAATAATATGGGCAACTTGACTGCCAGCCTAGTTGCCACCTTGGGAATGGCTTGTCTTTCTGGGATTTGGATGGGCTGCTGTTTGTCACGGCTACTAAATGCCAGAAAATCCCCTGCCATAGACAATACTGAGAATTGCCTCTACTAAAACTCACATAGAGACAGTTATCAGTAAATGATCAGCATTGTCTGTTTCTTTAGCTGCTACTAGTAGCTCTGTGTCTTCACCATTAGGGTGAAGACACATGGAGCTACTTAGAAGCAGCTACTTGTCGCAGCTACTAAATGCCAGAAAATCCCCTGCCATAGACAATACTGAGAATTGCCTCTGCTAAAACTCACATAGAGACAGTTATCAGTAAATGATCAGCATTGTCTGTTTCTCTAGCTGCTACTAGTAGCTCAGTGTCTTCACCATTAGGGTGAAGACACATGGAGCTACTTAGAAGCAGCTACTTGTCGCAGCTACTAAATGCCAGAAAATCCCCTGCCATAGACAATACTGAGAATTGCCTCTGGTAAAACTCACATAGTGTCAGTTATCAGTAAATGATCAGCATTGTCTATTTCTGTAGCTGCTACTAGTAGCTCTGTGTGTCTTCACTCTTAGTTTCCTCTCAAGGCAAGATCGGGCAGCTTCCGGAAATCGTAGTGACGCTAATGCCATCCCACCGGCAATTTACATTCTCTCCTGTGGGATGGCATTTCGGGGAGAGAAGTCGCCCGCGGCAACGAAGATTTGTCACGGGCGACTAATCTCCCTGTCTGTCACTGCCCTTAGGGTGAAGACACACAGAGCTACTAGTAGCAGCTACTTGTCACAGCTACTAAAATAGACAATGCTGATCATTTACTGGCAAAGTATTTTATGTAGTTTAGTAGCCATGAAAAAGTAGCTGCTACTAGTAGCTCAGTGTGTCTTCACCCTTGTAATGTGGCATGTCCTGTGTGCATTCCTTTGGGTGGTTTGTGATATTTATCTTTCCAAATAGATAATTCTGTTGGCTGCACCTCACCCCCACTTTTGCACGAAATTAAAGTACTTGGCCATCGTGCCAACAGACTGCAAATGCAATTTGGCTACATTGAAAAACCTTGCATACCAAATAGTCGCTTATTTTTATTATTTATTTATTATTTATAAGGAAAACTCGTTCTAATTAAAAACTCGAACATCTCAAATTTTTCAAGTCTACGAGCTCTAAAACATTGAGTTTTAGAACATGACAACCCCCACTGACTTCTATAGAAACTCGCAAGCTTTTTACATGGCACATTTTTATTTTCCAGTTTTCGGATTTTTTGCACTTACCAAACCAAAACATTTGAGTTTTCAAAGCATAACTCAAAATAGATTTTTTTTTTAAGCACGGCCGTGGATAAATCACCCTCTTAGTATTATCTTGTTTTCCAAAATGACCTGAAAAAACCATAAAAGTCACTTGATTTAAATTCACAAACAAATTCTGTTAATTTGGTTTTGCCAGTTTTGTTCCATAATGATGATTTTTTTTTCAGAAATAGAATCCTTGAAACATGAAAGTTTCCATGTAAAGGCTCTACAAGTTCAGAAGAAGACACTCAGCGATAATCTGGCGCAACTACAAAATACTCTGAAAGGTACCCGCTCCTTTCTATAATTGGATCTCTATTGGAAAGTTCAGTAACGTATGTGTTTGTGATCCAATGGGCTTTCTTGCTATGGCTACACTTTCAACCAGATGTTGAAGACAAGCACCATTTTACACCAGTGAGCAAGAGAACATCATATGTAGCCGAACAGATAACTGTGCTTTAAAGGAGAACTAAATTTGATCAAAGTTTATGTTTTGGGGTTCTGTACCAGCACAAGGCACCTACAGTTTTTAGGCAGTGAAGATCTGTGCCCCTGAAGATGCCCCAAGTAGACAAAAGGATCAAGAGAACTTTATTGTCAATACAACAATACATCCATTACAGCATATTGAAATTAGCCCCCATGGGGAATTTTTAATAGAAGACTAAAAAGAAAGAAAGATAGAAAATAACATAGTTTAAGATACACCCTCAGGGTCAGACTAGGGGGCAGCCCTGGTGTGCCCTGTTTGAAAACAGCCATATTAGCTATCCATATTGTACTTTATGTCAGCTGTAAAGACTGGAGGCAGTAGAAGTAGTAGACGGGGCCCTGAATATCAGTGCTTACTCCACACTGAATTGTTTTTCTTTTAACTGCTGTTACTTCTTTATGGGCCATGGCTTTGAACCAATAATGCAGTTACACCTGTACTATAAATCCTACCCTCTTTGGGGAGCTTATAGCTTGGAATAAGGGAATAGGACTGCAGCATACATGGTTGGGCGTAGGGGCAGGGTCAGACTAGACCGGTGGGGCACTGGAAGAAAACCTGGTGGGCTCCTGCTAACCCAGGCCCGCTCCCCTGTTTGGGGGGGGGGCTGGAGATTGTTGCACTGGACTTAAAGATTATACATAAAAAGAACCTATATAAATGGTGCCCAAAAGTGTGAGAGCAGGGGAGATGGAGGAAAAATGGAAGAGTGAACAAGAGTTGAGAAGACGGAAATAGAAATGGGGGGGCAGCAATAGGCCCCCAGGATATCTACGACCAATCGCATGTTACAGCTGATAAAAGATTGCCAATGACATGCCCATAGAACCACTATATCATGTCACAAAAATATCACCTTTATTTAATGTCAATCCAAAGAGCGCTTGGCAGAAAACATACATCCAGCCATTGATTCATAGAAGTAAAAAAGGTTCATGTTGCTTGGAAGCAAATCATTCGTTTAGCCAGGGCTCAGTAAAACACACATTTCACTTTGATTGATGATATTTATTTGCCTGACCTTCTCTGACAGCCATAGAAAGGCAACCGTCACTCACAATTAGCCGTGCCGCTGTACCAGGGATTGCAGTACAATATTGGCACAGAAGGTGCACCATCTCTCCTGTAGCGCCGCAGAGGGGCAATTAGTGTTATATATGCCCCCTGTACTTTGGGGATGCAGTGCCTTAACCACTTGTCTGCCGTACACCAGTGTCCCATAGCACATTGTAGTTACTTTGTTAAATTTTTCTTCCATACTCTTGAGTGACCCCTGGGCCATATCTATTAGGGTGCATGTATAGTACAGAAGTCTTGTTAGAAGTTCCATACCACACATTCACTTGTCCAGGCCTGACTGGGGATACCAGGAAGACTGGAAGAAGCTGGTTGCTGAGCAAAAAGTACCAGTATCAATTTGCCCGCCCCCCCCCACCAGGGACTTATGGCAAATCCTGTTTGGCTCCTGAGGGGAACAGTAACCACATAGTTACATAGTTAGTTACATAGTTACATAGGGTAAACCCAGCACACCTAACGCACACCTACCAATCTATACACTCACATACATAAACTATATATACAACCACTAGTACTAACTGTAGATATTAGTATCACAATAGCCTTGGATATTCTGATTGATCAAGAACTCAACCAGGCCCCTCTTAAAGGCATTAACAGAATCTGCCATTACCACATCACTAGGAAGGGCATTCCACAACCTCACTGCCCTCACCGTGAAAAACCCCCTACGCTGCTTCAAATGGAAGTTCCATTCCTCTAATCTAAAGGGGTGACCTCTGGTGCGTTGATTGTTTTTATGGGAAAAAAGAACATCCCCCAACTGCCTATAATCCCCTCTAATGTACTTGTACAGAGTAATCATGTCCCCTCGCAAGCGCCTCTTTTCCAGAGAAAACAACCTCAACCTCGACAGTCTCACCTCATAGCTTAAATCTTCCATCCCCTTTACCAGTTTAGTTGCACGTCTCTGCACTCTCTCCAGCTCATTAATATCCTTCTTAAGGACTGGAGCCCAAAACTGCACTGCATACTCAAGGTGAGGCCTTACCAGGGACCTATAAAGAGGCAAAATTATGTTCTCATCCCTTGAGTCAATGCCCTTTTTTATACAAGACAGCACTTTATTTGCTTTAGTAGCCACAGAATGACACTGCCTGGAATTAGACAACTTGTGATCTACAAAAACCCCTAGATCCTTCTCCATTAAGGATACCCCCAACACACTACCATTCAGTAGATAGTTTGCGTTTGTATTATTTCTACCAAAGTGCATAACTTTGCACTTATCAACATTGAACCTCATTTTCCAGTTTGCTGCCCAGTTATCTAATTTTGTCAAATCGCTCTGCAAAGCGGCAGCATCCTGCATGGAACTTATAGTTTTGCACAATTTTGTGTCATCAGCAAAAATAGAAACAGTACTGTCTATGCCCACCTCCAGGTCATTAATAAACAAGTTAAAAAGCAAAGGACCAAGGACTGACCCCTGCGGTACTCCACTAACCACACTGGTCCAATTAGAAAATGTTCCATTTACAACCACTCTTTGTAATCTATCCTTCAGCCAGTTCTCTATCCAATTACAGTGGCTAACCACTGCAGCCTCTGTGTATTCTTAGTGTCCTATTTAGTGTTAGTATTTGTTTGTTAAGGTGAGGACTAGTGAGTTTAGAGTAGTAAGCAGTGCTGTACCCAATAGGATTTAGTTAGTGCCCTTCTGGGTCAGGAAGACATTTGATCTGCACCATACTAATTAATCTACTGGGAGATTATATTCATTTGTTAAAATAATTCTCATTATTACACCCTCTGGTTCCTGACAGGAGCACCTAGTTCCAAACTGCCCTATCCCAAAATGGAAATGTAGCCCATTCAAACAATAGCCAGACATTTTAAGGGTTAAAAATCCATAGTTACGCTCCCCTATGTACTGTACAGCTGCATCACAGCCTGTCTGAACTGAAAAATATTTCTCTGGTGTGATGAAATGAAACAACACTAGAGCTAGAGGAATACAATATGGCAAGATAGAGGCGGGTAAGATGGTGACAAAGAGGCAAGCTGGAGGCAGCAGGATAATTAAGTGACCACAGGGCAAGGTGGGCACAGTATGGCTATGTGACAGAAGTGCAAATAAGTTTAGATGTTGAGAAAAAGGCAAGATGGAAACAGTATGGCAAGATGGAAACAGTAGGACAAGATGGGGACAGTAGGACAAGATGGAGACAGTAGGGGCAAGATGGAGACAGTAAGGGCAAGATGGGGACAGTAGGACAAGATGTAGACAGTAGGGGCAAGATGGAAACAGTATGGCAAGATGGAAACAGTAGGACAAGATGGGGACAGTAGGACAAGATGGAGACAGTAGGGGCAAGATGGAGACAGTAGGGGCAAGATGGGGACAGTAGGACAATATGGAGACAGTAGGGGCAAGATGGAGACAGTAGGAGCAAGATGGAAACAGTAGGACAAGATGGGGACAGTAGGACAAGATGGAGACAGTAGGGGCAAGATGGAGACAGTAGGACAAGATGGAGACAGAAGGGCAAGATGGAGACAGTAGGGCAATATGGAAACAGTAGGACAAGATGGGGACAGTAGGACAAGATGGAGACAGTAGGGGCAAGATGGAGACAGTAGGACAAGATGGAGACAGAAGGGCAAGATGGAGACAGTAGGACAATATGGAAACAGTAGGACAAGATGGAGACAGTAGGACAAGATGGAGACAGTAGGACAAGATGGAAACAGTAGGACAAGATGGAAACAGTAGGGCAAGATGGAGACAGTAGGGCAAGATGAAGACAGTAGGACAAGATGGAGACAGTAGGACAAGATGGAGACAGTAGGACAAGATGGAAACAGTAGGGCAAGATGGAGACAGTAGGACAAGATGGAGACAGTAGGGGCAAGATGGAGACAGTAGGACAAGATGGAAACTGTAGGGCAAGATGGAGACAGTAGGACAAGATGGAGACAGTTGGGGCAAGATGGAGACAGTAAGGCAAGATGGAGACAGTAGGGGCAAGATGGAGACAGTAGGGCAAGATGAAGACAGTAGGGCAAGATGGAAACAGTAGGGTCAAATGGAGACAGTAGGGCAAGATGGAGACAGTAGGGGCAAGATGGAGACAGTAGGGGCAAGATGGAAACAGTAGAGTCAGATGGAGACATTAGGGCAAGATGGAAACAGTGGAGCAAGATGGAGACAGTAGGGCAAGATGGAGACAGTAGGGCAAGATGGAAACAGTAGAGCAATATGGAGACAGTAGGGCAAGATGGAAACAGTAGGGTCAGATGGAGACATTAGGGCAAGATGGAAACAGTGGAGCAAGATGGAGACAGTAGGGCAAGATGGAGACAGTAGGGCAAGGTGGAAACAGTAGGGTCAGATGGAGACATTAGGGCAAGATGGAAACAGTAGAGCAATATGGAGACAGTAGGGCAAGATGAAGACAGTAGGGCAAGATGGAGACAGTAGGGCAAGATGGGGACAGGCTGCAGGCTGAGTTATACAGGGAACTCTGAGCATAACTCATGTATTATAAGGGATAATGTACCCCCTACTGTAAATGATAAGGATATTAGCAGTCACTGAGGGGTTCTGTGCCCATATAAAGGCACAAGGCTGCAGGCTGAGTTATACAGGGAACTCTGAGTATCACTATGTATTATAAGGGATGATGTACCCCCTACTGTAAATGATAAGGATATTAGCAGTCACTGAGGGGTTCTGTGCCCATATAGAAGCCCATTGACTGCAGGGCTTATTATTATTATTCAAACTCCAGCCCTGATTTCGCTGATCTTGTCCCCAAAATCCTTTGCACAAATCAGTATCAAGCAGCATTTTTATTTTCTGTAGCATATTCTGCTAATCTCCAACAGCTCATTCATTCCCTCGCTCCTTTTCTGCTCAGTGAAATGAATTATTTATAATTGGGCTTTGGGTTTTATGATTCTTTGCTTTATGACTTCCATTCAGCACAAACACTCCCTTCCCTCCCTATTAGTGCCCAGCCTGTTGTGTCCATTAATAGTCTGTTGGAATAATGGCTTTAATGTGTCACTAAGTAGCCCTGGTTCCTATGTATTCTGCCCCCTTCACTGCATGGGGGGGGCTGTTACTTTCATTTATACCCTCCCCCCTGCACGGAAGTGGCACTTAATTGTCATCTTGTATCCCCTAAAATGCTTCCAACCTTAACCTATATTTATTTAAAGGGACACCATCATGATATTTATGGGGGACTTTGTATATCTAGCTAATAATTCCCTCTGCCATTTAACCTTTTGTTCTCAGACCAACAAATGTATTTGTAGCTGTAATATTGGTGTGTAGGCTCCATCTCTGTGCATTGTGCCTTAGTCTGAGCTTTCAGCCAGCGCTACACATTAGAACTGCTTTCAGCTAACCTATTGTTTCTCCTACTCCCATGTAACTGGAGGAGTCCCAAGCCGGACTTGGATTTCTTACTATTGAGTGCTATGCTGATACCTACTGGGAGCTGTTATCTTGCTCCCTTCCCATTGTTCTGCTGATCAGCTGCTGGGGGTGAGGGGGGGGGATATCACTCCAACTTGCAGCGCAGCAGTAAAGTGTGCCTGAGTCTGAGCTTTCAGAAGGAGCCAGGGCTACACATTAGAACTGCTTTCAGCTAACCTATTGTTTCGCCTACTCCCATGTAACTGGAGGAGTCCCAAGCCGGACTTCCACTTAGCGAAGGCCCATTCTGGGTGAGAGAGTCCAGTGTAACCCATGTTCTACTGGTACTAATCCGGGACGGCAGTTATTGAGCTGAAAACGAGGTTACAATGCATTATAAATCCCACAGTCCCTGACAGCAATGCACACAATGTGCTTATTATCTTATAATGCCGCTAATTACAACATTATAAAAGTTACAAAATATATGTTCCTTTTAAAATAACTCTGGCTTTGTGCCGATGCTGAAGCTATTACAATTGCTGCAATAATCCTCTACTGCCATCTAGTGGTACCGAATGAGAATACATTGAATACTGACCGGGTTGGCTGGGCTGGGAACAGTTAATTTATTGTTAAAACTTGACAAATTCGAGTTTAAATGGAAGTTCATTTCCATAAATCGTCTTTATTTTTCCCAAACGGGAATTGCTCCAGCAGCCATTTAAGGAGCATTGGGGCTCATTCTTGGAAAAAAATAATGGGGTTGATTCACTAAAGTGCGATAAATTTTATCGCACGTTTTTTTTCGTTAAAAAAGACGCGACAATTAGCGCGCGAGTCACTACAGTATTATTGCATGCGTTAATTTGCGCGTAAATTAGCGCAAGTATGCTTATAGTGAATTGTGCGTTAAGTCGCGAAAATTTAGATGCCATAAAATTTTTACCGCACGCTATAAATAGCGCACGTTTTAACGCACTTTAGTGAATCAGCCCTAATGTGTTTAAGTTTCACTTGAAACTGGGTGAAATAGAAACAATGAAGTGATTAACTTCCCCATTAAACCGGGTGAAATAGAAACCAATGAAGTAATTACTACAATTCTAAGGCTCCATAGGACTCGGCAGTCGACAGATCAAACCTGCCGAATTTTTTTTTTTTTATTACAAAAAAAGTTAACTAAATGTTAACCTGCCTGGTTGATATCTGGCCAATTGTAGGGCAGATGTTGGTTGGGTAGGCCTGTTGGGGGAGCCCATACACAGGCAGATAAGCTGCCAAATTGCTCTTAAATCTACCCCTGTATGGCCGCCTTAATTTGTCTGACGGAACAACTGTGCCAAGGGCAGAATGCCACTAAATAGGGGGCAATTCCATGTAAATAACTATCACTAAACAACCTGAGCAGATAAGGAAAGTGAATGGGCATTGGCCAGATATCTGTCAGACGGTTTAGGGCTCCATTGTCCATTCATATCCCCCTACTGTCTCCATCTGACCCTGCTATTTCCATCTTGCCCCTGCTGTCTCCCTCTTGCCCTACTGTCTCCATCTTGCCCTACTGTCTCCATCTTTCCCTACTGTCTCCATCTTGTTCTACTGTCTCCATCTTGCCCTACTGTCTCCATCTTGTTCTACTGTCTCCATCTTGCCCTACTGTCTCCATCTTGTTCTACTGTCTCCAACTTGCCCTACTGTCTCCATCTTGTTCTACTGTCTCCATCTTGCCCTACTGTCTCCATCTTGTTCTACTGTCTCCATCTTGCCCTACTGTCTCCATCTTGTTCTACTGTCTCCATCTTGCCCTACTGTCTCCATCTTGTTCTACTGTCTCCAACTTGCCCAGCTATTCCCTTCTTGCCCTACAGTCGCCATCTTGCCCTACTGTCTCCATGTGACCCAATTGTCACCACCGTTTCCTACAGTCACCATCTTTTCTTACTTTCCCCAACTCGTATCATTTTTACCTACAATTACCACCTTCCCTTACTGCCCCCCCCCTTGCCTACTGTTCCCTGGGCCTGCTGTGGTTACATTTATGAAAGGCAAAAGATTGAAGCATTTGGTAACTCCTCATATTTTGGGATGTTATGGAAAAGTAATCCACAAGCCGTGGATATTATGGTTGGACCATAAGCACCATATTTATTGCAGAATGTAGCGTGTCTGTATCATAGGAATATCTCACAGGCTTAATATCATGTTTTTGTTTCCCTGTTACAGAAGAAACAGAACAACGGGCAGAAGACTGGGCAGGTTCTACACAGGGCAAGGAGACTCTGGAATAATCTCTGTGATGGGGAAGGCCAGGCAGGGATCTGGTCTGGGTCAGTGGGGCCCACGAGGGATGGGACCCCCCAACCCAGTCCCACCCTGCATGGCTGTACTTGCTCTATTCATTAAAGGTATTTGTGTCCAAACATGTTTTTTAGACTTTGTAGGCTTCCTCATTCCTCATTGTCTTGAGCCCCCTGGGGTTACCCTCACCGTGAGCAGGTTGATAATCCCAGGGTGCCCACAGAGGCCGCATTATGGGGTGCAACAGACTCGCTCCCAAACTATCACCCCCTAATGCCCCTTTAGCAACAAACACTGGAAGCTACAAACATTTACGCACAACATGTACAACATGTGTAATTACATTCTGTCTATCATGGCTGACACTACTGCAGAAGTAAAATAGCTGTATGTAGAAGACCTATGGCCTAAGGCTTTATGGGGGCCCCTAGTAGAGCAGAGAATTGCCCCTTACTGTTTTGGTATAAGTTTTTGCCAACATGTATTTAGGGAATATCAGTTATTGAGACTTGAAAGTGTGACTCCTACACTGACTGTATTTTACTCTGATTTTATTTGGTTTCCCATAGTTCCATGCTGCACCCACAGCCCAAGTGGAAGAAAATCTTTACTGTGAACAGTGTTTTTTTAATTGCTTAATGAATATATATATATTACATGGTAATACAGGCACTCACGTATAATTCTGGGGCTAATGTGCCTGGGTGCAGTATAGCAGATATCACATAAACCATAAAGATTGATTCCGCACTCACATGACTTAAATAAAAGTGGTAATTTATTTAAGTCCTGTGAGTGCGGAATCTATCTTTATGGTTTATATTATATATATATATATATATATATATATATATATATATATATATATATATATATATATATATATATAAAATAATAAAGCAATATTCAAATAAACATTTAAATTGTTTTACATGTAGTTGCAAACGTAATGGCAGGTGAAGCAGTATCTGTCCCTGCACTGCTGGTTCTGACTCCCTAAACACTGTATCTGTACAGATTAACAGGCCTGGGGGAGAGAACTGACTTTTCTTACATTGTTTTCCAGATACATTTATATCTAAAAGTTGCTGAACAAAAAGTAAAATCATTCAAAAACTCCAAATAATAAAAAATATAGACCAACTGCAAATAGTCTCAGAATACCAGTCCCTACATCATACTAAATTGTAAGCTCTTTGGGCAGGGCTCCTGTATCGGTTATTGTTTGCTTTATATGTTACTCTGTATGTCCAATGTATGAAACCCACTTATTGTACAGCGCTGCGGCATATGTTGGCGCTTTATAAATAAATGTTAATAATAATAATAATAAGAACCCAAAAGTGAACAACCCCTTTAAAACTAAACTCAAAAAAATAAGTTGCTGTAAACATAGCCGGAGTTTCACTCAGCATTTTTTTTTTATATTTGCACTTTTAAGCTGCTATTATCAGGCTGTTGGCTCAACTGAAATTCAGCAACCTTAGGGTTAACTGACCACAACTTTTTTTTAGGGCTGTGGAGTCGGTAGATAAATTCTCCAACTCCGACTCCTCAGTTTCTGATACTTCCGACTCCGACTCCTCTGTTTTTAATATGCTAATGTATTTGATACATCCAGGAAGGGGAAGGGGCACTTAAAACACAACTGAACTGATAATAAACTGATAGACAATGTTATCTATACTCCTACTCCTAATGATTTCCCTAGAATCCCATAGTCATGTTTAAAGTTTAAGCTAACATTACAGCTGAATTACAGCAGTTTTTCAAATGTTTTAAAGCTTCAGTCTTAAAGGAACAGTAACACCAAAAAATAAAAGAGCTTTAAAGTAATAAAAATATAATGCACTGTTGCCCTGCACTGGTAAAACTGGTGTGTTTGCTACAGTAACACTGCTATAATGTATATAATAAGCTGCTGTGTAGCCCCGGGGGCAGCCATTCAAGGTGGAAAAAAGGAGAAAAGGCACAGGTTACATAGCAGATAACAGACAAGTTCTGTAGAATACAATAGTGTTTTATCTGTTATCTGCTATGTGCCTGTGCCTTTTCTCCTTTGAACGGCTGCCCCCGGGGCTACACAGCGGGGTATTTATATAAACTATAGTAGGGTTTCTGTAGCAAACACCCCAGCTGTACCAGTGCAGGAATGGCTGCCCCCGGGGCTACACAGCGGGGTATTTATATAAACTATAGTAGGGTTTCTGTAGCAAACACCCCAGCTGTACCAGTGCAGGAATGGCTGCCCCCGGGGCTACACAGCGGGGTATTTATATAAACTATAGTAGGGTTTCTGTAGCAAACACCCCAGCTGTACCAGTGCAGGAACGGCTGCCCCCGGGGCTACACAGCAGGGTATTTATATAAACTATAGTAGGGTTTCTGTAGCAAACACCCCAGCTGTACCAGTGCAGGAACGGCTGCCCCCGGGGCTACACAGCGGGGTATTTATATAAACTATAGTAGGGTTTCTGTAGCAAACACCCCAGCTGTACCAGTGCAGGAACGGCTGCCCCCGGGGCTACACAGCGGGGTATTTATATAAACTATAGTAGGGTTTCTATAGCAAACACCCCAGCTGTACCAGTGCAGGAACGGCTGCCCCCGGGGCTATACAGCGGGGTATTTATATAAACTATAGTAGGGTTTCTGTAGCAAACACCCCAGCTGTACCAGTGCAGGAATGGCTGCCCCCGGGGCTACACAGCGGGGTATTTATATAAACTATAGTAGGGTTTCTGTAGCAAACACCCCAGCTGTACCAGTGCAGGAATGGCTGCCCCCGGGGCTACACAGCGGGGTATTTATATAAACTAAAGTAGGGTTTCTGTAGCAAACACCCCAGCTGTACCAGTGCAGGAATGGCTGCCCCCGGGGCTACACAGCGGGGTATTTATATAAACTATAGTAGGGTTTCTGTAGCAAACACCCCAGCTGTACCGGTGCAGGAACGGCTGCCCCCGGGGCTACATAGCAGGGTATTTATATAAACTATAGTAGGGTTTCTGTAGCAAACACCCCAGCTGTACCAGTGCAGGAATGGCTGCCCCCGGGGCTACACAGCGGGGTATTTATATAAACTATAGTAGGGTTTCTGTAGCAAACACCCCAGCTGTACCAGTGCAGGAATGGCTGCCCCCGGGGCTACACAGCGGGGTATTTATATAAACTAAAGTAGGGTTTCTGTAGCAAACACCCCAGCTGTACCAGTGCAGGAATGGCTGCCCCCGGGGCTACACAGCGGGGTATTTATATAAACTATAGTAGGGTTTCTGTAGCAAACACCCCAGCTGTACCAGTGCAGGAACGGCTGCCCCCGGGGCTACACAGCGGGGTATTTATATAAACTATAGTAGGGTTTCTGTAGCAAACACCCCAGCTGTACCAGTGCAGGAACGGCTGCCCCCGGGGCTACACAGCGGGGTATTTATATAAACTATAGTAGGGTTTCTGTAGCAAACACCCCAGCTGTACCGGTGCAGGAATGGCTGCCCCCGGGGCTACACAGTGGGGTATTTATATAAACTATAGTAGGGTTTCTGTAGCAAACACCCCAGCTGTACCAGTGCAGGAACGGCTGCCCCCGGGGCTACACAGCGGGGTATTTATATAAACTATAGTAGGGTTTCTATAGCAAACACCCCAGCTGTACCAGTGCAGGAACGGCTGCCCCCGGGGCTACACAGCGGGGTATTTATATAAACTATAGTAGGGTTTCTGTAGCAAACACCCCAGCTGTACCAGTGCAGGAATGGCTGCCCCCGGGGCTACACAGCGGGGTATTTATATAAACTATAGTAGGGTTTCTGTAGCAAACACCCCAGCTGTACCAGTGCAGGAACGGCTGCCCCCGGGGCTACACAGCGGGGTATTTATATAAACTAAAGTAGGGTTTCTGTAGCAAACACCCCAGCTGTACCAGTGCAGGAACGGCTGCCCCCGGGGCTACACAGCGGGGTATTTATATAAACTATAGTAGGGTTTCTGTAGCAAACACCCCAGCTGTACCAGTGCAGGAACGGCTGCCCCCGGGGCTACACAGCGGGGTATTTATATAAACTATAGTAGGGTTTCTGTAGCAAACACCCCAGCTGTACCGGTGCAGGAATGGCTGCCCCCGGGGCTACACAGTGGGGTATTTATATAAACTATAGTAGGGTTTCTGTAGCAAACACCCCAGCTGTACCAGTGCAGGAACGGCTGCCCCCGGGGCTACACAGCGGGGTATTTATATAAACTATAGTAGGGTTTCTATAGCAAACACCCCAGCTGTACCAGTGCAGGAACGGCTGCCCCCGGGGCTACACAGCGGGGTATTTATATAAACTATAGTAGGGTTTCTGTAGCAAACACCCCAGCTGTACCAGTGCAGGAATGGCTGCCCCCGGGGCTACACAGCGGGGTATTTATATAAACTATAGTAGGGTTTCTGTAGCAAACACCCCAGCTGTACCAGTGCAGGAATGGCTGCCCCCGGGGCTACACAGCGGGATATTTATATAAACTAAAGTAGGGTTTCTGTAGCAAACACCCCAGCTGTACCAGTGCAGGAATGGCTGCCCCCGGGGCTACACAGCGGGGTATTTATATAAACTATAGTAGGGTTTCTGTAGCAAACACCCCAGCTGTACCGGTGCAGGAACGGCTGCCCCCGGGGCTACACAGCAGGGTATTTATATAAACTATAGTAGGGTTTCTGTAGCAAACACCCCAGCTGTACCAGTGCAGGAATGGCTGCCCCCGGGGCTACACAGCGGGGTATTTATATAAACTATAGTAGGGTTTCTGTAGCAAACACCCCAGCTGTACCAGTGCAGGAATGGCTGCCCCCGGGGCTACACAGCGGGGTATTTATATAAACTAAAGTAGGGTTTCTGTAGCAAACACCCCAGCTGTACCAGTGCAGGAATGGCTGCCCCCGGGGCTACACAGCGGGGTATTTATATAAACTATAGTAGGGTTTCTGTAGCAAACACCCCAGCTGTACCAGTGCAGGAACGGCTGCCCCCGGGGCTACACAGCGGGGTATTTATATAAACTATAGTAGGGTTTCTGTAGCAAACACCCCAGCTGTACCAGTGCAGGAACGGCTGCCCCCGGGGCTACACAGCGGGGTATTTATATAAACTATAGTAGGGTTTCTGTAGCAAACACCCCAGCTGTACCGGTGCAGGAATGGCTGCCCCCGGGGCTACACAGTGGGGTATTTATATAAACTATAGTAGGGTTTCTGTAGCAAACACCCCAGCTGTACCAGTGCAGGAACGGCTGCCCCCGGGGCTACACAGCGGGGTATTTATATAAACTATAGTAGGGTTTCTATAGCAAACACCCCAGCTGTACCAGTGCAGGAACGGCTGCCCCCGGGGCTACACAGCGGGGTATTTATATAAACTATAGTAGGGTTTCTGTAGCAAACACCCCAGCTGTACCAGTGCAGGAATGGCTGCCCCCGGGGCTACACAGCGGGGTATTTATATAAACTATAGTAGGGTTTCTGTAGCAAACACCCCAGCTGTACCAGTGCAGGAATGGCTGCCCCCGGGGCTACACAGTGGGGTATTTATATAAACTATAGTAGGGTTTCTGTAGCAAACACCCCAGCTGTACCAGTGCAGGAACGGCTGCCCCCGGGGCTACACAGCGGGGTATTTATATAAACTATAGTAGGGTTTCTGTAGCAAACACCCCAGCTGTACCAGTGCAGGAATGGCTGCCCCCGGGGCTACACAGTGGGGTATTTATATAAACTATAGTAGGGTTTCTGTAGCAAACACCCCAGCTGTACCAGTGCAGGAACGGCTGCCACCGGGGCTACACAGCGGGATATTTATATAAACTATAGTAGGGTTTCTGTAGCAAACATCCCAGCTGTACCAGTGCAGGAACGGCTGCCCCCGGGGCTACACAGCGGGGTATTTATATAAATTATAGTAGATTTTCTGAAGTAAACACACAGTGCAGGGCAGCAGTACATTATATTTTAGTTACGTTTATACACTTTCACGTTACTGTTCCTCTAAACTATTGACTACCCATTCCCTTCACGTATACAAGTATTTCTAGGCCTGCATATTTTTTTTTCTTAATTAGTTATCAGTGAGAGTTCGGCTGGGTTCCCAGTGGGCATTGTGTTCCCTGTAACAGAGGAACCCGACGCAGTGGAGCTGCCGCTCCGTAACTGTGCGTTACGTCCCATTTAGTGAAGCATACAATGAAAAGCATGCTTCATGGTCGCTCAACGTGATCGTTTATGCACTGCGTGCATTGGGCTTTATTCTTATAGCAGAGAAGTAATGAATTATGACTGTTTGTGAATTGGGCCATTTAAACTTGCTTTATTTTATTTTTTTTATTCCCATTTAAATTTCATTAAGTTCATTTTCTGCCGACTCCGGGTACCCAAAATTGCCTCCGACTCCACAGCCCTGCGTTTTTTGACATAACCATAATTTATTTGACTGCGACTTTTTTGACACAACTGCGATTTTTTTTTATTTGACTGACTTTTTAAAATGCCTGTGGGAACTCAGTCCCTATCTGTATGAATACGAGCTGAGCAGCAGAACAATACGCCCTGTAATAACCTTTCAGGCTGCATCATAACAAACAAACAGAACATTGTGATGTCACAATGGGCAGCGAAGTTTGTGCAGCTTCCCTGCCAAGCGAGTGTCAGAGCTGAGCTGGTTGGGTTGCAGGGCAGATCCCCTGGGAGCTGCTCTGTCCTAATCAGCTGTTTTTGCCTCCTTAAAGCCACTTTAACACCTTTAGGCTTTAAGCCTTTACCATCGAATTGCTTCGGCGCATCCTCGCTCGGCTCCATATCTGTAAGTCAGCCAATTGGTTTTATCATTCAGATATATAAAGGGAATAGGGTGTGAGCCTGGGGCTGTAGGCCTGGAATGGGCCGTCTGTGTAACTATAGAGATTACAATGTGGCAAACACAAAATTTGGGGCTTTATGGGTAATGGGTTCCTAGTGATGAGCCAATCTGCCCCATTTCATTGGCCAAATATTAGTGAAACTGCTGAAATGTTCAGGGAAAATGCTAAAATTCTATGTAACGCGGCTACTGCGGGACTTTTGTTTACATGACCACAAATTGATTTGAAGCAACCGCAATTTATTTGACGCAACCGTGACTTTTTTTTTTGATGGAACAGCGATTTATTTGACAAGTCTGTGACTATTTTGACGGGAACTTTTAAATATATATAATATAGTAATAGGTTTTACAGTGCCACAAAGTGATGTAGGACTTTATAGTCTGTGGGATAAATGGCATAAGTGTATAAGTGTAAAAGTTAGTACAGGTATAGGATCCCTTATAGAGAAACCTGTTATCCAGAAAGTAAGATATAATTACCCCTTATTGGGGGCAGAACAGCCCTATTGGGTTTATTTAATGGTTAAATGATTCCTTTTTCTCTGTAATAATAAAACAGTACCTGTACTTGATCCCAACTAAGACATAATTACCCCTTATTGGGGGCAGAACAGCCCGATTGGGTTTATTTAATGGTTAAATGATTCCCTTTTCTCTGTAATAATAAAACAGTACCTGTACTTGATCCCAACTAAGATATAATTACCCCTTATTGGGGGCAGAAAAGCAGAACAGGTTTTATTATTACAGAGAAAAGGGAATCATTTAACCATGAAATAAACCCAATAGGGCTGTTCTGCCCCAATAAGGGGTAATTATATCTTAGTTGGGATCAAGTACAGGTACTGTTTTATTATTACAGAGAAAAAGCAAATCATTCTTCAATATCTGAATTATTTGCTTATAATGGAGTCTATGGGAGATGACCTTCCTGTAATTTAGAACTTTCTGGATAGCTAGTTTCCAGATAAGGGATCCCATACCTGTATTATGAAACTCTGAGTTCTAGGACAAGGAAGAACCTCACCAGGGGGCTGTAAGGTGCCACAGACAGTCACTATTTATTGGGCTTGGGGGGCTCTTTGTGCCTCTTTGTACTGGGAATGCCAGGGGGGGCTGTTTGTGCCTCTGGGTACTGGGAATGCCAGGGGAGGCTGTTTCTGCCTCTAGGTACTGGGAATGCCAGGGGGCACTGTTCGTGCCTCTGGGTACTGGGAATGCCAGGGGGGCTGTAAGGTGCCACCGACAGTCACTATTTATTGGCCTGGGGGGGCTGTTTTTGCCTATGGGTACTGGGAATGCCAGGGGGGCTGTAAGGTGCCACAGACAGTCACTATTTATTGGGCTGGGGGGGGCTGTTTGTGCCTCTGGGTTCTGGGAATGCCAGGGGGGCTTTAAGGTGCCACAGACAGTCACTATTTATTGGGCTGGGGGGGGGCTTTTTTTTCCTCTGGGTACTGGGAATGCCAGGGGGGCTTTAAGGTGCCACAGACAGTCACTATTTATTGGGCTGGGGGGGGGCTGTTTGTTCCTCTGGGTACTGGGAATGCCAGGGGGGCTTTAAGGTGCCACAGCCAGTCACTATTTTTTGGGCTGGGGGGGCTGTTTGTAACTCTGGGTACTGGGAATGCCAGGGGGGCTGTAAAGTGCCAGAGACAGTCACTATTTATTGGGCTGGGGGGGCTGTTTGTGCCTCTGGGTACTGGGAATGCCAGGGGGGCTGTAAGGTGCAACAGACAATCACTATTTATTGGGCTGGGGGGGGGGCTGTTTGTGCCTCTGGGTACTGGGAATGCCAGGGGGGCTGTAAGGTGCAACAGACAGTCACTATTTATTGAGCTAGGGGGGGGGGGGCTGTTTTTTCTCTAGGTACTGGGAATGCCAGGTGGTCTGTAAGGTGCCACAGAAAGGTACTTTTTTTTGGGCTGAGGGGGCTGTTTGTGCCTGTGGGTACTGGAAATACCATGAGGGCTTTAAGGTGCCACAGACAGTAACTATTTATTGGGCTGGGGGGGTCTGTTTGTGCCTCTTGGTATTGGGAATGCCAGGGGGGCTGTAAGGTGCCACAGACAGTCACTATTTATTAGGCTGGGTGGCGCTGTTTGTGCCTCTGGGTACTGGGAATGCCAGGGGGGCTTTAAGGTGCCATAGACAGTCACTATTTATTGGGCTGGGGGGGGCTGTTTGTTCCTCTGGGTATTGGGAATGCCAGGGGGGCTGTAAGGTGCCATAGACAGTCACTATTTATTGGGCTGGGGGGGCTTTTTGTTCCTCTGGGTTCTGGGAATGCCAGGGGGGCTGTAAGGTGCCACGGACAGTCACTGTTTGTTGGGTTGGGGGGGGGCTGTTTGTTCCTCTGGGTACTAGGAATACCAGGGGGCTGTAAGGTGCCACAGACAGTCACTATTTATTGGGCTGGGGGGGATTGTTTGCGCCTCTTGGTACTGGGAATGCCAGGGGGGCTTTAAGGTGCCACGGACAGTCACTGTTTGTTGGTTTGGGGGGGGGCTGTTTGTTCCTCTGGGTACTAGGAATACCAGGGGGGCTGTAAGGTGCCACAGACAGTCACTATTTATTGGGATGGGGGAGCTGTTTGCGCCTCTTAGTACTGGGAATGCCAGGGGGGCTTTAAGGTGCCACAGACAATCACTATTTATTGGGCTGGGGGGGCTGTTTGTGCTTCTGGGTACTGGGAATGCCAGGGGGGCATTAAGGTGCCACAGACAGTCATTATTTATTTGGCTTTGGGGGCTGTTTGTGCCTCTGGGTACTGGGAATGCCAGGGGGGCTTTAAGGTGCCATAGACAGTCACTATTTATTGGGCTGGGGGGGGCTGTTTGTTCCTCTGGGTATTGAGAATGCCAGGGGGGCTGTAAGGTGCCATAGACAGTCACTATTTATTGGGCTGGGGGGGCTTTTTGTTCCTCTGGGTTCTGGGAATGCCAGGGGGGCTGTAAGGTGCCACGGACAGTCACTGTTTGTTGGGTTGGGGGGGGGCTGTTTGTTCCTCTGGGTACTAGGAATACCAGGGGGCTGTAAGGTGCCACAGACAGTCACTATTTATTGGGCTGGGGGGGATTGTTTGCGCCTCTTGGTACTGGGAATGCCAGGGGGGCTTTAAGGTGCCACGGACAGTCACTGTTTGTTGGTTTGGGGGGGGGCTGTTTGTTCCTCTGGGTACTAGGAATACCAGGGGGGCTGTAAGGTGCCACAGACAGTCACTATTTATTGGGATGGGGGAGCTGTTTGCGCCTCTTAGTACTGGGAATGCCAGGGGGGCTTTAAGGTGCCACAGACAATCACTATTTATTGGGCTGGGGGGGCTGTTTGTGCTTCTGGGTACTGGGAATGCCAGGGGGGCATTAAGGTGCCACAGACAGTCATTATTTATTTGGCTTTGGGGGCTGTTTGTGCCTCTGGGTACTGGGAATGCCAGGGGGGCATTAAGGTGCCACAGACAGTCATTATTTATTTGGCTGGGGGGGCTGTTTGTGCCTCTGGGTACTGGGAATGCCAGGGGGGCATTAAGGTGCCACAGACAGTCACTATTTATTGGGCTGGGGGGACTGTTTGCGCCTCTGGGTACTGGGAATGCCAGGGGGGCTGTAAGGTGCCACAGACAGTCACTATTTATTGGGTTGGGGGGGGCTGTTTGTGCCTCTGGGTACTGGAAATGCCAGGGGGGCTGTAAGGTGCCACAGACAGTCACTATTTATTGGGCTGGGGGGGCTGTTTGCGCCTCTAAGTACTGGGAATGCCAGGGGGGCTTTAAGGTGCCACAGACAATCACTATTTATTGGGCTGGGGGGGCTGTTTGTGCCTCTGGGTACTAGGAATACCAGGGGGGCTGTAAGGTGCCACAGACAGTCACTATTTATTGGGCTGGGGGGGCTGTTTGCGCCTCTTAGTACTGGGAATGCCAGGGGGGCTTTAAGGTGCCACAGACAATCACTATTTATTGGGCTGGGGGGGCTGTTTGTGCCTCTGGGTACTGGGAATGCCAGGGGGGCTTTAAGGTGCCACAGACAATCACTATTTATTGGGCTGGGGGGGCTGTTTGTGCCTCTGGGTACTAGGAATACCAGGGGGGCTGTAAGGTGCCACAGACAGTCACTATTTATTGGGCTGGGGGGGCTGTTTGCGCCTCTTAGTACTGGGAATGCCAGGGGGGCTTTAAGGTGCCACAGACAATCACTATTTATTGGGCTGGGGGGGCTGTTTGTGCCTCTGGGTACTGGGAATGCCAGGGGGGCATTAAGGTGCCACAGACAGTCATTATTTATTTGGCTGGGGGGGCTGTTTGTGCCTCTGGGTACTGGGAATGCCAGGGGGGCTGTAAGGTGCCACAGACAGTCACTATTTATTGGGCTGGGGGGGGCTGTTTGTGCCTCTGGGTACTAGAAATGCCAGGGGGGCTGAAAGGTGCCACAGACAGTCACGATTTATTGGGCTTGGGGGGTCTCTTTGTTCCTCTGGGTACTGGGAATGCCAGGGGGGCTGTAAGGTGCCACAGACAGTCACTATTTATTTGGCTGGGGGGGACTGTTTGCGCCTCTGGGTACTGGGAATGCCAGGGGGGCTGTAAGTTGCCACAGACTGTCACTATTTATTGGGCTGGGGGGGTCTGTTTGTGCCTCTGGGTACTGGGAATGCCAGGGGGGCTGTAAGTTGCCACAGACAGTCACTATTTATTGGGCTGGGGGGGTCTGTTTGTGCCTCTGGGTACTGGGAATGCCAGGGGGGCTGTAAGGTGCCACAGACTGTCACTATTTATTTGGCTGGGGGGGTCTGTTTGTGCCTCTGGGTACTGGGAATGCCAGGGGGGCTGTAAGTTGCCACAGACAGTCACTATTTATTGGGCTTGGGGGGGGGCTTTTTTGTTTCTCTGGGTACTGGGAATGCTAGGGGGGCTGTAAGGTGCCACAGACTGTCAGTATTTTTTGGGCTGGGGGGGCTATTTGCCAGGGGGGCTGTAAGGTGCCACAGACAGTCACTATTTATTGGGCTGGGGGGACTGTTTTTTCCTCTGGGTATTGGGAATTCCTGGGGGTTATAAGGTGCCATAGACAGTCACTATTTATTAGGCTGGGGGAGGGCTGTTTGTGCCTCTGGGTACTGGGAATGCCAGGGGGGCTGTATGGTGCCAGAGACAGTCATTATTTATTGGGCTGGGGGGGCTTTTTGTTCCTCTGGGTTCTCGGAATGCCAGGGGGGCTGTAAGGTGCCACGGACAGTCACTATTTGTTGGGGTGGGGGGGCTGTTTGTTCCTCTGGGTACTAGGAATACCAGAGGGGCTGTAAGGTGCCAGAGACAGTCACTATTTATTGGGCTGGGGGGGGTTGTTTGTGCCTCTGGGTTCTGGGAATGCCAGGGGGGCTTTTAGGTGCCATTGACAGTCACTATTTATTGGGCTGGGGGGGGCTTTTTTTTTCCTCTGGGTACTGGGAATGCCAGGGGGGCTTTAAGGTGCCACAGACAGTCACTATTTATTGGGCTGGGGGGGGCTTTTTTTTTCCTCTGGGTACTGGGAATGCCAGGGGGGCTTTAAGGTGCCATTGACAGTCACTATTTATTGGGCTGGGGGGGCTGTTTGTGTCTCTGGGTACTGGGAATTCCAGGGGGGCTATAGGGTGCCACAGACAGGCACTATTTATTGGGCTGGGGGGGCTGTTTGTTCCTCTGGGTATTGGGAATGCCAGGGCAGCTGTAAGGTGCAACAGACAGTCACTATTTATTGAGCTGGGAGGGGGCTGTTTTTTCTGTAGGTACTGGGAATGCCAGGGGGTCTGTAAGGTTCCACAGAAAGGCACTATTTATTGGGCTGGGGGGTCTGTTTGTTCCTCTGGGTACTGGGAATGCCAGGGGGGCTATAGGGTGCCAGAGACAGTCACTATTTATTAGGCTGGGTGGCACTGTTTGTGCCTCTGGGTACTGGGAATGCCAGGGGGGCTTTAAGGTGCCATAGACAGTCACTATTTATTGGGCTGGGGGGGTCTGTTTGTGCCTCTTGGTACTGGGAATGCCATCGGGGCTGTAAGGTGCCAAAGACTGTCACTATTTATTGGGCTGGGGGGGGGGGCCTGTTTGTGCCTCTGGGTACTGGCAATGCAAGGGGGGCTGTATGGTTCCAGAGACAGTCACTATTTATTGGGCTGGGGGGGGGGCTGTTTGTGCCTCTGGGTACTGGGAATTCCAGGGGGTTATAAGGTGCCACAGACAGTCACTATTTATTAGGCTGGGGGGGCTGTTTGTGCCTCTGGGTACTGGGAATGCCAGGGGGGCTGTATGGTGCCAGAGACAGTCATTATTTATAGGGCTGGGGGGGCTTTTTGTTCCTCTGGGTTCTCGGAATGCCAGGGGGGCTGTAAGGTGCCACGGACAGTCACTATTTGTTGGGCTGGGGGGGCTGTTTGTTCCTCTGGGTACTAGGAATACCAGAGGGGCTGTAAGGTGCCAGAGACAGTCACTATTTATTGGGCTGGGGGGGGCTGTTTGTGCCTCTGGGTACTGGGAATGCCAGGGGGGATTTAAGATGCCACAGATAGTCACTATTTATTGGGCTGGGGGGGGGGCTGTTTGTGCCTCTGGGTTCTGGGAATGCCAGGGGGGCTTTTAGGTGCCATTGACAGTCACTTTTTATTGGGCTGGGGGGGGCTTTTTTTTTCATCTGGGTACTGGGAATGCTAGGGGGGCTTTAAGGTGCCACAGACAGTCACTATTTATTGGGCTGGGGGGGGCTTTTTTTTCACTCTGGATACTGGGAATGCCAGGGGGGCTTTAAGGTGCCATTGACAGTCACTATTTATTGGGCTGGGGGGGCTGTTTGTGTCTCTGGGTACTGGGAATTCCAGGGGGGCTATAGGGTGCCACAGACAGGCACTATTTATTGGGCTGGGGGGGCTGTTTTTGCCTCTGCGTCCTGGGAATGCCAGGGGGGATTTAAGATGCCACAGATAGTCACTATTTATTTGGCTGGGGGGGGGCTGTTTGTGCCTCTGGGTTCTGGGAATGCCAGGGGGGCTTTTAGGTGCCATTGACAGTCACTATTTATTGGGCTGGGGGGGGGCTTTTTTTTCCCTCTGGGTACTGGGAATGCCAGGGGGGCTTTAAGGTGCCATAGACAGTCACTATTTATTGGGCTGGGGGGGCTGTTTGTGTCTCTGGGTACTGGGAATTCCAGGGGGGCTATAGGGTGCCACAGACAGTCAATATTTATTGGGCTGGGGGGGGCTTTTTTTTCCCTCTGGGTACTGGGAATGCCAGGGGGGCTTTAAGGTGCCATAGACAGTCACTATTTATTCGGCTGGGGGGGGCTGTTTGTGCCTCTGGGTACTGGGATTGCCAGGGGGCTGTAAGGTGCCACAGACAGTCAATATTTATTGGGCTGGGGGGGGCTGTTTGTGCCTCTGGGTACTGGGAATGCCAGGGGGGCATTAAGGTGCCACAGACAGGCACTATTTATTGGGCTGGGGGGGCTGTTTGTGCCTCTGGGTAATGGGAATGCCAGGTGGGCTGTAAGGTGCAACAGACAGTCACTATTTATTGAGCTAGGGGGGGGGGCTGTTTTTTTCTCTAGGTACTGGGAATGCCAGGGGGGCTGTAAGGTGCCACAGAAAGGCACTTTTTTTTGGGCTGAGGGGGCTGTTTGTGCCTGTGGGTACTGGGAATACCACGGGGGCTTTAAGGTGCCACAGACAGTCACTATTTATTGGGCTGGGGGGGCTGTTCTTTCCTCTGGGTACTGGGAATGCCAGGGGGGCTGTAAGGTGCAACAGAAAGTCACTATTTATTGAGCTGGGAGGGGGCTTTTTTTTCTGTAGGTACTGGTAATGCCAGGGGGTTTGTAAGGTGCCACAGAAAGGCACTATTTATTGGGCTGGGGGGGGGCTGTTTGTGCCTGTGGGTATTGGGAATGCCAGGGTGGCTGTAAGGTGCCAGAGACAGTCACTATTTATTGGGCTGGGGGGGGGCTTTTTTTTTCCTCTCGGTACTGGGAATGCCAGGGGGGCTGTAAGTTGCCACAGACAGTCACTATTTATTGGGCTGGGGGGGGCTGTTTGTGCTTCTGGGTACTGGAAATGCCAGGGGGGCTGTAAGGTTCCACAGACAGTCACTATTTATTTTTTTGGGGGGGACTGTTTGTGCCTCTGGGTACTGGGAATGCCAGGGGGGCTGTAACGTGCCACAGACAGTCACTATTTATTGGGGTTGGGGGGGGCTTTTTGTTCCTCTGGGTACTGGGAATGCCAGGGGGGCTGTAAGTTGCCACAGACAGTCACTATTTATTGGGCTGGTGGGGGGCTGTTTGTGCCTCTGGGTACTGGGAATGCCAGGGGGGCTGTAAGTTGCCACAGACAGTCACTATTTATTGGGCTGGTGGGGGGCTGTTTGTGCCTCTGGGTACTGGGAATGCCAGGGGGGCTGTAAGTTGCCACAGACAGTCACTATTTATTGGGCTGGGGGGGTCTGTTTGTGCCTCTGGGTACTGGGAATGCCAGGGGGGCTGTAAGTTGCCACAGACAGTCACTATTTATTGGGCTGGGGGGGGGCTGTTTGTGCCTCTGGGTACTGGGAATGCCAGGGGGGCTGTAAGGTGCCACAGACAGTCACTATTTATTGGGCTTGGGGGGGGGGGCTGTTTGTACCTCTGGGTACTGGGAATGCTAGCGGGGCTGTAAGGTGCCACAGACTGTCAGTTTTTTTTGGGCTGGGGGGGGGCTGTTTGCCAGGGGGGCTGTAAGGTGCCATAGACAGTCACTATTTATTGGGCTGGGGGGGCTCTTTTTGCCTCTGCGTCCTGGGAATGCCAGGGGGGATTTAAGATGCCACAGAAAGGCACTATTTATTGGGCTGGGGGGGCTCTTTTTGCCTCTGCGTCCTGGGAATGCCAGGGGGGATTTAAGATGCCACAGACAGTCACTATTTATTGGGCTGGGGGGGCTGTTTGGGCCTCTGGGTACTGGGAATGCCAGGGGGGCTGTAAGGTGCCACAGACAGTCACTATTTATCTGGCTGGGGGGGTCTGTTTGTGCCTCTGGGTACTGGGAATGCTTGCACCTAATTTGAATCCCAGTCCGGTCCTTTAAAGATTAATTTAAACAATAAGTTGCTGGAAACATTCCCGGAGTTTTATTGAGCACATTTGCAATTTACATTAATTTTGTATTTATATAGGTTTTTTTTTAATATATATTTCCTCTTTTAAACTGCTATTAACAGGCTTTTAGCTCAACTGAAATTCAGCAACCCTAGGGTTAACTGACCACAATTTATTTGACTGCGACTTTTTTTGACAAAACTGCAATTTATTTGCCACAACTTTTTTCATGTGACTGTAACTTTTTCGATGCCACATGACCTTAATGCTAATTTGCCCCTAAGAGCAGAAAGAGCAGTAAAATGATTTGGCCAATAGGGTTCCAGGTGAGCTCAGTCCCTATCTGTATGAATACGAGCTGAGCAGTAGAACAATACGCCCTGTAATAACCTTTCAGGCTGCATCATAACAAACAAACAGAACATTGTGATGTCACAATGGGCAGCGAAGTTTGTGCAGCTTCCCTGCCAAGCGAGTGTCAGAGCTGAGCTGGTTGGGTTGCAGGGCAGATCCCCTGGGAGCTGCTCTGTCCTAATCAGCTGTTTTTGCCTCCTTAAAGCCACTTTAACACCTTTAGGCTTTAAGCCTTTACCATCGAATTGCTTCGGTGCATCCTCGCTCGGCTCCATATCTGTAAGTCAGCCAATTGGTTTTATCATTCAGATATATAGAGGGAATAGGGTGTGAGCCTGGGGCTGTAGGCCTGGAATGGGCCGTCTGTGTAACTATAGAGATTCCAATGTGGCAAACACGGAATTTGGGGCTTTATGGGTAATGGGTTTCTAGTGATGAGCCAATCTGCCCCATTTCATTGGGCAAAAATTAGCGAAACTGCTGAAAAGTTCAGGAAAAAAAGCGAAAAATCTATGTAACGCGGCTGCTGCAGGATTTATTTTACACAAAATGTTTTGACACAACCACAACTTTTTTCTTGATGCAACTGACACTTTTAGAACACAACTGTGACTTTTTTGTTAGGCAACAGTAATTTATTTGACAAGACTGGGACTATTTTGACAGGGTGGCAACTTTTATATATATATATATATATATATATATATATATAATATAGTAATGGGTTTTTCAGTGCCACAAAGTGATGTAGGAGTTTATAGTCTGTGGGATAAATCAGAGACATAAGTGTATAAGTGTAAAAGTTAGTACAGGTATAGGATCCCTTATAGAGAAACCTGTTATCCAGAAAGTAAGCTATAATTACCCCTTATTGGTGGCAGAACAGCCCTATTGGGTTAAATGGTTCCCTTTTCTCTGTAATAATAAAACAGTACCTGTACTTGATCCCAACTAAGATATAATTACCCCTTATTGGGGGCAGAACAGCCCTATTGGGTTTATTTCATGGTTAAATGATTCCCTTTTCTCTGTAATAATAAAACAGTACCTGTACTTGATCCCAACTAAGATATAATTACCCCTTATTTGGGGCAGAACAGCCCTATTGGGTTTATTTCATGGTTAAATGATTCCCTTTTCTCTGTAATAATAAAACAGTACCTGTACTTGATCCCAACTAAGATATAATTACCCCTTATTGGGGGCAGAACAGCCCTATTGGGTTTATTTCATGGTTAAATGATTCCCTTTTCTCTGTAATAATAAAACAGTACCTGTACTTGATCCCAACTAAGATATTATTACCTCCTATTGGGTTTATTTCATGTTTTAATGATTTTTTTAGCAGACTTAAGGTATGGAGATCCAAATCTAAAACCTCAGGCCCTAAGCATTCTGGATAACAGGTCCCATGCCTGTATGTTCTTGTATTTAGATTGAAAGCTCCATGGGGCAGGGACTGATAGGAATGATGCACTGACAATTAAATATAAACACACAATTGCATAGAATTAACAATAATCTCTGGTTCCTTTCTATTTTAGCATAAACTCAAATAAAATCTCTATTTTCTGTTACAGGAGCTGCAGCATGGGTGACCGAATGCGAAAAATATTTACCAACTTTTTTAAACTTAAAAATAAGGTAAGGCCCCAATGTCTTCCTCTGGTATTGACTTTAGTGGAATGGACCAGGACTTAATGGGATGAGTTGGGAAGGACTGGGACTCACTGGGATGAGTTGGGAAGGACTGGGACTGACTGGGATGAGTTGGGAAGGACTGGGACTGACTGGGATGAGTTGGGAAGGACTGGGACTCACTGGGATGAGTTGGGAAGGACCGGGACTCACTGGGATGAGTTGGGAAGGACCGGGACTTACTGGGATGAGTTGGGAAGGACTGGGACTGACTGGGATGAGTTGGGAAGGACTGGGACTGACTGGGATGAGTTGGGAAGGACTGGGACTGACTGGGAGGAGCTGCTCATGTATATTAGACAATGTTAGGGGGGTGCATTATTTATTTATCATTATATTATTATAACATATGGGTTTCAATGAGTCCTGTGCCTGTGTCACAAGTAGGGTTGTCACCTCACCCCTTATAAAATACCAGTCACATATTGATACGACATCATGCATGGCTAATTAGCAATTCATTTAGATGCATGCTGCAGACTGAACTGATTTATATGTAGCCATGCAGAATGTATCTAACTTAATTGCTTATTAGGCATGCAGGATATGGGTTCAATATGTGACTGATATTAAAGGGTTAAGGTGGCAACCCTAGCCATAAGTGACATCAACAAGCAATAATTATACCCGCTGACATCACTGAGCACTGTTTTTAAGGCTATATGTGTATTTATCTATATATTTATATTTGGAGGTTTTATTTTTTTAATGGTGTTTGTGAAAATCTTTCCCCCCCACAGGAACCTAAAAGCAGAAGTGTCTTTTCTATTCCTCTGCAAAAGACAGAGACAGACATCTCATCTGCTTCGAACCTGAAAGCTGAAAAACCTGCAGGTATTTGAATTTGAGGGATCGGCTGCGTTACTTTGTTGTTTTGTCCTTAGTCGCAGCTCACAGGGTTAACGAAACACACAGCCTTCTTATATGCACAAGTAATATGGAACCCAAGGTTATATTATAGCAATGGGGAACAAGTTGGTAGAACTGAAGGGGGTGCTTATGGGGGATCATGTAACAGCATTCAGTCATTTACCAATTTGGCAAATATCCCTAAAACCTAGAGACCAACCTCTACTTGTACTAAAGCAGGAGAAACCATTAGCACTCCATATAAATGCCCTCCCTCACACATGATTATTTAAGGATCTAGTCCTCCTCCTATGGTGAAAAGTCTATAGACTTCTTCCACATTCTCCTGATTTCATAGGTCTACTGCTCGGCTTGGCCTCCTGATTAACCAGTCAGAGCAGCCAGGCAGTATTAGAAAGTGATTGTATTTGTTTCTGTATCATCTCAATGTATTTTAATCTATATTTTCCACTATAGAAGCAAGCGCGAAGAAAGGAATACTTCGACGCCTCTGCAAATCAATTAGGAACCTCTGTCAATGTAAAAAGAAGGTAAGGTGGAACGTTCCACCATCTCTCTCTGAGTTTAGGCTTGAGTGTCACTGGCTGTTGGTTCATGTTCTCTCTCAGCAGCACATGGAAAGAATGTTCTCTCAGCTATGTTGGGTTACTATAGGCTGTAGTGCTTCTTAAATGTGCGTCCAACCTAGTGGAGAAGGTGGAGCATATTCTGCATATTTAGGCTCTTCTCCCCTTTTTGACCAATATAGTATTTGTACATTTGTATCCTGTTTTAAGGTGT
Organism: Xenopus tropicalis; assembly: GCF_000004195.4. Classification (NCBI taxonomy): domain Eukaryota; kingdom Metazoa; phylum Chordata; class Amphibia; order Anura; family Pipidae; genus Xenopus; species Xenopus tropicalis. Next base: position 196,756,150 of record NC_030677.2, on the reverse strand, counting down.
TTCATTTAGGCCACAGGATTTTGAGATTAGTTATTGTATTGTAAATGTTCTGCCTGAAGCACCGCCCCTAATATATTTGGCTTAAAGAGACACTGACACCAGAAATGAAACCTTTTTTTTTATTTCTATCATAACACTGTCTTTGCAGGAGCTTTATAATTTTGCTATAAAAGTATTTCCTGATACTTTTACATTCCCTATCTGATCCCCCATGTTCCTCTATGAGGGGGCTGCCATATTTGTGCAGCAGTAGGCTGTTAGCATTAGAAGCTATAACTGACAGGCTGAGAAGGGACAGTTAGGTTGGCAAAACAGTCGGGTTTAGGAACTTCAAGTGACAATTACTTACATAAGCAGCCCTACCAGGGAAAAATGATCAACATGACCTATAGGTTACTTTTTATGTAGATTCATAATTTACAAAGTATTTTTTTTGTGTCAGTAACACTTTAAGGGCAGTGGCGTAACTAGTTGCCACCCCTAAAAAATCTTGCCTTCCCGCCCCTGCCCATGACCTCTGCCCACTGGGCACAGTAAACAGGGCTTTATTTTATGCGCTGCGCTAGCATTTGTATATATTACACAAAAAGGTGCTGGTGCTACAGGCAAGTAACATTCAGTGCAATGCAAGCTCCCCTGTCTCATTGGGGCGGCTTTAGTACTAACAATGCTACGGCCTTGACTTTCCTGGCAGAGAAATATCTCCTGAATATTCAGCATCAGTTTCTGATTCATTCTTTGCCTTTTAATCATGAGTTTATCATTTGGCTTTCTATAGAAATGTTCAGAAATTGTGCAGGAAGTAAGCAACACAGAGATGATCCTCGAGGAAAAGGAGCTACTGAAGGAGAAACCAATTGAGATCCTTACAGGTACAGAACCAAGGACATATATGCCCAATAAACCCACAGAGACCCCCATATGACTAAAAAGGTGACTTTTTAAAAAATAATTTTATATTTTTAATCTTTCCAGAGTCTCCAAGTATTCCTCGTGATCCTTCCTCAGATTTTGGAAATACTTTGATTCCAAAGAGAGAGAAGGATGATGAAGAGATGCCGCAGAATGTTGAAGTGATTCCTGACGTGGAGGATATTGCTCAGAATGTTCCCGCAAAGGATGAGAAATCTGCGAGCTTATATTTAAGCTGTGTGGAACCACTGAATTACTACACTGATCCAAGTTCTCATTATGCTAGTGCAAGTGATCACTATACTGATCCGCATTCCGAGTTCACTGCTCCAAGTTCCAAATATACTGATGCAAGTGATTACTTCTCTGATAAGAGTTTATCTCCTTCTAAGCTGGAACTGGTGAGATTTTGTTAGATTTGGGTTTATAGGGTATTGTGTATAAATGCAGTAAAATAATATACTATAAGAATGATTATGGCGCATAATATCCTTTATAGAGATATACGTAAGATTAGACTACACTGTATGGTATCATTAGCCCAAGTGAGACTGAATTAATGGTGTTTCATCTCCTTCTCTAGGCTAGAAATTGTTACTGTGAAATAATCAGAGAGATTGATAGGGCACTAAACCACGTAAAGGTGGACGCAAGGTAGGATATTGGGTTTCTATTTTGATACTGAGGTTGTTATGGTAAAATAGAAAAGCCTTTACTACATCTTAGATACAAAAACCCAACGCGTTTCATCCTCACAGGGAGGGGCCTTCGTCAGGGGCACATGCATTAAGAAAATAGATGCGGGCCTGTATCTAAGATGTAATAAAGATTTGTTCTATCTTTCTATCTTCTGGTTTGCCTGACACACACAGGTCAACCATAAAGTAACTGAGATTATATTTCATTCTTGTTTTCTCTCAGGAATCAGACAACTATGGCTGATTTCAAACTACAATGTGAACTGGGTGCTGGTGCTTTTGGCCAGGTGAGTTACTGGCCCCCTAGATATGGGGTGGGGGGTTATTGGAACAAAGGCATAATAATGGGGGTCTCTCTCTTATTTCAGGTATATCGGGCACAACACAGAGAAACCAGGAGAATTGTAGCCATCAAGACTCAACCAAAGGCTGCAGTCAAAACTATATTTAAATATAGAAGGTCAGTTAAATGGGGAAACCGCAAACAATAAGTATTTGTGTGTATAGTCTGGAACATTCCTACAGGCAGATGTTTTATATCTGTTCCAGAAGATATACAGATTCCATTATTGATATAACATTCTCTCATAAAGTGCCATTGGCTTATTTTTAACAGATTTATTTAAACTTAAATTGTAAATCTGCCACCCTGAGGTGATTTTCATAATCACAATTTTTCCTTTTACTTGTTGAGATGTATCATAAAAAAACAACACTTTGCATAGAAAACCATTCTTTCTAACGACTGCCATGACGCAATTGAGTCAGTAGGGATCTGATCTTCAGAACTGATGATTGTTTATAAATACACAAGGAAAAAAACCACAATTGTATTAAAAAAAATCCACTGATTGATAAGTTGTTGGGATATTGATAGTTATGCCCCTAATTAATTATTACTATAGGGATTTAGTAGGATTGGCTAATTATAAATATGCAACAAGTACCTCCCATTGGTCAAAGTGAAATGATTTCACCCTAAACCTTAGAACCAACCAAAGGGCCTGATTAGTGTATTTGGGCACAGGGTGGGTGATGGTGCCACTATATTCTGTGCTTGCACTTGTATACGTGTTATAGTGCCATTAGTATAAATGGGCGTTACATTCACTACATTCATGGTGCAGATGTCCCACCTATGTCATTTTCTTCTATAAACGTTTCATGGCTTTATTTTGCAGCATTCTTCTGGAGCAGCGCATCCTTCTTATGGCAAAGCAAAAGCAGAATCCTTTTGTTGTCGGTTTATTCTCCTCCTTCATAACCAGACAACATATCTGCTTCGCTATGGATTACGCTGAGGGAGGGGACTTGGAGTCCCAACTGAAACAAGGTGCCATATCGCTGGAGAGAACTACGTAAGTACTACTGGGCTTTTATAGAGGGTCACACAAGTGATAGCCTTATAGTAGCCATAACACTGCACATAAATAGTATTGTAATTACTGTCCAATCAATACAGTGAACATGGGCGGTTGCTTCTTTCCCTTTATCAAGCGAGGGCATATAGGAACATGTTATTGCCATGGTTGTGCTTTCATTACCATGAAACAAAGCAAAGGCTTAGTGAGGGCCTAGGCCCAACAATTGCTACCGGTTTTTACCCGTATAGATAAATACTCAATATTGCATTCATAAAAAGGTGACTTTTCTCTTTTTGACCCTTGTAGGTTCTTCTCCTCCTGCATTGTCCTCGGGCTGAAGTTCCTACATGAAAACAAGATTGTTCATAGGTAAGTGGAGCATTTCCTTTAGTCCTAGAAATGTCTGATATGGTAATTGGGCCGGCTAACAGTGTCTGTTCTCTCAATACAGAGATTTAAAGCCAGAAAACATCCTTCTGGATGGCCGAGGATATGCCAAAATAGCAGACTTTGGTCTTAGCATAGAAGGTAAGATGGCTGCGTACAATGACATTGGACATACGGGTTCATATTAGAACTTTATGTTCATACTTAATAGAGTTCATTATATTGTAGGCACTTTCTCAGGGTCCGCAGCATAGTGGCCCCACTAGATGGATAATGCAGGAGTATATTATCCAGCATTATTAGTATTGTTACAGTCATGTTTAAAGCCCCATAAAGACTCCAGTCACCATGCAGATACAAATTCACTAATGAGAGCCTGCCCTCAGATTCTTTGTTTCACGCCAACATGGCGGTGACGTTCCTCATTTTTTATAAAACCAATAGTTCAGGTTTCAAGTTAATCTTTATATTAGATAAATGATCTTTTAATCTCAACAAATCTACTAATGAAATGTTTCTGTTTGTATTCAAGGAATTGGCTACAGGGACGAGATCTGGGGCAACTGTGGAACTGTACCATATAAGGCTCCAGAAATTTTCACTGAGTTAAACTACACCAGATCGGTGGACTGGTGGGCTCTTGGAGTGATCCTGTACAGAATGGCTATTGGCGAGGTAAGTGCCCATTTATTAACTGAATCAGGGAATCACTGCTTGGCCTGAACATAATAGGAGCTCAGTTACTGCAACATTTTTTTACATTTATTACATTTAGCGTCCAACCTGGATGAAAGGTGGACTTATCTGTATAAGCCCCATTATAGTATCCCCTCTGTGTAGCTGAACCCCATCCACTCCCAGTACAGGTATAGGATCCCTTATCCGAAAACCTGTTGTCGAGAAAGCTCCGAATTACAGGATGCCCGGCTCCCATAGACTCCATTATAATCAAATAATTCAGAATTTTAAAACTGATTTCCTTTTTCTCTGTAATAATAAAACAGTACCTGTACTTGATCCCAACTAAGATATCATTACCCCTTATTGGGAGCAGAACAGCCCTATTGGGTTTATTTAATGGTTAAATGATTCCCTTTTCTCTGTAATAATAAAACAGTACCTGTACTTGATCCCAACTAAGATATCATTACCCCTTATTGGGAGCAGAACAGCCCTATTGGGTTTATTTAATGGTTAAATGATTCCCTTTTCTCTGTAATAATAAAACAGTACCTGTACTTGATCCCAACTAAGATATAATTACCCCTTATTGGGGCAGAACAGCCCTATTGGGTTTATTTAATGGTTAAATGATTCCCTTTTCTCTTTAATAATAAAACAGTACCTGTACTTGATCCCAACTAAGATATAATTACCCCTTATTGGGGGCAGAACAGCCCTATTGGGTTTATTTCATGGTTAAATGATTCCCTTTTCTCTATAATAATAAAACAGTACCTGTACTTGATCCCAACTAAGATATAATTACCCCTTATTGGGGACAGAACAGCCCTATTGGGTTTATTTCATGGTTAAATAATTCCCTTTTCTCTGTAATAATAAAACAGTACCTGTACTTGATCCCAACTAAGATATAATTACCCCTTATTGGGGGCAGAACAGCCCTATTGGGTTTATTTAATGGTTACATGATTCCCTTTTCTCTATAATAATAAAACAGTACCTGTACTTGATCCCAACTAAGATATAATTACCCCTTATTGGGGGCAGAACAGCCATATTGGGTTTATTTCATGGTTAAATAATTCCCTTTTCTCTGTAATAATAAAACAGTACCTGTACTTGATCCCAACTAAGATATAATTACACCTAATTGGTGCAGAACAGCCTTATTGGGTTTATTTAATGGTTAAATGATTCCCTTTTCTCTGTAATAATAAAACAGTACCTGTACTTGATCCCAACTAAGATATAATTACCCCTTGTTGGGGGCAGAACAGCCCTATTGGGTTTATTTCATGGTTAAATGATTCCCTTTTCTCTATAATAATAAAACAGTACCTGTACTTGATCCCAACTAAGATATAATTACCCCTTATTGGGGGCAGAACAGCCCTATTGGGTTTATTTAATGGTTAAATGATTCCTTTTTCTCTATAATAATAAAACAGTACCTGTACTTGATCCCAACTAAAATATAAATAATCCTTATTTGATGCAAAACAATTCCATAGGGTTTAATTAATGTTTTATTGATTCTTTAGTAGACTTGAGGTATAGAAATCCAAATTACAGAATGACCCCTTATCCGGAATACCCTTGGTCCCAAGCATTCTGGATAACGGGTCCTATTCCTGTACTTAAGTCTAACCATTTACATTGCTCATCATGTTGGGGTTGGGTTTAATGGTGACTGAGCCTACAGCTTCATGTATAAAGTGCAGCATTACAGGACCGTACCTCATTACTGATATTGTTGCCATTTTTTTGTTTCATGCTTTTAAACCAAATATTTTTTTCTGTTTGTAGTTTCCTTTCGACGAAACAGACAAGCAGCTCCTGACGGCCCAAATTATACATACAGAGCCGAAAATTCCTCCAGATCTGCTTTTAAGTGTCAAGGTCACATTACAAGGGGTAAGTACCTGTTGGGATTTTGCAGCCTGCTGTTTGAATGTTTAATCCAGGGACAGGGTCGGACTGGGGGGTGCAGGGCCCACCGGGGCTACCGTGTCCCCCACAGGGGCCCCTGCCGTTCACCTCTAACCCCCCTTCCCCCGCAGGGGCCCCCTGTCCGACGTCCTCCCCTGAACGCGCACATGTGAAACGCGTCAGGGGAGGACATCGGAGGTCAGATGAAGCGGCAATAGGGTCGGGCCTGGATCACTGGGGCCCACCGGGTATTTTCCCGGTGTCCCGGTAGCCCAGTCCAACCCTGTCCAGGGATCATTTACTGCCCCCTAATGTTAATGTAATCTTGCTCACATTGGCACTTCCATTTATAAACTTTGGGGCTTTATTTTTTACTGCGCACTCCAAAAATGCCAAATGTTTCTCATTGAGCAATTTCTTTTTGTACAATTTTTTCTCCCACACTGCCTATACGGTACCGGTTTCTGGCACACCCGCCTGCCTACATGAGTTTGCTTTATGCTCCTCAATATGATACATTTTTCTCTTTGCAGCTGCTGAAAAAAGATGCCAAACTTCGCCTCGGGTCACATAAAACAGACGCTAAAGAAGTCATGGAAAGCTCTTTATTCAGGGTATGTGAATATTTTACTCCTCCTAAGTGGCAGCCATTAACAGGGGGGTCTTTTTAGATCCACGAGTTCTATTCCCTGTGTGAGCTCTTGCGCACTTTCACAGGGCAGATACAGTATCACTTGGAATTGGATAGAATTTGTATATGTTAAATAACAGATAAATAGAACGAAATAGTGCTAATAAAGTATTCCTGCTGTTTTACAGGGATTTAACTGGGACGCCCTTCTGAGCCAAGAAATACAGGCGCCATTCACTCCTCAAATAAGTGTTCCAGAGCGAGTGGAGTTAGTACGCCTTCGCTTACCGGGCGCTGGTGTCCCACAACCCCACAGGACCCCATTGGAAGAGGCATTAGAACAGTTGAATTGTCCTGCTCTTCTGCCTTGAAAACCGGGTTCCTGTGAATTCTTTAGTCCAGGTAAGGAGTTTGCCTTTATAAAAATAAAAAGAAAAAATGGAACAAAGGGAGGGAGGGAGGGGGTGCATTATACACTTAGCATAAGGGGTCTTGGGAAACAGCTTGTTGGAGTTATCTTGGTGTCCTGCGGAGGTTGTATTTTCTCTTTAACTCTCCTCTCCCTCCTAATTCAGAGATCCCCAGCTGACTAACGATGACCCGATCTTCTCGGAGGAAGAAGACACGTTCAAAGCCAAATGTCTTCATTTCTATGAAGATGATTATATTTTTATATAAATGTTTATATTTATTTATTTTTTTACTATTTTGTAAAAAAATTTGTAAAAAAATTGAATTCTATTTTTCTATATAATTTGTAAAAAATTGAATTCTATTTTTCTATATAATTTGTAAAAAAAATTGAATTCTATTTTTCTATATAATTTGTAAAAAATTGAATTCTATTTTTCTATATAATTTGTAAAAAAATTTAATTCTATTTTTCTATATAATTTGTAAAAAATTTAATTCTATTTTTTTATATAATTTGTAAAAAAATTTAATTCTATTTTTCTATATAATTTGTAAAAAATGTAATTCTATTTTTGTATATAATTTGTAAAAAAATGTAATTCTATTTTTCTATAAAACTTTTTAAAATAAAATAATTCTATTTTTTTATATAATTTGGAAATAATTCTATTTTTCTAATAAAAATTTGAAATAATATAATTGATTCTATTTTTCCATATAATTTATAAAAAATGTAATTCTATTTTTCTATAAAAAAAAAGTAACGGCGACGAAAAAAATCGCAAAAAATACGAAAAAATCGCAAAATGTTCGTTTTCTAATCGGAATGTTTCCAATTCGGATTCATGGGTTAGTAAATGTGCCCCATAGTGTTTTGGTTAAAAAACTGAATTGAGTATGTTGCCACCATCAAGCCCTAACTGGACAAAGTTACCAGGGTTTATGGCCAATATGGCTTTGTCCAGTAGAGCCGGAATAGTGGATCTCACAGCATTCAGAGCACCTACAAGTGACTGTATTCTGTCTATCTTTATCGTCTTAGTCTTTTGGGTAACAGCCCATGTATGGGGATTACATACCTGAGACAAAACCCACTGACCCCATTAGTCGTCCTTTTTCCCCTATTTCAAAAGTAGTGATGGGCGAAATGTTTCGCCAGGCATGGATTCATGGCGAATTTCCACATTTCTACGTGCAAGCAACGAATCCAAACCCGCACTCCCTCAGCCCTCCAACGAAAATTCACCGCTCGGTGCACAATGCTAGAGAGGGATCGGCACCCTCCCCACAGATTCCAAACAAGCAAATAGCAACGGCACTCAAGAGCTACATACGGGCCTTGCCCTTAAAAAATGACAAAGGGGCTGTCCTAGCCTCGAAACGTTGCATTTCCGCAATAAAGGATTTTTTAAGGGCAAGGCCCGTATGTAGCTCTTGAGTGCCGTTGCTATTTGCTGGTTTGGAATTTCCACATTTCGCCATTGGCAGATTGTTTTGCGAAACGGATGAAAAAATTTGCTGCAGAAAAATTCGCCACACGTCTCTATTCAAAAGAATAGTCTCGCATCAAAATAAAAAGTCGCAGGCGTCAAAGTAATAGTTTCAGGTCAAAATAAATAGTTGCGGGTGTCAAAAGAATAGTCACGCGTCAAAATAAATAGTCGCACATCAAAAGAATAGACGCAGGTGACAAATTTTTTTTGACGCGTAACATTTTCGACGTTTTGCGAAAGATTTGCAAATTTTTCCATGAAGCGAAGCGGGACAGATTCGCTCATCAATATTCAAAAGCATTAAGAACCCTACCAAGTCTAGTGTACACGTCAGCTCTTATTATTTCCCCACCCTAAGTATCATCAGCTTCTGTACATCCTAAAGCTACAAGTCCACTTAAACTCCCCGCTCTAAAGGTGGCCATACACGTTAAGATCCGCTCGCTTGCGTATTGACGTCACACGTACCCACGGGGCGCAACCTTATAAGAGGGCCTGTCGCCACCACACAAGGAGCCGCATAAGGAGCAGGAGCCGCAGAAGAAGAAGGAGTGTCTATGGGGGCACTGTCTATGGGGGCAATTAGGGCACTGTCTATGGGGGCGCTGTGTATGGGGGGTACTGTCTATGGGGGCACTTTCTATTGGGGTATTGTTTATGGGGGTACTGTGTATGGGGGCTACTGTCTATGGGGCAATTGGGGGCACTGTCTATGGGGTCAATTGGGGGTGCTTTCTATGGGGGATACTGTATATGGGGGCACTTTCTATGGGGCCATTGGGGGCACTGTCTATGGCAGGGGTGTGCAAACTTTTTAGCTCAGGGGCCACATTAACTAACATACGGCCGGGACAGCGTTACGCCCGGGGCTGCCATCAAAAATTATGGGGCCTCTCAGCTCCTCCCCAGCGACCCGCTGCTTCCTCTGTCCCGTCCTTCTGTTCCCAGGCTCCCCAGTGCATTCTTTTATATGGTTGCGCCCCGTGCGTGCTGACGCTGTGCGCACGCACAGGGCGCAACCAATCAGAGCCCGTCATTCTTTTAAGGGGGCCTGAGACGGCGGGCCGGATTAAAAGGGCTGACGGGCCGGATGTGGCCCGCGGGCCGTAGTTTACCCACCCCTGGTCTATGGGGTCAATTGGGGATGCTTTCTATGGGGGGGTACTGTCTATGGGGGCACTTTCTATGGGGGGTACTGTCTATGGGAGGAAATTGGGGGCACTTTCTATGGGGGGCAGTGTGTATGGGGGATACTGTCTATGGGGGCACTGTGAATGGGGGGTACTGTCTATTTGGCCATTTGGGGCACTGTGTATGGGGGGCCAAACTGGTACATAGTTATAACCAACTGCCTTCTCTCTATATTTGTATTTTATATGTAGTAGTTGCTATAGTGTTTTCCTTAGGTAGTACAGTATGAGGGTATAGCACATTTTGCATCTGATCCCACCATTTCAACTATATAAAAGGAGTATTTTTTGAAAAAAAAAATGGGGTGTGGTAATTGGGGCATGGGCACAACAGTTGGCGTGGTCAAAAATGTTGCCGCGCTGCACGCGCCAAATCTTTTTGTCCTTCTTTTAATTTTTTGAATGTTTGGAGCTATGGTATATGTATTAGGGGGCCTGGTTACAGCCCGCACCGCCAGCAACTGATGTTCCTGGGTAAATTTTGCTTCGTTTAGCTGGTGTGTTATACCATCCTGTAATGATTTTATCATTGTTTTCCACTATTCTGCAGCTCCTTTGCCCAGTAAATGATTTGAGTGTTATTCCTTCTAGTTCTTGTTCTGTGAAGTGCTCATTTAGAGCTTTTTCCCACTTCGTAAAATGTGGTAGGCTTGGAGAGGAGAGGGGTTGCTTGTGATGTGAAAAATGTGTAGTATTGTACCCTGTTGCCAGTTAGTAAAATAGCCTTTTTGTAGTCCAGGCAGGAAAGCAAGATTGTTAGTTAGGGGAGTCAGTAGTGAGGGTTCTGCCATTAGTTTGGATTTATACTTTAGTGAGTCCCGTGTGTTGGTAACCCGAGACCACCTTCTGTTTTGGAGCAGCGGAGAATGGTTTGATGCGTGACTGTTCATTGTTCCATACAAACTTGCCAGTTGTTCAGCATGGGGAAGACGTCTGGAGGTGGATTTAGTGGGATAGTTTGAAAGATAAATTAGCCTTGGCAAAATATTCATTTTGAGAGTATTGACTCTGCCAAACCATGATAAGGGCATTTTAGTCCAAACATTAATATTGGTTCTAATTTCCTTAATGATAGCATGGTAATTGATAGAAGTCCAGTCCTTATAACTGGCCGTCAATAGAATACCTAGGTAAGTTTATTTACAGTCCAGGGGGAAAGAAATTTGTCTTTTAAGGCTAGCACAGTAGGGTGAGGGAGGCTAATGTTGGGTGCACTTCATTTGTAATTTATTTTAAAACCCCTTAGTAGGCTATAACGGTCTATTTCTCGTATGGCTGGGTAACGTGGTGGTAGGTTGAGTAAGAATAAAGAGCGGATCGTCAGCATAGGCACAAATTTTGCAATGGGAAGTTCCTGCCTTGATGCCCTGAATGTTTGGATTGTTTCGGATAGTTGAGAGAAGGGGTTCTAATGCCCCTACTGGGGCATGATCTGGCCATGTAATGGAGCCTATTGTTTCCTTTTGGGTACTATCTAGTGCTTTGTGAGATAAATATATAGTCGATTCTGTTATATGTGTCATGGCTATGTGAATAGAAGGAGCCATTTTTATCTTGGGGATGGAGAGTTCTCCGGCTATCTAGTAGTTGAAGCCAATGTAGTTCTTGTTTAAGCCTTTTAATTTGTTTAAATGGGAGGGATGATGTTCCAGAGGAGCAGTCTAGTTTGGGTTCTAGTGGGGTGTTGAAATGCCCCCCTACTATTACCATCCCTTCCGCAAACAGGAGCAGCAAATCATGGATCTTATTCATGATATCAGTCTGCTCTGTGTCAGGTAGGTAGATTGAGGCAAATGTGTACGTAAGGGAGTTCAGTTTCCCTTTGAGAAATGTGTCGTTTCCCTGAGGGTCCATTTTGGCAGCTCTAATCTCTAATTGTAGGTTATTAGTGGGGACAATGGCTGTGCCTCTGACTTTTGTAGATTGTGGGGGGCTGTGTATGATCGTGGAATCATATTTGTCATAGCATTTCGGTATCTGATTGGTCTTGTAATGTGTCTCCTGGATCAGCGCAACCTGTATCTTTTTAGCTTTGAATTCTTGCAACAAGGCTGTCCTTTCCATCCATTTGCATTGATCGTGTAGTTGTGGGTGAGAGTTTGGGTTTGGGATAAGGCATTATAGATTGTTCCTTCCACCTGGGGGGAGATATAAGAAGGTCAGGAGAGAAGGGGGGAAAGGAAAAATGGGATATGTACTTTGGGTGGAGAGGGAGTAAGAAATATAATAACTGGGGGGAAATGAAAACCACTAGAGAAACTGGTATGAGCCGTTTAATCTACACTCGTGGTATAGGGGTAAACTCCTTTGGGTTTCAAATTCCAAAAATGATTAACATTAAATTATTCAAGATTTTCAAAATAGGTGTATTCAGTTAAACATACACATATTATACTGTATCCTGTGTTTATGGTTCAGCGCAGGAAGCAAAGTAGGTTGGGGGGCCAGTTTAAGAAAGTACCGTATATACTTGAGTATAAGCCGATCCGAATATAAGCCGCGGGTACCTAATTTTACCTAAGAAAACTGGAAAAACGTATTGACTCGAGTATAAGCCCCTCAATGGTGCAGCATGAAAAACATCCATATACCTGTATACAAAATCTTTAATCCCATAAGTAAATATGGCATTTCTGTATTCTTTAAAAATACCAAATTGCACCAAATTGCAAGCAGCAGATAAAATAGAATTGCTCTTCACTTCACTGCATGGAGGTTGGAGGTCCGTAATTCATAGGACTACTAATTTTTAAAGAAAAGCTCCATTTATTCAGGCTATGGATTTTCCAGCAAACAGCGCTCAACTACTGTATTGCATGTAGTTTGCGTGCAATTACCGTATATACCTGAGTATAGGCCGATGGTTACTTTTAAAGCACATTTTTAGGGCTGAAAAATTCGGCTTATACTCGAGTATATACGGTATATAGAGGAGGGAGGGAAGGAAGGAAGGGGGGAGAAAGTTAGGACTGAGCTTCCTATAAGGTTTGGGAACCTTCAGTATAAGGAGGAATAGGATAACTATATACATTTCCATACTGGGGGCAGATACACACCCTGGGATTTCCAGATTATTTTATCATGAGCGATGGGAAATGTCCCATTCCATTATGAGACTTAGCTATATTTAGGTAGGAAGCAGGCAAGTCGTATGGGTTATACTCTCGGCTGTGTTTAAAGGTTTCCCGAGTGTCGCTTGTCTCGGGGGAACACTGGGCGAGAGAGCTGGGGATTGGGTGTCGCTTCCCCCACTGTCTGGATGGAGTCGCATCTCTCCTGGGAAGCGTGGTGGGGGGGTACCTCGAGCGTTTGGGTCGGGAGACCTTCTTCCGGTGCCCCTAGAATATAGTTGGGCCATTCTGTGATGCCTGGAACAGGTATGTCCAGTTGTTGGCAGAATTGTGCTGTTGCCATGGGATACCGTGGGGCAAAAGCCTTACCGCCTTTACGTGCTAGTAGTGCAAAACTCCATTTATATGATATGCTGCACTCCCCCAGTTCTCCTAACGTGTCTCTCACACTCACTTACTCTTGTTTTAGTGCCACAGTCTCTGTGTATATTGTATGATTAAGGTCAGTGCCCAAAGTCTGCAAATGGGATTTGCGCGGCATTAGTGACAGTATATTAAACATGTCTTCCAGGTTTGCGCTTCCCCCTGAGGCTGTGCCTGAGACCGCTTGTGGCTCTGGGCTAATGTCAGGCCCAACGGACCACGAGGCTCCTCCACCATGTTGTCTCCGTCCGGCGGTTCTGGTGTCTCTTGTGAGCGGGGAAAGAACTGTTTCATGCCGCCCGGAAGAGGTAAGTCCTTATGCCCGGAGTAGTTGGCAGATGAAATGTGCTTGTTGTGCTTCCCCATCTTGCCAGGAATCCCACAATCTGCTTTTTATCTGTAACACGAAGCTCAGTACAAGTACGTCCCACTTCCGCGCCATGCAGCCACTCCCCCTGATTGGCTCCTTTTTTTTTGCTGCTTCTCCAGTAAAATTGACCAATCAAGGATCAGGTGTGGGCAGGGCTGGGAAGATATTACAAACTGAAGGCAGTGCAGAAATGGAGACAGATATGAAGGATCTGCAGCTGTAACCTTTACCTAAGAACCAACTGTGAACTTTTTATCCCACTCCCACAGGTACTATACTGTATCCTCCCACAGGTACTATACTGTATCCTCCCACTCCCACAGGTACTATACTGTATCCCCCACTCCCACAGGTACTATACTGTATCCTCCCACGGGTACTATACTGTATCCTCCCACTCCCACAGGTACTATACTGTATCCTCCCACTCCCACAGGTACTATACTGCATCCTCCCACTCCCACAGGTACTATACTGTATCCTCCCACTCCCACAGGTACTATACTGTATCCTTCCACTCCCACAGGTACTATACTGTATTCCCCACTCCCACAGGTACTATACTGTATCCTCCCACACCCACAGGTACTATACTGTATCCTCCCACTCCCACAGGTACTATAATGTATCCTCATCCCACTCCCACAGGTACTATACTGTATCATCATGCCACTCCCACAGGTACTATACTGTATCCTCCCACTCCCACAGGTACTATAATGTATCCTCATCCCACTTCCACAGGTACTATACTTTATCATCATGCCACTCCCACAGGTACTATACTGTATCCTCCACTCCCACAGGTACTATACTGTATTCCCCACTCCCACAGGTACTATACTGTATCCTTCCACACCCACAGGTACTATAATGTATCCTCATCCCACTCCCACAGGTACTATACTGTATCATCATGCCACTCCCACAGGTACTATACTGTATACTCCCACAGGTACTATATTTTTTCCTCCCACTCCGACAGGTTCTATACTGTATCCTTCCACACCCACAGGTACTATACTGTATCATCATGCCACTCCCACTGGTACTATACTGTATACTCCCACAGGTACTATATTTTTCCTCCCACAGGTACTATACTTTAATCCTCCCACTCCCACAGGTACTATACTGTATCCCCCACTCCCACAGGTACTATACTGTATCCTCCCACAGCCACAGGTACTATACTGTATCCCCCACTCCCACAGGTACTATACTGTATCCTCCCACTCCCACAGGTACTTTACTGTATCCTCCCACTCCCACAGGTACTATACTGTATCCTCCCACTCCCACACACTGCGCCTCACTGTATATAATGTGCCAGGTTTGTACCTACAGACTCACTGTATATAATGTGCCGGGTTTGTACCTACAGACTCACTGTATATAATGTGCCGGGTTTGTACCTACAGACTCACTGTATATAATGTGCCGGGTTTGTACCTACAGACGCACTGTATATAATGTGCCGGGTTTGTACCCACAGACTCACTGTATATAATGTGCCGGGTTTGTACCTACAGACTCACTGTATATAATGTGCCGGGTTTGTACCTACAGACTCACTGTATATAATGTGCCGGGTTTGTACCTACAGACTCACTGTATATAATGTGCCGGGTTTGTACCCACAGACTCACTGTATATAATGTGCTGGGTTTGTACCTACAGACTCACTGTATATAATGTGCCGGGTTTGTACCTACAGACTCACTGTATAAAATTTGCCGGGTTTGTACCCACAGACTCACTGTATATAATGTGCCGGGTTTGTACCCACAGACTCACTGTATATAATGTGCCGGGTTTGTACCTACAGACTCACTGTATATAATGTGCCGGGTTTGTACCTACAGACTCACTGTATATAATGTGCCGGGTTTGTACCTACAGACTCACTGTATATAATGTGCCGGGTTTGTACCCACAGACTCACTGTATATAATGTGCTGGGTTTGTACCTACAGACTCACTGTATATAATGTGCCGGGTTTGTACCTACAGACTCACTGTATAAAATTTGCCGGGTTTGTACCCACAGACTCACTGTATATAATGTGCCGGGTTTGTACCCACAGACTCACTGTATATAATGTGCCGGGTTTGTACCTACAGACTCACTGTATATAATGTGCCGGGTTTGTACCTACAGACTCACTGTATATAATGTGCTGGGTTTGTACCCACAGACTCACTGTATATAATGTGCTGGGTTTGTACCTACAGACTCACTGTATATAATGTGCCGGGTTTGTACCTACAGACTCACTGTATAAAATTTGCCGGGTTTGTACCCACAGACTCACTGTATATAATGTGCCGGGTTTGTACCCACAGACTCACTGTATATAATGTGCCGGGTTTGTACCTACAGACTCACTGTATATAATGTGCCGGGTTTGTACCTACAGACTCACTGTATATAATGTGCCTGGTGTGTCAGTACCCACTGCCTATCTTGTTATAAGACAAACTAAAATAAAATGAAGCCAACTGATCCCAAACACAAATGGATAGAGAACCCCTCACAGAAGTGCATGTATCCTAAGCATTTAAGGGTGAATAAAGCACCTCCACCCGCACTTTTGCTCAGTATCCCTGGGAGTCAGTGGGAACCCCAAGAGATAGCATGGATGTTCTTTTTTACATCACCAGCAAATCCCCTAAGGCCCCCATTAGCTTTAGGCCAGTCTGTGTAGGGCCCATCTTTAGCCTTCCCAAACAACCCTCCGCCTATGACTGCCCCTCCTGCGCTTTATCTTTTGCAAAATGTGAAATTGTTATTTTGTGTTTTCCATCTGTCGAATGGGACCTTTTTCTCACATTTTTCTCATCTCACAGCCCCTCCCCCTCGCCGAGTATGAAAGTCACCGGCCGACTCGATTGGATAAACACACTAGAAGGTGGACTTACCCTTTAACAGCGATACAGCACATCCACAAGGTAAACAATTGGCCAAATTCTCCACAAAATATTCAGCAAATACTGAACCAATTGTTGAACTATAATTTTAATATTCAGGTATTTTTGTATAAAATGAACCTACAGTTTGCCCAAAACTCAAATCCTTGCCCTGATATTTATGGGATACTTTTTATTTCTAAATGACACTGTTACACAGCAAATAATTCCCTCTGCCATTTAACCTTTTTTTATTCTTGAACCAACAAATGTATTTTATACTGCCATCTAGTGGTACCAAATGAGATTACATTGAATACTGACCGGGTTGGCTGGGTATCGGGCTGAGAACCACTAATTATTGTTAAAACTTTGAGTTTAAACTAGGGATGCAGCGAATCCCAGATTCGGTTGGGGATTCTGGCCGAATCCAGCCTTTTTTTGATGGATTTGGTTTTAGCCGAATCCACGGTCCCGGCCGAACTGAATCAGAACCCGAATTAGCATAAATTAGCATATGCTAATTAGCATTCGGAAAGGGTTAAAATTTAGGGGGGAAATTTTTAGGTGCTCAGCGTGCGGCAACTCTTAACCCTTCCTAATTAGCATATGCTAATTTAGATTCTGATTCGGTTCGGGATTCGCTAGAATCCATTAGGGCGGGTTCGGCAGAACACAAAAAAGTGGGTTCGGTGCATCCATAGTTTAAATGGACGTTGCTTTTGTTTCACTTGAAACTGGTTGAATGTTGGGATTAACTTCCCCTTTAAAATGTGTGAAATAAAAAGCAGTGAGGGGGATTAACTTCCCCTTGAAAATGTGTGAAATAAAAACCAGTGAGGGGGATTAATTTCCCCTTGAAAATGTGTGAAATTGAAACCAGTGAGGGGGATTAACTTCCCCTTGAAAATGTGTGAAATAAAAACCAGTGAGGGGGGTTAACTTCCCCTTGAAAATGTGTGAAATAAAAACCAGTGAGGGTGATTAACTTCCCCTTTAAAATGTGTGATGGACAGGCTGTCACTGACTAGTCTGCTCCTCTGTTATTCTAAGGCTTCATAGGTCTCAGTTGCCCTCGACAGATCAAACCTGACAATTTTTTTTTCTAGCAAAAAAAATTAACTAAATGTTAATAAATCAAGAATTATGGGCGTTATTTTCGAAAAATCGTTGGATCCAACAGGGAAATCAAACCTGCCTGGTTGATATCTGGCCAATTGTAGGGCAGATGTTGGTTGGGTAGGCCTGTTGGGAGAGCCCATACACAGGCAGATAAGCTGCCGAATTGCTCTTAAATCTGCCCGTGTATGGCCGCCTTAATTTGTCTGACGGAACAACTGTGCCAAGGGCAGAATGCCACTAAATAGGGGGCAATTCCATGTAAAGAACTATCACTAAACAACCTGAACAGATTGGAAAGTGATTGGTCATTGGCCAGATATCTGTCAGATGGTTTAGGGCTCCATTGTCCATTCATATCCCACTATAAGGATTATGGGCCATAAATGATTGGATTAGCCAGATTGGTCAAATTGGGCATAGATTGCTCCATGTATGTTTAGTAGTAGCAATAGCTGTCTGGTTGCCAAGAGGGGCTGGAAGATATAACCCTAATATCTTTCTATTTAACAGCTAGTGTGAGGGGCCCCACAAAGCCTGGGCCCAAGTAAGCACCTACACGCGCACATTCCCTAAACGTAGAACTAAATCTCCCATCAGACCCACTTGCTTTGTCTTCCCTCCAGATTCTCTGTCCTTTGATTTTGTGGTTATTGTGGCTCCTGGGGGGGGCAGGGAATTAAACTTTGAAATTATTTTCGTTGGTTGATCTTGTCCTGCTGTCTCTAACTTACCCTGCTGTTTCCATCTTTCCCTACTGTCTCCATCTTTCCCTACTGTCTCCATCTTGCCCTACTGTCTCCATCTTGTCCTACTGTCTCCATCTTGCTCTACTGTCTCCATCTTGCCCTACAGTCTCCATCTTGCCCTACTGTCTCCATCTTGCTCTACTGTCAACATCTTGTCCTACTGTCTCCATCTTGCCCTACAGTCTCCATCTTGCCCTACTGTCTCCATCTTGCCCTACAGTCTCCATCTTGTCCTACTGTGTCCATCTTGTCCTACTGTCTCCATCTTGCCCTACTGTCTCCATCTAGTCCTCCACTGTCTCCATCTTGTCCTCCATCTTGCCCCCTGCTGGGGCAATTAACCTCCCACTCCCCAGAAAGGTCATATCACCCCATTCCCGAATAAGCCGCACAGTTTGACACCTCATTAATGGGTCGACGACAAACAGTGGTTAATTGCCCCCCTGCTGGGGCCATTAACCACCCACCCCTCAGAAAAGTCATAGCACCCCATTCCCGAATAAGCCACATGGTTTGAAACCTCACTCATGGGTCTACGACAAATGGTGGTTAATTTCCCCCTGCTGGGGGCAATTAACTGCCCACCCCTCAGAAAAGTCATAGCACCCCATTCCCGAATAGGCCGCATGATCTGACACCTCACTCATAGGTCTACGACAAACGGTGGTTAATTGCCCCCTGCTGGGGCAATTAACTGCCCACCCCTCAGAAAAGTCATAGCACCCCATTCCCGAATAAGCCGCACGGTTTGACACCTCATTCATTCATGGGTCTACGACAAACAGTGGTTAATTGCCCCCTGCTGGGGCAATTAACTGCCCACCCCTCAGAAAATCACAGCACCCCATTCCCGAATGAGCTGCACAGTTTCACACCTCATTCATGGGTCTATGACAAACGGTTGTTAATTGCCCCCCTGCTGGGCAATTAACCGCCCCCCCTCAGAAAGTCATAGCACCCCATTCCCGATTAGGCCACAGTGATTTGACACCTCACTCATCGGGTCTACGACAACTGGTGGTTAATTTCCACCTGCTGGGGCAATTAACCGCCCCCCTCAGAAAAGTCATAGCAACCCATTCCCGAATAGGCCGCATGATTTGACACCTCACTCATGGGTCTACGACAAATGGTGGTTAAATGCCACCCCTCAGAAAAGTCAATTGTCTTCTGGGGCAATTAACCGCCCACCCGTCAGAAAAGTCATAGCACCCCATTCCCGAATAAGCCGCACGATTTGACACCTCATTCATTCATGGGTCTACGACAAACAGTGGTTAATTGCCCCCTGCTGGGGCAATTAACTGCCCACCCCTCAGAAAAGTCATAGCAACCCCTTTCTCGAATAGGCCGCATGATTGACACCTCAATCATGGGGCTACGACAAACGGTGGTTAATTGCCCCCTGCTGGGGCAATTAACCGCCCACCCTCAGAAAAGTCATAGCACCCCATTCCCGAATAGGCCACACAATTTGACACCTCATTCATGGGTCTACGACAAACGGTGGTTAATTGCCCCCTTCAGGGGCAATTAACTGCCCACCCCTCAGAAAAGTAATAGCACCCCCATTCCCGAATAAGCCGCACGGTTTACACCCTCATTCATGGGTCTACAACAAACGGTGGTTAATTGCCCCCTGCTGGTTACGCGCCGAACTTTTGCCCTGCTGGGGCAATTAACCGGCCACCCCTCAGAAAAGTCATAGCACCCCAATTCCGAATAAGCCGCACGGTTTGACACCTCATTCATGGGTCTACGACAAACAATGGTTAATTGCCCCTGCTGGGGCAATTAACCGCCCACCCCTCAGAAAAGTCAAAGCATCCATTCCCGAATAAGCCGCATTGTTTGACACCTCATTCATGGGTCTACGACAAACGATGGTTTATTGCCCCTGCTGGGGCAATAAACTGCCCACCCCTCAGAAAAGTCATAACACCCCATTCCAGAATAAGCCGCACGGTTTGACACCTCATTCATGGGTCTACGACAAACGGCGGTTAATTGCCCCCTGCTAGGGCAATTAATCTCCCACCCCTCAGAAAAGTCATAGCACCCCATTCCCGAATAAGCCGCACGGTTTGACACCTCATTCATGGGTCTACGACAAACGGTAGTTAATTGCCCCTGCTGGAGCAATTAATCTCCCACCCCTCAGAAAAGTCATAGTACCCCATTCCCGAATAAGCCGCACGGTTTGACACCTCATTCATGGGTCTACGACAAACGGTGGTTAATTGCCCCTGCTGGGGCAATAACCGCCCACCCCTCAAAAAAGTCATAGCACCCCATTCCCGAATAAGCCGCACGGTTTGACACCTTATTCATGGGTCTACGACAAACGGTGGTTTATTGCCCCTCCTGGGGCAATTAATATCCCACCCCTCAGAAAAGTCACAGCACCCCCATTCCCGAATAAGCTGCACGGTTTGACACCTCATTCATGGGTCTACGACAAACGGTGGTTAATTGCCCCTGCTGGGGCAATTAACCGCCCACCCCTCAGAAAAGTCATAGCGCCCCATTCCCGAATAAGCCGCATGGTTTGACACCTCATTCATGGGTCTACGACAAACGGTGATTAATTGCCCCCTGCTGGGCAATTAATCTCCCACCCCTCAGAAAGTCATAGCACCCCATTCCCGAATAAACCGCATGGTTTTGACACCTCATTCATGGGTCTACGACAAACGGTGGTTAATTGCCCCCTACTGGGGCAATTAACTGCCCACCTCTCAGAAAAGTCATAGTTATTCCCGAATAAGCCACATGGTTTGAAACCTCATTCATGGGTCTACGACAAACTAGTTATTCGCCAAAATCCCCATTATAAGTCAATGGGGCAAATTTGGGGACCTGTCTTGCCCCAGGGTAAAACGTATACCTTGTGTGGGGTATTTCTGACACAGGTTGCAAACCTCTTCAAATGTGGTAAATTTCACGTTTCTAAAATATCCCTCTTTGCGCTACAATCCGTCAAAGTTTGCCTCCATGTTAAGTCATGGGATTTTTGGCCCGGTTATTGCCCCCTGCGGGGGCAACTAACCGCCCACCCTTCAGATCAGCCATTGCACCCCATTCCGAATAAGCCGCACGGTTTGACACCTCATTCATGGGTCTACGACAAACTAGTTATTTGCCAAATCCCCATTATAAGTAAATGGGCAATTTGGGGACCTCTCTTGCCCGGGGGTAAACTTATACCCTTGTGCGGGGTATCTTCTGACACAGGTTGCAAACCTCTTCAAATGTGGTAAATTTCACGTTTCTAATCATGGGTGTACGACAAACGGTGCGGGACTAGTTACGCGCCAAACTTTTGTACGGAAGAATAATAATAATATTAAGAAAAATAAGCCTGTGAGATAACAATAGGGATGCTTTGCTTCACAAGCCCCACTAATAACTTGCTGTAACCATACCCGGAGCACTTTTTTTTTTTTACAGATATTTGCACTTTTAAACTGCTATTAACAGGCAACCAGCAATTCAGCAACCCTATTGGGTTAACTGACCACAACTTTTTTTGAAGTCACCACAATTTATTTGACTGCGACTTTTTTGACACAACTGCAACATTTTTTTTTTATTTCACTGACTTTTTAAAATGCCTGTGGTGACTCAGTCCCTATCTGTATGAATATCCGCTCTGAGCAGCAGAACAATACGCCCTGTAATAATCCTTTCAGGCTGCATCATAACAAACAAACAGAACATTGTGATGTCACAATGGTCAGCGAAGTTTGTGCAGCTTCCCTGCCAAGCGAGTGTCAGAGCTGAGCTGGTTGGGTTGCAGGGCAGATCCCCTGGGAGCTGCTCTGTCCTAATCAGCTGTTTTTGCCTCCTTAAAGCCACTTTAACACCTTTAGGCTTTAAGCCTTTACCATCGAATTGCTTCGGCGCATCCTCGCTCGGCTCCATATCTGTAAGTCAGCCAATTGGTTTTTATCATTCAGATATATAGAGGGAATAGGGTGTGAGCCTGGGGCTGTAGGCCTGGAATGGGCCGTCTGTGTAACTATAGATATTCCAACGTGTCAAACACACGACTGTGACTTTTTTCTTGATCCAACTAAGATTTATTTACAAGACTGTGACTATTTTGATAGGAACTTTTATATTTATATAATATAGTAATAGGTTTTTTACTCTGCCAAAAGTAGTGTAGTAGTTTTATTGATCTGTAGGATAAATCAGAGGCAGAACAGTATTGGGTTTAAAATTAGTACATGATTCCCTCTCTTAATAATAAAATAGTACCTGTACTTGATCCAAACTAAGATATAATTACCCCTTATTGGGGCAGAACAGCCCTATTGGGTTTATTTCATGGTTAAATGATTCCCTTTTCTCTATAATAATAAAACAGTACCTGTACTTGATCCCAACTAAGATATAATTACCCCTTATTGGGGACAGAACAGCCCTATTGGGTTTATTTCATGGTTAAATGATTCCTTTTTCTCTGTAATAATAAAACAGTACCTGTACTTGATCCCAACTAAGATATAATTACCCCTTATTGGGGCAGAACAGCCCTATTGGGTTTATTTAATGGTTACATGATTCCCTTTTCTCTATAATAATAAAACAGTACCTGTACTTGATCCCAACTAAGATATAATTACCCCTTATTGGGGGCAGAACAGCCATATTGGGTTTATTTCATGGTTAAATAATTCCCTTTTCTCTGTAATAATAAAACAGTACCTGTACTTGATCCCAACTAAGATATAATTACACCTAATTGGTGCAGAACAGCCTTATTGGGTTTATTTAATGGTTAAATGATTCCCTTTTCTCTGTAATAATAAAACAGTACCTGTACTTGATCCCAACTAAGATATAATTACCCCTTGTTGGGGGCAGAACAGCCCTATTGGGTTTATTTCATGGTTAAATGATTCCCTTTTCTCTATAATAATAAAACAGTACCTGTACTTGATCCCAACTAAGATATAATTACCCCTTATTGGGGGCAGAACAGCCCTATTGGGTTTATTTAATGGTTAAATGATTCCTTTTTCTCTATAATAATAAAACAGTACCTGTACTTGATCCCAACTAAAATATAAATAATCCTTATTTGATGCAAAACAATTCCATAGGGTTTAATTAATGTTTTATTGATTCTTTAGTAGACTTGAGGTATAGAAATCCAAATTACAGAATGACCCCTTATCCGGAATACCCTTGGTCCCAAGCATTCTGGATAACGGGTCCTATTCCTGTACTTAAGTCTAACCATTTACATTGCTCATCATGTTGGGGTTGGGTTTAATGGTGACTGAGCCTACAGCTTCATGTATAAAGTGCAGCATTACAGGACCGTACCCCATTACTGATATTGTTGCCATTTTTTTGTTTCATGCTTTTAAACCAAATATTTTTTTCTGTTTGTAGTTTCCTTTCGACGAAACAGACAAGCAGCTCCTGACGGCCCAAATTATACATACAGAGCCGAAAATTCCTCCAGATCTGCTTTTAAGTGTCAAGGTCACATTACAAGGGGTAAGTACCTGTTGGGATTTTGCAGCCTGCTGTTTGAATGTTTAATCCAGGGACAGGGTCGGACTGGGGGGTGCAGGGCCCACCGGGGCTACCGTGTCCCCCACAGGGGCCCCTGCCGTTCACCTCTAACCCCCCTTCCCCCCGCAGGGGCCCCCTGTCCGACGTCCTCCGGCCTGAACGCGCACAATGTGAAACGCGTCAGGGGAGACATCGGAGGTCAGATGAAGCGGCAATAGGGTCGGGCCTGGATCACTGGGGCCCACCGGGTATTTTCCCGGTGTCCCGGTAGCCCAGTCCAACCCTGTCCAGGGATCATTTACTGCCCCTAATGTTAATGTAATCTTGCTCACATTGGCACTTCCATTTAAAACTTTGGGGCTTTATTTTTTACTGGCGCACTCCAAAAATGCCAAATGTTTCTCATTGAGCAATTTCTTTTTGTACAATTTTTTCTCCCACACTGCCTATACGGTACCGGTTTCTGGACACATCCCGCTGCCTACATGAGTTTGCTTTATGCTCCTCAATATGATACATTTTTCTCTTTGCAGCTGCTGAAAAAAGATGCAAACTTCGCCTCGGGTCACATAAAACAGACGCTAAAGAAGTCATGGAAAGCTCTTTATTCAGGGTATGTGAATATTTTACTCCTCCTAAGTGACAGCCATTAACAGGGGGGTCTTTTTAGATCCACGAGTTCTATTCCCTGTGTGAGCTCTTGCGCACTTTCACAGGGCAGATACAGTATCACTTGGAATTGGATAGAATTTGTATATGTTAAATAACAGATAAATAGAACGAAATAGTGCTAATAAAGTATTCCTGCTGTTTTACAGGGATTTAACTGGGACGCCCTTCTGAGCCAAGAAATACAGGCGCCATTCACTCCTCAAATAAGTGTTCCAGAGCGAGTGGAGTTAGTACGCCTTCGCTTACCGGGCGCTGGTGTCCCACAACCCCACAGCGACCCCATTGGAAGAGGCATTAGAACAGTTGAATTGTCCTGCTCTTCTGCCTTGAAAACCGGGTTCCTGTGAATTCTTTAGTCCAGGTAAGGAGTTTGCCTTTATAAAAATAAAAAGAAAAAATGGAACAAAGGGAGGGAGGGGGTGCATTATACACTTAGCATAAGGGGTCTTGGGAAACAGCTTGTTGGAGTTATCTTGGTGTCCTGCGGAGGTTGTATTTTCTCTTTAACTTCCTCTCCCTCCTAATTCAGAGATCCCCAGCTGACTAACGATGACCCGATCTTCTCGGAGGAAGAAGACACGTTCAAAGCCAAATGTCTTCATTTCTATGAAGATGATTATATTTTTATATAAATGTTTATATTTATTTATTTTTTACTATTTTGTAAAAAAATTTGTAAAAAATTGAATTCTATTTTTTCTATATAATTTGTAAAAAAATTGAAATTCTATTTTTCTATATAATTTGTAAAAAAATT
The DNA here is from genome assembly GCF_000004195.4 of Xenopus tropicalis. Lineage (NCBI taxonomy): Eukaryota > Metazoa > Chordata > Amphibia > Anura > Pipidae > Xenopus > Xenopus tropicalis. The sequence goes on along the minus strand of NC_030677.2, from coordinate 196,730,845 downwards.
GAATTCTATTTTTCTATATAATTTGTAAAAAATTGAATTCTATTTTTCTATATAATTTGTAAAAAAATTTAATTCTATTTTTCTATATAATTTGTAAAAAATTGAATTCTATTTTTTATATAATTTGTAAAAAATTTAATTCTATTTTTCTATATAATTTGTAAAAAATGTAATTCTATTTTTGTATATAATTTGTAAAAAAATGTAATTCTATTTTCTATAAAACTTTTTAAAATAAAATAATTCTATTTTTTTATATAATTTGGAAATAATTCTATTTTTTCTAATAAAAATTTGAAATAATATAATTGATTCTATTTTCCATATAATTATAAAAAATGTAATTCTATTTTTCATAAAAAAAAAGTAACGGCGACCGAAAAAAATCGCAAAAAATACGAAAAAATCGCAAAATGTTCGTTTTCTAATCGGAATGTTTCAATTTGGATTCATGGGTTTAGTAAATGTGCCCCATAGTGTTTTGGTTAAAAAACTGAATTGGAGTATGTTGCCACCATCAAGCCCTAACTGGACAAAGTTACCAGGGTTTATGGCCAATATGGCTTTGTCCAGTAGAGCCGGAATAGTGGATCTCACAGCATTCAGAGCACCTACAAGTGACTGTATTCTGTCTATCTTTATCGTCTTAGTCTTTTGGGTAACAGCCCATGTATGGGGATTACATACCTGAGACAAAACCCACTGACCCCATTAGTCGTCCTTTTTCCCCTATTTCAAAAGTAGTGATGGGCGAAATGTTTCGCCCAGGGCATGGATTCATGGCGAATTTCCACATTTCTACGTGCAAGCAACGAATCCAAACCCGCACTCCAGCCCTCCAACGAAAAATTCACAGCTCGGTGCACAATGCTAGAGAGGGATCGGCACCCTCCCCACAGATTCCAAACAAGCAAATAGCAACGGCACTCAAGAGCTACATACGGGCCTTGCCCTTAAAAAATGACAAAGGGGCTGTCCTAGCCTCGAAACGTTGCATTTCCGCAATAAAGGATTTTTTAAGGGCAAGGCCCGTATGTAGCTCTTGAGTGCCGTTGCTATTTGCTGGTTTGGAATTTCCACATTTCGCCATTGGCAGATTGTTTTGCGAAACGGATGAAAAAATTTGCTGCAGAAAAATTCGCCACACGTCTCTATTCAAAAGAATAGTCTCGCATCAAAATAAAAGTCGCAGGCGTCAAAGTAATAGTTTCAGGTCAAAATAAATAGTTGCGGGTGTCAAAAGAATAGTCACGCGTCAAAATAAATAGTCGCACAATCAAAAGAATAGACGCAGGTGACAAATTTTTTTTGACGCGTAACATTTTCGACGTTTTGCGAAAGATTTGCAAAATTTTCCATGAAGCGAAGCGGGACAGATTCGCTCATCAATATTCAAAAGCATTAAGAACCCTACCAAGTCCTAGTGTACACGTCAGCTCTTATTATTTCCCCACCCTGAGTATCATCAGCTTCTGTACATCCTAAAGCTACAAGTCCACTTAAACTCCCCGCTCTAAAGGTGGCCATACACGTTAAGATCCGCTCGCTTGCGTATTGACGTCACACGTACCCACGGGGCGCAACCTTATAAGAGGGCCTGTCGCCACCACACAAGGAGCCGCATAAGGAGCAGGAAGCCGCAGAAGAAGAAGGAGTGTCTATGGGGGCACTGGTCTATGGGGCAATTAGGGCACTGTCTATGGGGGCGCTGTGTATGGGGGGTACTGTCTATGGGGGCACTTTCTATTGGGGTATTGTTTATGGGGGTACTGTGTATGGGGGCACTGTCTATGGGGCAATTGGGGGCACTGTCTATGGGGTCAATTGGGGGTGCTTTCTATGGGGGGATACTGTATATGGGGGCACTTTCTATGGGGCCATTGGGGGCACTGTCTATGGCAGGGGTGTGCAAACTTTTTAGCTCAGGGGCCACATTAACTAACATACGGCCGGGACAGCGTTACGCCCGCGGGCTGCCATCAAAAATTATGGGGCCTCTCAGCTCCTCCCCAGCGACCCGCTGCTTCCTCTGTCCCGTCCTTCTGTTCCCAGGCTCCCCAGTGCATTCTTTTATATGGTTGCGCCCCGTGCGTGCTGACGCTGTGCGCACGCACAGGGCGCAACCAATCAGAGCCCGTCATTCTTTTAAGGGGGCCTGAGACGGCGGGCCGGATTAAAAGGGCTGACGGGCCGGATGTGGCCCGCGGGCCGTAGTTTGCCCACCCCTGGTCTATGGGGTCAATTGGGGATGCTTTCTATGGGGGGGTACTGTCTATGGGGGCACTTTCTATGGGGGGTACTGTCTATGGGAGGAAATTGGGGGCACTTTCTATGGGGGGCAGTGTGTATGGGGGATACTGTCTATTTGGCCATTTGGGGCACTGTGTATGGGGGGCCAAACTGGTACATAGTTATAACCAACTGCCTTCTCTCTATATTTGTATTTTATATGTAGTAGTTGCTATAGTGTTTTCCTTAGGTAGTACAGTATGAGGGTATAGCACATTTGCATCTGAACCCACCATTTCAACTATATAAAAGGAGTATTTTTTGAAAAAAAAAAATGGGTGTGGTAATTGGGGCATGGGCACAACAGTTGGCGTGGTCAAAATGTTGCCGCGCTGCACGCGCCAAATCTTTTGTCCTTCTTTAATTTTTTGAATGTTTGGAGCTATGGTATATGTATTAGGGGGCCTGGTTACAGCCCGCACCGCCAGCAACTGATGTTCCTGGGTAAATTTTGCTTTGTTTAGCTGGTGTGGTATACCATCCTGTAATGATTTTATCATTGTTTTCCACTATTCTGCAGCTCCTTTGCCCAGTAAATGATTTGAGTGTTATTCCTTCTAGTTCTTGTTCTGTGAAGTGCTCATTTAGAGCTTTTTCCCACTTCGTAAAATGTGGTAGGCTTGGAGAGGAGAGGGGTTGCTTGTGATGTGAAAAATGTGTAGTATTGTACCCTGTTGCCAGTTAGTAAAATAGCCTTTTTGTAGTCCAGGCAGGAAAGCAAGATTGTTAGTTAGGGGAGTCAGTAGTGAGGGTTCTGCCATTAGTTTGGATTTATACTTTAGTGAGTCCCGTGTGTTGGTAACCCCAGACCACCTTCTGTTTGGAGCAGCGGAGAATGGTTTGATGCGTGACTGTTCATTGTTCCATACAAACTTGCCAGTTGTTCAGCATGGGGAAGACGTCTGGAGGTGGATTTAGTGGGATAGTTTGAAAGATAAATTAGCCTTGGCAAAATATTCATTTTGAGAGTATTGACTCTGCCAAACCATGATAAGGGCATTTTAGTCCAAACATTAATATTGGTTCTAATTTCCTTAATGATAGCATGGTAATTGATAGAAGTCCAGTCCTTATAACTGGCCGTCAATAGAATACCTAGGTAAGTTTATTTACAGTCCAGGGGGGAAAGAAATTTGTCTTTTAAGGCTAGCACAGTAGGGTGAGGGAGGCTAATGTTGGGTGCACTTCATTTGTAATTTATTTTAAAACCCCTTAGTAGGCTATAACGGTCTATTTCTCGTATGGCTGGGTAACGTGGTGGTAGGTTGAGTAAGAATAAAGAGCGGATCGTCAGCATAGGCACAAATTTTGCAATGGGAAGTTCCTGCCTTGATGCCCTGAATGTTTGGATTGTTTCGGATAGTTGAGAGAAGGGGTTCTAATGCCCCTACTGGGGCATGATCTGGCCATGTAATGGAGCCTATTGTTTCCTTTTGGGTACTATCTAGTGCTTTGTGAGATAAATATATAGTCGATTCTGTTATATGTGTCATGGCTATGTGAATAGAAGGAGCCATTTTTATCTTGGGGATGGAGAGTTCTCCGGCTATCTAGTAGTTGAAGCCAATGTAGTTCTTGTTTAAGCCTTTTAATTTGTTTAAATGGGAGGGATGATGTTCCAGAGGAGCAGTCTAGTTTGGGTTCTAGTGGGGTGTTGAAATGCCCCCCTACTATTACCATCCCTTCCACAAACAGGAGCAGCAAATCATGGATCTTATTCATGATATCAGTCTGCTCTGTGTCAGGTAGGTAGATTGAGGCAAATGTGTACGTAAGGGAGTTCAGTTTCCCTTTGAGAAATGTGTCGTTTCCCTGAGGGTCCATTTTGGCAGCTCTAATCTCTAATTGTAGGTTATTAGTGGGGACAATGGCTGTGCCTCTGACTTTTGTAAATTGTGGGGGGCTGTGTATGATCGTGGAATCATATTTGTCATAGCATTTCGGTATCTGATTGGTCTTGTAATGTGTCTCCTGGATCAGCGCAACCTGTATCTTTTTAGCTTTGAATTCTTGCAACAAGGCTGTCCTTTCCATCCATTTGCATTGATCGTGTAGTTGTGGGTGAGAGTTTGGGTTTGGGATAAGGCATTATAGATTGTTCCTTCCACCTGGGGGGAGATATAAGAAGGTCAGGAGAGAAGGGGGGAAAGGAAAAATGGGATATGTACTTTGGGTGGAGCGGGAGTAAGAAATATAATAACTGGGGGGAAATGAAACCACTAGAGAAACTGGTATGAGCCGTTTAATCTACACTCGTGGTATAGGGGTAAACTCCTTTGGGTTTCAAATTCCAAAAATGATTAACATTAAATTATTCAAGATTTTCAAAATAGGTGTATTCAGTTAAACATACACATATTATACTGTATCCTGTGTTTATGGTTCAGCGCAGGAAGCAAAGTAGGTTGGGGGCCAGTTTAAGAAAGTACCGTATATACTTGAGTATAAGCCGATCCGAATATAAGCCGCGGTACCTAATTTTACCTAAGAAAACTGGAAAAACGTATTGACTCGAGTATAAGCCCCTCAATGGTGCAGCATGAAAAACATCCATATACCTGTATACAAAATCTTTAATCCCATAAGTAAATATGGCATTTCTGTATTCTTTAAAAAATACCAAATTGCACCAAATTGCAAGCAGCAGATAAAATAGAATTGCTCTTCACTTCACTGCATGGAGGTTGGAGGTCCGTAATTCATAGGACTACTAATTTTTAAAGAAAAGCTCCATTTATTCAGGCTATGGATTTTCCAGCAAACAGCGCTCAACTACTGTATTGCATGTAGTTTGCGTGCAATTACCGTATATACCTGAGTATAGGCCGATGGTTACTTTTAAAGCACATTTTTAGGGCTGAAAAATTCGGCTTATACTCGAGTATATACGGTATATAGAGGAGGGAGGGAAGGAAGGAAGGGGGGAGAAAGTTAGGACTGAGCTTCCTATAAGGTTTGGGAACCTTCAGTATAAGGAGGAATAGGATAACTATATACATTTCCATACTGGGGGCAGATACACACCCTGGGATTTCCAGATTATTTTATCATGAGCGATGGGAAATGTCCCATTCCGTTATGAGACTTAGCTATATTTAGGTAGGAAGCAGGCAAGTCGTATGGGTTATACTCTCGGCTGTGTTAAAGGTTTCCCGAGTGTCGCTTGTCTCGGGGGAACACTGGGCGAGAGAGCTGGGGATTGGGTGTCGCTTCCCCCACTGTCTGGATGGAGTCGCATCTCTCCTGGGAAGCGGGGTGGGGGGTACCTCGGGCGTTTGGGTCGGGAGACCTTCTTCCGGTGCCCCTAGAATATAGTTGGGCCATTCTGTGATGCCTGGAACAGGTATGTCCAGTTGTTGGCAGAATTGTGCTGTTGCCATGGGATACCGTGGGGCAAAAGCCTTACCGCCTTTATGTGCTAGTAGTGCAAAACTCCATTTATATGATATGCTGCACTCCCCCAGTTCTCCTAACGTGTCTCTCACACTCACTTACTCTTGTTTTAGTGCCACAGTCTCTGTGTATATTGTATGATTAAGGTCAGTGCCCAAAGTCTGCAAATGGGATTTGCGCGGCATTAGTGACAGTATATTAAACATGTCTTCCAGGTTTGCACTTCCCCCTGAGGCTGTGCCTGAGACCGCTTGTGGCTCTGGGCTAATGTCAGGCCCAACGGACCACGAGGCTCCTCCACCATGTTGTCTCCGTCCGGCGGTTCTGGTGTCTCTTGTGAGCGGGGAAAGAACTGTTTCATGCCGCCCGGAAGAGGTAAGTCCTTATGCCCGGAGTAGTTGGCAGATGAAATGTGCTTGTTGTGCTTCCCCATCTTGCCAGGAATCCCACAATCCGCTTTTTATCTGTAACACGAAGCTCAGTACAAGTACGTCCCACTTCCGCGCCATGCAGCCACTCCCCCTGATTGGCTCCTTTTTTTTTGCTGCTTCTCCAGTAAAATTGACCAATCAAGGATCAGGTGTGGGCAGGGCTGGGAAGATATTACAAACTGAAGGCAGTGCAGAAATGGAGACAGATATGAAGGATCTGCAGCTGTAACCTTTACCTAAGAACCAACTGTGAACTTTTTATCCCACTCCCACAGGTACTATACTGTATCCTCCCACAGGTACTATACTGTATCCTCCCACTCCCACAGGTACTATACTGTATCCCCCACTCCCACAGGTACTATACTGTATCCTCCCACGGGTACTATACTGTATCCTCCCACTCCCACAGGTACTATACTGCATCCTCCCACTCCCACAGGTACTATACTGTATCCTCCCACTCCCACAGGTACTATACTGTATCCTTCCACTCCCACAGGTACTATACTGTATTCCCCACTCCCACAGGTACTATACTGTATCCTCCCACACCCACAGGTACTATACTGTATCCTCCCACTGGTACTATAATATATCCTCATCCCACTCCCACAGGTACTATACTGTATCATCATGCCACTCCCACAGGTACTATACTGTATCCTCCCACTCCCACAGGTACTATAATGTATCCTCATCCCACTTCCACAGGTACTATACTTTATCATCATGCCACTCCCACAGGTACTATACTGTATCCTCCCACTCCCACAGGTACTATACTGTATTCCCCACTCCCACAGGTACTATACTGTATCCTCCCACACCCACAGGTACTATAATGTATCCTCATCCCACTCCCACAGGTACTATACTGTATCATCATGCCACTCCCACAGGTACTATACTGTATACTCCCACAGGTACTATATTTTTCCTCCCACAGGTACTATACTTTAATCCTCCCACTCCCACAGGTACTATACTGTATCCCCTACTCCCACAGGTACTATACTGTATCCTCCCACAGCCACAGGTACTATACTGTATCCCCCACTCCCACAGGTACTATACTGTATCCTCCCACTCCCACAGGTACTTTACTGTATCCTCCCACTCCCACAGGTACTATACTGTATCCTCCCACTCCCACACACTGCGCCTCACTGTATATAATGTGCCAGGTTTGTACCTACAGACTCACTGTATATAATGTGCCGGGTTTGTACCTACAGACTCACTGTATATAATGTGCCGGGTTTGTACCTACAGACTCACTGTATATAATGTGCCGGGTTTGTACCTACAGACGCACTGTATATAATGTGCCGGGTTTGTACCCACAGACTCACTGTATATAATGTGCCGGGTTTGTACCTACAGACTCACTGTATATAATGTGCCGGGTTTGTACCTACAGACTCACTGTATATAATGTGCCGGGTTTGTACCTACAGACTCACTGTATATAATGTGCCGGGTTTGTACCCACAGACTCACTGTATATAATGTGCTGGGTTTGTACCTACAGACTCACTGTATATAATGTGCCGGGTTTGTACCTACAGACTCACTGTATAAAATTTGCCGGGTTTGTACCCACAGACTCACTGTATATAATGTGCCGGGTTTGTACCCACAGACTCACTGTATATAATGTGCCGGGTTTGTACCTACAGACTCACTGTATATAATGTGCCGGGTTTGTACCTACAGACTCACTGTATATAATGTGCCGGGTTTGTACCTATAGACTCACTGTATATAATGTGCCGGGTTTGTACCCACAGACTCACTGTATATAATGTGCTGGGTTTGTACCTACAGACTCACTGTATATAATGTGCCGGGTTTGTACCTACAGACTCACTGTATAAAATTTGCCGGGTTTGTACCCACAGACTCACTGTATATAATGTGCCGGGTTTGTACCCACAGACTCACTGTATATAATGTGCCGGGTTTGTACCTACAGACTCACTGTATATAATGTGCCGGGTTTGTACCCACAGACTCACTGTATATAATGTGCTGGGTTTGTACCCACAGACTCACTGTATATAATGTGCTGGGTTTGTACCTACAGACTCACTGTATATAATGTGCCGGGTTTGTACCTACAGACTCACTGTATAAAATTTGCCGGGTTTGTACCCACAGACTCACTGTATATAATGTGCTGGGTTTGTACCCACAGACTCACTGTATATAATGTGCCGGGTTTGTACCTACAGACTCACTGTATATAATGTGCCGGGTTTGTACCTACAGACTCACTGTATATAATGTGCCTGGTGTGTCAGTACCCACTGCCTATCTTGTTATAAGACAAACTAAAATAAAATGAAGCCAACTGATCCCAAACACAAATGGATAGAGAACCCCTCACAGAAGTGCATGTATCCTAAGCATTTAAGGGTGAATAAAGCACCTCCACCCGCACTTTTGCTCAGTATCCCTGGGAGTCAGTGGGAACCCCAAGAGATAGCATGGATGTTCTTTTTTACATCACCAGCAAATCCCCTAAGGCCCCCATTAGCTTTAGGCCAGTCTGTGTAGGGCCCATCTTTAGCCTTCCCAAACAACCCTCCGCCTATGACTGCCCCTCCTGCGCTTTATCTTTTGCAAAATGTGAAATTGTTATTTTGTGTTTTCCATCTGTCGAATGGGACCTTTTTCTCACATTTTTCTCATCTCACAGCCCCTCCCCCTCGCCGAGTATGAAAGTCACCGGCCGACTCGATTGGATAAACACACTAGAAGGTGGACTTACCCTTTAACAGCGATACAGCACATCCACAAGGTAAACAATTGGCCAAATTCTCCACAAAATATTCAGCAAATACTGAACCAATTGTTGAACTATAATTTTAATATTCAGGTATTTTTGTATAAAATGAACCTACAGTTTGCCCAAAACTCAAATCCTTGCCCTGATATTTATGGGATACTTTTTATTTCTAAATGACACTGTTACACAGCAAATAATTCCCTCTGCCATTTAACCTTTTTTTATTCTTGAACCAACAAATGTATTTTATACTGCCATCTAGTGGTACCAAATGAGATTACATTGAATACTGACCGGGTTGGCTGGGTATCGGGCTGAGAACCACTAATTATTGTTAAAACTTTGAGTTTAAACTAGGGATGCAGCGAATCCCAGATTCGGTTGGGGATTCTGGCCGAATCCAGCCTTTTTTTGATGGATTTGGTTTTAGCCGAATCCACGGTCCCGGCCGAACTGAATCAGAACCCGAATTAGCATAAATTGGCATATGCTAATTAGCATTCGGAAAGGGTTAAAATTTAGGGGGGAAATTTTTAGACAGGTGCTCAGCGCGCGGCAACTCTTAACCCTTCCTAATTAGCATATGCTAATTTAGATTCTGATTCGGTTCGGGATTCGCTAGAATCCATTAGGGCGGGTTCGGCAGAACACAAAAAAGTGGGTTCGGTGCATCCGTAGTTTAAATGGACGTTGCTTTTGTTTCACTTGAAACTGGTTGAATGTTGGGATTAACTTCCCCTTTAAAATGTGTGAAATAAAAAGCAGTGAGGGGAATTAACTTCCCCTTGAAAATGTGTGAAATAAAAACCAGTGAGGGGGATTAATTTCCCCTTGAAAATGTGTGAAATAGAAACCAGTGAGGGGGATTAACTTACCCTTGAAAATGTGTGAAATAAAAACCAGTGAGGGGGTTAACTTCCCCTTGAAAATGTGTGAAATAAAAACCAGTGAGGGGGATTAACTTCCCCTTTAAAATGTGTGATGGACAGGCTGTCACTGACTAGTCTGCTCCTCTGTTATTCTAAGGCTTCATAGGTCTCAGTTGCCCTCGACAGATCAAACCTGACAATTTTTTTTTCTAGCAAAAAAAATTAACTAAATGTTAATAAATCAAGAATTATGGGCGTTATTTTCGAAAAATCGTTGGATCCAACAGGGAAATCAAACCTGCCTGGTTGATATCTGGCCAATTGTAGGGCAGATGTTGGTTGGGTAGGCCTGTTGAGAGAGCCCATACACAGGCAGATAAGCTGCCGAATTGCTCTTAAATCTGCCCGTGTATGGCCGCCTTAATTTGTCTGACGGAACAACTGTGCCAAGGGCAGAATGCCACTAAATAGGGGGCAATTCCATGTAAAGAACTATCACTAAACAACCTAAACAGATTGGAAAGTGATTGGTCATTGGCCAGATATCTGTCAGATGGTTTAGGGCTCCATTGTCCATTCATATCCCACTATAAGGATTATGGGCCATAAATGATTGGATTAGCCAGATTGGTCAAATTGGGCATAGATTGCTCCATGTATGTTTAGTAGTAGCAATAGCTGTCTGGTTGCCAAGAGGGGCTGGAAGATGTAACCCTAATATCTTTCTATTTAACAGCTAGTGTGAGGGGCCCCACAAAGCCTGGGCCCAAGTAAGCACCTACACGCGCACATTCCCTAAACGTAGAACTAAATCTCCCATCAGACCCACTTGCTTTGTCTTCCCTCCAGATTCTCTGTCCTTTGATTTTGTGGTTATTGTGGCTCCTGGGGGGGGCAGGGAATTAAACTTTGAAATTATTTTCGTTGGTTGATCTTGTCCTGCTGTCTCTAACTTACCCTGCTGTTTCCATCTTTCCCTACTGTCTCCATCTTTCCCTACTGTCTCCATCTTGCCCTACTGTCTCCATATTGTCCTACTGTCTCCATCTTGCTCTACTGTCTCCATCTTGCCCTACAGTCTCCATCTTGCCCTACTGTCTCCATCTTGCTCTACTGTCTCCATCTTGTCCTACTGTCTCCATCTTGCCCTACAGTCTCCATCTTGCCCTACTGTCTCCATCTTGCCCTACAGTCTCCATCTTGTCCTACTGTGTCCATCTTGTCCTACTGTCTCCATCTTGCCCTACTGTCTCCATCTTGTCCTCCACTGTCTCCATCTTGTCCTCCATCTTGCCCCCTGCTGGGGCAATTAACCTCCCACCCCCCAGAAAGGTCATATCACCCCATTCCCGAATAAGCCGCACAGTTTGACACCTCATTAATGGGTCGACGACAAACAGTGGTTAATTGCCCCCCTGCTGGGGCCATTAACCACCCACCCCTCAGAAAAGTCATAGCACCCCATTCCCGAATAAGCCCCCTGCTGGGGCAATTAACCGCCCACCCCTCAGAAAAGTCATAGCACCCCATTCCCGAATAAGCCGCATGGTTTGAAACCTCACTCATGGGTCTACGACAAATGGTGGTTAATTTCCCCCTGCTGGGGGCAATTAACTGCCCACCCCTCAGAAAAGTCATAGCACCCCATTCCCGAATAGGCCGCATGATCTGACACCTCACTCATAGGTCTACGACAAACGGTGGTTAATTGCCCCCTGCTGGGGCAATTAACTGCCCACCCCTCAGAAAAGTCAAAGCACCCCATTCCCGAATAAGCCGCACGGTTTGACACCTCATTCATTCATGGGTCTACGACAAACAGTGGTTAATTGCCCCCTGCTGGGGCAATTAACTGCCCACCCCTCAGAAAAATCACAGCACCCCATTCCCGAATGAGCTGCACAGTTTCACACCTCATTCATGGGTCTATGACAAACGGTTGTTAATTGCCCCCCTGCTGGGGCAATTAACCGCCCCCCCTCAGAAAAGTCATAGCACCCCATTCCCGATTAGGCCACATGATTTGACACCTCACTCATGGGTCTACGACAAATGGTGGTTAATTGCCACCTGCTGGGGGCAATTAACCGCCCACCCCTCAGAAAAGTCATTGCACCACCCCATTCACGAATAAGCCGCATGGTTTGACACCTCACTCATGGGTCTACGACAAACGGTGGTTAAATGCCACCCCTCAGAAAAGTCAATTGTCTTCTGGGGCAATTAACCGCCCACCCGTCAGAAAAGTCTTAGCACCCCATTCCCGAATAAGCCGCACGATTTGACACCTCATTCATTCATGGGTCTACGACAAACAGTGGTTAATTGCCCCCCTGCTGGGGCAATTAACTGCCCACCCCTCAGAAAAGTCATAGCACCCCTTTCTCGAATAGGCCGCATGATTTGACACCTCAATCATGGGGCTACGACAAACGGTGGTTAATTGCCCCCTGCTGGGGCAATTAACCGCTCACCCCTCAGAAAAGTCATAGCACCCCATTCCCGAATAGGCCACACAATTTGACACCTCATTCATGGGTCTACGACAAACGGTGGTTAATTGCCCCCTTCAGGGGCAATTAACTGCCCACCCCTCAGAAAAGTAATAGCACCCCATTCCCGAATAAGCCGCACGGTTTTACACCTCATTCATGGGTCTACAACAAACGGTGGTTAATTGCCCCCTGCTGGTTACGCGCCGAACTTTTGCCCTGCTGGGGCAATTAACCGGCCACCCCTCAGAAAAGTCATAGCACCCCAATTCCGAATAAGCCGCACGGTTTGACACCTCATTCATGGGTCTACGACAAACAATGGTTAATTGCCCCTGCTGGGGCAATCAACCGCCCACCCCTCAGAAAAGTCAAAGCACCCCATTCCCGAATAAGCCGCATTGTTTGACACCTCATTCATGGGTCTACGACAAACGATGGTTTATTGCCCCTGCTGGGGCAATAAACTGCCCACCCCTCAGAAAAGTCATAACACCCCATTCCAGAATAAGCCGCACGGTTTGACACCTCATTCATGGGTCTACGACAAACGGCGGTTAATTGCCCCCTGCTAGGGCAATTAATCTCCCACCCCTCAGAAAAGTCATAGCACCCCATTCCCGAATAAGCCGCACGGTTTGACACCTCATTCATGGGTCTACGACAAACGGTAGTTAATTGCCCCTGCTGGAGCAATTAATCTCCCACCCCTCAGAAAAGTCATAGTACCCCATTCCCGAATAAGCCGCACGGTTTGACACCTCATTCATGGGTCTACGACAAACGGTGGTTAATTGCCCCTGCTGGAGCAATTAACCGCCCACCCCTCAAAAAAGTCATAGCACCCCATTCCCGAATAAGCCGCACGGTTTGACACCTTATTCATGGGTCTACGACAAACGGTGGTTTATTGCATCTCCTGGGGCAATTAATATCCCACCCCTCAGAAAAGTCACAGCACCCCATTCCCGAATAAGCCACACGGTTTGACACCTCATTCATGGGTCTACGACAAACGGTGGTTAATTGCCCCTGCTGGGGCAATTAACCGCCCACCCCTCAGAAAAGTCATAGCGCCCCATTCCCTAATAAGCCGCATGGTTTGACACCTCATTCATGGGTCTACGACAAACGGTGATTAATTGCCCCCTGCTGGGCAATTAATCTCCCACCCCTCAGAAAAGTCACAGCACCCCATTCCCGAATAAACCGCATGGTTTGACACCTCATTCATGGGTCTACGACAAACGGTGGTAATTAACTGCCCACCTCTCAGAAAAGTCATAGTTATTCCCGAATAAGCCACATGGTTTGAAACCTCATTCATGGGTCTACGACAAACTAGTTATTCGCCAAAATCCCCATTATAAGTCAATGGGGCAAATTTGGGGACCTGTCTTGCCCCAGGGTAAAACGTATACCCTTGTGTGGGGTATCTTCTGACACAGGTTGCAAACCTCTTCAAATGTGGTAAATTTCACGTTTCTAAAAATATCCCTCTTTGCGCTACAATCCGTCAAAGTTTGCCTCCATGTTAAGTCAATGGGATTTTTGGCCCGGTTAATTGCCCCCTGCGGGGGCAACTAACCGCCCACCCTTCAGATCAGCCATTGCACCCCATTCCCGAATAAGCCGCACGGTTTGACACCTCATTCATGGGTCTACGACAAACTAGTTATTTGCCAAATCCCCATTATAAGTAAATGGGGCAAATTTGGGGACCTCTCTTGCCCCGGGGGTAAAACTTATACCCTTGTGCGGGGTATCTTCTGACACAGGTTGCAAACCTCTTCAAATGTGGTAAATTTCACGTTTCTAATCATGGGTGTACGACAAACGGTGCGGGACTAGTTACGCACCAAACTTTTGTACGGAAGAATAATAATAATAATAAGAAAAATAAGCCTGTGAGATAACAATAGGGATGCTTTGCTTCACAAGCCCCACTAATAACTTGCTGTAACCATACCCGGAGCACTTTTTTTTTTTTACAGATATTTGCACTTTTAAACTGCTATTAACAGGCAACCAGCAATTCAGCAACCCTAGGGTTAACTGACCACAACTTTTTTTGAAGTCACCACAATTTATTTGACTGCGACTTTTTTGACACAACTGCAATTTTTTTTTATTTCACTGACTTTTTAAAATGCCTGTGGGACTCAGTCCCTATCTGTATGAATACGAGCTGAGCAGCAGAACAATTCGCCCTGTAATAACCTTTCAGGCTGCATCATAACAAACAAACAGAACATTGTGATGTCACAATGGGCAGCGAAGTTTGTGCAGCTTCCCTGCCAAGCGAGTGTCAGAGCTGAGCTGGTTGGGTTGCAGGGCAGATCCCCTGGGAGCTGCTCTGTCCTAATCAGCTGTTTTTGCCTCCTTAAAGCCACTTTAACACCTTTAGGCTTTAAGCCTTTACCATCGAATTGCTTCGGCGCATCCTCGCTCGGCTCCATATCTGTAAGTCAGCCAATTGGTTTTATCATTCAGATATATAGAGGGAATAGGGTGTGAGCCTGGGGCTGTAGGCCTGGAATGGGCCGTCTGTGTAACTATAGATATTCCAACGTGTCAAACACACGACTGTGACTTTTTTCTTGATGCAACGGCGATTTATTTGACAAGACTGTGACTATTTTGATAGGAACTTTTATATATATATATATATATATATATATATATATATATATATATATATATATATATAATATAGTAATAGGTTTTACAGTGCCACAAAGTAGTGTAGGAGTTTATAGTCTGTAGGATAAATCAGAGGCATAAGTGTATAAGTATAAAAGTTAGTACAGGTATAGGATCCCTTATAGAGAAACCTGTTATCCAGAAAGTAAGATATAATTACCCCTTATTGGGGGCAGAACAGCCCTATTGGGTTTATTTCATGGTTAAATGATTCCCTTTTCTCTGTAATAATAAAACAGTACCTGTACTTGATCCCAACTAAGATATAATTACCCCTTATTGGGGGCAGAACAGCCCTATTGGGTTTATTTCATGGTTAAATGATTCCTTTTTCTCTGTAATAATAAAACAGTACCTGTACTTGATCCCAACTAAGATATAATTACCCCTTATTGGGGGCAGAACAGCCCTATTGGGTTTATTTCATGGTTAAATGATTCCCTTTTCTCTGTAATAATAAAACAGTACCTGTACTTGATCCCAACTAAGATATAATTACCCCTTATTGGGGGCAGGACAGCCCTATTGGGTTTATTTCATGGTTAAATGATTCCCTTTTCTCTGTAATAATAAAACAGTACCTGTACTTGATCCCAACTAAGATATAATTACCCCTTATTGGGGGCAGAACAGCCCTATTGGGTTTATTTCATGGTTAAATGATTCCCTTTTCTCTGTAATAATAAAACAGTACCTGTACTTGATCCCAACTAAGATATAATTACCCCTTATTGGGGGCAGAACAGCCCTATTGGGTTTATTTCATGGTTAAATGATTCCTTTTTCTCTGTAATAATAAAACAGTACCTGTACTTGATCCCAACTAAGATATAATTACCCCTTATTGGGGGCAGAACAGCCCTATTGGGTTTATTTCATGGTTAAATGATTCCCTTTTCTCTGTAATAATAAAACAGTACCTGTACTTGATCCCAACTAAGATATAATTACCCCTTATTGGGGGCAGAACAGCCCTATTGGGTTTATTTCATGGTTAAATGATTCCCTTTTCTCTGTAATAATAAAACAGTACCTGTACTTGATCCCAACTAAGATATAATTACCCCTTATTGGGGGCAGAACAGCCCTATTGGGTTTATTTCATGGTTAAATGATTCCCTTTTCTCTGTAATAATAAAACAGTACCTGTACTTGATCCCAACTAAGATATAATTACCCCTTATTGGGGGCAGAACAGCCCTATTGGGTTTATTTCATGGTTAAATGATTCCCTTTTCTCTGTAATAATAAAACAGTACCTGTACTTGATCCCAACTAAGATATAATTACCCCTTATTGGGGGCAGAACAGCCCTATTGGGTTTATTTCATGGTTAAATGATTCCCTTTTCTCTGTAATAATAAAACAGTACCTGTACTTGATCCCAACTAAGATATAATTACCCCTTATTGGGGGCAGAACAGCCCTATTGGGTTTATTTCATGGTTAAATGATTCCCTTTTCTCTGTAATAATAAAACAGTACCTGTACTTGATCCCAACTAAGATATTATTACCTCCTATTGGGTTTATTTCATGTTTTAATGATTTTTTTAGCAGACTTAAGGTATGGAGATCCAAATCCAAAACCTCAGGCCCTAAGCATTCTGGATAACAGGTCCCATGCCTGTATGTTCTTGTATTTAGATTGAAAGCTCCATGGGGCAGGCACTGATAGGAATGATGCACTGACAATTAAAAATAAACACACAATTGCATAGAATTAACAATAATCTCTGGTTCCTTTCTATTTTAGCATAAACTCAAATAAAATCTCTATTTTCTGTTACAGGAGCTGCAGCATGGGTGACCGAATGCGAAAAATATTTACCAACTTTTTTAAACTTAAAAATAAGGTAAGGCCCCAATGTCTTCCTCTGGTATTGACTTTAGTGTCCCACTTACTGGGATGAGTTGGGAAGGACTGGGACTGACTGGGATGAGTTGGGAAGGACTGGGACTGACTGGGAGGAGCTGCTCATGTATATTGGACACTGTTAGGGGGGTGCATTATTTATTTATCATTATATTATTATAACATATGGGTTTCAATGAGTCCTGTGCCTGTGTCACAAGTAGGGTTGTCACCTCACCCCTTATAAAATACCAGTCACATATTGATACGACATCATGCATGGCTAATTAGCAATTCATTTAGATGCATGCTGCAGACTGAACTGATTTATATGTAGCCATGCAGCATGTATCTAACTTAATTGCTTATTAGGCATGCAGGATGTGGGTTCAATATGTGACTGATATTAAAGGGTTAAGGTGGCAACCCTAGCCATAAGTGACATCAACAAGCAATAATTATACCCGCTGACATCACTGAGCTCTGTTTTTAAGGCTATATGTGTATTTATCTATATATTTATATTTGGAGGTTTTATTTTTTTAATGGTGTTTGTGAAAATCTTTCCCCCCCACAGGAACCTAAAAGCAGAAGTGTCTTTTCTATTCCTCTGCAAAAGACAGAGACAGACATCTCATCTGCTTCGAACCTGAAAGCTGAAAAACCTGCAGGTATTTGAATTTGAGGGATCGGCTGCGTTACTTTGTTGTTTTGTCCTTAGTCGCAGCTCACAGGGTTAACGAAACACACAGCCTTCTTATATGCACAAGTAATATGGAACCCAAGGTTATATTATAGCAATGGGGAACAAGTTGGTAGAACTGAAGGGGGTGCTTATGGGGGATCATGTAACAGCATTCAGTCATTTACCAATTTGGCAAATATCCCTAAAACCTAGAGACCAACCTCTACTTGTACTAAAGCAGGAGAAACCATTAGCACTCCATATAAATGCCCTCCCTCACACATGATTATTTAAGGATCTAGTCCTCCTCCTATGGTGAAAAGTCTATAGACTTCTTCCACATTCTCCTGATTTCATAGGTCTACTGCTCGGCTTGGCCTCCTGATTAACCAATCAGAGCAGCCAGGCAGTATTAGAAAGTGATTGTATTTGTTTCTGTATCATCTCAATGTATTTTAATCTATATTTTCCACTATAGAAGCAAGCGCGAAGAAAGGAATACTTCGACGCCTCTGCAAATCAATTAGGAACCTCTGTCAATGTAAAAAGAAGGTAAGGTGGAACGTTCCACCATCTCTCTCTGAGTTTAGGCTTGAGTGTCACTGGCTGTTGGTTCATGTTCTCTCTCAGCAGCACATGGAAAGAATGTTCTCTCAGCTATGTTGGGTTACTATAGGCTGTAGTGCTTCTTAAATGTGCGTCCAACCTAGCGGAGAAGGTGGAGCATATTCTGCATATTTAGGCTCGTCTCCCCTTTTTGACCAATATAGTATTTGTACATTTGTATCCTGTTTTAAGGTGTTTCATTTAGGCCACAGGATTTTGAGATTAGTTATTGTATTGTAAATGTTCTGCCTGAAGCACCGCCCCTAATATATTTGGCTTAAAGAGACACTGACACCAGAAATGAAACTTTTTTTTTATTTCTATCATAACACTGTCTTTGCAGGAGCTTTATAATTTTGCTATAAAAGTATTTCCTGATACTTTTACATTCCCTATCTGATCCCCCATGTTCCTCTATGAGGGGGCTGCCATATTTGTGCAGCAGTAGGCTGTTAGCATTAGAAGCTATAACTGACAGGCTGAGAAGGGACAGTTAGGTTGGCAAAACAGTCGGGTTTAGGAACTTCAAGTGACAATTACTTACATAAGCAGCCCTACCAGGGAAAAATGATCAACATGACCTATAGGTTACTTTTTATGTAGATTCATAATTTACAAAGTATTTTTTTTGTGTCAGTATCACTTTAAGGGCAGTGGCGTAACTAGTTGCCACCCCTAAAAAATCTTGCCTTCCCGCCCCTGCCCATGACCTCTGCCCACTGGGCACAGTAAAACAGGGCTTTATTTTATGCGCTGCGCTAGCATTTGTATATATTACACAAAAAGGTGCTGGTGCTACAGGCAAGTAACATTCAGTGCAATGCAAGCTCCCCTGTCTCATTGGGGCGGCTTTAGTACTAACAATGCTACGGCCTTGACTTTCCTGGCAGAGAAATATCTCCTGAATTTTCAGCATCAGTTTCTGATTCATTCTTTGCCTTTTAATCATGAGTTTATCATTTGGCTTTCTATAGAAATGTTCAGAAATTGTGCAGGAAGTAAGCAACACAGAGATGATCCTCGAGGAAAAGGAGCTACTGAAGGAGAAACCAATTGAGATCCTTACAGGTACAGAACCAAGGACATATATGCCCAATAAACCCACAGAGACCCCCATATAACTAAAAAGGTGACTTTTTAAAAAATAATTTTATATTTTTAATCTTTCCAGAGTCTCCAAGTATTCCTCGTGATCCTTCCTCAGATTTTGGAAATACTTTGATTCCAAAGAGAGAGAAGGATGATGAAGAGATGCCGCAGAATGTTGAAGTGATTCCTGACGTGGAGGATATTGCTCAGAATGTTCCCGCAAAGGATGAGAAATCTGCGAGCTTATATTTAAGCTGTGTGGAACCACTGAATTACTACACTGATCCAAGTTCTCATTATGCTAGTGCAAGTGATCACTATACTGATCCGCATTCCGAGTTCACTGCTCAAAGTTCCAAATATACTGATGCAAGTGATTACTTCTCTGATAAGAGTTTATCTCCTTCTAAGCTGGAACTGGTGAGATTTTGTTAGATTTGGGTTTATAGGGTATTGTGTATAAATGCAGTAAAAGAATATACTATAAGAATGATTATGGCACATAATATCCTTTATAGAGATATACATAAGATTAGACTACACTGTATGGTATCATTAGCCCAAGTGAGACTGAATTAATGGTGTTTCATCTCCTTCTCTAGGCTAGAAATTGTTACTGTGAAATAATCAGAGAGATTGATAGGGCACTAAACCACGTAAAGGTGGACGCAAGGTAGGATATTGGGTTTCTATTTTGATACTGAGGTTGTTATGGTAAAATAGAAAAGCCTTTACTACATCTTAGATACAAAAACCCAACGCGTTTCATCCTCACAGGGAGGGGCCTTCGTCAGGGGCACATGCATTAAGAAAATAGATGCGGGCCTGTATCTAAGATGTAATAAAGATTTGTTCTATCTTTCTATCTTCTGGTTTGCCTGACACACACAGGTCAACCATAAAGTAACTGAGATTATATTTCATTCTTGTTTTCTCTCAGGAATCAGACAACTATGGCTGATTTCAAACTACAATGTGAACTGGGTGCTGGTGCTTTTGGCCAGGTGAGTTACTGGCCCCCTAGATATGGGGTGGGGGGTTATTGGAACAAAGGCATAATAATGGGGGTCTCTCTCTTATTTCAGGTATATCGGGCACAACACAGAGAAACCAGGAGAATTGTAGCCATCAAGACTCAACCAAAGGCTGCAGTCAAAACTATATTTAAATATAGAAGGTCAGTTAAATGGGGAAACCGCAAACAATAAGTATTTGTGTGTATAGTCTGGAACATTCCTACAGGCAGATGTTTTATATCTGTTCCAGAAGATATACAGATTCCATTATTGATATAATATTCTCTCATAAAGTGCCATTGGCTTATTTTTAACAGATTTATTTAAACTTAAATTGTAAATCTGCCACCCTGAGGTGATTTTCATAATCACAATTTTTCCTTTTACTTGTTGAGATGTATCATAAAAAACAACACTTTGCATAGAAAACCATTCTTTCTAACGACTGCCATGACGCAATTGAGTCAGTAGGGATCTGATCTTCAGAACTGATGATTGTTTATAAATACACAAGGAAAAAAACCACAATTGTATTAAAAAAAATCCACTGATTGATAAGTTGTTGGGATATTGATAGTTATGCCCCTAATTAATTATTACTATAGGGATTTAGTAGGATTGGCTAATTATAAATATGCAACAAGTACCTCCCATTGGTCAAAGTGAAATGATTTCACCCTAAACCTTAGAACCAACCAAAGGGCCTGATTAGTGTATTTGGGCACAGGGTGGGTGATGGTGCCACTATATTCTGTGCTTGCACTTGTATACGTGTTATAGTGCCATTAGTATAAATGGGCGTTACATTCACTACATTCATGGTGCAGATGTCCCACCTATGTCATTTTCTTCTATAAACGTTTCATGGCTTTATTTTGCAGCATTCTTCTGGAGCAGCGCATCCTTCTTATGGCAAAGCAAAAGCAGAATCCTTTTGTTGTCGGTTTATTCTCCTCCTTCATAACCAGACAACATATCTGCTTCGCTATGGATTACGCTGAGGGAGGGGACTTGGAGTCCCAACTGAAACAAGGTGCCATATCGCTGGAGAGAACTACGTAAGTACTACTGGGCTTTTATAGAGGGTCACACAAGTGATAGCCTTATAGTAGCCATAACACTGCACATAAATAGTATTGTAATTACTGTCCAATCAATACAGTGAACATGGGCGGTTGCTTCTTTCCCTTTATCAAGCGAGGGCATATAGGAACATGTTATTGCCATGGTTGTGCTTTCATTACCATGAAACAAAGCAAAGGCTTAGTGAGGGCCTAGGCCCAACAATTGCTACCGGTTTTTACCCGTATAGATAAATACTCAATATTGCATTCATAAAAAGGTGACTTTTCTCTTTTTGACCCTTGTAGGTTCTTCTCCTCCTGCATTGTCCTCGGGCTGAAGTTCCTACATGAAAACAAGATTGTTCATAGGTAAGTGGAGCATTTCCTTTAGTCCTAGAAATGTCTGATATGGTAATTGGGCCGGCTAACAGTGTCTGTTCTCTCAATACAGAGATTTAAAGCCAGAAAACATCCTTCTGGATGGCCGAGGATATGCCAAAATAGCAGACTTTGGTCTTAGCATAGAAGGTAAGATGGCTGCGTACAATGACATTGGACATACGGGTTCATATTAGAACTTTATGTTCATACTTAATAGAGTTCATTATATTGTAGGCACTTTCTCAGGGTCCGCAGCATAGTGGCCCCACTAGATGGATAATGCAGGAGTATATTATCCAGCATTATTAGTATTGTTACAGTCATGTTTAAAGCCCCATAAAGACTCCAGTCACCATGCAGATACAAATTCACTAATGAGAGCCTGCCCTCAGATTCTTTGTTTCACGCCAACATGGCGGTGACGTTCCTCATTTTTTATAAAACCAATAGTTCAGGTTTCAAGTTAATCTTTATATTAGATAAATGATCTTTTAATCTCAACAAATCTACTAATGAAATGTTTCTGTTTGTATTCAAGGAATTGGCTACAGGGACGAGATCTGGGGCAACTGTGGAACTGTACCATATAAGGCTCCAGAAATTTTCACTGAGTTAAACTACACCAGATCGGTGGACTGGTGGGCTCTTGGAGTGATCCTGTACAGAATGGCTATTGGCGAGGTAAGTGCCCATTTATTAACTGAATCAGGGAATCACTGCTTGGCCTGAACATAATAGGAGCTCAGTTACTGCAACATTTTTTTACATTTATTACATTTAGCGTCCAACCTGGATGAAAGGTGGACTTATCTGTATAAGCCCCATTATAGTATCCCCTCTGTGTAGCTGAACCCCATCCACTCCCAGTACAGGTATGGGATCCCTTATCCGAAAACCTGTTATCGAGAAAGCTCCGAATTAAAGAATGCCCAGCTCCCATAGACTCCATTATAATCAAATAATTCAGAATTTTAAAACTGATTTCCTTTTTCTCTGTAATAATAAAACAGTACCTGTACTTGATCCCAACTAAGATATCATTACCCCTTATTGGGAGCAGAACAGCCCTATTGGGTTTATTTAATGATTAAATGATTCCCTTTTCTCTGTAATAATAAAACAGTACTTGTACTTGATCCCAACTAAGATATCATTACCCCTTATTGGGAGCAGAACAGCCCTATTGGGTTTATTTCATGGTTAAATGATTCCCTTTTCTCTGTAATAATAAAACAGTACCTGTACTTGATCCCAACTAAGATATAATTACCCCTTATTGGGGCAGAACAGCCCTATTGGGTTTATTTAATGGTTAAATGATTCCCTTTTCTCTTTAATAATAAAACAGTACCTGTACTTGATCCCAACTAAGATATAATTACCCCTTATTAGGGCAGAACAGCCCTATTGGGTTTATTTAATGGTTAAATGATTCCCCTTTTCTCTTTAATAGTAAAACAGTACCTGTACTTGATCCCAACTAAGATATAATTACCCCTTATTGGGGGCAGAACAGCCCTATTGGGTTTATTTCATGGTTAAATGATTCCCTTTTCTCTGTAATAATAAAACAGTACCTGTACTTGATCCCAACTAAGATAAAATTACACCTAATTGGTGCAGAACAGCCTTATTGGGTTTATTTAATGGTTAAATGATTCCCTTTTCTCTGTAAAAATAAAACAGTACCTGTACTTGATCCCAACTAAGATATAATTACCCCTTGTTGGGGGCAGAACAGCCCTATTGGGTTTATTTCATGGTTAAATGATTCCCTTTTCTCTATAATAATAAAACAGTACCTGTACTTGATCCCAACTAAGATATAATTACCCCTTATTGGGGGCAGAACAGCCCTATTGGGTTTATTTAATGGTTAAATGATTCCTTTTTCTCTGTAATAATAAAACAGTACCTGTACTTGATCCCAACTAAAATATAAATAATCCTTTTTTGATGCAAAACAATCCCATAGGGTTTAATTAATGTTTTATTGATTCTTTAGTAGACTTGAGGTATAGAAATCCAAATTACAGAATGACCCCTTATCCGGAATACCCTTGGTCCCAAGCATTCTGGATAACGGGTCCTATTCCTGTACTTAAGTCTAACCATTTACATTGCTCATCATGTTGGGGTTGGGTTTAATGGTGACTGAGCCTACAGCTTCATGTATAAAGTGCAGCATTACAGGACCGTACCCCATTACTGATATTGTTGCCATTTTTTTGTTTCATGCTTTTAAACCAAATATTTTTTTCTGTTTGTAGTTTCCTTTCGACGAAACAGACAAGCAGCTCCTGACGGCCCAAATTATACATACAGAGCCGAAAATTCCTCCAGATCTGCTTTTAAGTGTCAAGGTCACATTACAAGGGGTAAGTACCTGTTGGGATTTTGCAGCCTGCTGTTTGAATGTTTAATCCAGGGACAGGGTCGGACTGGGGGGTGCAGGGCCCACCGGGGCTACCACGTCCCCCACAGGGGCCCCTGCCGTTCACCTCTAACCCCCCTTCCCCCGCAGGGGCCCCCTGTCCGACGTCCTTCCCTGAACGCGCACATGTGAAACGCGTCAGGGGAGGACATCGGAGGTCAGATGAAGCGGCAATAGGGTCGGGCCTGGATCACTGGGGCCCACCGGGTATTTTCCCGGTGTCCCGGTAGCCCAGTCCAACCCTGTCCAGGGATCATTTACTGCCCCCTAATGTTAATGTAATCTTGCTCACATTGGCACTTCCATTTATAAACTTTGGGGCTTTATTTTTTACTGCGCACTCCAAAAATGCCAAATGTTTCTCATTGAGCAATTTCTTTTTGTACAATTTTTTCTCCCACACTGCCTATACGGTACCGGTTTCTGGCACACCCGCCTGCCTACATGAGTTTGCTTTATGCTCCTCAATATGATACATTTTTCTCTTTGCAGCTGCTGAAAAAAGATGCCAAACTTCGCCTCGGGTCACATAAAACAGACGCTAAAGAAGTCATGGAAAGCTCTTTATTCAGGGTATGTGAATATTTTACTCCTCCTAAGTGGCAGCCATTAACAGGGGGGTCTTTTTAGATCCACGAGTTCTATTCCCTGTGTGAGCTCTTGCGCACTTTCACAGGGCAGATACAGTATCACTTGGAATTGGATAGAATTTGTATATGTTAAATAACAGATAAATAGAACGAAATAGTGCTAATAAAGTATTCCTGCTGTTTTACAGGGATTTAACTGGGACGCCCTTCTGAGCCAAGAAATACAGGCGCCATTCACTCCTCAAATAAGTGTTCCAGAGCGAGTGGAGTTAGTACGCCTTCGCTTACCGGGCGCTGGTGTCCCACAACCCCACAGGACCCCATTGGAAGAGGCATTAGAACAGTTGAATTGTCCTGCTCTTCTGCCTTGAAAACCGGGTTCCTGTGAATTCTTTAGTCCAGGTAAGGAGTTTGCCTTTATAAAAATAAAAAGAAAAAATGGAACAAAGGGAGGGAGGGAGGGGGTGCATTATACACTTAGCATAAGGGGTCTTGGGAAACAGCTTGTTGGAGTTATCTTGGTGTCCTGCGGAGGTTGTATTTTCTCTTTAACTCTCCTCTCCCTCCTAATTCAGAGATCCCCAGCTGACTAACGATGACCCGATCTTCTCGGAGGAAGAAGACACGTTCAAAGCCAAATGTCTTCATTTCTATGAAGATGATTATATTTTTATATAAATGTTTATATTTATTTATTTTTTTACTATTTTGTAAAAAAATTTGTAAAAAAATTGAATTCTATTTTTCTATATAATTTGTAAAAAATTGAATTCTATTTTTCTATATAATTTGTAAAAAAAATTGAATTCTATTTTTCTATATAATTTGTAAAAAATTGAATTCTATTTTTCTATATAATTTGTAAAAAAATTTAATTCTATTTTTCTATATAATTTGTAAAAAATTTAATTCTATTTTTTATATAATTTGTAAAAAAATTTAATTCTATTTTTCTATATAATTTGTAAAAAATGTAATTCTATTTTTGTATATAATTTGTAAAAAAATTTAATTCTATTTTTCTATAAAACTTTTTAAAATAAAATAATTCTATTTTTTTATATAATTTGGAAATAATTCTATTTTTCTAATAAAAATTTGAAATAATATAATTGATTCTATTTTTCCATATAATTTATAAAAAATGTAATTCTATTTTTCTATAAAAAAAAAAGTAACGGCGACGAAAAAAATCGCAAAAAATACGAAAAAATCGCAAAATGTTCGTTTTCTAATCGGAATTTTTCCAATTCGGATTCATGGGTTAGTAAATGTGCCCCATAGTGTTTTGGTTAAAAAACTGAATTGAGTATGTTGCCACCATCAAGCCCTAACTGGACAAAGTTACCAGGGTTTATGGCCAATATGGCTTTGTCCAGTAGAGCCGGAATAGTGGATCTCACAGCATTCAGAGCACCTACAAGTGACTGTATTCTGTCTATCTTTATCGTCTTAGTCTTTTGGGTAACAGCCCATGTATGGGGATTACATACCTGAGACAAAACCCACTGACCCCATTAGTCGTCCTTTTTCCCCTATTTCAAAAGTAGTGATGGGCGAAATGTTTCGCCAGGCATGGATTCATGGCGAATTTCCACATTTCTACGTGCAAGCAACGAATCCAAACCCGCACTCCCTCAGCCCTCCAACGAAAATTCACCGCTCGGTGCACAATGCTAGAGAGGGATCGGCACCCTCCCCACAGATTCCAAACAAGCAAATAGCAACGGCACTCAAGAGCTACATACGGGCCTTGCCCTTAAAAAATCCTTTATTGCGGAAATGCAACGTTTCGAGGCTAGGACATGCTTGACAAAGGGGCTGTCCTAGCCTCGAAACGTTGCATTTCCGCAATAAAGGATTTTTTAAGGGCAAGGCCCGTATGTAGCTCTTGAGTGCCGTTGCTATTTGCTGGTTTGGAATTTCCACATTTCGCCATTGGCAGATTGTTTTGCGAAACGGATGAAAAAATTTGCTGCAGAAAAATTCGCCATACACGTTAAGATCCGCTCGCTTGCGTATTGACGTCACACGTACCCACGGGGCGCAACCTTATAAGAGGGCCTGTCGCCACCACACAAGGAGCCGCATAAGGAGCAGGAGCCGCAGAAGAAGAAGGAGTGTCTATGGGGGCACTGTCTATGGGGGCAATTAGGGCACTGTCTATGGGGGCGCTGTGTATGGGGGGTACTGTCTATGGGGGCACTTTCTATTGGGGTATTGTTTATGGGGGTACTGTGTATGGGGGCTACTGTCTATGGGGCAATTGGGGGCACTGTCTATGGGGTCAATTGGGGGTGCTTTCGATGGGGGATACTGTATATGGGGGCACTTTCTATGGGGCCATTGGGGGCACTGTCTATGGCAGGGGTGTGCAAACTTTTTAGCTCAGGGGCCACATTAACTAACATACGGCCGGGACAGCGTTACGCCCGGGGCTGCCATCAAAAATTATGGGGCCTCTCAGCTCCTCCCCAGCGACCCGCTGCTTCCTCTGTCCCGTCCTTCTGTTCCCAGGCTCCCCAGTGCATTCTTTTATATGGTTGCGCCCCGTGCGTGCTGACGCTGTGCGCACGCACAGGGCGCAACCAATCAGAGCCCGTCATTCTTTTAAGGGGGCCTGAGACGGCGGGCCGGATTAAAAGGGCTGACGGGCCGGATGTGGTCCGCGGGCCGTAGTTTGCCCACCCCTGGTCTATGGGGTCAATTGGGGATGCTTTCTATGGGGGGGTACTGTCTATGGGGGCACTTTCTATGGGGGGTACTGTCTATGGGAGGAAATTGGGGGCACTTTCTATGGGGGGCAGTGTGTATGGGGGATACTGTCTATGGGGGCACTGTGAATGGGGGGTACTGTCTATTTGGCCATTTGGGGCACTGTGTATGGGGGGCCAAACTGGTACATAGTTATAACCAACTGCCTTCTCTCTATATTTGTATTTTATATGTAGTAGTTGCTATAGTGTTTTCCTTAGGTAGTACAGTATGAGGGTATAGCACATTTTGCATCTGATCCCACCATTTCAACTATATAAAAGGAGTATTTTTTGAAAAAAAAAATGGGGTGTGGTAATTGGGGCATGGGCACAACAGTTGGCGTGGTCAAAAATGTTGCCGCGCTGCACGCGCCAAATCTTTTTGTCCTTCTTTTAATTTTTTGAATGTTTGGAGCTATGGTATATGTATTAGGGGGCCTGGTTACAGCCCGCACCGCCAGCAACTGATGTTCCTGGGTAAATTTTGCTTCGTTTAGCTGGTGTGTTATACCATCCTGTAATGATTTTATCATTGTTTTCCACTATTCTGCAGCTCCTTTGCCCAGTAAATGATTTGAGTGTTATTCCTTCTAGTTCTTGTTCTGTGAAGTGCTCATTTAGAGCTTTTTCCCACTTCGGAAAATGTGGTAGGCTTGGAGAGGAGAGGGGTTGCTTGTGATGTAAAAAATGTGTAGTATTGTACCCTGTTGCCAGTTAGTAAAATAGCCTTTTTGTAGTCCAGGCAGGAAAGCAAGATTGTTAGTTAGGGGAGTCAGTAGTGAGGGTTCTGCCATTAGTACTAATACTTTAGTGAGTCCCGTGTGTTGGTAACCCCAGACCACCTTCTGTTTTGGAGCGGTGGAGAATGGTTTGATGCGTGACTGTTCATTGTTCCATACAAACTTGCCAGTTGTTCAGCATGGGGAAGACGTCTGGAGGTGGATTTAGTGGGATAGTTTGAAAGATAAATTAGCCTTGGCAAAATATTCATTTTGAGAGTATTGACTCTGCCAAACCATGATAAGGGCATTTTAGTCCAAACATTAATATTGGTTCTAATTTCCTTAATGATAGCATGGTAATTGATAGAAGTCCAGTCCTTATAACTGGCCGTCAATAGAATACCTAGGTAAGTTTATTTACAGTCCAGGGGGAAAGAAATTTGTCTTTTAAGGCTAGCACAGTAGGGTGAGGGAGGCTAATGTTGGGTGCACTTGATTTGTAATTTATTTTAAAACCCCTTAGTAGGCTATAACGGTCTATTTCTCGTATGGCTGGGTAACGTGGTGGTAGGTTGAGTAAGAATAAAGAGCGGATCGTCAGCATAGGCACAAATTTTGCAATGGGAAGTTCCTGCCTTGATGCCCTGAATGTTTGGATTGTTTCGGATAGTTGAGAGAAGGGGTTCTAATGCCCCTACTGGGGCATGATCTGGCCATGTAATGGAGCCTATTGTTTCCTTTTGGGTACTATCTAGTGCTTTGTGAGATAAATATATAGTCAATTCTGTTATATGTGTCATGGCTATGTGAATAGAAGGAGCCATTTTTATCTTGGGGATGGAGAGTTCTCCGGCTATCTAGTAGTTGAAGCCAATGTAGTTCTTGTTTAAGCCTTTTAATTTGTTTAAATGGGAGGGATGATGTTCCAGAGGAGCAGTCTAGTTTGGGTTCTAGTGGGGTGTTGAAATGCCCCCCTACTATTACCATCCCTTCCGCAAACAGGAGCAGCAAATCATGGATCTTATTCATGATATCAGTCTGCTCTGTGTCAGGTAGGTAGATTGAGGCAAATGTGTACGTAAGGGAGTTCAGTTTCCCTTTGAGAAATGTGTCGTTTCCCTGAGGGTCCATTTTGGCAGCTCTAATCTCTAATTGTAGGTTATTAGTGGGGACAATGGCTGTGCCTCTGACTTTTGTAGATTGTGTGGGGCTGTGTATGATCGTGGAATCATATTTGTCATAGCATTTCGGTATCTGATTGGTCTTGTAATGTGTCTCCTGGATCAGCGCAACCTGTATCTTTTTAGCTTTGAATTCTTGCAACAAGGCTGTCCTTTCCCACGGTGAGTTCCATCCATTTGCATTGATCTTGTAGTTGTGGGTGAGAGTTTGGGTTTGGGATAAGGCATTATAGATTGTTCCTTCCACCTGGGGGGAGATATAAGAAGGTCAGGAGAGAAGGGGGGAAAGGAAAAATGGGATATGTACTTTGGGTGGAGAGGGAGTAAGAAATATAATAACTGGGGGGAAATGAAAACCACTAGAGAAACTGGTATGAGCCGTTTAATCTACACTCGTGGTATAGGGGTGAACTCCTTTGGGGGGGTTGAGGAAAGTTGGGGATATCTGATATTTTTCTTTTCTCCGTGTTACTGACCTAATGGAGGTATATGGAGTTGAGATCTGGACCAGTCCTGTCAGGTTATCTGGGGTTGGGGAACATCTGCAGGGGGAAACCATGTCTATTAGTCCGCTGTCTGAAAAGCTCAATCAGAGAGAGTCAGAACATCAAATTCCAAAAATGATTAACATTAAATTATTCAAGATTTTCAAAATAGGTGTATTCAGTTAAACATACACATATTATACTGTATCCTGTGTTTATGGTTCAGCGCAGGAAGCAAAGTAGGTTGGGGGGCCAGTTTAAGAAAGTACCGTATATACTTGAGTATAAGCCGATCCGAATATAAGCCGCGGTACCTAATTTTACCTAAGAAAACTGGAAAAACGTATTGACTCGAGTATAAGCCCCTCAATGGTGCAGCTTGAAAAGCATCCATATACCTGTATACAAAATCTTTAATCCCATAAGTAAATATGGCATTTCTGTATTCTTTAAAAATACCAAATTGCACCAAATTGCAAGCAGCAGATAAAATAGAATTGCTCTTCACTTCACTGCATGGAGGTTGGAGGTCCGTAATTCATAGGACTACTAATTTTTAAAGAAAAGCTCCATTTATTCAGGCTATGGATTTTCCAGCAAACAGCGCTCAACTACTGTATTGCATGTAGTTTGCGTGCAATTACCGTATATACCCGAGTATAGGCCGATGGTTACTTTTAAAGCACATTTTTAGGGCTGAAAAATTCGGCTTATACTCGAGTATATACGGTATATAGAGGAGGGAGGGAAGGAAGGAAGGAAGGGGGGAGAAAGTTAGGACTGAGCTTCCTATAAGGTTTGGGAACCTTCAGTATAAGGAGGAATAGGATAACTATATACATTTCCATACTGGGGGCAGATACACACCCTGGGATTTCCAGATTATTTTATCATGAGCGATGGGAAATGTCCCATTCCGTTATGAGACTTAGCTATATTTAGGTAGGAAGCAGGCAAGTCGTATGGGTTATACTCTCGGCTGTGTTTAAAGGTTTCCCGAGTGTCGCTTGTCTCGGGGAACACTGGGCGAGAGAGCTGGGGATTGGGTGTCGCTTCCCCCACTGTCTGGATGGAGTCGTATCTCTCCTGGGAAGCGGGGTGGGGGGGTACCTCGGGCGGTTGGGTCGGGAGACCTTCTTCCGGTGCCCCTAGAATATAGTTGGGCCATTCTGTGATGCCTGGAACAGGTATGTCCAGTTGTTGGCAGAATTGTGCTGTTGCCATGGGATACCGTGGGGCAAAAGCCTTACCGCCTTTATGTGCTAGTAGTGCAAAACCCTATTTATATGATATGCTGCACTCCCCCAGTTCTCCTAACGTGTCTCTCACACTCACTTACTCTTGTTTTAGTGCCACAGTCTCTGTGTATATTGTATGATTAAGGTCAGTGCCCAAAGTCTGCAAATGGGACAGTATATTAAACATGTCTTCCAGGTTTGCGCTTCCCCCCGAGGCTGTGCCTGAGACCGCTTGTGGCTCTGGGCTAATGTCAGGCCCAACGGATCACGAGGCTCCTCCACCATGTTGTCTCCGTCCGGCGGTTCTGGTGTCTCTTGTGACCAATCAAGGATCAGGTGTGGGCAGGGCTGGGAAGATATTACAAACTGAAGGCAGTGCAGAAATGGAGACAGATATAAAGGATCTGCAGCTGTAACCTTTACCTAAGAACCAACTGTGAACTTTTTACCCCACTCCCACAGGTACTATACTGTATCCTCCCACTCCCACAGGTACTATACTGTATCCTCCCACTCCCACAGGTACTATACTGTATCCTCCCACTCCCACAGGTACTATACTGTATCCTCCCACTCCCACAGGTACTATACTGTATCCTCCCACTCCCACAGGTACTATACTTTAATCCTCCCACTCCCACAGGTACTATACTGTATCCCCCACTCCCACAGGTAATATACTGTATCCTCCCACTCCCACACACTGCGCCTCACTGTATATAATGTGCCAGGTTTGTACCTACAGACTCACTGTATATAATGTGCCGGGTTTGTACCTACAGACTCACTGTATATAATGTGCCGGGTTTGTACCTACAGCCTCACTGTATATAATGTT
Source organism: Xenopus tropicalis (assembly GCF_000004195.4). NCBI lineage: Eukaryota > Metazoa > Chordata > Amphibia > Anura > Pipidae > Xenopus > Xenopus tropicalis. The sequence goes on along the minus strand of NC_030677.2, from coordinate 196,698,935 downwards.
CCGGGTTTGTACCCACAGACTCACTGTATATAATGTGCCGGGTTTGTACCTACAGCCTCACTGTATATAATGTGCCGGGTTTGTACCCACAGACTCACTGTATATAATGTGCCGGGTTTGTACCTACAGACTCACTGTATATAATGTGCCGGGTTTGTACCCACAGACTCACTGTATAAAATTTGCCGGGTTTGTACCCACAGACTCACTGTATAAAATTTGCCGGGTTTGTACCCACAGACTCACTGTATATAATGTGCCGGGTTTGTACCTACAGACTCACTGTATAAAATTTGCCGGGTTTGTACCCACAGACTCACTGTATATAATGTGCTGGGTTTGTACCCACAGACTCACTGTATATAATGTGCCGGGTTTGTACCTACAGACTCACTGTATATAATGTGCTGGGTTTGTACCTACAGGCTCACTGTATATAATGTGCCGGGTTTGTACCTACAGACTCACTGTATATAATGTGCCGGGTTTGTACCTACAGACTCACTGTATATAATGTGCCTGGTGTGTCAGTACCCACTGCCTATCTTGTTATAAGACAAACTAAAATAAAATGAAGCCAACCCCTCACAGAAGTGCATGTGTCCTAAGCATTTTAGGGTGAATAAAGCACCTACACCCGCACTTTTGCTCAGTATCCCTGGGAGTCATTGGGAACCCCAAGAGATAGCATGGATGTTCTTTTTTACATCACCAGCAAATCCCCTAAGGCCCCCATTAGCTTTAGGCCAGTCTGTGTAGGGCCCATCTTTAGCCTTCCCAAACAACCCTCTGCCTATGACTGCCCCTCCTGCGCTTTATCTTTTGCAAAATGTGAAATTGTTATTTTGTGTTTTCCATCTGTCGACTGGGACCTTTTTCTCACATTTTTCTCATCTCACAGCCCCTCCCCCTCGCCGAGTATGAAAGTCACCGGCCGACTCGATTGGATAAGCACACTAGAAGGTGGACTTACCCTTTAACAGCGATACAGCACATCCACAAGGTAAACAATTGGCCAAATTCTCCACAAAATATTCAGCAAATACTGAACCAATTGTTGAACTATAATTTTAATTTTCAGGTATTTTTGTATAAAATGAACCTACAGTTTGCCCAAAACTCAAATCCTTGCCCTGATATTTATGGGATACTTTTTATTTCTAAATGACACTGTTACACAGCAAATAATTCCCTGCCATTTAACCTTTTTTTATTCTTGAACCAACAAATGTATTTTATACTGCCATCTAGTGGTACCGAATGAGAATACATTGAATACTGACCGGGTTGGCTGGGTATCGGGCTGAGAACCATTAATTATTGTAAAAAGTTTGAGTTTAAACTAGGGATGCAGCGAATCCCAGATTCGGTTGGGGATTCTGGCCGAATCCAGTCTTTTTTTGATTGATTTGGTTTTAGCCGAATCCACGGTCCCGGCCGAACTGAATCAGAACCCGAATTAGCATAAATTAGCATATGCTAATTAGCATTCGGAAAGGGTTAAAATTTAGGGGGGAAATTTTTAGACAGGTGCTCAGCGTGCGGCAACTCTTAACCCTTCCTAATTAGCATATGCTAATTTAGATTCTGATTCGGTTCGGGATTCGCTAGAATCCATTAGGGCGAGTTCGGCAGAACACAAAAAAGTGGGTTCGGTGCATCCGTAGTTTAAATGGACGTTGCTTTTGTTTCACTTGAAACTGGTTGAATGTTGGGATTAACTTCCCCTTTAAAATGTGTGAAATAAAAAGCAGTGAGGGGGATTAACTTCCCCTTGAAAATGTGTGAAATAAAAACCAGTGAGGGGGATTAACTTCCCCTTGAAAATGAGTGAAATAAAAACCAGTGAGGGGGATTAACTTCCCCTTGAAAATGTGTGAAATAAAAAGCAGTGAGGGGGATTAACTTCCCCTTGAAAATGAGTGAAATAAAAACCAGTGAGGGGGATTAACTTCCCCTTGAAAATGTGTGAAATAAAAACCAGTGAGGGGGATTAACTTCCCCTTGAAAATGTGTGAAATAAAAACCAGTGAGGGTGATTAACTTCCCCTTTAAAATGTGTGATGGACAGGCTGTCACTGACTAGTCTGCTCCTCTGTTATTCTAAGGCTTCATAGGTCTCAGTGGCCCTCGACAGATCAAACCTGACAATTTTTTTTTCTGGCAAAAAAAATTAACTAAATGTTAATAAATCAAGAATTATGAGCTTATTTTCGAAAAATCGTTGGATCCAACAGGGAAATCAAACCTGCCTGGTTGATATCTGGCCAATTGTAGGTCAGATGTTGGTTGGGTAGGCCTATTGGGAGAGCCCATACACAGGCAGATAAGCTGCCGAATTGCTCTTAAATCTGCCCCTGTATGGCCGCCTTAATTTGTCTGACGGAACAACTGTGCCAAGGGCAGAATGCCACTAAATAGGGGGCAATTCCATGTAAATAACTATCACTAAACAACCTGAACAGATTGGAAAGTGATTGGGCATTGGCCAGATATCTGTCAGATGGTTTAGGGCTCCATTGTCCATTCATATCCCACTATAAGGATTATGGGCCATAAATGATTGGATTAGCCAGATTGGTCAAATTGGGCATAGATTGCTCCATGTATGTTTAGTAGTAGCAATAGCTGTCTGGTTGCCAAGAGGGGCTGGAAGATGTAACCCTAATATCTTTCTATTTAACAGCTAGTGTGAGGGGCCCCACAAAGCCTGGGCCCAAGTAAGCACCTACACGCGCACATTCCCTAAACGTAGAACTAAATCTCCCATCAGACCCACTTGCTTTGTCTTCCCTCCAGATTCTCTGTCCTTTGATTTTGTGGTTATTGTGGCTCCTGGGGGGGCAGGGAATTAAACTTTGAAATTATTTTCATTGGTTGATCTTGTCCTGCTGTCTCTAACTTACCCTACTGTCTCCATCATCTTGTCCTGCTGTCTCTAACTTACCCTGCTGTCTCCATCTTGTCCTGCTGTCTCTAACTTACCCTACTGTCTCCATCATCTTGTCCTGCTGTCTGTAACTTACCCTACTGTCTCCATCATCTTGTCCTGCTGTCTGTAACTTACCCTACTGTCTCCATCATCTTGTCCTGCTGGTCACTGACCCTAGCAGCCAAAAACTACTTTTGCTCTGTGATGCTAAAATGTTATTGATACTTTTTTTTATTGCATTATTGCCCTCCTTTATTCATATTCCTGTCTCTCTTTCAAACCACTGCTTGGTTGCTCGGTTAAACTGCATCCAAACAACCAGATAGCTGCTAAAGTTCCAAACTGGAGAGCTGCTGAACAAAAAGCAAAATAACTCCAAAACCGCAAATAATAAAAATGAAGACCAATTGCAAATTGTCTTAGAATAGCATACATCCTACTAAAAGTTAATTTAAAGGTAAACAACCCATTTAATGCATTCATATCCCTTTGGTGCATATTTGCCTTTAGCTGAATGAGTGTGACCTTACTGCTTGGCACAGTCAAAGCATATTCCATGGGTGCAATCTATTTATGATCACTATTGCCATTGGGGTCTACAAAGAAATCAGCCAAAGAAGAAAATAGGCAAAGTTCCCTTTCATATGTGTAATACATATGTACAAAACAGAAATCAACAATTCGACATACACAAGCTTTGCCCTAAAACCAAAAATGAAGAGAATATAAACATTACCATTTAGCAAGGAATATTTTCCCTTTAATAAGGAAGCAGCAGTATTTACATGCCATGTTGACATTACGTGGGCCTGTTAGCACAGCTTATCGTTCCACCTACAATGTTCCTGGGTTTGTTTGAGCTGGAGTATGGTGCTAAATATATATATTTTCTGCAGCAGCACAGATCGGAACAGAAAACACAAGGACATTATTAGGCATGGCCCATAAACACACACAGCTATTTATTATGAAAATTGTGACAGAACGATGTTTTGGAATGTGACCATTTGTCCCTACCAGGGACCTCTAAACATTTGCATTAGGATATCTAATGGAAACTTAACTAAAAAAAGGAAGGGGGGTGAGGGTTGCAAGCCTGATACAAAGCAGGTCATCAAATGGTAAGGCATTATGTGGCTTGAATCAACAGGTGCAAAAATAGAGAACATTTGTAGATGAAACCAATAAAAAAAAAGGTAAGATAAATAGTGCTCCTGCAGCTTAATTTCCCTTTAAAGGGGAACTATACCCCCAAACAATTTCAGTATCTATAATAATATATTGCATAAACATCCTTCAAAAACCTTGGTTCTTCTAAATAAACCATTTTCATATAAATATACTTTTTTAGTAGTATGTGCCATTGGGGAGTCCTAAATAGAAAACTGCCATTTTAAGAATTAAGGGCCGCCCCCTGGGATCATAGGATTCACAGCGCACAAACAAGCCAAGGCACACATACATGCTAGGCCTCATCAGCCAATGAATGGGCAGAGTTCTGCCTTTTACATCTACACTACTTCCTGTTACAGTTAGAGCTGCATTATTTCCTGTCAGCTGATCTCTGAGGGAGCACACAGCCCATCACTAAATGGCGGACCCTAGATATGACATGAATACAAAAAATGTATGATGCATCCCAAGTTAAACAATCCATTGAGCCTTGGGTGTCAAATTTTTTAAACAAATACTGCCATAAATCTGACACACAAGGTTCCGTTACACAGTGCAGGCCATTTTCATTCTTTCCTGAGATGTATGGTTTGCGTAAGGCAGATATATTAAGTCTCAGTTTGGAGTATTTTGTAAAAATATACCAAACAAATGTATAACATACCGGTCTTCCAGATACATGTCATAATAAAAGCCATTCTCAATAGGGGGACCATAGCACAAACATCCACCATAAACCCGCTCCATAGCTTCTCCCATTATGTGTGCGCTTGAGTGCCAGTACACCTGGGGAAAGAGAGAGAAACAAAATGTACATCACGGATGATTTTAGAGAGAATATACTCTAAATATAACCTAGTTGGTTGCATGTACAGGGGTCAAGGATTTCCAAAGTGTGCACCCCCACTGTATGACAAAGGCAGAAGGCTGCCAGACATGGCAGAGGGGTTTAAACCTTGCAGTATGATAAGGAAGTAAGCGTCTGAGCTGCAGTTTTCCTTGGGGATCCCACCCAATATCCATGTACTATAGCAGGGATCCCCAATCTTTTATACCCATGAACCACATTCAAATGAAAAAGGGTTGGGAAGCAACACAAGCATGAAAATGATTCATGATGGTGACAATAAGAGCTATAATTGGCTACTTAATAGCCCCTATGTGGATTATAGAAGGCTATAGAAGGCTCTGTTTGGCAATATACTGGGTTTTTATATAACCAAAACTTGCCCCCAAGGCAGGAATTCAAAAATAAGCACCTGTTTTGAGGCCACTGGGAGCAACATCCAAGGGGTTGGCGAGAAACATGTTGCCCCTGAGCCACTGGTTGGGGATCACTGTACTATAGCGTTGGTAAACTGGGGGATTGGACCTGCTTGAAAATCGTATTTAACAATAAACCATAGCAGCTAGTAGATTGTACAAGTATAATTCTTTGCTGCTTTGGCTATCAGCGAATGAGTAGAACAATAGGCCACTTATCGCCCATGGCTTAGCCACGTGTATGGCAACTTTAAGGACACTAATAACATATTCTTACAGCCTTGCATTATGACATTGGGCACAATGGTGCCAAACAGTATTTTGCCAAATAATCAGTGTAAACAGAAATGCCGCACATACTGCTTTCAGGTTGTTCACCTCTCTACCAACAAGTAATCAGCAGTTGCCAGCCAATTGCATTCTCATTTATTAGCAATTACATCCAAATAATTTAATCACTCAAAGCAATCTGCTAGTTTCCCCCCCCCCCCCCCCCATTAAAGTATCAAGAATCCAGGTAAAACATGGGATAACCTCACAGTAATTCAGTTCTTTACACCCATCCACATATATGAAGGGTTCACAAAACAGTAAATTATATTTTATTTATTTCTATTTACCGCTTGGGCTTCCTCATCATCAAATTTAAGAAGTGCCAGTGTGCAGTCTTCCTCCAGTGGGCGATCCAGGTCCCAGACACTGCCATTCACTTTAGCGACTACAGTATTGTCAGCCAGACCTTGACTGTAAAGGACAAGAAGCATTAAGAAGAGGCAAGTGTAACTACATCATTAAAACTAAATTTGAAGGCTATCCTAAAGGTGCAAGTCAAAACTGGCTGGCACAAGGTTGTTGGTGAGGTTTTTGCATGTTTTTTTTTTCATCATGTAAAAATCCTGTGATCAGTACTGACTGCTTTCTGTTATAATTAATAGGAACTAGTTGAAGAAATAACCAAAGGCCATTTAGGATGAGAATTTTCTCTCCTAGATACCCTAGAAAGGCAACTGGGGTGAAACATATATGCTGCCCTAGAAATTCTTGTAACTATGGCTGAATGACTAGTACAGCAATGTTTTTTTTCCCTATAACTGTAACTTCATTATCAGCTAAGGGAGGCCCTGACCAAGGTTGGGTGCTCCAAAGGTAGCCTGAACTGCAAAAGTACCAAAAAAAAATGCACTGCTGCATGATGTCTCTTAACCATTTCCAACAATGTCCAAAGGAAACTGCCATGGTTTTTATGGGGTACTTTTTATTTCTAAATGACACTATTTACATAGGAAATAATTCACTCTGCCATTTAAACTTTTATTCTGGAACCAACAAATATTTTTGGCTGTATTATTGGTGTGTAGGCGCCATCTCAGTGCATTGTGCCTGAGTCTGAGCTTTCAGCCAGCGCTGCACATTAGAACTGCTTTCAGCTAACCTATTGTTTCTCCTACTCCCATGTAACTGGAGGAGTCCCAAGCCGGACTTGGTTTTTTTTACTATTGAGTGCTATTCTGGTACCTACTAGGAGCTGCTATCTTGCTCCCTTCCCATTGTTCTGCCGATCGGCTTCTGGAAGGGGGGGGATATCACTCCAACTTGCAGTGCAGCAGTAAAGTATGATTTCCGCCATGGGAAATTAAGAATATGGCTAGCCCCATGTGAAATTTCAAAATTAAAATCTGTTTGTGCTTGTGAAAAACAGATTACAATGCAGGATTCTGCTGGAGAAACTCTATTAACTGATGGGTTTTGAAAAAAAAACATGTTTTCCCATGACAGTATCCCTTTAATTAAAATTTAGTTCAGAACAAACCCTTAGCAAGCTATAAAGCCCAAGGTGCTTATGTACCTGATCCCACAAGCGATTTGGTAGGGTGTGGATTTCCAGGACTCTGCATCTACTTGTTTCCCATCAGGTAGTGTCACTTTAATAGCTTTGCTCTCCTTTGCCGCTTTATCTGCCAGCAAGGCATCGTGTTCCGCTTTCAGCTTATTTCGTTATTTCGTTATTTTGAGCCGCTGATTGATGTACTCAGGCCACGGCTTCATCTACAGGACAGGGGATTTATGAAAATAAATGTAACTTTTCTACATTCCTGAAACATTCATACAGGTATTTACTGCACCAGACCAGAAAACCCACCTTCCGACTGCTTGCTACTAACTGAGGAAATTGTCTCTCCTCTACCAACTCAAAAAAACCCCACAGTGAGGCCCCGAGGACCGACTAACTGTGTAGTACTTGATAAATACACACGCCACTTTCTTGGCTCCACATGTTCTCAGCTGACTCCTTGCTTGTTTGTACGTTTATTTAATTTTCCATGCCACACAATACATTTGCCTCCTGCAGCTGAACAGGGCTCTATTGAGATGACAGATAGTATAGTATTATAGAAAGGCCAGAATAATACTGAAATCATAGCCGATTGTTTGCTGACATCTTTCCTTCATGCAGGTTCCTGCTCAGTTGAAAGCTGAATGGGTGCCAGTGTTTATCAGTTCAGTACAAATACCTTGTTCTGCCAGCAATCAGATAGGAGCCCAAACAACAGGACAAATTAGAATAGTGCTTGGCAGGCTGGCCTACTGAGCTGAGAAACACATGGATATGGGATTATCTCATGGTATTGGCACTACATGGTACTATTCAGCTTTTATACAGATTGACAGTGAAACTGTAACCCTATTTTGGCTACGGTTGTACTTTTAACACGCAATCACCTGCGTGTGGCGCTACAGGAGCCCTGAGCCCCCGCTTATTATGGGGGACAGGTGTAATATAAATGAATGGCGTGCCTCCACCCAGGGTAGGTATAGGTAGAACTATATGTATCCTCCCTGGGAAAACTCTATGAGGTCCTCCTTGGACCCGGACTCCCAGCAACTCCCGGTACCTTGCCCCTCCCTTGGGGTAGCTGCTTACCAGGCAGTTGAGGATCCTCAGTATATGAACCACCAAGACACTGGTTAAAATGGTGAACCAGATGAACTTGTTTATTGATGCAGGCAGAACACTTCAGAGGATGTCACACAGACGGCTCAAGTCACACACTCTCTCTTTGGGCTACCCCCGGTACTCCCGCCGGATGCTTCCACCTAGGAACTCACCCCGGTCCACGCGTAGGGCCCCTTCACTGGGAACACTCCCAGGTGCTGACTTGGCTCCTCTTACTACACACTACAGGCCCTTAACTCCAGCCATGAGTGCTGGGGGGTCTTAACCCCTCTCTCTCCTGTCGGGGCTATCACTGCCCGTTCTCTCTAGCCTGCCTGTCACTCCTAGAGTGACCTGTTACAGTACCTCCTGTACTAGAACACAAGCCTGTTATACGCTTCTTTACAAGAAGCAGTCCCAGGACGAAGACCTGCTGAAACTGGGAGTCATTCCCTTTTATACTTTTAGCACAGCGACATCTAGTGGTGGCTGTTAACTTGCAGGGAAACTCCCTTTTCACACATAAACACCCAGGACCACCTTTAGGTGTCCAAATCTCATAAGGCCACCCTCATGGTGCCTGTCTAAAGGGGAACTAATCCTGGAGGGGCCCAATTCTTTGGGGTCCCTACAAAACCTTAAAACTTTTTGAATGATATCTGGACAGTCATCCCTGTAATATGGATACAAGTGGGTTCAGGCCTATTTAAAAAGCCATAGGACTCACTTGCAATGCCCCATGCAGTGTGCAAAGTGCAAAAAGTGCTGCACTTTTCATGTACGGTATATTCTGAGTGTGCTAGTTTGCCTATGTTAAACAATCTACTGGTAGCTGCACCCACAGGCCAATCAGTCAGACACTTCACAAGGTTGGGCCCTGTATTACTGCCTATAATAATTCGCTGGCACGATATTTGACAAAAAAAAAAAACATAAAAAAAAGCATGGTTAAAATGAAATGAAAACCTTACCTCACTGCGGCCCCCATCTCCTGATCCATCCTTGCCTTTCTTCTTCCCTCCTTCTTTGAGCTTTCCTCCATTGACCTTTGGCTGCTAGAAGACAATAGCATTCAGTCATGTTATCATATATAAAATGACCTGAAAACAAGAGATACTGTGTAAGGTGAACCATAAAGACTGCTTAGGCATGGAGACCAATGGTTTGCCCAGCTAGTTTCTAGTTCTGCGGCAGCCAGCAGTGGGGTACACCAAGAAGCTAAGAAGTATACTTATTATATAAGCCCTTCTGGCTGTTTTATGTGGCGCCTGGTGACTGTGCCTGACCGTGCAGCACCAATCGCCTGACTGTGCTGTGACTATGCCTGACAATACAGTATGTTAATAAAATATTTGGCCGGCGACTTAGCCTGCATTTTAGATTTCGGCCCCCTTATGTGATTGACTTTGACACCCCTGATATAAGCCAACATCACTGGTGATGTTACCCATAGCAACCAATCAGCAATTACAAAAACAAAAGCAAAGATCTGATTGACTGCTATGCAACATCACTGGTAATGCTGGCTTACACACTATAATATGCCCCTAAAAGTCTCCTCAAGATTACAGATTGGGCCCACCTGCCCACTTTGACCTGGGCTCCACTACTAGATTGCAAAGCAGCCAACAACCCCACCCATGGCCCACCTTCTCACACCTCATATGTCCTACAACCCATTACTTCAACACAGAGCAAAGTGAGGAAGGCAATGACTGACCAAAAAATTTAGATGAGGCAATTAGAGTGCCGTCAGCTGTTTTTTTGCTCTATCTGGTGTATGGAGACACTGAAGGACGACATGCATTGCAAAATCTGTGGATTCTTGCAAATACCAGGGAGGGATGCTTTAAGATGCTATAGACAGTCACTATTTATTGGGGCTGTGGGGGGCAGTTTGGGCCTCTGTGTACTTGAAATGTCATTGTCTGAATCCTAGTCCAGACCTGCTACAAGCCTAAAGGTGGCCATACACATAAAGATCCGCTCGCCAAGCGATTGTATTTTCTCCCGATATCCCCACCTACGGGTGGGCGATATCGGGGGAATTTAGGCTAATTCGGTTGTTTGGCCCTGGGGTCAAACAATCGAATTATAATGACTAGAATAGGTGCAGTCGGTTCGGGGACCATATCAACGAGCCGATGCGGTCCCCGATCCGACTGAATTTTGTAATCTGCCCGATTGATATCTGGCCAATTTCAGGCCAGATATCGGTTTGGCAGGTCAGTTGTTGTTTCCCCTACATGGGCCGATAAGCTGCTGAATCAGTCCAAGGGACCGATATCGGCAGCTACAATCGGCCCGTGTATGGCCACCTTAAAGGTGGAGGGGATGGAGGATGGCTCCTAAAAGACAGACTATCATGGTTTCCTCAGAGTTCGCTATCACTGAAAATCATAGTAATATGTCTCATTACAGGCAGGGTGACTACATGTCACTTGTGTGTGGGAAGATAGGAACACGCCCCTTAAAACCTAATTTGAGTCATCGCAGTGCAATCGGGGCTATTGGCTTACACGAGCACTTATCTAACGGCGATCTTTGGAACTGCTCCATCAAGAAGTCACATCCCCAGTACTAATGAAACAAGATTGTGGCTTTCTAATTTATCTGGAACAAAATGAAAGGCAAATGAAGCATGATGCAACTATACTCCATATCATATCATGCAATAATGTGTAATACAGAACACTGGTTCTCTGGAAAGACAATTTCCAGTGTAAAATCAGATCAAGCTGCTCACTTGAGGCTTAGGAGTCCCCTCTTTTCTAAAGTATTATGGGGCAGCCCATCTCATTCAGATTCTTGCCTGGTCACACTGGATACCTACTGCCTTGTGAGTCACTGAGTACCTTGCAGTAGGGGAGTACCACCTTAACTCTTATATCTGATCTGCTGCAACGGTTCCACCTCTCCCCCCATCTACAATAAGCGCCACACCCTACTCATCTGAAATAAAGCCAAGCATAGAAACCCCCTGATAATCCAATTGGCCCACTACAAGCATATACCCCCAAAACCCTAATTTTATTCCAAAGACCACTCCCCACTTCTACAATAGAAGCTGCCAAAAAGAGGCTTGCTCTATGGTGGATCTAATCAACCCTACAACAGGGACCATTTGATCATTCCCAGAACTATAGCAACCCCCCCCCCCCCCCCAAAATAACCCAACATTTTACAAATATCTACAATTGAGAGATTTTCCCAGAGCTTACACCCGAGAGAAAATGACCACAATTTGAAACACTAGCGAGACAAGGCCTCCCACCCCCAGAAAGGACTGATCTCTACAGGCTATAAAATCCTCAAACTCATCTCCTGACCTATTCCCTCAGCATAAATACATCCAAATAGGACAATGTGTGGACACAACCCATCACCAAAGAGGAATGGGACTCTACAGTGGTGTGAAAAACTATTTGCCCCCTTCCTGATTTCTTATTCTTTTGCATGTTTGTCACACTTAAATGTTTCTGCTCATCAAAAACCGTTAACTATTAGTCAAAGATAACATAACTGAACACAAAATGCAGTTTTTAAATGAAGGTTTACATTATTAAGGGAGAAAAAAAACTCCAAATCTACATGGCCCTGTGGGAAAAAGTTATTGCCCCCCTTGTTAAAAAATAACTTAACTGTGGTTTATCAATTTAAATTTTCAATTTCAATATCAATTTCTGTAGTCACCCCCAGGCCTGATTACTGCCACACCTGTTTCAATCAAGAAATCACTTAAATAGGAGCTACCTGACACAGAGAAGTAGCCCAAAAGCACCTCAAAAGCTAGACATCATGCCAAGATCCAAAGAAATTCAGGAACAAATGAGAACAAAAGTAATTGAGATCTATCAGTCTGGTAAAGGTTATAAAGCCATTTCTAAAGCTTTGGGACTCCAGCGAACCACAGTGAGAGCCATTATCCACAAATGGCAAAAACATGGAACAGTGGTGAACCTTCCCAGGAGTGGCCGGCCGACCAAAATTACCCCAAGAGCGCAGAGACAACTCATCCGAGAGGCCACAAAAGACCCCAGGACAACATCTAAAGAACTGCAGGCCTCACTTGCCTCAATTAAGGTCAGTGTTCACGACTCCACCATAAGAAAGAGACTGGGCAAAAACGGCCTGCATGGCAGATTTCCAAGGCGCAAACCACTTTTAAGCAAAAAGAACATTATGGCTCGTCTCAATTTTGCTAAAAAACATCTCAATGATTGCCAAGACTTTTGGGAAAATATCTTGTGGACCGACGAGACAAAAGTTGAACTTTTTGGAAGGTGCGTGTCCCGTTACATCTGGCGTAAAAGTAACACAGCATTTCAGAAAAAGAACATCATACCAACAGTAAAATATGGTGGCGGTAGTGTGATGGTCTGGGGTTGTTTTGCTGCTTCAGGACCTGGAAGGCTTGCTGTGATAGATGGAACCATGAAGTCTACTGTCTACCAAAAAATCCTGAAGGAGAATGTCCGGCCATCTGTTCGTCAACTCAAGCTGAAGTGATCTTGGGTGCTGCAGCAGGACAATGACCCAAAACAAACCAGCAAATCCACCTCTGAATGGCTGAAGAAAAACAAAATGAAGACTTTGGAGTGGCCTAGTCAAAGTCCTGACCTGAATCCTATTGAGATGTTGTGGCATGACCTTAAAAAGGCGGTTCATGCTAGAAAACCCTCAAATAAAGCTGAATTACAACAATTCTGCAAAGATGAGTGGGCCAAAATTCCTCCAGAGCGCTGTAAAAGACTCGTTGCAAGTTATGGCAAACGCTTGATTGCAGTTATTGCTGCTAAGGGTGGCCCAACCAGTTATTAGGTTCAGGGGGCAATTACTTTTTCACACAGGGCCATGTAGGTTTGGATTTTTTTCTCCCTAAATAATAAAAACCCTCATTTAAAAACTGCATTTTGTGTTTACTTGTGTTATCTTTGACTAATAGTTAAATGTGTTTGATGATCAGAAACATTTTGTGTGACAAACATGCAAAAGAATAAGAAATCAGGAAGGGGGCAAATAGTTTTTCACACCACTGTATCTGGCTAAATGCCAAAATAGATATGCACTAGACAAAAGGAGCACATATCCAAAATCCTAATGCATTGGTATAACACACCAGAGAGACTACATGCTTTTTTTCATAATTGTTCCCCACTCTACTGGAGAGCTTGGCATACTACAGGCTCCCTGGAGCACATTGTGTTGTCCTGCCCAATAATCCAACCCTTCTGGGAGGACATATGAACTGGTTTGCCAATCAATCCAAAACGATCTCACCTTTCTTCTAGGCAAGCCATTCCATGGAATACATAAGAACGCCTAGCCTAGCAAATCAAGTCTTAACTGCTGACCGGCTAGCTTTAACAAGTAAATAGCACCTCCTACACACTCTGAAGTGGCCTACAGATCAATAGTAACAAGGAGTCTGAATCCACAATAGCCCACATTCATAACAAGACTCCCCTGTTCCACCGAATATGGGCCATGTGGGAGATCAGAGGTATTCCATGACTGAAACCACAATAAATCTTCACAATGATAATGGGTCCAGGTCTCACTATGTCTGGTACTAAAAAAAATCCCAGTGTTGCTGGGATTTTGAATATTATGTGTTATATTTTTACTGTGCACCTGGGTATTTAACTAAAGCGGTGTGCCACCCTCCTGGTAATTTATATATATACACACACACACACCAATACTCAAACAGGGGTATTTATAATTGTGCAGTTTTGAATGACATTAATTGTCTTGTTACTAATCCCTTCCCAGCCCTAGTGTATAACAGCAATGTGTATAATAGCAGCACAGCAATAACTAACCATACACACCGGCACAAGTGAGTCAGCTCTTGGGACTGGCCCAGGAACACCTCCTGCTGATTAAAAACTGAAACTGTCTCAATAGAGAGAATGACCACAATTTGAAACACATGGCCTCCCCAGAAAGGACTGATCTCTACAGTCTATAAAATCCTCATAAACTCAAATGACCAACTTCCCCAGCATAAATACATGTCCAAATAGGACACTGTGTGGACACAACCCATCACCGAAGACGAATGGGAATCTTTTCTGTAAAAACTGTGTCTTATGCACAATTTATCTGTTATCTATGTAGCTTGTGCCCTATTGCCCTATTCAGTTTAATTGGCTGTATATCAATACATACATAGGTATATATATATCTGTGCAGTTTTGAATGACATTCATCATCTTACTAATCCCTTCCCAGCCCTAGTGTATAACAGCAATTTGTATAATAGCAGCACAGCAATAACTAACCATACACACTGCTCTTGGGACTGGCCCAGGAACACCTCCTGCTGCTTAAAAACTGAAACTGTCTCTCTCTCGAGAACGCGCGTGACTGCAACAAACAACCATCAGTAACAGTTTCCTGCTCAGTAATTCATACCACAAGGGCGCTCCTGGTAAGACTGTAGCTAAAGTTACAGTCACGTATTTATGTCAGTTTACAAACCCCTTCCCTGCTCTAGTGTATGTAACTGCAAAATCCCTATATCTAACCACATAGAGCAAAATTTCTATATCACTTTCAATTTCAGGTTCCCTGCTGGCCAAAAGCCGGTGCAGTGACAGCCACTCTCATTTTAGCTCCAGGTCAGTAATCAGGCAATCTGTAGCTTCTGGAAAGGATGCCACAAAACCCATTGGGTCTGTGGGGTGCTGCTGGGGTCTATGGGGTGCTGTTGGGGTCTATGGGGTGCTGTTGGGGTCTACGGGGTGCTGCTTGGGCCTCTGTCTGGCAGAAATGCCAGGGTCTATATAGAATTTCAGTCTCAACCTGTAGTCAATGACTACCAGGAAGCACAGGTACCAGACCTAAGTAGCTGACCAATGCACGGCTCTGTATGTCTCAGAGGGTCTGGGGAAGTGGAATATCTCAGGCAGGCAGATGATACAGGTGGGCTAGGCAGGAACTGTGAAATGGTTTTACATTTAAATGTAAATGAAACAATGTAGCAGAATTTAGTTCTCAGGAGTCAGAACCGTCAGTGTAGAGAATATAAACAGCCACATAATGTACTTGATGTTTAAAACTTTGGATTAAACATATCTAATGAGTGGCTATTTGTATGTTGCTTAGAACCAGTTTCTTTGATTACACGAAATGAGGGTGGAGTTCCCCTTTAATATACCCTGACTGAGCATTGTGCCTATCTGAGCCGTGTAGCCCGCTCATTGTATCCTGTGCCCCATGTGTTCCATACCCATCGCCCTCTAGCGCCACTCACCTTCTCCAGGCTCATGTTTCCCAGTTGGTCTGTTACGTTCTCAGTCATAATCCCCCGCTGTCCCTCCGTCCCTGTTCTCCAGCCACTGACCCACGGCAAAGATACCGCACAGCTGATGCAACCGGCAAAATCAAGTGGCCAATCGCAACGACATCCTCCACACAAGGCCACGCCCACACCCAGGGCCTGTCCCACCGAGGAGCCAATCACAAGCTAGCATTCAGTATAGAATGGGCGTCAGTTATCCGCGCCAAGAACGTCGGCGCTCAGTTATGACACTGGAGTGACAAGTTCCACATGTTCATTCAGGCGGTTTCGTTTCCGTGTTTTCACACGTCTATTGAGTTTAGTTTATCAGCAGCATCCTGGCATACCTCCCAACATTTGAAAAATGAAAAGAGGGACAACATTTTTTAACCATGCCCACTTTGTGGCCATGCCCCAATTGCCACACCCCATTTTTAAAATTCATTTTTAAATTAGTTAAAATAGTGCCCCTGATGGCCCAATAGACAGCACCCCCATAGACAGTGCCCCCCATACACAGTGCCCCATTTGCCCCCATAGACAGTACCCCCCATAGACAGTGCCCCCAATTGACCCCATAGACCATGCCCTCAATAGCCCCACAGACAGTAGCCCCCATACACAGTGCCCCCATAGAAAGTACCCTCCATACACAATGCCCCCATAGAAAGTTCCCCCATACACAGTACCCCCCATACACAGTGCCCCCCATACACAGTAGCCCTCCTTACACAGTGCCCCCCCATACAGTGTCCCCCATACTCAGTTCCCCCATACACAGTGCCCCCATACACAGTAGCCCTCCTTACACAGTGTCCCCCCCCATACACAGTACCCCCCATACACAGAGCCCCCCATACACAGTGCCCCCCATACACAGTAGCCCTCCTTACACAGTGCCCCCCCATAGAGTGTCCCCCATACACAGTTCCCCCATACACAGTGCCCCCCATACACAGTAGCCCTCCTTACACAGTGCCCCCCATACAGTGCCCCCATACACAGTAGCCCTCCTTACACAGTGTCCCCCCATACAGTGCCCCCCATACACAGTAGCCCCCCAATTGCCCCCATAGAGAGTACCTCCAATAGAAAATTCCCCCCATACATAGTTCCCCACATAGACTTCTTGTGGCTCCTGCTCCTTACTCAGCTCCTCGTACGGCGGCGACATGTACGCACGGGCGCAACCTTATAAAAGGACCTGTCGCCGCCGTACGAGGAGCCGAATTGGAAGCAGGAGCCGCAAGAAGAGATGAAGTCCGAGCGGCTTGGCTGCAGCCAGCGCATCGCGCTGGCCTGGATAGTTTAATGAATGTTCTGCATTTCCGTAATGCGGGACATTCATTGAACAATCTGGGACAGCGGGACACGCTGTAAAAACCGGGACTGTCCCGCGAAAAGCGGGACAGTTGGGGGGTATGTCCTGGTGTGATGGGGCAGTGGCTCCTGCTTGGGAACAGCCGCACCCAGTGGGCTAAGCCGCTGACAAAGCTCTTTAGGAGACTGAAAACTGCAGTGATGGGCTGAAAGGGCATTTGCAGTGGGCCCCAGGTTTATAGGGCCACGTATATAAAGAAGACAAGCTAATAGTTCAATAATACGCTGTGTGATAGTCGTTAGATATTTTCAGAAAAAGTACAAGTTGTCCGGCCTGTGGGTCTCCTGGTGTTGAACTACACAGAATGCCATTACCGGCCCCTATTATATGGGAACCCCTATTGCTGCTGTAATGGTGATCCTTAAACTGTGGGTAACTATAAGGGAAGCAGCTATTGAGACTGGAGCCGGCCTAGCAGGTCAATAATTGATAAGCAGTTTTGTGAAAAATAAAGGTTTTTTATAAAAAACAATACTCTGCACTCTTGGTGGTGTATCTTGAATAAAATTTTCAGTTTTGTAGTATATACGGTTGTTTGCTGCTTCCTCGTGAAAAAAAACCCCTTGGATGGGCCTCAAATATGTGCACAAATGTGACTGGAAGTGCATGAAAAATAAAACTAACAACATATAGTGTAATATGTACAAATACAAATGGACAAATCACCAACTGTGCAAAGTGAGCAAACCAAAAAACAAAATGACTTTCAGTGTGTCCACACCCACTTAATCTGCTAAATATATATGCTCACTAGAATTAAATTGTATTAAGCCAAAAGAGACCGGAGTCATAAAACCAAAGCTCAACGCGTTTCACGTGCTAAACGACACGCTTCCTCGGGAGCAAGTTGTGTGAAAAATGCCTTATTCCCTAATTTTTGGGTATAGAATGATTTCACTGGGGGTCAGTATCCCACCACAGCCGTAGGGGTTGCCAAACAATTGGATCTTTCACCAATATCACCACCTTGATCTGGTTGATATCGGGCTGATCTGATTGGCCTACACGTACCGATAAAATTGTACAAAACCTGGTTTTGTACGATTTTCGTACTGTTTGTTGGTCTTAATAATTTTCTAACCTGGCCGACTAAGCGATTGATCGACATGGTAAGAAAATTAAGTCTCGAACTAAAAGAGTCTGTGAATGTATTGTGTATCGTGCGATATCCTTGGGGGATCTACAATGGATCGTTGCATTTAAACGTACAATCGATATCCAAACGTTTGTCGGAAGAAGCCTAAAATCTGAACCTGTATGGCCACCTTAAGGCCAAACCGATCACAGACCTTCAGGGTGAGGGTGATATGATCCTCATCATAACAAGATTTTTTAACACCCGTTAATGCTATTGTTACATCTAGATAATGTTCATGACGCAAGCTGGGTTTTTATGAAAAAGAACTTTATAAATAAGGATCAGGATTTTCAGTTTAAAAGAATGTGTAAGTAGCGAGTTTGGCGATTCACAGACAAGAGCAGCAAAGGTTGGTTGATGGATGAATGAGGTAGCTCTTACTGCAGCACTTTGGATCAATTATAGAGAGGGGGAAAGCAAATAAATACTTGTGGGGAGATGGTTCATGAGTTGACCAGTATTTTGGTAGTTTCCCGGCTGTGAATGGGGGGGTGGGTTCCTTTACAATAAGTAGAGCTGTAGTAATGTAGAGGCTTCATCTAGGAAAGAGACCTACAGGGAGCAGTTAAGCAGGTATGACTGGACCCAAGAAGTACACTACCCTGTATGCCAAGAGAGAGTAGGATGTCACAGAGCAGCTGATGATCCTCTGTGTCAAAAGCAGCTGAGAGGTTGAGACAGATTATATTGGGTAATTGCATTTGGCTGACTGATAGTCATTGGAAACTTTGGTTTATGCAGTTGAATGTGGTGGGCAAAAACCAGATGCTCAATAATCACTTACTTTCTACATTATTCATAAATCACATCTTTGGTTTTTAGTGCCATCTCCAGTCAGATACTTCTGGGGGGTACACAAAATCAATAGTCGCTTAGAAAGCATACCACAACACACTGGTGAATTTTACAGACATAGCAAGTGAATGTTTAAACCCAAATCAACCAACAAGAGCATCCGCTCCACAGTGTAACCAAGTGTATAGATGATAATGCAAATAAACCATCATGCGTGGTTAATGTCTGCTTTATAGACTTTTCCTCTACTTCTCTGCCCAACATACATAACGTCACATGGGTTCTTAAGACCATAGATCATGATTCAGTGTTACGTGTAAAATGGCTTATTATGGGTATTTTATTTTATTTTCTTTCTGTGTGTGCATTTTCCAATCCCCTTTTATGATGGTGTTTTAGCACCCACAACCAAGACAAAGAATGGTCCCATTTTAAAGTCGCCCTAGAAATCTTGTCTCATGCCTAGAGCTATTAATATTAGTTCTGACCGGTCATTTCTATACAGGAACAACAGAGGTCTTTTTCAGAACTTCCCTATCATGGGGTTCCTTTTGCAAGACAGGCCAGAAATGTAAAACTTGTGTAAAGATATCCGCATCTCTATTCGCTAGGTGCAGTTCTTCTAATTGTTAAAAATTGACCTTTGGTATATCCTAATGGTATTTGGGGTTGGAAAACTATCCAGTCTCAACAAATGATCCCTTCGGTGGGTTTTATAGTACAGGCCAGTCTCAGCCTGACCCTCTGTACTAACAACTTTTACGTTAAGTTAATTAATGCACTTTTTCTGGAATTCCACAGTAAATGTAAAAGTGGTATGTTATGAATTCAAATAATCATATCAATCTCAAATTCTCAATATAATCTTTTGATATCCCTGCTTCATATTGGGCTTCCATCATTGCTTAGGGAAAGAGCTTCAGGTTAAAGGAGAACTTAAGGCATAATCACTTGGGTGCCAAAATGTTAGGCATCCCTCAGGGATTGTAACTGTTTGCCTAATACCCGGGCTCCGGTGCTCCTGTTCACTAAAACTGCACAACCCCAGGGTATTTCTGTAGAAGCTCATAGTCACCGTCTTTTTTGGCTTCTTTTGCCTTCAGTTAGATTCAAAAAGCTGACTATGCATGTGCCTGCCCAAATGGAATGATTGAGTGTATCAACAGCAGAGAGATTTGGAGATTGTTTGCAAATGTACATGAGGGTTTTTCTGTAAGGCTGGGATCAAAGGTTATTCATACAAGAGTAGACAAGCGGCTCAATGAGTTTTGAGGCTAATGGTAGAACAGAGCTTGGCCTTAAGGTGGCCATACACCTTGAGATCTGCTCACTTGGCGACATCGGGTGGGCAATATCGGGCGAATCCAGGCTAATTCGGTTGTTTGGCCCTGGGGTCAAATGATCAAATTAGAACAACGGGTATAGGAGAAGTTGGATCGGGGACCGCATCAACGAGCCGACTAAATTTTTTAACCCGCCCGCACGATATCTAGCTGATTTTCAGTCATGCAGGCCCGTCGTTGGTATCCCTACACGGGCCAATTAGCTGTCGAATCGGTCTAAGGCAGGGGTCTCAAACTCGCGGCCCGCGGGCCATTTGCGGCCCTCGGTACAATATTTTGTGGCCCGCACCAACGCCGAATGAATGGATCACGATTTTTATTGCGATTCAAGGGATAATGCAAGGCACGGTGGGCGGGAGCTGCTGATTGCGGAAATGACGTTATGCCATCATAACAGTTATTATGGGAAAACGTAAGGAGCTAATTGTGCACACAGAACGTCTTCCCATAATAACTGTTATGATGGCATAACGTCATTTCCGCAATCAGCAGCTCCCGACATTTTTTTGTGAAATCCCTTATGCGGCCCAGCCTCATCCTGACTTTGCCTCCTGCGGCCCCCAGGTAAATTGAGTTTGAGCCCCCTGGTCTAAGGGACCGATATCGGCAGCTAGAATCGGCCGTGTATGGCCACCTTTAGTTAAAGAACTAGCTTGACACCGGCCTGTGTAAAAGAAGAGGGGAGGAATTGAATACATGAGTAAGCACTGGAGTAAAAACATCAGCACAGAGTAATAAAAGGGGCATAGGATCAAGGCATCAGGGTATAAGTGGCAAGAAGATGAGAACATTCAGAACTGAAGGATGGAGGAGGGTTACTAAGGGTAAGATAGCCAATGCCTGTTGAGCTTCGGGCAGTTACCTTAACAAAAAGTCAGAAATAAAAAAGCAACTCAAAAACGTAAATGTAACAGTGCAAGTTACATTTTCCTCTCAGGAGTGGTTGCAAAGCTATTAAAAGACTGATTTTCAAGAACCAAAATAGAAAATGGAATAAGGAATTGCATCTGTGCCTCAGGAATACCGACTTGATTAATGATTGTGTTCTGACCAAGTTCTATTCATGACATTTATGGTTTTCTAAAACTTTCCATCTTGAAATGATTTACTGCTTCAGCTCATTTATTAAAGAACCATCAGTGATCCCTTAAGCACTCCCAATAGAAGAGGCTTGAATATCTGTGTCCTTTGCACTTATGCACATTGAATGCTCCTTATGCACAGTCCAAAGTTTCTTTATGATACACATGGAATTCAGCCCTAAACTTCTCCTGAAGAGCTTCAAGGATCCCGCAAAGGCAAATAATGATATGGTCACAAAAAAGGGTTATGCTAATGTGTGGTGAAAAAAACTTTTGCTAATATGACTATGTTTTGTGTTATTTGTGTAGCAATAATGGGTATTTACAGGTTACCCCCTAGCAGTGAGTGCCATCTGCAGCATGTGATTTTCGGAGTATAATATATTTATGTGCTAAAGGAATGGCTAACATTATAACCACAGTAGAACCCCGATTTAACATTTCTCAGGGGACCACGTCAAGATGGATGTGTAGATTCTAGAAAAATGTTAAATCCAGGAAAGAAGAAATACTGCTTGGCCAAATGGGGCTGTGACACAACATCATCAGTTTCAAAAAACATAGTTTACCCACTTATTTAGACTGTAAGTTCTATGGGACAAGGATCTTTTCCCCAACTATTACTCGACGTATGGCACTTAATCTTTTCTAACTGTGTATAATTGTATAATAACTGTGTTTATTGCAGTGTTTGGTCCCCCATACTGTGCTCTTACTGCAATAAGCCACTCCTGGTAACTTAAAGAGCTGAAATTCTAACAAAAATAAAACTAAATTAAAAAAAACCTCGGAGACAAAGAATATGGTGGAAAGGCCATAGGGTTTATTTGGGGTTTGTCAGAGAAATTCAAATCGACCAAATTATCATTAATAAAAACTTATTTTATTGCATAATCGGTACATTCACATATTAACCATTTTTTCTTCACGTTACAGTCCAGGAAGGTAAATTATTCAATCCACCCCAGCCCCGCTAATGTGAAGGGGGGCAGCTAACAACCCCACGGTATTCCATGACAATATTAGAGGGGGTGAAGGGAAAATCACTCTCCAAGCCGGTGTCTAGGTAAAAGTAGAAGAATAGCTTGAGCTGTGAGGGCAGGGTATATATCAGTGTCTGTAAGCCCTCCCATTCCCTTCCCATCAGCCTTCACAACCAACATTAAAGGGCTTTTTCTTGATTTTTTCTGTTGCAGATTTTTATTGTCGAAAACTCGATTTTGTCATGAAAGACAAATTTGTTGCGATTTGTCATGTAACGAAACCACAGCAATTCTGACCACGAACATGCGCCAGCTAGATCATATATAAGTCAATGACAGATGCCAGTAGCAAATGGGATTCTCTAAAAGCCTGCCCCTATATATTATACCCACTAATCTCTGTACTGTTCTGCTTGTCTCTTATTCAAACAGTAACCTTCAGCAGGAAGTCAAGACTTAAATAATTTCTAGTATTTCGTTTGCTTTTTTCCCTAATCCCAGTACATTTCTGTGTGTTATGTTTCATGTAGGAGGCAAGTGCTTGGATGACCATTGCAGTGATCCTGATGCTCCGTTGATCGTTCTATGAAAAATATTTCATTACATTTTTTTTGCTTACTTGTTGAAAAAAGTCCAGTTTTTGCAGCAGAACAGCTTGAGGAGCCCAAGCCAAACCAGAACTGCTTAAAAGCTCAAACCAGATTTCTCACCAACTCATCTGACATGTAAAAGGCAAGGGAAGAAAAGCACATTGCAACACAGAAACAAGTGTAGCCTGCACCATGTATCAGAAACAGAAATGAGTTTATGATTTATACATTCTCCACCCAACTTTTATTACAGATTATCAGACTGTGCAGAATCTGGTAAATGCAGGGGGGGCTTCTGTAAGATGCCATAGTCATATTGGCACAGGGGAGGGACAGTTTGGCATCTATAATTTAAAAGAGCACAGTGCACTGTGTATAGATAGGCTCATTCATAGCTCCTTAAGACACACTAGTTTTCTCTTCAGTACCCATAGGAGGGGCAATATGAGGCAAGGCCAATTAAGACTCCAGGCCAGCACATAAGTTACAAGAAACCCAAGCAGCATTATAGCATACGTACTTACCCTGCTCTGGTCTCTCCTCTTCAATAACCAACCTGCACTCAGAGACCAGACAAGAGGCAGACACCTGAGCTTTTATATCGGCACTGCTGCTACCTGCAAACACTTGGCCCCACCCTAAATAGCCAATCAACACTCTTACATTATGCACTGGTGTAGTAAGCCCATAGCAGCCAATCATAGTTTTGCTTTCATAAGTCTACAGCTAAATAATTAATCACATGTCATTTTTAATTGGCTTTCCTCCTGCCTACCTGAGTGCATTGACTGTAAGTTGTACATATATACATATATAGACATGGCAGGCACATATGGCTATAGAAGCACCTCGCCTATTTATATAGGCACAGCCTAACTTTATTGATACAGACACATCAGGGACCCCAAATATAAATCCTTATAAGAGGAGGAGTTTTGTTTGGAGAGACTACCAATAAATTGGTAAATTTAATCACTGGGAAAACAAACTTGATTCTTTTGTTACAAAATGAAAGTATTCATGCTATATCAATAAAAATATACAAATGTGCAGTTTCCCTGCAGTTTAGTTGATGTTTGCTGTGGGTTGCCCTGGCAACGAGGCCTAGCTAAGCCAGTGGGAGGGCCCAGGCCTGAATCCTGTCAGACATTTTGTTGCTGTGAAGGGGAACATTAGATTATAAGAAGGGGCAGGAGATATAGGGAGACATCACAAGGAGTCTGGATTCTCTGTTCCAGTACATTCTGCTGACAGAACAACAGGCCTCTGAGATGAACCGACACCTACGAGAGGGTGAATATTAGCTCTGATATTAGAATTTCCACTCCTATAGATCCAAGCTCTCTGGGGTTTGGCTTACCACCTGGACTGTATGTATTTTACCAGCCTGGACAGTAAAAAGGTGCTTGATGCCAATATTATTAATAGGGAAACAAACATAAAACTATAGGAAGGCCGGTATTTTTTCCAGAAAAGTTAGCAGCTCTCCCTGTGGCTACCCGGTATGTGCCCTGCTATATGCAGTATAACCGCTAATAAGCCATGCAAGGTAAATATATACTATTATCCCCTACATGTAATAAAAGGCACTAAGTTTGCCCAGGGGCAGTAACCAATAGCAACCAATAAGATGTTTGCTTTTAAACAGGTGACCAGTAAATTCTACTTGCTGTTTGGTTGCTATGGGTTACTGCTCCTGGGCAAACTTAGCGCCTTTTATTACATAACCCCCTATGTCTGGTTTAAAAGGGGAGGTGGTGGTAATTCTGTTGTCATAGTGGGTAATGTTGCACCTGTCTGGTATTTTACCAGCCTAGCCTGTAAACATTAGCCAATGCCAAAAATGCAAACGTTTAAAAATATAGGAGGGCTGTTTTTTTTTCTACCTTTTAAATCCATGTTTATCAATTTCCAGTAATTGATAAGTCTCTGTGTGTAACTGTAACGAGTCCGTGCATTGGTGGCGCTGCATTTGGTACTTCAGCTGCTTATTGATCCAACTGGGACCTCCATAAGCGTCACAAAGATTGCATGGTGCAAAGTTATTTATGTGTAGATACATGCCCAACATGGCTGTCCAATTTTTAATGCCTGCTGCAGACTACAATGATTTCTGTGCAACAATAGGGTTCGGGTGGGGAATGGGCAGATGGGGTGGGGAATGGGCAGATGAGGTGGGGAAATGGGTGGGTGGAGCCGGAAAATGGGGAGAGTGGAGTGGGCCTGTTCTTATAAGGGTAATTGGGCAGTGGAGCCAGTAAGGAAAAAAGGGATTTATAGGGTATTACAAATTTACTGGCAGGGGGGTGATAAAGACGTAGAGTCGGGAAATGGATGGGTTGAGCAGGGAAATGGGCAAAGTGGAGGTGGACCTGTTCTTATAAGGGTAATCGGGCAGTTGAGCCGGTAAGGAAAAAAGGGATTTATAGGGTATTACAAATTTACCGGCAGGGAGTGATGAGGACATGGGGTGGGGAAATGGGCAGATGGGGTGGGGAAATGGGTGGGTGGAGCAGGGAAATGGGCGGAGTGGAGGTGGGCCTGTTCTTATAAGGGTAATTGGGCAGTGGAGCCTGTGAGGAAAGAAAGGCATTTATAGAATATTACAAATTTACCGGGGGGGGTGGGGGGGGGGGGTTGGTGATGAGCTTATATTACAGACCAACCTCATTTACTGCTTCATCATTTGGACGACCCCTAAGCTCAGCTTTTCAACAGTTGCTCAGAGCCCACTGAGCATGTGCAGTGTCACTGGCACTTTCCAAGACGGTAACCCTGTGTGACAAGTTTAAAGTCCTAAATCATGGCTGCTATTGAGATGCTGAAACTTTAGGCTGGCGTAATAACTTCTGTATATAAAATGTGGCATTCTTATTCATTTTAATTTTTAGGGTTTAGTTCTTCCTTAAAGGAGAAGGAAAGGCTAATAAAGAGTTAATCTAAAGCTGCAGGCATACCTTCAGTTCTCTCAATAGTGCCCTTAAGTCTCCCCATATTTCACCTGTTCAGAAGATCAGAAGCCAAACAGGAAAAAAACCGCTGAGCAGTGTAGAGAAGATTCCCATAATGCATCGCTCCTTCCAGACTTGGCCACTTGTTACTGTAGGCGGCGCATGTGCACACAGTAGGAGCGTCCGGTTGCCATGGCGACGCAGCGCTGGAGAACTCTGTGACATGCAGGTGGGGGAGCGGGGGGCAGGTGCAGCGGAGAGTTTGTGGCAGGAGCGGGGAGCTTGGGGGGCTTTGTGGCAGGAGTGGGGAGCTTGGGGGGGTTTGTGGCAGGAGCGGGGAGCTTGGGGGGTTTGTGGCAGGAGCGGGGAGCTTGGGGGGCTTTGTGGCAGGAGCGGGGAGCTTGGGGGGGTTTGTGGCAGGAGCGGGGAGCGGAGGAGGCTTTGTGGCAGGAGCGGGGAGCTTGGGGGGGGTTTGTGGCAGGAGCAGGGAGCTTGGGGGGTTTGTGGCAGGAGCGGGGAGCTTGGGGGGGTTTGTGGCAGGAGCGGGGAGCGGAGGAGGCTTTGTGGCAGGAGCGGGGAGCGGAGGGGGGGCTGGCTTGTGCTTTTCAGCGCATACAGACACGCTGGACAAGATGGCGGCGCCGTTCACTGAAACAAGTATGTAGGTTCTAGTATGTGTATCTCTGTAAATCTTTCTCTGGGCAAGCCAGGAATATAGCGTTTTTACACAGCAATAGTAGTACTATTTAATAGTGTGCTTAATAGGTTTTGACTTTCCTTCTCCTTTAAGTGCATAAACATAACCAGAAATAGGTAGCTTTTTATTATAAGAGAGTTATAGCATCAACTGCAACTGGGCAAATGGTCCTGGTGGCACTTTATACCTGTGGTGCCGGTCCTGTGGGCCTTCATTTGTTGAACAGCGCCAGAAACCTACTAAGAACTAAAGTCTAACGTGAATTAACTATACAATAAATTGTATGCAAGTGTTAATACCCTTTGCCCATGGGAGCCAACATGAACGCTGAAAATATGGAAAATAAATCAAGGCCAATATATCCCCTGTGGGCCCTCACTGCCATTTGTGTCACCAAACTTTATATTATTGAAAATCTGGTAATTATTATTATTTTATTTTAGTAAAATCAGAAATTCACAGGTGTCAGGAAGAAGCAAGAAGTCTCACAGGGAGGCTTTAAGAGTCAAAGGCAACGCTGGAGACCAAGGTATTATTCACACAATTTTATTTCCAATGTGTGAAAGATTTGCTAATTTTATCATTTTAAGACCCCCCCCCCCCCCCGAAAAAAACATATGGAATTGGACATTACATTTAACACTTAATATTTCTAGATACGTTTGGGAAGAAATGCAACAATGAATGAATATTGTTTATGATATGAGGGGTTCTGTGACCATATAAATGCACAAGGCTGCAGGCTAAGTTATAAAATGAACTCTGAGTATCACTCATGTATTATAAAGGGATAATGTACCCCCTACTGTAAATGATAAGGATATTAGAAGTCACTGAGGGGTTCTGTGCCCATATAAAGGCACAAGGCTACAGGCTGAGTTATACAGGGAACTCTGAGTATCACTCATGTATTATAAGGGATAGTGTACCCCCTACTGTAAATGATAAGGATATTAGCAGTCACTGAGGGGTTCTGTGCCCATATAAAGGCACAAGGCTGCAGGCTGAGTTTTACAGGGAACTCTGAGTATCACTTATGTATTATAAGGGATAATGTATTATAAGGCTGATTTGTGAAGTGGAAAAATAGGAGCAAATTGCACAAAATGGGCAACATTTCCAATTCTTTTGCACTTTGCATCTACTTTCCATACTTTTCTTTGCTGCAGGTCTCTACAATCTGTTCTGAAGCAAAAATCCCTGCTTCTTCCCAATAGGTATAAAGTGTTTTAGATATTTTATATGCTATACCCCCTGCAGTAGGTCCAAGATCACATGGAAAGTTCAAGGAATTATTCTCAACACATTTTAAATTCTCAGATTAAAGTTCCAATGACCCTATGTGATTACTGTATATACTATATATGTCTATGGTATTGATAGACATGAAGAAGGAAGTTTTTTCCAAGCCCCCTCAAGAAACAAACAGCTGCATTCTTCTATTCCTGACTGAGGAGTGAATATCTACTATAAATTTAATCACTGGGAAAACAAACTTTTGATTCTTTTGTTTAAAATGAAAGTATTCATGCTATATCAATAAAAATATATGCAGTTTCCCTGCAGTTTAGTTGATGTTTGCTGTGTGTTGCCCTGGCAACGAGGCCTAGCTAAGCCAGTGGGAGGGCCCAGGCCTGAATCCTGTCAGACATTTTGTTGCTGTGAAGGGGAACATTAGATTATAAGAAGGGGCAGGAGATATAGGGAGACATCACAAGGAGTCTGGATTCTCTGTTCCAGTACATTCTGCTGACAGAACAACAGGCCTCTGAGATGAACCGACACCTACGAGAGGGTGAATATTAGCTCTGATATTAGAATTTCCACTCCTATAGATCCAAGCTCTCTGGGGTTTGGCTTACCACCTGGACTGTATGTATTTTTCCAGCCTGGACAGTAAAAAGGTGCTTGATGCCAATATTATTAATAGGGAAACAAACATAAAACTATAGGAAGGCCGGTATTTTTTTCCAGAAAAGTTAGCAGCTCTCCCTGTGGCTACCCGGTATGTGCCCTGCTATATGCAGTATAACCGCTAATAAGCCATGCAAGGTAAATATATACTATTAACCCATAGCAACCAATAAGACTTTTGCTTTTAAACAGGTGACCAGTAAATTCTACTTGAGTTACTGCTCCTGGGCAAATGTAGCGCCTTTTATTACATAACCCCCTATGTCTGGTTTAAAAGGGAGGTGGTGGTAATTCTGTTGTCATAGTGGGTAATGTTGCCACCTGTCTGGTATTTTACCAGCCTAGCCTGTAAACATTAGCCAATGCCAAAAGGGCAAACGTTTAAAAATATAGGAGGGCTGTTTTTTTTTTATTCCTTTTAAATCCTTGTTTATCAATTTCCAGTAATTGATAAGTCTCTGTGTGTAACTGTAACGAGTCTGTGCATTGGTGGCGCTGCATTTGGTACTTCGCCTGCTTATTGATCCAACTGGGACCTCCATAAGCATCACAAAGATTGCACGGGTCAAAGTTAGTTATGTGTAGATACATGCCCAACATGGCTATCCAATTTTTAATGCCTGCTGCAGACTACAATGATTTCTGTGCAACAATAGGGTTTTATACTGGCCTTCGGGTGGGGGCAGCAATGAGAGCACTTGGGGGTGCAGTGATGACGATAATAGGGTAGGGAAACGGACAGATTGGGCAGGGAAATGGGCTGTAGTGGGGAAATGGGTGGGTGGAGCCGGAAAATGGGCAGAGTGAAGGTGGGCCTATTCTTATAAGGGTAATCAGGCAGTGGAGCCGGTGAAGAAAAAGGGATTTATAGGGTATTACAAATTTACTGGCAGGGGGTGATAAAGACGTAGAGTGGGGAAATGGATGGGTGGAGCAGGGAAATGGGCAGAATGGAGGTGGGCCTGTTCTTATAAGGGTAATCGGGCAGTGGAGCCGGTAAGGAAAAAAGGGATTTATAGGGCATTACAAATTTACTGGCCGGGGGGTGATAAAGACGTAGAGTGGGGAAATGGATGGGTGGAGCAGGGAAATGGGCAGAATGGAGGTGGGCCTGTTCTTATAAGGGTAATCGGGCAGTGGAGCCGGTAAGGAAAAAAGGGATTTATAGGGCATTACAAATTTAACGGCAGGGGGGTGATAAAGACATGGGGTGGGGAAAGGGATGGGTGGAGCAGGGAAATAGGCGAAGTGGAGGTGGGTCTGTTCTTATAAGGGTAATCGGGCAGTTGAGCCGGTAAGGAAAAAAGGGATTTATAGGGTATTACAAATTTAACGGCAGGGGGTGATAAAGACATGGGGTGGGGAAATGGGTGGGTGGAGCAGGGAAATAGGCGAAGTGGAGGTGGGTCTGTTCTTATAAGGGTAATCGGGCAGTTGAGCCGATAAGGAAAAAAGGGATTTAGGGTATTACAAATTTAACGGCAGGGGGGTGATAAAGACATGGGGTGGGTTGAGCAGGGAAATGGGCAGAGTGGAGGTGGGTCTGTTCTTATAAGGGTAATCGGGTAGTGGAGCCGATGAGGAAAGAAAGGGATTTATAGGGTATTATAAATTTACCAGGAGAGGAGAGGGGCAATGAGGACATTGAGTGGGGAAATGGGCAGATGGGGCGGCCAGGTTGTAACCCTATATGCACCTTAACTAATTAGCTATTCAGCATGGAGATTATTCCAAAAAGGTGACACTGCAGCCAACATATTGTAAGTACTGGGAATGGCTGAAACTCCCCGGAGTGACTGCTCCTATTATATTCCTGCTGCCCCTGTGTAATTACTGTGTGTGAATATGTGGAGATCAGATGTTTCGTATTCACGTTATGGATACGCACTTTTAGCTCTCCCAGCATTCCAAGGTGGTGACTGTAGGGTTACAGGGCAAGATGGTGTTGCCTCCCAATAGGCAAGATTTAGGGGCAACACTTCCAAATCAAGGAATATATAAGGGGTGGGGCTAACCAGGAAGTTGATAAGATTTGGGGCTTTTCAGGTTAAAGGAGAACTAAAACCTAACTAAAGAAGTAGGCCAAGTACCAGCCCAAGGCAACCACTGCCCTTTAGCGGTGAAGATCTGTGCCCCCAAAGATGTCCCTAGTAGCCCCCCATCTTCTTTTCTGCTGATTCCCAGCACATGCTCTGTGCCGCTTAGGGTCGACTCACAATATACTGTATAAAAATGTCACAAAATGAGGCTGATTAGTAATTAATACAGATAATTATTACTGAGTGGCAGCCCAGAAACCAGTGCAATTAGCATCAGAATGTAATAATCAGCCCTGTAGCATCAGCTTATATTACAGACCAACCTCATTTTCTGCTTGATCATTTGAGACGACCCCTAAGCTCAGCTTTTCAACAGTTGCTCAGAGCCCACTGAGCATGTGCAGTGTCGCAGACACTTTCCAAGACGGTAACCCTCTGTGACAAGTTTAAAGTCCTAAATCATGGCTGCTATTGAGATGCTGAAACTTTAGGCTGGCGTAATAACTTCTGTATATAAAATGTGGCATTTTTAGTCATATTAATCCCTTAAGTGCATAAACATAACCAGAAATAGGTAGCTTTTTATTATAAGAGAGTTATAGCATCAACTGCAACTGGGCAAATGGTCCTGGTGGCACTTTATACCTGTGGTGCCGGTCCTGTGGGCCTTCAGTTGTTGAACAGCGCCAGAAACCTACTAAGAACTAATGTGAATTAACTATACAATAAATTGTATGCAAGTGTTAATACCCTTTGCCCATGGGAGCCAACATGAACGCTGGAAAATAAATCAAGGCCAATATATCCCCTGTGGGCCCTCACTGCCATTTGTCACCAAACTTTATATTATTGAAAATATGATAATTATTATTATTTTATTTTAGTGAAATCAGAAATTCACAAGTGTCAGGAAGAAGCAAGAAGTCTCACAGGGAGGCTTGAAGAGGCAAAGGCAACGCTGGAGACCAAGGTATTATTCACACAATTTTATTTCCAATGTGTGAAAGATGCACTCAGATTAAACCTTAACTTTTATTCTTGCCATAAAAATGTGTAAAACTATGAGTAAAAGAGGTAGACTTGGTCTTAATCCACCATCAACCACAGGGCAAATTTCACCTTTTATCACACAGCTGTTAACCAAAAACTGTTGCATTTTCTAATTTTATGATTTTCTAAAATATTTTTAGGTACGTTTGGGAAGAAATGCAACAATGAATGGATATTGTTTATGATGTGAGGTGTTCTGTGACCATATAAATGCACAAGGCTTGAGGCTGAGTTATACAGGGAACTCTGAGTATCACTCATTTATTCTAAGGGATAATGTATCCCCTACTGTAAATGATAAGGATATTAGAAGTCACTGAGGGATTCTGTGACAATATAAAGGCACAAGGCTGCAGGCTGAGTTATACAGGGAACTCTGAGTATCACTCATTTATTCTAAGGGATAATGTACCCCCTACTGTAAATGATAAGGATATTAGAAGTCACTGAGGGATTCTGTGACAATATAAAGGCACAAGGCTGCAGGCTGAGTTATACAGGGAACTCTGAGTATCACTCATGTATTATAAGGGATAATGTACCCCCTACTGTAAATTATAAGGATATTAGAAGTCACTGAGGGATTCTGTGCCCATATAAAGGCACAAGGCTGCAGGCAGAGTTATACAGGGAACTCTGAGTATTACTCATGTTTTATAAGGGATGATGTACCCCCTACTGTAAATTATAAGGATGTTAGAAGTCACTGAGGGATTCTGTGACAATATTAAGGCACAAGGCTGCAGGCTGAGTTATACAGGGAACTCTGAGTATCACTCATGTTTATAAGGGATGATGTACCCCCTACTGTAAATGATAAGGATATTAGAAGTCAATGAGGGGTTCTGTGACCATATAAACGCACAAGGCTGCCACAGCATCTCCAGTTACAGTTCAGCAACAACAGCTTTCTTCCAGATACTTGCAGCAAGGGCTCTGCTGAGAGAATACAGAATAAGTAACCAGTTGTGTAACTCAAAAGATGATGGTCCTCTGCCCCCTGCAAAAATCGTCCCTTGTGCTCCCCTGAGGAACCCCAGAGGGACCCTGCCCAGACAGAGGGGAAGGTGAGGGGCACATAGAGAATGGGGAACCCCAGAGGGACCCTGCCCAGACAGAGGGGAAGGTGAGGGGCACATACAAAACGGGGAACCACAGAGGGACCCTGTCCAGACAGAGGGGAAGGTGAGGGGCACATAGAGAATGGGGAACCCCAGAGGGACCCTGCCCAGACAGAGGGGAAGGTGAGGGGCACATAGAGAATGGGGAACCCCAGAGGGACCCTGCCCAGACAGAGGGGAAGGTGAGGGGCACATAGAGAATGGGGAACCCCAGAGGGACCCTGCCCAGACAGAGGGGAAGGTGAGGGGCACATAGAGAATGGGGAACCCCAGAGGGACCCTGCCCAGACAGAGGGGAAGGTGAGGGGCACATAGAGAATGGGGAACCCCAGAGGGACCCTGCCCAGACAGAGGGGAAGGTGAGGGGCACATAGAGAATGAGGAACCCCAGAGGGACCCTGCCCAGACAGAGGGGAAGGTGAGGGGCACATAGAGAATGGGGAACCCCAGAGGGACCCTGCCCAGACAGAGGGGAAGGTGAGGGGCACATAGAGAATGAGGAACCCCAGAGGGACCCTGCCCAGACAGAGGGGAAGGTGAGGGGCACATAGAGAATGGGGAACCCCAGAGGGACCCTGCCCAGACAGAGGGGAAGGTGAGGGGCACATACAAAACGGGGAACCACAGAGGGACCCTGTCCAGACAGAGGGGAAGGTGAGGGGCACATAGAGAATGGGGAACCCCAGAGGGACCCTGCCCAGACAGAGGGGAAGGTGAGGGGCACATAGAGAATGGGGAACCACAGAGGGACCCTGTCCAGACAGAGGGGAAGGTGAGGGGCACATAGAGAATGGGGAACCACAGAGGGACCCTGCCCAGACAGAAAGGACATTGTGTGGGACATGTAATCACAAATATTTTATAAATGGGTGGGGCTTGTGTACTGGCATTTGTATCAAATGGGGTCCATGGCTTTGGGCTAATACACAAAAAAAATTGAATTCTGTCCCTATTACATAATATACAATATATATATAAAATAGACCTTTATAAGAGACTCATAGGAGGGTATAAACAGTTAGTAAGTAGGCAACATTAAATTATATTGTCATTACTTTTTTACACTTCCATTTTTAATGTTACTGTTCCTTTAAGCCTGCTCCATCCTTCCTGTTCAACCAAGGCCATTTTTTCTCTATAATGATACCAACTTGCCCTAGTTGCCTGCTCCTGCTCTCATTTTATCTCATTTGCTTTCAGGTTCAGCGACTTGCTGAGAAACAATGCCAGCGACTCCTTTTGAAGAAGCACCAGGATGTTTTAGAATCTCAAAAGGAAGATCTGCTAAAGGAGAAAGAGGAACTTTTAACCATGCGTGTATGTCAAAAGCTTTAGGGGTATTTTACTGCATTGTATCTTTCACTGTAAAGCCTTTAGGATAGATTTCTATTGTGGTAAAGTGTGGTGAATTTGTATTTAGGAGTTTAGTTTTTAGTATGATGTAGAGAGTAATATTCTGAGACAATTTGCAATTGGTCTTCATTTTTTATTATTTGTAGTTTTTTTAATAATTTCATTTTTTGTTCAGCAGCTCTCCCATTTGGAGTTTCAGCAGCTATTTGTTTGCTAGGATACAAATTACCTTAACAACCACGGTGTGGTTTGAATGAAAGACTGATATATGAACAGGAGAGGACCTAAATAGAAAAATAAGTAATGTAAATTAACAATAAACCTGGAGCCTCACAAAGCAATAGTTTTTGGCTGCCAGGGTCAGTGACCCCCATTTAAAAGCTGCAAAGAGTTTGAAGAAGAAGGCAAATAATTTGAAAACTATAAATAATAAATAATGAAGACCAATTAAAAAGTTCCTTAGAATTGGCCTTTCTATAACATAATAAAAATTAACTTGCAGGTGAACTACCCCTTCACGGCTGACAAGTAACAGAGATCTGCTGCTCAGAGAACAAGCCAAAGCTGAGATGGAGCAGCTAGACATGGAGGCAGCGGCACTATGGTAGGTACTACAAATAATATGGGCACCTTGACTGCCAGCCTAGTTGCCACCTTGGGAATGGCTTGTCTTTCTGGGATTTGGATGGGCTGCTGTTTGTCACGGCTACTAAATGCCAGAAAATCCCCTGCCATAGACAATACTGAGAATTGCCTCTGCTAAAACTCACATAGAGACAGTTATCAGTAAATGATCAGCATTGTCTGTTTCTTTAGCTGCTACTAGTAGCTCAGTGTCTTCACCATTAGGGTGAAGACACATGGAACTACTTAGAAGCAGCTACTTGTCGCAGCTACTAAATGCCAGAAAATCCCCTGCCATAGACAATACTGAGAATTGCCTCTGGTAAAACTCACATAGTGTCAGTTATCAGTAAATGATCAGCATTGTCTATTTCTGTAGCTGCTACTAGTAGCTCTGTGTGTCTTCACTCTTAGTTTCCTCTCAAGGCAAGATCGGGCAGCTTCCGGAAATCGTAGCGACGCTAATGCCATCCCACCGGCAATTTACATTCTCTCCTGTGGGATGGCATTTCGGGGAGAGAAGTCGCCCGCGGCAACGAAGATTTGACACGGGCGACTAATCTCCCTGTCTGTCACTGCCCTTAGGGTGAAGACACACAGAGCTACTAGTAGCAGCTACTTGTCACAGCTACTAAAATAGACAATGCTGATCATTTACTGGCAAAGTATTTTATGTAGTTTAGTAGCCATGAAAAAGTAGCTGCTACTAGTAGCTCAGTGTGTCTTCACCCTTGTAATGTGGCATGTCCTGTGTGCATTCCTTTGTGGTGGTTTGTGATATTTATCTTTCCAAATAGATAATTCTGTTGGCTGCACCTCACCCCCACTTTTGCACGAAATTATAGTACTTGGCCGTCGTGCCAACAGACTGCAAATGCAATTTGGCTACATTGAAAAACCTTGCATACCAAATAGTCGCTTATTTTTATTATTTATTTATTATTTATAAGGAAAACTCGTTCTAATTAAAAACTCGATTATCTCAAATTTTTCAAGTCTACGAGCTCTAAAACATTGAGTTTTAGAACATGACAACCCCCACTGACTTCTATAGAAACTCGCAAGCTTTTTACATGGCACATTTTTATTTTCCAGTTTTTGGATTTTTTGCACTTACCAAACCAAAACATTTGAGTTTTCAAAGCATAACTCAAAATAGAATTTTTTTTTAAGCACGGCCGTGGATAAATCACCCTCTTAGTATTATCTTGTTTTCCAAAATGACCTGAAAAAACCATAAAAGTCACTTGATTTAAATTCACAAACAAATTCTGTTAATTTGGTTTTGCCAGTTTTGTTCCATAATGATGATTTTTTTTTCAGAAATAGAATCCTTGAAACATGAAAGTTTCCATGTAAAGGCTCTACAAGTTCAGAAGAAGACACTCAGCGATAATCTGGCGCAACTACAAAATACTCTGAAAGGTACCCGCTCCTTCCTATAATTGGATCTCTATTGGAAAGTTCAGTAACGTATGTGTTTGTGATCCAATGGGCTTTCTTGCTATGGCTACACTTTCAACCAGATGTTGAAGACAAGCACCATTTTACACCAGTGAGCAAGAGAACATCATATGTAGCCGAACAGATAACTGTGCTTTAAAGGAGAACTAAATTTGATCAAAGTTTATGTTTTGGGGTTCTGTACCAGCACAAGGCACCTACAGTTTTTAGGCAGTGAAGATCTGTGCCCCTGAAGATGCCCCAAGTAGACGAAAGGATCAAGAGAACTTTATTGTCAATACAACAATACATCCATTACAGCATATTGAAATTAGCCCCCATGGGGAATTTTTAATAGAAGACTAAAAAGAAAGAAAGATAGAAAATAACATAGTTTAAGATACACCCTCAGGGTCAGACTAGGGGGCAGCCCTGGTGTGCCCTGTTTGAATACAGCCATATTAGCTATCCATATTGTACTTTATGTCAGCTGTAAAGACTGGAGGCAGTAGAAGTAGTAGACGGGGCCCTGAATATCAGTGCTTACTCCACACTGAATTGTTTTTCTTTTAACTTAAACCTGGTGGGCTCCTGCTAACCCAGGCCCGCTCCCCTGTTTGGGGGGGGGGGGCTGGAGATTGTCAGGGGGACCCTTCAAGTTGCAGCCCCAGTCCAACACTGGGTAGCAGGGGCTGCCCTAGGAGAGTACAATAAATGAGTATAATGCACTGGACTTAAAGATTATACATAAAAAGAACCTATATAAATGGTGCCCAAAAGTGTGAGAGCAGGGGAGATGGAGGAAAAATGGAAGAGTGAACAAGAGTTGAGAAGACGGAAATAGAAATGGGGGGGCAGCAATAGGCCCCCAGGATATCTACGACCAATCGCATGTTACAGCTGATAATAGATTGCCAATGACATGCCCATAGAACCACTATATCATGTCACAAAAATGTCACCTTTATTTAATGTCAATCCAAAGAGCGCTTGGCAGAAAACATACATCCAGCCATTGATTCATAGAAGTAAAAAAGGTTCATGTTGCTTGGAAGCAAATCATTCGTTTAGCCAGGGCTCAGTAAAACACACATTTCACTTTGATTGATGATATTTATTTGCCTGACCTTCTCTGACAGCCATAGAAAGGCAACTGTCACTCACAATTAGCCGTGCCGCTGTACCAGGGATTGCAGTACAATATCGGCACTGAAGGTGCACCATCTCTCCTGTAGCGCCGCAGAGGGGCAATTCGTGTTATATATGCCCCCTGTACTTTGGGGATGCAGTGCCTTAACCACTTGTCTGCCGTACACCAGTGTCCCATAGCACATTGTAGTTACTTTGTGAAATTTTTCTTCCATACTCTTGGGTGACCCCTGGGCCATATCTATTAGGGTGCATGTATAGTACAGAAGTCTTGTTAGAAGTTCCATACCACACATTCACTTGTCCAGGCCTGACTGGGGATACCAGGAAGACTGGAAGAAGCTGGTTGCTGAGCAAAAAGTACCAGTATCAATTTGCCCGCCCCCCCCCCCCCACCAGGGACTTATGGCAAATCCTGTTTGGCTCCTGAGGGGAACAGTAACCACTGCAGCCTCTGTGTATTCTTAGTGTCCTATTTAGTGTTAGTATTTGTTTGTTAAGGTGAGGACTAGTGAGTTTAGAGTAGTAAGCAGTGCTGTACCTAATAGGATTTAGTTAGTGCCCTTCTGGGTCAGGAAGACATTTGATCTGCGCCATACTAATTAATCTACTGGGAGATTATATTAATTTGTTAAAATAATTCTCATTATTACACCCTCTGGTTCCTGACAGGAGCACCTAGTTCCAAACTGCCCTATCCCAAAATGGAAATGTAGCCCATTCACACAATAGCCAGACATTTTAAGGGTTAAAAATCCATAGTTACGCTCCCCTATGTACTGTACAGCTGCATCACAGCCTGTCTGAACTGAAAAATATTTCTCTGGTGTGATG
This sequence comes from Xenopus tropicalis, assembly GCF_000004195.4. Taxonomy (NCBI): domain Eukaryota; kingdom Metazoa; phylum Chordata; class Amphibia; order Anura; family Pipidae; genus Xenopus; species Xenopus tropicalis. The sequence continues at coordinate 196,660,857 of NC_030677.2, read as the reverse complement.
AAATGAAACAACACTAGAGCTAGAGGAATACAATATGGCAAGATAGAGGCGGGTAAGATGGTGACAAAGAGGCAAGCTGGAGGCAGCAGGATAATTAAGTGACCACAGGGCAAGGTGGGCACAGTATGGCTATGTGACAGAAGTGCAAATAAGTTTAGATGTTGAGAAAAAGGCAAAATGGAAACAGTAGGACAAGATGGGGACAGTAGGACAAGATGGAGACAGTAGGGGCAAGATGGAGACAGTAGGGGCAAGATGGGGACAGTAGGACAAGATGTAGACAGTAGGGGCAAGATGGAAACAGTATGGCAAGATGGAAACAGTAGGAAAAGATGGGGACAGTAGGACAAGATGGAGACAGTAGGGGCAAGATGGAGACAGTAGGGGCAAGATGGGGACAGTAGGACAAGATGGAGACAGTAGGGGCAAGATGGAAACAGTAGGACAAGATGGGGACAGTAGGACAAGATGGAGACAGTAGGGGCAAGATGGAGACAGTAGGGGCAAGATGGAAACAGGACAAGATGGGGACAGTAGGACAAGATGGAGACAGTAGGGGCAAGATGGAGACAGTAGGACAAGATGGAGACAGAAGGGCAAGATGGAAACAGTAGGACAATATGGAAACAGTAGGACAAGATGGAGACAGTAGGGCAAGATGGAAACAGTAGGACAAGATGGAGACAGTAGGACAAGATGGAGACAGTAGGACAAGATGGAAACAGTAGGACAAGATGGAAACAGTAGGGCAAGATGGAGACAGTAGGGCAAGATGAAGACAGTAGGACAAGATGGAGACAGTAGGACAAGATGGAGACAGTAGGACAAGATGGAAACAGTAGGGCAAGATGGAGACAGTAGGACAAGATGGAGACAGTAGGGGCAAGACGGAGACAGTAGGAGAAGATGGAAACAGTAGGGCAAGATGGAGACAGTAGGACAAGATGGAGACAGTTGGGGCAAGATGGAGACAGTAGGGCAAGATGGAGACAGTAGGGCAAGATGAAGACAGTAGGGCAAGATGGAAACAGTAGGGTCAAATGGAGACAGTAGGGCAAGATGGAGACAGTAGGGGCAAGATGGAGACAGTAGGGGCAAGATGGAGACAGTAGGGCAAGATGAAGACAGTAGGGCAAGATGGAAACAGTAGGGTCAGATGGAGACATTAGGGCAAGATGGAAACAGTGGAGCAAAATGGAGACAGTAGGGCAAGATGGAAACAGTAGGGTCAGATGGAGACATTAGGGCAAGATGGAAACAGTGGAGCAAGATGAAGACAGTAGGGTAAGATGGAGACAGTAGGGCAAGATGGGGACAGGCTGCAGGCTGAGTTATACAGGGAACTCTGAGTATTACTCATGTATTATAAGGGATAATGTACCCCCTACTGTAAATGATAAGGATATTAGCAGTCACTGAGGGGTTCTGTGCCCATATAGAAGCCCATTGACTGCAGGGCTTATTATTATTATTCAAACTCCAGCCCTGATTTCGCTGATCTTGTCCCCAAAATCCTTTGCACAAATCAGTATCAGGCAGCATTTTTATTTTCTGTAGCATATTCTGCTAATCTCCGACAGCTCATTCATTCCCTCGCTCCTTTTCTGCTCAGTGAAATGAATTATTTATAATTGGGCTTTGGGTTTTATGATTCTTTGCTTTATGACTTCCATTCAGCACAAACACTCCCTTCCCTCCCTATTAGTGCCCAGCCTGGTGTGTCCATTAATAGTCTGTTGGAATAATGGCTTTAATGTGTCACTAAGTAGCCCTGGTTCCTATGTATTCTGCCCCCTTCACTGCACGGGGGGGGGGGGGGGGCTGTTACTTTCATTTATACCCTCCCCCCTGCACGGAAGTGGCACTTAATTGTCATCTTGTATCCCCTAAAATGCTTCCAACCTTAACCTATATTTATTTAAAGGGACACCGTCATGATATTTATGGGGGACTTTGTATATCTAGCTAATAATTCCCTCTGCCATTTAACCTTTTATTCTCGGACCAACAAATGTATTTGTAGCTGTAATATTGGTGTGTAGGCGCCATCTCAGTGCATTGTGCCTGAGTCTGAGCTTTCAGCCAGCGCTACACATTAGAACTGCTTTCAGCTAACCTATTGTTTCTCCTACTCCCATGTAACTGGAGGAGTCCCAAGCCGGACTTGGATTTCTTACTATTGAGTGCTATGCTGATACCTACTGGGAGCTGCTATCTTGCTCCCTTCCCATTGTTCTGCTGATCAGCTGCTGGGGGTGAGGGGGGGAGGATATCACTCCAACTTGCAGCGCAGCAGTAAAGTGTGCCTGAGTCTGAGCTTTCAGAAGGAGCCAGCGCTACACATTAGAACTGCTTTCAGCTAACCTATTGTTTCGCCTACTCCCATGTAACTGGAGGAGTCCCAAGCCGGACTTCCACTTAACGAAGGCCCATTCTGGGTGAGAGAGTCCAGTGTAAACCATGTTCTACTGGTACTAATCCGGGAAGGCAGTGATTGAGCTGAAAACGAGGTTACAATGCATTATAAATCCCACAGTCCCTGAGAGCAATGCACACAATGTGCTTATTATCTTATAATGCCGCTAATTACAACATTATAAAAGTTACAAAATATATGTTCCTTTTAAAATAACTCTGGCTTTGTGCCGATGCTGAAGCTATTACAATTGCTGCAATAATCCTCTACTGCCATCTAGTGGTACCGAATGAGAATACATTCAATACTGACCGGGTTGGCTGGGTATTGGGCTGGGAACAGTTAATTTATTGTTAAAACTTGACAAATTCGAGTTTAAATGGAAGTTCATTTCCATAAATCGTCTTTATTTTTCCCAAACGGGAATTGCTCCAGCAGCCATTTAAGGAGCATTGGGGCTCATTCTTGGAAAAAAATAATGGGGTTGATTCACTGAAGTGCGATAAATTTTATTGCACGTTTTTTTTCGTTAAAAAAGACGCGACAATTAGCACGCGAGTCACTACAGTATTATTGCATGCGGTAATTTGCGCGCATGCAATATCGCGCGTAAATTAGCACAAGTATGCTTATAGTGAATCGTGCGTTAAGTCGCCAAAATTTAGATGCCATAAAATTTTTACCGCACGCTATAAATAGCGCATGTTTTAACGCACTTTAGTGAATCAGCCCTAATGTGTTTAAGTTTCACTTGAAACTGGGTGAAATAGAAACAATGAAGTGATTAACTCCCCCATTAAACCGGGTGAAATAGAAACCAATGAAGTAATTACTACAATTCTAAAGCTCCATAGGACTCAGTGGCACTCGACAGATCAAACCTGCCGAATTTTTTTTTTTTATTACAAAAAAAGTTAACTAAATGTTAACCTGCCTGGTTGATATCTGGCCAATTGTAGGGCAGATGCTGGTTGGGTAGGCCTGTAGGTGGAGCCCATACACAGGCAGATAAGCTGCCGAATTGCTCTTAAATCTACCCGTGTATGGCCGCCTTAATTTGTCTGACGGAACAACTGTGCCAAGGGCAGAATGCCACTAAATAGGGGGCAATTCCATGTAAATAACTATCACTAAACAACCTGAGCAGATAAGGAAAGTGAATGGGCATTGGCCAGATATCTGTCAGACGGTTTGTCACCACCGTTTCCTACAGTCACCATCTTTTCTTACTTTCCCCAACTCGTATCATTTTTACCTACAATTACCACCTTCCCTTACTGCCCCCCCTTGCCTACTGTTCCCTGGGCCTGCTGTGGTTACATTTATGAAAGGCAAAAGATTGAAGCGTTTGGTAACTCCTCATATTTTGGGATGTTATGGAAAAGTAATCCACAAGCCGTGGATATTATGGTTGGACCATAAGCACCATATTTATTGCAGAATGTAGCGTGTCTGTATCATAGGAATATCTCACAGGCTTAATATCATGTTTTTGTTTCCCTGTTACAGAAGAAACAGAACAACGGGCAGAAGACTGGGCAGGTTCTACACAGGGCAAGGAGACTCTGGAATAATCTCTGTGATGGGGAAGGACAGGCAGGGATCTGGTCTGGGTCAGTGGGGCCCACGAGGGATGGGACCCCCCAACCCAGTCCCACCCTGCATGGCTGTACTTGCTCTATTCATTAAAGGTATTTGTGTCCAAACATGTTTTTTAGACTTTGTAGGCTTCCTCATTCCTCATTGTCTTGAGCCCCCTGGGGTTACCCTCACCGTGAGCAGGTTGATAATCCCAGGGTGCCCACAGAGGCCGCATTATGGGGTGCAACAGACTCGCTTCCAAACCATCACCCCCTAATGCCCCTTTAGCAACAAACACTGGAAGCTACAAACATTTACGCACAACATGTACAACATGTGTAATTACATTCTGTCTATCATGGCTGACACTACTGCAGAAGTAAAATAGCTGTATGTAGAAGACCTATGGCCTAAGGCTTTATGGGGGGCCCTAGTAGAGCAGAGAATTGCCCCTTACTGTTTTGGTATAAGTTTTTGCCAACATGTATTTAGGGAATATCAGTTATTGAGACTTGAAAGTGTGACTCCTACACTGACTGTATTTTACTCTGATTTTATTTGGTTTCCCATAGTTCCATGCTGCACCCACAGCCCAAGTGGAAGAAAATCTTTACTGTGAACAGTGTTTTTTTAATTGCTTAATGAATATATATATATTACATGGTAATACAGGCACTCACGTATAATTCTGGGGCTAATGTGCCTGGGTGCAGTATAGCAGATATCACATAAACCATAAAGATTGATTCCGCACTCACATGACTTAAATAAAAGTGGTAATTTATTTAAGTCCTGTGAGTGCGGAATCTATCTTTATGGTTTATATTATATATATATATATATATATACTTATATAATACTGTCACCGCACTCATCCATAATGCGAACCCCGGTGCTCCGCAACTTCAGGACGCCGCTACGTCCCTCCACCATACAAAATTTGAAAAAGATGCAGCACACGGGTTATTTGCAAAAAAAGTGTATTAAAAAGAATCACATCACATATGCATATGTGATGTGATTCTTTTTAATACACTTTTTTTGCAAATAACCCGTGTGCTGCATCTTTTTCAAATTTTATATATATATATATATATATAAAATAATAAAGCAATATTCAAATAAACATTTAAATTGTTTTACATGTAGTTGCAAATGTAATGGCAGGTGAAGCAGTATCTGTCCCTGCACTGCTGGTTCTGACTCCCTAAACACTGTATCTGTACAGATTAACAGGCCTGGGGGAGAGAACTGACTTTTCTTACATTGTTTTATAACAATGTAACAAATTTATATCTAATTATAACAATATAACACACATTTATATCTAAAAGTTGCTGAACAAAAAGTAAAATCATTCAAAAACTCCAAATAATAAAAAATATAGACCAACTGCAAATAGTCTCAGAATACCAGTCCCTACATCATACTAAATTGTAAGCTCTTTGGGCAGGGCTCCTGTATCGGTTATTGTTTGCTTTATATGTTACTCTTTATGTCCAATGTATGAAACCCACTTATTGTACAGCGCTGCGGGATATGTTGGCGCTTTATAAATAAATGTTAATAATAATAATAATAATAATAATAAGAACCCAAAAGTGAACGACCCCTTTAAAACTCAACTCAAAAAAATAAGTTACTGTAAACATAGCCGAAGTTTCACTCAGCATTTTTTTTTTATATTTGCACTTTTAAGCTGCTATTATCAGGCTGTTGGCTCAACTGAAATTCAGCAACCCTAGGGTTAACTGACCACAACTTTTTTTTAGGGCTGTGGAGTCGGTAGATAAATTCTCCAACTCCTCAGTTTCTGATACTTCCGACTCAACTGAAACACAACTGAACTGATAATAAACTGATAGACAATTTTATCTATACTCCTACTCCTAATGATTTCCCTAGAATCCCATAGTCATGTTTAAAGTTTAAGCTAACATTACAGCTGAATTACAGCAGTTTTTCAAATGTTTTAAAGCTTCAGTCTTAAAGGAACAGTAACACCAAAAAATAAAAGAGCTTTAAAGTAATAAAAATATAATGCACTGTTGCCCTGCACTGGTAAAACTGGTGTGTTTGCTACAGTAACAATGCTATAATAAGATAACAGACAAGTTCAGTAGAATACAATAGTGTTTTATCTGTTATATGCTATGTGCCTGTGCCTTTTCTCCTTTGAACGGCTGCCCCCGGGGCTACACAGCGGGGTATTTATATAAACTATAGTAGGGTTTCTGTAGCAAACACCCCAGCTGTACCAGTGCAGGAACGGCTGCCCCCGGGGCTACACAGCGGGGTATTTATATAAACTATAGTAGGGTTTCTGTAGCAAACACCCCAGCTGTACCGGTGCAGGAACGGCTGCCCCCGGGGCTACACAGCGGGGTATTTATATAAACTATAGTAGGGTTTCTGTAGCAAACACCCCAGCTGTACCAGTGCAGGAACGGCTGCCCCCGGGGCTACACAGCGGGGTATTTATATAAACTATAGTAGGGTTTCTGTAGCAAACACCCCAGCTGTACCAGTGCAGGAATGGCTGCCCCCGGGGCTACACAGCGGGGTATTTATATAAACTATAGTAGGGTTTCTGTAGCAAACACCCCAGCTGTACCAGTGCAGGAACGGCTGCCCCCATGGCTACACAGCGGGGTATTTATATAAACTATAGTAGGGTTTCTGTAGCAAACACCCCAGCTGTACCAGTGCAGGAACGGCTGCCCCCGGGGCTACACAGCGGGGTATTTATATAAACTATAGTAGGGTTTCTGTAGCAAACACCCCAGCTGTACCAGTGCAGGAATGGCTGCCCCCGGGGCTACACAGCGGGGTATTTATATAAACTATAGTAGGGTTTCTGTAGCAAACACCCCAGCTGTACCAGAGCAGGAATGGCTGCCCCCGGGGCTACACAGCGGGGTATTTATATAAACTATAGTAGGGTTTCTGTAGCAAACACCCCAGCTGTACCAGTGCAGGAATGGCTGCCCCCGGGGCTACACAGCGGGGTATTTATATAAACTATAGTAGGGTTTCTGTAGCAAACACCCCAGCTGTACCAGTGCAGGAACGGCTGCCCCCGGGGCTACATAGCAGGGTATTTATATAAACTATAGTAGGGTTTCTGTAGCAAACACCCCAGCTGTACCAGTGCAGGAACGGCTGCCCCCGGGGCTACACAGCGGGGTATTTATATAAACTATAGTAGGGTTTCTGTAGCAAACACCCCAGCTGTACCAGTGCAGGAATGGCTGCCCCCGGGGCTACACAGCGGGATATTTATATAAACTATAGTAGGGTTTCTGTAGCAAACACCCCAGCTGTACCGGTGCAGGAACGGCTGCCCCCGGGGCTACACAGCGGGGTATTTATATAAACTATAGTAGGGTTTCTGTAGCAAACACCCCAGCTGTACCAGTGCAGGAACGGCTGCCCCCGGGGCTACACAGCGGGGTATTTATATAAACTATAGTAGGGTTTCTGTAGCAAACACCCCAGCTGTACCAGTGCAGGAATGGCTGCCCCCGGGGCTACACAGCGGGGTATTTATATAAACTATAGTAGGGTTTCTGTAGCAAACACCCCAGCTGTACCAGTGCAGGAACGGCTGCCCCCATGGCTACACAGCGGGGTATTTATATAAACTATAGTAGGGTTTCTGTAGCAAACACCCCAGCTGTACCAGTGCAGGAACGGCTGCCCCCGGGGCTACACAGCGGGGTATTTATATAAACTATAGTAGGGTTTCTGTAGCAAACACCCCAGCTGTACCAGTGCAGGAATGGCTGCCCCCGGGGCTACACAGCGGGGTATTTATATAAACTATAGTAGGGTTTCTGTAGCAAACACCCCAGCTGTACCAGAGCAGGAATGGCTGCCCCCGGGGCTACACAGCGGGGTATTTATATAAACTATAGTAGGGTTTCTGTAGCAAACACCCCAGCTGTACCAGTGCAGGAATGGCTGCCCCCGGGGCTACACAGCGGGGTATTTATATAAACTATAGTAGGGTTTCTGTAGCAAACACCCCAGCTGTACCAGTGCAGGAACGGCTTCCCCCGGGGCTACATAGCAGGGTATTTATATAAACTATAGTAGGGTTTCTGTAGCAAACACCCCAGCTGTACCAGTGCAGGAACGGCTGCCCCCGGGGCTACACAGCGGGGTATTTATATAAACTATAGTAGGGTTTCTGTAGCAAACACCCCAGCTGTACCAGTGCAGGAATGGCTGCCCCCGGGGCTACACAGCGGGATATTTATATAAACTATAGTAGGGTTTCTGTAGCAAACACCCCAGCTGTACCAGTGCAGGAACGGCTGCCCCCATGGCTACACAGCGGGGTATTTATATAAACTATAGTAGGGTTTCTGTAGCAAACACCCCAGCTGTACCAGTGCAGGAACGGCTGCCCCCGGGGCTACACAGCGGGGTATTTATATAAACTATAGTAGGGTTTCTGTAGCAAACACCCCAGCTGTACAAGTGCAGGAATGGCTGCCCCCGGGGCTACACAGCGGGGTATTTATATAAACTATAGTAGGGTTTCTGTAGCAAACACCCCAGCTGTACCAGTGCAGGAACGGCTGCCCCCGGGGCTACACAGCGGGGTATTTATATAAACTATAGTAGGGTTTCTGTAGCAAACACCCCAGCTGTACCAGTGCAGGAATGGCTGCCCCCGGGGCTACACAGCGGGATATTTATATAAACTATAGTAGGGTTTCTGTAGCAAACACCCCAGCTGTACCAGTGCAGGAATAGCTGCCCCCGGGGCTACACAGCGGGGTATTTATATAAACTATAGTAGGGTTTCTGTAGCAAACACCCCAGCTGTACCAGTGCAGGAACGGCTGCCCCCGGGGCTACACAGCGGGGTATTTATATAAACTATAGTAGGGTTTCTGTAGCAAACACCCCAGCTGTACCAGTGCAGGAATGGCTGCCCCCGGGGCTACACAGCGGGGTATTTATATAAACTATAGTAGGGTTTCTGTAGCAAACACCCCAGCTGTACCAGTGCAGGAATGGCTGCCCCCGGGGCTACACAGCAGGGTATTTATATAAACTATAGTAGGGTTTCTGTAGCAAACACCCCAGCTGTACCAGTGCAGGAACGGCTGCCCCCGGGGCTACACAGCGGGGTATTTATATAAACTATAGTAGGGTTTCTGTAGCAAACACCCCAGCTGTACCAGAGCAGGAATGGCTGCCCCCGGGGCTACACAGCGGGGTATTTATATAAACTATAGTAGGGTTTCTGTAGCAAACACCCCAGCTGTACCAGTGCAGGAATGGCTGCCCCCGGGGCTACACAGCGGGGTATTTATATAAACTATAGTAGGGTTTCTGTAGCAAACACCCCAGCTGTACCAGTGCAGGAACGGCTGCCCCCGGGGCTACATAGCAGGGTATTTATATAAACTATAGTAGGGTTTCTGTAGCAAACACCCCAGCTGTACCAGTGCAGGAACGGCTGCCCCCGGGGCTACACAGCGGGGTATTTATATAAACTATAGTAGGGTTTCTGTAGCAAACACCCCAGCTGTACCAGTGCAGGAATGGCTGCCCCCGGGGCTACACAGCGGGATATTTATATAAACTATAGTAGGGTTTCTGTAGCAAACACCCCAGCTGTACCGGTGCAGGAACGGCTGCCCCCGGGGCTACACAGCGGGGTATTTATATAAACTATAGTAGGGTTTCTGTAGCAAACACCCCAGCTGTACCAGTGCAGGAACGGCTGCCCCCGGGGCTACACAGCGGGGTATTTATATAAACTATAGTAGGGTTTCTGTAGCAAACACCCCAGCTGTACCAGTGCAGGAATGGCTGCCCCCGGGGCTACACAGCGGGGTATTTATATAAACTATAGTAGGGTTTCTGTAGCAAACACCCCAGCTGTACCAGTGCAGGAACGGCTGCCCCCATGGCTACACAGCGGGGTATTTATATAAACTATAGTAGGGTTTCTGTAGCAAACACCCCAGCTGTACCAGTGCAGGAACGGCTGCCCCCGGGGCTACACAGCGGGGTATTTATATAAACTATAGTAGGGTTTCTGTAGCAAACACCCCAGCTGTACCAGTGCAGGAATGGCTGCCCCCGGGGCTACACAGCGGGGTATTTATATAAACTATAGTAGGGTTTCTGTAGCAAACACCCCAGCTGTACCAGAGCAGGAATGGCTGCCCCCGGGGCTACACAGCGGGGTATTTATATAAACTATAGTAGGGTTTCTGTAGCAAACACCCCAGCTGTACCAGTGCAGGAATGGCTGCCCCCGGGGCTACACAGCGGGGTATTTATATAAACTATAGTAGGGTTTCTGTAGCAAACACCCCAGCTGTACCAGTGCAGGAACGGCTGCCCCCGGGGCTACATAGCAGGGTATTTATATAAACTATAGTAGGGTTTCTGTAGCAAACACCCCAGCTGTACCAGTGCAGGAACGGCTGCCCCCGGGGCTACACAGCGGGGTATTTATATAAACTATAGTAGGGTTTCTGTAGCAAACACCCCAGCTGTACCAGTGCAGGAATGGCTGCCCCCGGGGCTACACAGCGGGATATTTATATAAACTATAGTAGGGTTTCTGTAGCAAACACCCCAGCTGTACCAGTGCAGGAACGGCTGCCCCCATGGCTACACAGCGGGGTATTTATATAAACTATAGTAGGGTTTCTGTAGCAAACACCCCAGCTGTACCAGTGCAGGAACGGCTGCCCCCGGGGCTACACAGCGGGGTATTTATATAAACTATAGTAGGGTTTCTGTAGCAAACACCCCAGCTGTACAAGTGCAGGAATGGCTGCCCCCGGGGCTACACAGCGGGGTATTTATATAAACTATAGTAGGGTTTCTGTAGCAAACACCCCAGCTGTACCAGTGCAGGAACGGCTGCCCCCGGGGCTACACAGCGGGGTATTTATATAAACTATAGTAGGGTTTCTGTAGCAAACACCCCAGCTGTACCAGTGCAGGAATGGCTGCCCCCGGGGCTACACAGCGGGATATTTATATAAACTATAGTAGGGTTTCTGTAGCAAACACCCCAGCTGTACCAGTGCAGGAATAGCTGCCCCCGGGGCTACACAGCGGGGTATTTATATAAACTATAGTAGGGTTTCTGTAGCAAACACCCCAGCTGTACCAGTGCAGGAACGGCCGCCCCCGGGGCTACACAGCGGGGTATTTATATAAACTATAGTAGGGTTTCTGTAGCAAACACCCCAGCTGTACCAGTGCAGGAATGGCTGCCCCCGGGGCTACACAGCGGGGTATTTATATAAACTATAGTAGGGTTTCTGTAGCAAACACCCCAGCTGTACCAGTGCAGGAATGGCTGCCCCCGGGGCTACACAGCGGGGTATTTATATAAACTATAGTAGGGTTTCTGTAGCAAACACCCCAGCTGTACCAGTGCAGGAACGGCTGCCCCCGGGGCTACACAGCGGGGTATTTATATAAACTATAGTAGGGTTTCTGTAGCAAACACCCCAGCTGTACCAGTGCAGGAATGGCTGCCCCCGGGGCTACACAGCGGGATATTTATATAAACTATAGTAGGGTTTCTGTAGCAAACACCCCAGCTGTACCAGTGCAGGAATGGCTGCCCCCGGGGCTACACAGCGGGATATTTATATAAACTATAGTAGGGTTTCTGTAGCAAACACCCCAGCTGTACCAGTGCAGGAATAGCTGCCCCCGGGGCTACACAGCGGGGTATTTATATAAACTATAGTAGGGTTTCTGTAGCAAACACCCCAGCTGTACCAGTGCAGGAACGGCTGCCCCCGGGGCTACACAGCGGGGTATTTATATAAACTATAGTAGGGTTTCTGTAGCAAACACCCCAGCTGTACCAGTGCAGGAATGGCTGCCCCCGGGGCTACACAGCGGGATATTTATATAAACTATAGTAGGGTTTCTGTAGCAAACACCCCAGCTGTACCAGTGCAGGAATAGCTGCCCCCGGGGCTACACAGCGGGGTATTTATATAAACTATAGTAGGGTTTCTGTAGCAAACACCCCAGCTGTACCAGTGCAGGAACGGCTGCCCCCGGGGCTACACAGCGGGGTATTTATATAAACTATAGTAGGGTTTCTGTAGCAAACACCCCAGCTGTACCAGTGCAGGAATGGCTGCCCCCGGGGCTACACAGCGGGATATTTATATAAACTATAGTAGGGTTTCTGTAGCAAACACCCCAGCTGTACCAGTGCAGGAATAGCTGCCCCCGGGGCTACACAGCGGGGTATTTATATAAACTATAGTAGGGTTTCTGTAGCAAACACCCCAGCTGTACCAGTGCAGGAACGGCTGCCCCCGGGGCTACACAGCGGGGTATTTATATAAACTATAGTAGGGTTTCTGTAGCAAACACCCCAGCTGTACCAGTGCAGTAATGGCTGCCCCCGGGGCTACACAGCGGGATATTTATATAAATTATAGTAGATTTTCTGAAGTAAACACACAGTGCAGGGCAGCAGTACATTATATTTTAGTTACGTTTATACACTTTCATTTTCATTTTTTGGTGTTACTGTTCCTCTAAACTATTGACTACCCATTCCCTTCACGTATAGAAGTATTTCTAGGCCTGCATATTTTTTTTTCTTAATTAGTTATCAGTGAGATTTCGGCTGGGTTCCCAGTGGGCATTGTGTTCCCTGTAACAGAGGAACCCGACGCAGTGGAGCTGCCGCTCCGTAACTGTGCGTTACGTCCCATTTAGTGAAGCATACAATGAAAAGCATGCTTCATGGTCGCTCAACGTGATCGTTTATGCACTGCGTGCATTGGGCTTTATTCTTATAGCAGAGAAGTAATGAATTATGACTGTTTGTGAATTGGGACATGTAAACTTGCTTTATTTTATTTTTTTTATTCCCATTTAAATTTCATTAAGTTCATTTTTTGCCGACTCCGGGTACCCAAAATTGCCTCCGACTCCACAGCCCTGCGTTTTTTGACATAACCATAATTTATTTGACTGCGACTTTTTTGACACAACTGCGATTTTTTTTATTTGACTTTGACTTTTTAAAATGCCTGTGGGACTCAGTCCCTATCTGTATGAATACGAGCTGAGCAGTAGAACAATACGCCCTGTAATAACCTTTCAGGCTGCATCATAACAAACAAACAGAACATTGTGATGTCACAATGGGCAGCAAAGTTTGTGCAGCTTCCCTGCCAAGCGAGTGTCAGAGCTGAGCTGGTTGGGTTGCAGGGCAGATCCCCTGGGAGCTGCTCTCTCCTAATCAGCTGTTTTTGCCTCCTTAAAGCCACTTTAACACCTTTAGGCTTTAAGCCTTTACCATCGAATTGCTTCGGCGCATCCTCGCTCGGCTCCATATCTGTAAGTCAACCAATTGGTTTTATCATTCAGATATATAGAGGGAATAGGGTGTGAGCCTGGGGCTGTAGGCCTGGAATGGGCCGTCTGTGTAACTATAGAGATTACAATGTGGCAAACACGCAACTGTGACTTTTTTTTTTTGATGCAACAGCGATTTATTTGACAAGTCTGTGACTATTTTGACGGGAACTTTTAAATATATATAATATAGTAATAGGTTTTACAGTGCCACAAAGTGATGTAGGAGTTTATAGTCTGTGGGATAAATGGCATAAGTGTATAAGTGTAAAAGTTAGTACAGGTATAGGATCCCTTATAGAGAAACCTGTTATCCAGAAAGTAAGATATAATTACCCCTTATTGGGGGCAGAACAGCCCTATTGGGTTTATTTCATGGTTAAATGATTCCTTTTTCTCTGTAATAATAAAACAGTACCTGTACTTGATCCCAACTAAGATATAATTACCCCTTATTGGGGGCAGAACAGCCCTATTGGGTTTATTTCATAGTTACATAGTTACATAGTTACATAGGGTTGAAAAAAGACCTGTGTCCATCAAGTTCAACCCATCCAAGTAAACCCAGCACACCTAACCCACACCTACCAATCTATACACTCACATACATAAACTATAAATACAACCACTAGTACTAACTGTAGATATTAGTATCACAATAGCCTTGGATATTCTGATTGATCAAGAACTCATCCAGGCCCCTCTTAAAGGCATTAACAGAATCTGCCATTACCACATCACTAGGAAGGGCATTCCATAACCTCACTGCCCTCACCGTGAAAAACCACCTACGCTGCTTCAAATGGAAACTCCTTTCCTCTAATCTAAAGGGGTGACCTCTGGTGCGCTGATTGTTTTTATGGGAAAAAAGAACACCCCCCAACTGCCTATAATCCCCTCTAATGTACTTGTACAGAGTAATCATGTCCCCTCGCAAGCGCCTCTTTTCCAGAGAAAACAACCCCAACCTCGACAGTCTAACCTCATAGTTTAAATCTTCCATCCCCTTAACCAGTTTAGTTGCACGTCTCTGCACTCTCTCCAGCTCATTAATATCCTTCTTAAGGACTGGAGCCCAAAACTGCCCCCCATACTCAAGGTGAGGCCTTACCAGGGACCTATAACCATGGTTAAATGATTCCCTTTTCTCTGTAATAATAAAACAGTACCTGTACTTGATCCCAACTAAGATATAATTACCCCTTATTGGGGGCAGAACAGCCCTATTGGGTTTATTTAATGGTTAAATGATTCCCTTTTCTCTGTAATAATAAAACAGTACCTGTACTTGATCCCAACTAAGATATAATTACCCCTTATTGGGGGCAGAACAGCCCTTAAACAGGTTTTATTATTACAGAGAAAAGGGAATCATTTAACCATGAAATAAACCCAATAGGGCTGTTCTGCCCCCAATAAGGGGTAATTATATCTTAGTTGGGATCAAGTACAGGTACTGTTTTATTATTACACAGAAAAAGCAAATCATTCTTCAATATCTGAATTATTTGCTTATAATGGAGTCTATGGGAGATGACCTTCCTGTAATTTAGAACTTTCTGGATAGCTAGTTTCCAGATAAGGGATCCCATACCTGTATTATGAAACTCTGAGTTCTAGGACAAGGAAGAACCTCACCAGGGGGCTGTAAGGTGCCACAGACAGTCACTATTTATTGGGCTTGGGGGGCTCTTTGTGCCTCTTGGTACTGGGAATGCCAGGGGGGGCTGTTTGGTCCTCTGGGTACTGGGAATGCCAGGGGAGGCTGTTTCTGCCTCTAGGTACTGGAAATGCCGGGGGGGGACTGTTTGTGCCTCTGGGTACTGGAAATGCAAGGGGGGCTGTAAGGTGCCACAGACAGTCACTATTTATTGGGCTGTGGGGGCTGTTTGTGCCTCTGGGTACTGGGAATGCCAGGGGGGCTGTAAGATGCCACCGACAGTCACTATTTATTGGCCTGGGGAGGCTGTTTTTGCCTATGGGTACTGGGAATGCCAGGGGGGCTGTAAGGTGCCACAGACAGTCACTATTTATTGGGCTGGAAGGGGGCTGTTTGTGCCTCTGGGTTCTAGGAATGCCAGGGGGGCTTTAAGGTGCCATTGACAGTCACTATTTATTGGGCTGGGGGGGGCTTTTTTTTTCCTCTGGGTACTGGGAATGCCAGGGGGGCTTTAAGGTGCCATAGACAGTCACTATTTATTGGGCTGGGGGGCTGTTTGTGTCTCTGGGTACTGGGAATTCCAGGGGGGCTATAGGGTGCCACAGACAGGCACTATTTATTGGGCTGGGGGAGGGGCTGTTTGTGCCTCTGGGTACTGGGAAATCCAGGGGGTTTGTCAGGTGCCACAGACAGTCACTATTTTTTTGCCTGGGGGGGCTGTTTTTGCCTCTGCGTCCTGGGAATGGCAGGGGGGATTTAAGATGCCACAGACAGTCACTATTTATTGGGCTGGGGGGGGCTCTTTGTTCCTCTGGGTACTGGGAATGCCAGGGGGGCTGTTACGTGCCACAGAAAGGCAGTATTTATTGGGCTGGGGGGGCTTTTTGTTCCTCTGGGTTCTGGGAATGCCAGGGGGGCTGTAAGGTGCCACGGACAGTCACTGTTTGTTGGGCTGGGGGGGCTGTTTGTTCCTCTGGGTACTGGGAATTCCAGGGGGCTGTAAGGTGCCATAGACAGTCACTTTTTATTTGGCTGGGGGGGCTGTTTGTGCCTCTTGGTACTGGGAATGCCAGGGGGGCTGTATGGTGCCAGAGACAGGCACTATTTATTGGGCTGGGGGGGCTTTTTGTTCCTCTGGGTTCTGGGAATGCCAGGGGGGCTGTAAGGTGCCACGGACAGTCACTGTTTGTTGGGCTGGGGGGGCTGTTTGTTCCTCTGGGTACTAGGAATACCAGGGGGGCTGTAAGGTGCCAGAGACAGTCACTATTTATTGGGCTGGGGGGGGGGGGTGTTTGCGCCTCTTGGTACTGGGAATGCCAGGGGGGCTGTAAGGTGCCACGGACAGTCACTGTTTGTTGGGTTGGGGGGGGCTGTTTGTTCCTCTGGGTACTAGGAATACCAGGGGGGCTGTAAGGTGCCACAGACAGTCAGTATTTATTGGGCTGAGGGGGGCTGTTTGCGCCTCTTGGTACTGGGAATGCCAGGGGGGCTGTAAGGTGCCACAGACAGTCACTATTTATTGGGCTGGGGGGGCTGTTTGCGCCTCTTAGTACTGGGAATGCCAGGGGGGCTGTACGGTGCCACAGACAGTCACTATTTATTGGGCTGGGGGGGCTGTTTGCGCCTCTTAGTACTGGGAATGCCAGGTGGTCTTTAAGGTGCCACAGAAAGGCACTTTTTTTTGGGCTGAGGGGGCTGTTTGTGCCTGAGGGTACTGGGAATATCACAGGGGCTTTAAGGTGCCACAGACAGTCACTATTTATTGGGCTGGGGGGGCTGTTCTTTCCTCTGGGTACTGGGAATGCCAGGGGGTCTGTAAGGTGCCACAGAAAGGCACTATTTATTGGGCTGGGGGGGCTGTTTGTGCCTGTGGGTACTGGGAATGCCAGGGGGGCTTTAAGGTGCCAGAGACAGTCACTATTTATTGGGCTGGGGGGGTCTGTTTGTGCCTCTTGGTACTGGGAATGCCAGGGGGGCTGTAAGGTGCCACAGACAGTCACTATTTATTGGGCTGGAGGGGGGGGCTGTTTGTTCCTCTGGGTATTGGGAATTCCAGGGGGGCTGTAAGGTGCCATAGACAGTCACTATTTATTAGGCTGGAGGGTGCTCTTTGTTCCTCTGGGTACTGGGAATGCCAGGGGGGCTGTATGGTGCCAGAGACAGTCACTATTTATTGGGCTGGGGGGGCTTTTTGTTCCTCTGGGTTCTGGGAATGCCAGGGGGGCTGTAAGGTGCCACGGACAGTCACTGTTTGTTGGGCTGGGGGGGGCTGTTTGTTCCTCTGGGTACTAGGAATACCAGGGGGGGCTGTAAGGTGCCAGAGACAGTCACTATTTATTGGGCTGGGGGGGGGCTGTTTGCGCCTCTTGGTACTGGGAATGGCAGGGGGGCTGTAAGGTGCCACAGACAGTCACTTTTTTTTGTTGGGTTGGGGGGGGCTGTTTGTTCCTCTGGGTACTAGGAATACAAGGGGGGCTGTAAGGTGCCAGAGACAGTCAGTATTTATTGGGCTGAGGGGGGCTGTTTGCGCCTCTTGGTACTGGGAATGCCAGGGGGGCTGTAAGGTGCCACATACAGTCACTATTTATTGGGCTGGGGGGGCTGTTTGCGACTCTTAGTACTGGGAATGCCAGGGGGGCTGTAAGGTGCCACAGACAGTCACTATTTATTGGGCTGGGGGGGCTGTTTGTTCCTCTGGGTACTGGGAATGCCAGGGGGGCTTTAAGGTGCCATAGACAGTCATTATTTATTGGGCTGGGGGGGCTGTTTGTTCCTCTGGGTACTGGGAATGCCAGGGGGGCTGTAAGGTGCAACAGACAGTCACTATTTATTGAGCATGGGGGGGGGGCTGTTTTTTCCTCTGGGTACTGGGAATGCCAGGGGGGCTGTAAGGTGCCACAGACAGTCACTATTTATTGGGCTGGAGAGCTGTTTGTGGCTGTGGGTACTGGGAATGCCAGGGGGGCTGTAAGGTGCAACAGACAGTCACTATTTATTGAGCTGGGAGGGGGCTGTTTTTTCTGTAGGTACTGGGAATGCCAGGGGGTCTGTAAGGTGCCACAGAAAGGCACTATTTTTTGTTCTGGGGGAGCTTTTTGTGCCTGTGGGTACTGGGAATGCCAGGGGGTCTGTAAGGTGCCACAGACAGTCACTATTTATTGGGCTGGGGGGGCTTTTTGTGCCTCTGGGTACTGGGAATGCCAGGGGGCTGTAAGGTGCCACAGACAGTCACTATTTATTGGGCTGGGGGGGCTTTTTGTGCCTCTGGGTACTGGGAATGCCAGGGGGGCTGTAAGGTGCCATAGACAGTCATTATTTTTTGGGCTGGGGGGGCTGTTTGTTCCTCTGGGTATTGGGAATTCCAGGGGGGCTGTAAGGTGCCATAGACAGGCACTATTTATTGGGCTGTGGGGGGGCTGTTTGTGCCTCTTGGTACTGGGAATGCCAGGGGGGCTGTAAGGTGCAACAGACAGTCACTATTTATTGAGCTAGGGGGGGGCTGTTTTTTCTCTTGGTACTGGGAATGCCAGGTGGTCTGTAAGGTGCCAGAGAAAGGCACTTTTTTTTTGGCTGAGGGGGCTGTTTGTGCCTTTGGGTACTGGGAATGCCAGGGGGGCTTTAAGGTGCCATAGACAGTCACTATTTATTAGGCTGGGGGGGTCTGTTTGTGCCTCTGGGTACTGGGAATGCCAGGGGGGCTGTAAGGTGCCACAGACAGTCACTATTTATTAGGCTGGGTGGCGCTGTTTGTTCCTCTGGGTACTGGGAATGCCAGGGGGGCTTTAAGGTGCCATAGACAGTCATTATTTATTGGGCTGGGGGGGCGCTGTTTGTGCCTCTGGGTACTGGGAATGCCAGGGGGGCTTTAAGGTGCTTTAGACAGTCACTATTTATTGGGCTGGGGGGGGGCTGTTTGTTCCTCTGGGTATTGGGAATTCCAGGGGGGCTGTAAGGTGCCACAGACAGTCACTATTTATTGGGCTGGGGGGGTCTGTTTGTGCCTCTGGGTACTGGGAATGCCAGGGGGGCTGTAAGGTGCCACAGACAGTCACTATTTATTGGGCTGGGGGGGGCTGTTTGTTCCTCTGGGTATTGGGAATTCCAGGGGGGCTGTAAGGTGCCATAGACAGTCACTATTTATTAGGCTGGGGGGGGCTGTTTGTGCCTCTGGGTACTGGGAATGCCAGGAGGGCTGTAAGGTGCCACGGACAGTAACTATTTGTTGGGCTGGGGGGGGGCTGTTTGTTCCTCTGGGTACTAGGAATACCAGGGGGGCTGTAAGGTGCCAGACACAGTCACTATTTATTGGGCTGGGGGGGGCTGTTTGTGCCTCTTTGTACTGGGAATGCCAGGGGGGCTGTAAGGTGCCACAGACAGTCACTATTTATTGGGATGGGGGGGGCTGTTTGTGCCTCTTGGTACTGGGAATGCCAGGGGGGCTTTAAGGTGCCACAGACAGTCACTATTTATTGGTCTGGGGGTGTCTGTTTTTTCCTCTGGGTACTGGGAATGCCAGGGGGGCTGTAAGGTGCCACAGACAGTCACTATTTATTGGGCTGGGGGGGGGCTGTTTGCGCCTCTTAGTACTGGGAATGCCAGGGGGACTATAAGGTTCCACAGACAGTCACTATTTATTTGGGTGGGGGGGCTGTTTGTGCCTCTGGGTACTGGGAATGCCAGGTGGTCTGTAAGGTGCCACAGAAAGGCACTATTTATTGGGCTTTGGGGGCTGTTTGTGCCTCTGGGTACTGGCAATGCCAGGGGGGCTGTAAGGTGCCAGAGACAGTCACTATTTATTGGGCTGGGGGGGCTTTTTGTTCCTCTTGGTTCTGGGAATGCCAGGGGGGCTGTAAGGTGCCACGGACAGTCACTATTTTTTGGGCTGGGGCGGGCTGTTTATTCCTCTGGGTACTAGGAATACCAGGGGGGCTGAAAGGTGCCAGAGACAGTCACTATTTATTGGGCTGGGGGGGGCTGTTTGTGCCTCTGGGTACTGGGAATGCTTGCACCTAATTTGAATCCCAGTCCGGTCCTTTAAAGATTAATTTAAACAATAAGTTGCTGGAAACATTCCCGGAGTTTTATTGAGCACATTTGCAATTTGCATTAATTTTGTATTTATATAAGTTTTTTTTAATATATATTTGCTCTTTTAAACTGCTATTAACAGGCTTTTAGCTCAACTGAAATTCAGCAACCCTAGGGTTAACTGACCACAATTTATTTGACTGCGACTTTTTTTGACAAAACTGCAATTTATTTGCCGCAACTTTTTTTATGTGACTGTAACTTTTTCGATGTCACATGACCTTAATGCTAATTTGCCCCTAAGAGCAGAAAGAGCAGTAAAATGATTTGGCCAATAGGGTTCCAGGTGAGCTCAGTCCCTATCTGTATGAATACGAGCTGAGCAGCAGAACAATACGCCCTGTAATAACCTTTCAGGCTGCATCATAACAAACAAACAGAACATTGTGATGTCACAATGGGCAGCAAAGTTTGTGCAGCTTCCCTGCCAAGCAAGTGTCAGAGCTGAGCTGGTTGGGTTGCAGGGCAGATCCCCTGGGAGCTGCTCTCTCCTAATCAGCTGTTTTTGCCTCCTTAAAGCCACTTTAACACCTTTAGGCTTTAAGCCTTTACCATCGAATTGCTTCAGCGCATCCTCGCTCGGCTCCATATCTGTAAGTCAGCCAATTGGTTTTTTCATTCAGATATATAGAGGGAATAGGGTGTGAGCCTGGGGCTGTAGGCCTGGAATGGGCCGTCTGTGTAACTATAGAGATTCCAATGTGGCAAACACGGAATTTGGGGCTTTATGGGTAATGGGTTTCTAGTGATGAGCCAATCTGCCCCATTTCATTGGGTAAAAATTAGCGAAACTGCTGAATAGTTCAGGAAAAAAAGCGAAAAATCTATGTAACGCGGCTGCTGCAGGATTTTTTTTACACAAATTGTTTTGACACAACCACAACTTTTTTCTTGATGCAACTGACACTTTTAGAACACAACTGTGACTTTTTTGTTAGGCAACAGCGATTTATTTGACAAGACTGGAACTATTTTGACAGGGTGGCAACTTTTATATATATATATATATATATATATATATATATAATATAGTAATGGGTTTTTCAGTGCCACAAAGTGATGTAGGAGTTTATAGTCTGTGGGATAAATCAGAGACATAAGTGTATAAGTGTAAAAGTTAGTACAGGTATAGGATCCCTTATAGAGAAACCTGTTATCCAGAAAGTAAGCTATAATTACCCCTTATTGGCGGCAGAACAGCCCTATTGGGTTAAATGGTTCCCTTTTCTCTGTAATAATAAAACAGTACCTGTACTTGATCCCAACTAAGATATAATTACCCCTTATTGGGGGCAGAACAGCCCTATTGGGTTTATTTAATGTTTAAATGATTCCCTTTTCTCTGTAATAATAAAACAGTACCTGTACTTGATCCCAACTAAGATATAATTACCCCTTATTGGGGGCAGAACAGCCCTATTGGGTTTATTTCATGGTTAAATGATTCCCTTTTCTCTGTAATAATAAAACAGTACCTGTACTTGATCCCAACTAAGATATTATTACCTCCTATTGGGTTTATTTCATGTTTTAATTATTTTTTTAGCAGACTTAAGGTATGGAGATCCAAATCTAAATCCTCAGGCCCTAAGCATTCTGGATAACAGGTCCCATGCCTGTATGTTCTTGTATTTAGATTGAAAGCTCCATGGGGCAGGGACTGATAGGAATGATGCACTGACAATTAAAAATAAACACACAATTGCATAGAATTAACAATAATCTCTGGTTCCTTTCTATTTTAGCATAAACTCAAATAAAATCTCTATTTTCTGTTACAGGAGCTGCAGCATGGGTGACCGAATGCAAAAAATATTTACCAACTTTTTTAAACTTAATAATAAGGTAAGGCCCTAATGTCTTCCTCTGGTATTGACTTTAGTGGTATGGACCGGGACTTACTGGGATGAGTTGGGAAGGACTGGGACTGACTGGGATGAGTTGGGAAGGACTGGGACTGACTGGGATGAGTTGGGAAGGACTGGGACTGACTGGGATGAGTTGGGAAGGACTGGGACTCACTGGGATGAGTTGGGAAGGACTGGGACTGACTGGGAGGAGCTGCTCATGTATATTAGACAATGTTAGGGGGGTGCATTATTTATTTATCATTATATTATTATAACATATGGGTTTCAATGAGTCCTGTGCCTGTGCCACAAGTAGGGTTGTCACCTCACCCCTTATAAAATACCAGTCACATATTGATACGACATCATGCATGGCTAATTAGCAATTCATTTAGATGCATGCTGCAGACTGAACTGATTTATATGTAGCCATGCAGCATGTATCTAACTTAATTGCTTATTAGGCATGCAGGATGTGGGTTCAATATGTGACTGATATTAAAGGGTTAAGGTGGCAACCCTAGCCATAAGTGACATCAACAAGCAATAATTATACCCGCTGACATCACTGAGCTCTGTTTTTAAGGCTATATGTGTATTTATCTATATATTTATATTTGGAGGTTTTATTTTTTTAATGGTGTTTGTGAAAATCTTTCCCCCCCACAGGAACCTAAAAGCAGAAGTGTCTTTTCTATTCCTCTGCAAAAGACAGAGACAGACATCTCATCTGCTTCGAACCTGAAAGCTGAAAAACCTGCAGGTATTTGAATTTGAGGGATCGGCTGCGTTACTTTGTTGTTTTGTCCTTAGTCGCAGCTCACAGGGTTAACGAAACACACAGCCTTCTTATATGCACAAGTAATATGGAACCCAAGGTTATATTATAGCAATGGGGAACAAGTTGGTAGAACTGAAGGGGGTGCTTATGGGGGATCATGTAACAGCATTCAGTCATTTACCAATTTGGCAAATATCCCTAAAACCTAGAGACCAACCTCTACTTGTACTAAAGCAGGAGAAACCATTAGCACTCCATATAAATGCCCTCCCTCACACATGATTATTTAAGGATCTAGTCCTCCTCCTATGGTGAAAAGTCTATAGACTTCTTCCACATTCTCCTGATTTCATAGGTCTACTGCTCGGCTTGGCCTCCTGATTAACCAATCAGAGCAGCCAGGCAGTATTAGAAAGTGATTGTATTTGTTTCTGTATCATCTCAATGTATTTTAATCTATATTTTCCACTATAGAAGCAAGCGCGAAGAAAGGAATACTTCGACGCCTCTGCAAATCAATTAGGAACCTCTGTCAATGTAAAAAGAAGGTAAGGTGGAACGTTCCACCATCTCTCTCTGAGTTTAGGCTTGAGTGTCACTGGCTGTTGGTTCATGTTCTCTCTCAGCAGCACATGGAAAGAATGTTCTCTCAGCTATGTTGGGTTACTATAGGCTGTAGTGCTTCTTAAATGTGCGTCCAACCTAGTGGAGAAGGTGGAGCATATTCTGCATATTTAGGCTCTTCTCCCCTTTTTGACCAATATAGTATTTGTACATTTGTATCCTGTTTTAAGGTGTTTCATTTAGGCCACAGGATTTTGAGATTAGTTATTGTATTGTAAATGTTCTGCCTGAAGCACCGCCCCTAATATATTTGGCTTAAAGAGACACTGACACCAGAAATGAAACTTTTTTTTTATTTCTATCATAACACTGTCTTTGCAGGAGCTTTATAATTTTGCTACAAAAGTATTTCCTGATACTTTTACATTCCCTATCTGATCCCCCATGTTCCTCTATGAGGGGGCTGCCATATTTGTGCAGCAGTAGGCTGTTAGCATTAGAAGCTATAACTGACAGGCTGAGAAGGGACAGTTAGGTTGGCAAAACAGTCGGGTTTAGGAACTTCAAGTGACAATTACTTACATAAGCAGCCCTACCAGGGAAAAATGATCAACATGACCTATAGGTTACTTTTTATGTAGATTCATAATTTACAAAGTCATTTTTTTGTGTCAGTATCACTTTAAGGGCAGTGGCGTAACTAGTTGCCACCCCTAAAAAATCTTGCCTTCCCGCCCCTGCCCATGACCTCTGCCCACTGGGCACAGTAAAACAGGGCTTTATTTTATGCGCTGCGCTAGCATTTGTATATATTACACAAAAAGGTGCTGGTGCTACAGGCAAGTAACATTCAGTGCAATGCAAGCTCCCCTGTCTCATTGGGGCGGCTTTAGTACTAACAATGCTACGGCCTTGACTTTCCTGGCAGAGAAATATCTCCTGAATTTTCAGCATCAGTTTCTGATTCATTCTTTGCCTTTTAATCATGAGTTTATCATTTGGCTTTCTATAGAAATGTTCAGAAATTGTGCAGGAAGTAAGCAACACAGAGATGATCCTCGAGGAAAAGGAGCTACTGAAGGAGAAACCAATTGAGATCCTTACAGGTACAGAACCAAGGACATATATGCCCAATAAACCCACAGAGACCCCCATATGACTAAAAAGGTGACTTTTTAAAAAATAATTTTATATTTTTAATCTTTCCAGAGTCTCCAAGTATTCCTCGTGATCCTTCCTCAGATTTTGGAAATACTTTGATTCCAAAGAGAGAGAAGGATGATGAAGAGATGCCGCAGAATGTTGAAGTGATTCCTGACGTGGAGGATATTGCTCAGAATGTTCCCGCAAAGGATGAGAAATCTGCGAGCTTATATTTAAGCTGTGTGGAACCACTGAATTACTACACTGATCCAAGTTCTCATTATGCTAGTGCAAGTGATCACTATACTGATCCGCATTCCGAGTTCACTGCTCCAAGTTCCAAATATACTGATGCAAGTGATTACTTCTCTGATAAGAGTTTATCTCCTTCTAAGCTGGAACTGGTGAGATTTTGTTAGATTTGGGTTTATAGGGTATTGTGTATAAATGCAGTAAAATAATATACTATAAGAATGATTATGGCACATAATATGCTTTATAGAGATATACGTAAGATTAGACTACACTGTATGGTATCATTAGCCCAAGTGAGACTGAATTAATGGTGTTTCATCTCCTTCTCTAGGCTAGAAATTGTTACTGTGAAATAATCAGAGAGATTGATAGGGCACTAAACCACGTAAAGGTGGACGCAAGGTAGGATATTGGGTTTCTATTTTGATACTGAGGTTGTTATGGTAAAATAGAAAAGCCTTTATTACATCTTAGATACAAAAACCCAACGCGTTTCATCCTCACAGGGAGGGGCCTTCGTCAGGGGCACATGCATTAAGAAAATAGATGCGGGCCTGTATCTAAGATGTAATAAATATTTGTTCTATCTTTCTATCTTCTGGTTTGCCTGACACACACAGGTCAACCATAAAGTAACTGAGATTATATTTCATTCTTGTTTTCTCTCAGGAATCAGACAACTATGGCTGATTTCAAACTACAATATGAACTGGGTGCTGGTGCTTTTGGCCAGGTGAGTTACTGGTCCCCTAGATATGGGGTGGGGGGTTATTGGAACAAAGGCATAATAATGGGGGTCTCTCTCTTATTTCAGGTATATCGGGCACAACACAGAGAAACCAGGAGAATTGTAGCCATCAAGACTCAACCAAAGGCTGCAGTCAAAACTATATTTAAATATAGAAGGTCAGTTAAATGGGGAAACCGCAAACAATAAGTATTTGTGTGTATAGTCTGGAACATTCCTACAGGCAGATGTTTTATATCTGTTCCAGAAGATATACAGATTCCATTATTGATATAACATTCTCTCATAAAGTGCCATTGGCTTATTTTTAAAAGATTTATTTAAACTTAAATTGTAAATCTGCCACCCTGAGGTGATTTTCATAATCACAATTTATCCTTTTACTTGTTGAGATGTATCATAAAAAAACAACACTTTGCATAGAAAACCATTCTTTCTAACGACTGCCATGACGCAATTGAGTCAGTAGGGATCTGATCTTCAGAACTGATGATTGTTTATAAATACACAAGGAAAAAACCACAATTGTATTAAAAAAAATCCACTGATTGATAAGTTGTTGGGATATTGATAGTTATGCCCCTAATTAATTATTACTATAGGGATTTAGTAGGATTGGCTAATTATAAATATGCAACAAGTACCTCCCATTGGTCAAAGTGAAATGATTTCACCCTAAACCTTAGAACCAACCAAAGGGCCTGATTAGTGTATTTGGGCACAGGGTGGGTGATGGTGCCACTATATTCTGTGCTTGCACTTGTATACGTGTTATAGTGCCATTAGTATAAATGGGCGTTACATTCACTACATTCATGGTGCAGATGTCCCACCTATGTCATTTTCTTCTATAAACGTTTCATGGCTTTATTTTGCAGCATTCTTCTGGAGCAGCGCATCCTTCTTATGGCAAAGCAAAAGCAGAATCCTTTTGTTGTCGGTTTATTCTCCTCCTTCGTAACCAGACAACATATCTGCTTCGCTATGGATTACGCTGAGGGAGGGGACTTGGAGTCCCAACTGAAACAAGGTGCCATATCACTGGAGAGAACTACGTAAGTACTACTGGGCTTTTATAGAGGGTCACACAAGTGATAGCCTTATAGTAGCCATAACACTGCACATAAATAGTATTGTAATTACTGTCCAATCAATACAGTGAACATGGGCGGTTGCTTCTTTCCCTTTATCAAGCGAGGGCATATAGGAACATGTTATTGCCATGGTTGTGCTTTCATTACCATGAAACAAAGCAAAGGCTTAGTGAGGGCCTAGGCCCAACAATTGCTACCGGTTTTTACCCGTATAGATAAATACTCAATATTGCATTCATAAAAAGGTGACTTTTCTCTTTTTGACCCTTGTAGGTTCTTCTCCTCCTGCATTGTCCTCGGGCTGAAGTTCCTACATGAAAACAAGATTGTTCATAGGTAAGTGGAGCATTTCCTTTAGTCCTAGAAATGTCTGATATGGTAATTGGGCCGGCTAACAGTGTCTGTTCTCTCAATACAGAGATTTAAAGCCAGAAAACATCCTTCTGGATGGCCGAGGATATGCCAAAATAGCAGACTTTGGTCTTAGCATAGAAGGTAAGATGGCTGCGTACAATGACATTGGATATACGGGTTCATATTAGAACTTTATGTTCATACTTAATAGAGTTCATTATATTGTAGGCACTTTCTCAGGGTCCGCAGCATAGTGGCCCCACTAGATGGATAATGCAGGAGTATATTATCCAGCATTATTAGTATTGTTACAGTCATGTTTAAAGCCGCATAAAGACTCCAGTCACCATGCAGATACAAATTCACTAATGAGAGCCTGCCCTCAGATTCTTTGTTTCACGCCAACATGGCGGTGACGTTCCTCATTTTTTATAAAACCAATAGTTCAGGTTTCAAGTTAATCTTTATATTAGATAAATGATCTTTTAATCTCAACAAATCTACTAATGAAATGTTTCTGTTTGTATTCAAGGAATTGGCTACAGGGACGAGATCTGGGGCAACTGTGGAACTGTACCATATAAGGCTCCAGAAATTTTCACTGAGTTAAACTACACCAGATCGGTGGACTGGTGGGCTCTTGGAGTGATCCTGTACAGAATGGCTATTGGCGAGGTAAGTGCCCATTTATTAACTGAATCAGGGAATCACTGCTTGGCCTGAACATAATAGGAGCTCAGTTACTGCAACATTTTTTTACATTTATTACATTTAGCGTCCAACCTGGATGAAAGGTGGACTTATCTGTATAAGCCCCATTATAGTATCCCCTCTGTGTAGCTGAACCCCATCCACTCCCAGTACAGGTATGGGATCCCTTATCCGAAAACCTGTTATCGAGAAAGCTCCGAATTAAAGAATGCCCAGCTCCCATAGACTCCATTATAATCAAATAATTCAGAATTTTAAAACTGATTTCCTTTTTCTCTGTAATAATAAAACAGTACCTGTACTTGATCCCAACTAAGATATCATTACCCCTTATTGGGAGCAGAACAGCCCTATTGGGTTTATTTAATGATTAAATGATTCCCTTTTCTCTGTAATAATAAAACAGTACTTGTACTTGATCCCAACTAAGATATCATTACCCCTTATTGGGAGCAGAACAGCCCTATTGGGTTTATTTCATGGTTAAATGATTCCCTTTTCTCTGTAATAATAAAACAGTACCTGTACTTGATCCCAACTAAGATATAATTACCCCTTATTGGGGCAGAACAGCCCTATTGGGTTTATTTAATGGTTAAATGATTCCCTTTTCTCTTTAATAATAAAACAGTACCTGTACTTGATCCCAACTAAGATATAATTACCCCTTATTAGGGCAGAACAGCCCTATTGGGTTTATTTAATGGTTAAATGATTCCCCTTTTCTCTTTAATAGTAAAACAGTACCTGTACTTGATCCCAACTAAGATATAATTACCCCTTATTGGGGGCAGAACAGCCCTATTGGGTTTATTTCATGGTTAAATGATTCCCTTTTCTCTGTAATAATAAAACAGTACCTGTACTTGATCCCAACTAAGATAAAATTACACCTAATTGGTGCAGAACAGCCTTATTGGGTTTATTTAATGGTTAAATGATTCCCTTTTCTCTGTAAAAATAAAACAGTACCTGTACTTGATCCCAACTAAGATATAATTACCCCTTGTTGGGGGCAGAACAGCCCTATTGGGTTTATTTCATGGTTAAATGATTCCCTTTTCTCTATAATAATAAAACAGTACCTGTACTTGATCCCAACTAAGATATAATTACCCCTTATTGGGGGCAGAACAGCCCTATTGGGTTTATTTAATGGTTAAATGATTCCTTTTTCTCTGTAATAATAAAACAGTACCTGTACTTGATCCCAACTAAAATATAAATAATCCTTTTTTGATGCAAAACAATCCCATAGGGTTTAATTAATGTTTTATTGATTCTTTAGTAGACTTGAGGTATAGAAATCCAAATTACAGAATGACCCCTTATCCGGAATACCCTTGGTCCCAAGCATTCTGGATAACGGGTCCTATTCCTGTACTTAAGTCTAACCATTTACATTGCTCATCATGTTGGGGTTGGGTTTAATGGTGACTGAGCCTACAGCTTCATGTATAAAGTGCAGCATTACAGGACCGTACCCCATTACTGATATTGTTGCCATTTTTTTGTTTCATGCTTTTAAACCAAATATTTTTTTCTGTTTGTAGTTTCCTTTCGACGAAACAGACAAGCAGCTCCTGACGGCCCAAATTATACATACAGAGCCGAAAATTCCTCCAGATCTGCTTTTAAGTGTCAAGGTCACATTACAAGGGGTAAGTACCTGTTGGGATTTTGCAGCCTGCTGTTTGAATGTTTAATCCAGGGACAGGGTCGGACTGGGGGGTGCAGGGCCCACCGGGGCTACCACGTCCCCCACAGGGGCCCCTGCCGTTCACCTCTAACCCCCCTTCCCCCGCAGGGGCCCCCTGTCCGACGTCCTTCCCTGAACGCGCACATGTGAAACGCGTCAGGGGAGGACATCGGAGGTCAGATGAAGCGGCAATAGGGTCGGGCCTGGATCACTGGGGCCCACCGGGTATTTTCCCGGTGTCCCGGTAGCCCAGTCCAACCCTGTCCAGGGATCATTTACTGCCCCCTAATGTTAATGTAATCTTGCTCACATTGGCACTTCCATTTATAAACTTTGGGGCTTTATTTTTTACTGCGCACTCCAAAAATGCCAAATGTTTCTCATTGAGCAATTTCTTTTTGTACAATTTTTTCTCCCACACTGCCTATACGGTACCGGTTTCTGGCACACCCGCCTGCCTACATGAGTTTGCTTTATGCTCCTCAATATGATACATTTTTCTCTTTGCAGCTGCTGAAAAAAGATGCCAAACTTCGCCTCGGGTCACATAAAACAGACGCTAAAGAAGTCATGGAAAGCTCTTTATTCAGGGTATGTGAATATTTTACTCCTCCTAAGTGGCAGCCATTAACAGGGGGGTCTTTTTAGATCCACGAGTTCTA
The DNA here is from genome assembly GCF_000004195.4 of Xenopus tropicalis. Taxonomy (NCBI): domain Eukaryota; kingdom Metazoa; phylum Chordata; class Amphibia; order Anura; family Pipidae; genus Xenopus; species Xenopus tropicalis. Next base: position 196,630,867 of record NC_030677.2, on the reverse strand, counting down.
TTCCCTGTGTGAGCTCTTGCGCACTTTCACAGGGCAGATACAGTATCACTTGGAATTGGATAGAATTTGTATATGTTAAATAACAGATAAATAGAACGAAATAGTGCTAATAAAGTATTCCTGCTGTTTTACAGGGATTTAACTGGGACGCCCTTCTGAGCCAAGAAATACAGGCGCCATTCACTCCTCAAATAAGTGTTCCAGAGCGAGTGGAGTTAGTACGCCTTCGCTTACCGGGCGCTGGTGTCCCACAACCCCACAGGACCCCATTGGAAGAGGCATTAGAACAGTTGAATTGTCCTGCTCTTCTGCCTTGAAAACCGGGTTCCTGTGAATTCTTTAGTCCAGGTAAGGAGTTTGCCTTTATAAAAATAAAAAGAAAAAATGGAACAAAGGGAGGGAGGGAGGGGGTGCATTATACACTTAGCATAAGGGGTCTTGGGAAACAGCTTGTTGGAGTTATCTTGGTGTCCTGCGGAGGTTGTATTTTCTCTTTAACTCTCCTCTCCCTCCTAATTCAGAGATCCCCAGCTGACTAACGATGACCCGATCTTCTCGGAGGAAGAAGACACGTTCAAAGCCAAATGTCTTCATTTCTATGAAGATGATTATATTTTTATATAAATGTTTATATTTATTTATTTTTTTACTATTTTGTAAAAAAATTTGTAAGAAAATGTAATTCTATTTTTTTATATAATTTGTAAAAAATTTAATTCTGTTTTTCTATACAATTTGTAAAAAAATTTTATTTTATTTTTCTATATAATTTGTAAAAAATTTAATTCTATTTTTCTATATAATTTGAAAAAAAATTTAATTCTATTTTTCTATATAATTTGTAAAAAATTTAATTCTATTTTTCTATATAATTTGTAAAAAAATTTAATTCTATTTTTCTATATAATTTGTAAAAAATGTAATTCTATTTTTGTATATAATTTGTAAAAAAATGTAATTCTATTTTTCTATAAAACTTTTTAAAATAATATACTTCTATTTTTTTATATAATTTCGAAATAATTCTATTTTTCTAATAAAAATTTGAAATAATATAATTTATTCTATTTTTCCATGTAATTTATAAAAAATGTAATTCTATTTTTCTATAAAAAAAAAGTAACGGCGACGAAAAAATCGCAAAAAATACGAAAAAATTGCAAAATGTTCGTTTTCTAATCGGAATTTTTCCAATTCGGAATCGGATTCGTGGGTTAGTAAATGTGCCCCATAGTGTTTCGGTTAAAAAACTGAATTGAGTATGTTGCCACCATCAAGCCCTAACTGGACAAAGTTACCAGGGTTTATGGCCAATATGGCTTTGTCCAGTAGAGCCGGAATAGTGGATCTCACAGCATTCAGAGCACCTACAAGTGACTGTATTCTGTCTATCTTTATAATCTTAGTCTTTTGGGTAACAGCCCATGTATGGGGATTACATACCTGAGACAAAACCCACTGACCCCATTAGTCGTCCTTTTTCCCCTATTTCAAAAGTAGTGATGGGCGAAATGTTTCGCCAGGCATGGATTCATGGCGAATTTCCACATTTCGCCATTGGCAGATTGTTTTGTGAAACGGATGAAAAAATTTGCTGCAGAAAAATTCGCCACACGTCTCTATTCAAAAGAATACTCTCGCATCAAAATAAAAAGTCGCAGGCATCAAAGTAATAGTTTCAGGTCAAAATAAATAGTTGCGGGTGTCAAAAGAATAGTCACGCGTCAAAATAAATAGTCGCACATCAAAAGAATAGTCGCAGGTGACAAATTTTTTTTGACGTGTAACATTTTCGACGTTTTGCGAAAGATTTGCAAATTTTTCCATGAAGCGAAGCGGGACAGATTCGCTCATCAATATTCAAAAGCATTAAGAACCCTACCAAGTCTAGTGTACACGTCAGCTCTTATTATTTCCCCACCCTGAGTATCATCAGCTTCTGTACATCCTAAAGCTACAAGTCCACTTAAACTCCCCGCTCTAAAGGTGGCCATACACGTTAAGATCCGCTCGCTTGCGTATTGACGTCACACGTACCCACGGGGCGCAACCTTATAAGAGGGCCTGTCGCCACCACACAAGGAGCCGCATAAGGAGCAGGAGCCGCAGAAGAAGAAGGAGTGTCTATGGGGGCACTGTCTATGGGGGCAATTAGGGCACTGTCTATGGGGGCACTGTGTATGGGGGGTACTGTCTATGAGGGCACTTTCTATTGGGGCATTGTTTATGGGGGTACTGTGTATGGGGGCTACTGTCTATGGGGCAATTGGGGGCACTGTCTATGGGGTCAATTGGGGGTGCTTTCTATGGGGGATACTGTATATGGGGGCACTTTCTATGGGGCCATTGGGGGCACTGTCTATAGGGTCAATTGGGGATGCTTTCTAGGGGTACTGTCTATGGGGGCACTTTCTATGGAGGGTACTGTCTATGGAGGAAATTGGGGGCACTTTCTATGGGGGGCAGTGTGTATGGGGGATACTGTCTATGGGGGCACTGTGTATGGGGGGTACTGTCTATGAGGGCACTTTCTATTGGGGCATTGTTTATGGGGGTACTGTGTATGGGGGCTACTGTCTATGGGGCAATTGGGGGCACTGTCTATGGGGTCAATTGGGGGTGCTTTCTATGGGGGATACTGTATATGGGGGCACTTTCTATGGGGCCATTGGGGGCACTGTCTATGGGGTCAATTGGGGATGCTTTCTAGGGGTACTGTCTATGGGGGCACTTTCTATGGAGGGTACTGTCTATGGAGGAAATTGGGGGCACTTTCTATGGGGGGCAGTGTGTATGGGGGATACTGTCTATGGGGGCACTGTGAATGGGGGGTACTGTCTATTTGGCCATTTGGGGCACTGTGTATGGGGGGGCCAAACTGGTACATAGTTATAACTGACTGCCTTATCTCTATATTTGTATTTTATATGTAGTAGTTGCTATAGTGTTTTCCTTAGGTAGTACAGTATGAGGGTATAGCACATTTTGCATCTGAACCCACCATTTCAACTATATAAAAGGAGTATTTTTTGAAAAAAAAAATGGGGTGTGGTAATTGGGGCATGGGCACAACAGTTGGCATGGTCAAAAATGTTGCCGCGCTGCACGCGCCAAATCTTTTTGTCCTTCTTTCAATTTTTTGAATATTTGGAGCTATGGTATATGCATTAGGGGGCCTGGTTACAGCCCGCACCGCCAGCAACTGCCCCATGTTCCTGGGTAAATTTTGCTTCGTTTAGCTGGTGTGTTATACCATCCTGTAATGATTTTATCATTGTTTTCCACTATTCTGCAGCTCCTTTGCCCAGTAAATGATTTGAGTGTTATTCCTTCTAGTTCTTGTTCTGTGAAGTGCTCATTTAGAGCTTTTTCCCACTTCGTAAAATGTGGTAGGCTTGGAGAGGAGAGGTGTTGCTTGTGATGTGAAAAATGTGTAGTATTGTACCCTGTTGCCAGTTAGTAAAATAGCCTTTTTGTAGTCCAGGCAGGAAAGCAAGATTGTTAGTTAGGGGAGTCAGTAGTGAGGGTTCTGCCATTAGCTTGGATTTATACTTTAGTGAGTCCCGTGTGTTGGTAACCCCAGACCACCTTCTGTTTTGGAGCAGCGGAGAATGGTTTGATGCGTGACTGTTCATTGTTCCATACAAACTTGCCAGTTGTTCAGCATGGGGAAGACGTCTGGAGGTGGATTTAGTGGGATAGTTTGAAAGATAAATAGGAGCCTTGGCAAAATATTCATTTTGAGAGTATTGACTCTGCCAAACCATGATAAGGGCATTTTAGTCCAAACATTAATATTGGTTCTAATTTCCTTAATGATAGCATGGTAATTGATAGAAGCCCAGTCCTTATAACTGGCCGTCAGTAGAATACCTAGGTAAGTTTATTTACAGTCCAGGGGGAAAGAAATTTGTCTTTTAAGGCTAGCACAGTAGGGTGAGGGAAGCTAATGTTGGGTGCACTTCATTTGTAATTTATTTTAAAACCCCTTAGTAGGCTAAAAAAAGTATCTTGTAAAAACATTATTGGTAGAATATCTGCACGCTTCTTGGAGAAAATGTAAGTAAGCAATATATATATATATATAGTATACAGGGAGGAGCACACCCTATACAAGTCCAAATGCCCTTGGTGCAGGTCAAAAACAAAAATATAATAGAAAGAGTGCCACACACACAGGGACTTGATAACCAACAGACTATATCCCAACACCCACAGTAAATACCCCCACCACACTGTGGGTGTTGGGATATGGTCTGTTGGTTTGTCCCTGAGGAAGAGCACAGATTGTGCTCGAAACGTTGGAATTTTTTCAATAAAACCACTTTTTCTTTTGTATCAAGTCCCTATGTGTGCGGCACTCTTTCTATTTTATATATATATATATATATATATATAGGGATTGAAATGGTATATACTAGAATTCTCCTTGACAAAGGTATCCTTGGTCCTTTGAAATGTATGTGCTTTTATATCCATAGGCTTTTTGCTGGGTGGTATAGCTATACTTGAGGCATAGAGGCGGGGCAGGCAATATCTGATTGACAGCTCAGTTTTTTAAAATAATTTATAACAGGTATGGGTCATTTAATAAAAAAAACTGAATTTGGGTTTTATATTTAATTTCTAAAGTATTTTTATGTGTGTGTGACAGGTCCTCTTTGAAGGGGGGTCTAGTTTTGCGTGTGGTATATTATAATATCTTTTTCTAGTGATACTTCTGTCGTTTATATTCATCCCATTAGTAATGTTTGAGATATTTGTGATCTCTGCTGCCCCCGTTTGCATTATCCTTGATATACAAGTTCATAAATTAAGGAATCTGATTTATTTGTTCTTATTGTTCCTTTATTCTTTATATACAGATATTTGTGTGATGTGTGAAGCCTTGATATTCATCTTTAGACATCAAATACACTGATATTTGTTGTGTGTTATTGGGGGCAGAACAATCCTATTGGGTTTATTTAATGGTTAAATGATTCACTTTTCCCTATAATAATAAAACAATACCTGTACTTGATCCCAACTAAGATATAATTACCCCTTATTGGGGGCAGAACAATCCTATTGGGTTTATTTAATGGTTAAATGATTCACTTTTCCCTGTAATAATAAAACAATACCTGTACTTGATCCCAACTAAGATATAATTACCCCTTATTGGGGGCAGAACAGCCCTATTGGGTTTATTTAATGGTTAAATGATTCCCTTTTCTCTGTAATAATAAAACAGTACCTGTACTTGATCCCAACTAAGATATAATTACCCCTTATTGGGGGCAGAACAGCCCTATTGGGTTTATTTCATGGTTAAATGATTCCCTTTTCTCTGTAATAATAAACCAGTACCTGTACTTGATCCCAACTAAGATATAATTACCCCTTATTGGGGACAAAAAAGCCCTATTGGGTTTATTTCATGGTTAAATGATTCCCTTTTCTCTGTAATAATAAAACAGTACCTGTACTTGATCCCAACTAAGATATAATTACCCCTTATTGGGGGCAGAACAGCCCTATTGGGTTTATTTCATGGTTAAATGATTCCCTTTTCTCTATAATAATAAAACAGTACCTGTACTTGATCCCAACTAAGATATAATTACCCCTTATTGGGGGCAGAACAGCCCTATTGGGTTTGTTTCATGGTTAAATGATTCCCTTTTCTCTGTAATAATAAAACAGTACCTGTACTTGATCCCAACTAAGATATAATTACCCCTTATTGGGGCAGAACAGTCCTATTGGGTTTGTTTCATGGTTAAATGATTCCCTTTTCTCTGTAATAATAAAACAGTACGTGTACTTGATCCCAACTAAGATATAATTACCCCTTATTGGGGGCAGAACAGTCCTATTGGGTTTATTTAATGGTTAAATGATTCCCTTTTCTCTGTAATAATAAAACAGTACCTGTACTTGATCCCAACTAAGATATAATTAGCCCTTATTGGGGCAGAACAGCCCTATTGGGTTTATTTAATGGTTAAATGATTCCCTTTTCTCTGTAATAATAAAACAGTACCTGTACTTGATCCCAACTAAGATATAATTACCCCTTATTGGGGGCAGAACAGCCCTATTGGGTTTATTTAATGGTTAAATGATTCCCTTTTCTCTGTAATAATAAAACAGTACCTGTACTTGATCCCAACTAAGATATAATTAGCCCTTATTGGGGCAGAACAGCCCTATTGGGTTTATTTAATGGTTAAATGATTCCCTTTTCTCTGTAATAATAAAACAGTACCTGTACTTGATCCCAACTAAGATATAATTAGCCCTTATTGGGGCAGAACAGCCCTATTGGGTTTATTTAATGGTTAAATGATTCCCTTTTCTCTGTAATAATAAAACAGTACCTGTACTTGATCCCAACTAAGATATAATTACCCCTTATTGGGGGCAGAACAGCCCTATTGGGTTTATTTCATGGTTAAATGATTCCCTTTTCTCTGTAATAATAAAACAGTACCTGTACTTGATCCCAACTAAGATATAATTACCCCTTATTGGGGCAGAACAGTCCTATTGGGTTTGTTTCATGGTTAAATGATTCCCTTTTCTCTGTAATAATAAAACAGTACCTGTACTTGATCCCAACTAAGATATAATTACCCCTTATTGGGGCAGAACAGTCCTATTGGGTTTGTTTCATGGTTAAATGGTCCCCTTTTCTCTGTAATAATAAAACAGTACCTGTACTTGATCCCAACTAAGATATAATTACCCCTTATTGGGGCAGAACAGTCCTATTGGGTTTATTTAATGGTTAAATGATTCCCTTTTCTCTGTAATAATAAAACAGTACCTGTACTTGATCCCAACTAAGATATAATTAGCCCTTATTGGGGCAGAACAGCCCTATTGGGTTTATTTAATGGTTAAATGATTCCCTTTTCTCTGTAATAATAAAACAGTACCTGTACTTGATCCCAACTAAGATATAATTACCCCTTATTGGGGGCAGAACAGCCCTATTGGGTTTAATAACTGTTTTATTGATTTTTAAGTAGACACAGGGGCACATTTACTAATCCGCGAATCCGAATCCCGAATGGGAAAAAATCGGATTGAAAACTAAAATTTTGTGACTTTTTTGTCACTGTCGCGGTTTTTTCGTATTTTGCGCGTTTTTTCCATCGCCGTCACAACTTTATCATATTTTGCGCGACTTTTTCATCGCCGTCGCAATTTTTTCATATTGAGCAATTGTAAACAGTGGAAAAACAATCCGATTTTTTCGCGACGGCGACAAAAAAGTAGTGGAAAATATACGATAAAGTCATAACGGCGACGAAAAAATTGCGGGACACACGAAAAAGTTGCGACGGCGACGAAAAAGTCGCAAAAATACCGATCATTACGAAAAAATGCTTTCGGTCCATTCGTGGATTAGTAAATCTGCCCCTTAAAGGAGAAGGAAAATCTAAGTCACTTGGGGGTGCCAAAATGTTAGGCCCCCCCAAGTGACTTGAATCGCTTACCTTGTACCCTGGGCTGGTGCCCCTATTTGGAGAAAACAGCCCCAGCCCGGGGTAGCAGCGAGCGCTTCCTACTTCCTCCCTCGCTGCGCGCGCATGCGCAGTAGAGTGAATAGTGGAACTTTAACAGAGAAGTCGGCTTTTTCACTCTACTGCGCATGTGTCGGACTTGGAGTCTCAGCGAAAGGAAGGAGGAAGCGCTCGCTACAGGTACCCCGGGCTGGGGCTGTTTTCTCCTAACAGGGGCACCAGCCTTGGGTACAAGGTAAGCGATTCAAGTCACTTGGGGGTGCTTAACATTTTAGCACCCCCAAGTGACTTAGCCTTTCCTTCCCCTTTTAGGTATGGAGATCCAAATTACAGAAAGACCCCTTATCCGGAATACCCTTGGTCCTGGGCATTCTGAATAACGGGTCCTATACCTTTAACACATTTTATGAATTGTTGAATCTTTATCTAAATGCTTTTAACAAGAGTCATTCATTTGGACAGTACAAGCTGACACACACAATACACAAAGATATGACATTTGTTGGTGGTATAATGAGGCTTATACATTCCCTATTGTGTGTGGGAACCGCCTCTCTCCACAATGTTCCATCATTATTACATTATATTAAAAAAATTGCCAATATTTTTGTCTTTCTTTATTTGTAATGAAATTCTTGTCTCAAAGGCAACAAGTGGGAACCCTATGTTCAGAATGATGTATCACACACCGTCACTGGGGTAGGACAGATTCCGAATGTTATTTGTGATTCTTTATCTGCCCCTATTAAAGTTCATTGGGGTAATGGGGGACCAGTTATAGCTCTTCTTTCTTATTTTTCACATGGGATTTTTTTGGTCTGTTGCCCGTGACATGGTTTTCCACCCTCTTGTGGAACAGGGTTGTCGCATTTGCGGGTCGCAATCATTTCTCCATCAACGCAATTAGATGAGATGGTCCAGCATCCCCATCCACCATCAATGGGTTGTTTTGGCGCTGTGGACAAGAAAGGCATTTTTACTTTGTATTCACCTTAGTGGCAGTTAGGATCAGGTTAAACAAAGCAGAAATCACTAGCTGGATTGTTATAGAATGCTAAACCTCACCAGAAATGAGGCAAATGTCTAAACCCTCAGTAGGGCCAGGCTACAGTTTAGATGAACATCAGTTATATTTCTATACTGTATTGTTGCCCTCAGGCTTCTAAGGGATGGTATCCATAACGCCTTCCTGCTCACAGGATTATGAGCGATATCTGTGCGATATTATAACGCTGCAATTTTTGACATTTACATTATTTTTGTATGGTTCTTACCTGCTGGCCAGTTTTGCCAACCGGCTTGACAGTCGGGGCAAAATATCAGAAGAGGAAAGTCTTTTGATATTAATGTGCTCCAGACAAGAGTCACCTGACCCAACTCCAAACTCAATGGCCCCCAAGAGGGTTAAGTGAACCTACCCGACAGGATTAAACTAGTTGCTGAATAACATGTAACATAACTGTAGGGACCCATAGGGTTAACATGTCCCTATGGTTTTAAGCCCTGCAATTTCCTTGGTTTGTGCTGTTACTGGGCAAAGACCCATGTATCAATTTAGAGTTTTGCAAACATGTCTTATTGGTTTACAGGGAGACCACTCCCTTGGCACTCTGATATAGTACTTAGCAGGGGGGTGGGTCTTCCTCTTTGGCTGCATCTGCTGACCCAGGTGGGAGTTCACTGAGCCTGGGATCAACAGGGCCCAGTAAAGTGAGTACCCTAGAGGCTGCATCTACTCTAGTGAAGTCTGGGAACCGGGACCCCGTGAATGAGGAATAGTAAGTATCAGGATAATTTATAAGAGCACTTTCTAGGAAAGTGAGATTAGTTAGAAAGAGCAGTTTAGGCTCCAACCAGGAAATTTGCTGGAAGTACTCTTCCCTACAGGCATTGTTGCCTTAGAGCAGGACATGGTTAAGACGCAGGTATCAGGCCAGTTCCTATCCCTGATCCATAGTTGGCTGTGAGGGATCCTTGGCTGCTAAGGGACACCCTGAGGATACAGATACTGGGCCAGGCTACTCTCCGCAGGGAGGCTGTGCTGGTTGATGGTCCTTACCTTCCCCACCCTCGGCTGAGGTGGGCTATATGGCTGGACACCATCATTTTCTACCTTCTGTGCAATTACCTGATATCTGCTCTGTGTGAGTATATTGCTATAACCCTGCACAATGATTATCTCTGACAATTTACCATTTCTATTGTTCAACTGCAAGAACCTTCTGGTGCCCGTTTGTTACTTTGCACCGCACACAGCTACAGTGAGTTGTAGTTGCACTACACCATAGTTCCGTTTGGTCACTTCCTCATAGCGAAGGCCCATCCTGAAGGATTGAGTCACGTGTACCCCATGCTCTAAACCTATCTAGCCGTGCTGTTGGCTTGGTTAGAGCCAAGAAAGGGTTACATAATTATAAATATATTACTCACTTGAAAACAAATCAGATTTTATATTCTGGCACGCCACGCCTTCATAATGTAGGGTGCATTTACAAATACACTCTCCATCAATCACCATGACCTTCCCTCCATTTTGACAAGGTTGGCACTTGCAGACACTGTGCTCGTCAAGGTATTCTTCAATGGCTCTTTCCAGATTCCGTGTCTTTATGTAGGCATCTTTTATGTCGGTGGGAATAAGAGAAATAATAGGATTGGACTGTAAGAGATAAAAACAATTGCTAATAGGGGCACTGACAAAGACACAAAGTCAGAGTGTTCCTTGTTGAGATAAAGAATTTAGTTGCTTATGGACCGCAGAGCAACCTTGGTGACTGGGCCCCATTAACTGTTATTCAAGTATCCATATCACCAGCTACAACCAGTTTATGTTTATTTATGACTCCCTCTATGCAACTACATCACTATGAAAAACGACTGAGTTGTTTGACTCTGTGTGGCGTCTCCACCTCTGCACCCCCTGTAGGAAAAATTCTGCCATAAAGAAAGCCTAATGCCCCTTATATAATTCTCAGCATCAGCATTAGCCTCTTTCATATCTGATATTACACCCAGCTGTCAGGCCAAGGTTCATTGAAATGAACACCACCTAGTTCTCAAGCCATTATTTTAAAAATTGGAATGGGGAGTTACCAAGAAGGGGGAACCAATGGCACTGTTTGTGGACAATAATGAGTTGCTGTTGCCTACCAGTCACCTGCTTGAGATCTACTAATAGAATGAGGACTACATATTTTCCACTCCTACTTTAAAGGAGAAGTAAAGGTTAAATCACTGGGGGTGCCAAATGTTAGGTCATATTTGTTCCCATGTCTATAAATGTATTGGGTAATTAATATACTTCTATTTATTTAATGGATATAATATGCACCAGAGTGCAGCCCAGACCCACATCTACTGGTAGGTATCTGCCACTGCTTCTATGGAAGCTCAAGTTCCCTTGTTCTGAACATGAAGAAGCTACTTTTAGACATGTTTGACACATTAAAGCCTACAATATAGCTCTTTAAATGCAAGAACTTATAATTATATCAATGATCTTACTTTGCTGTTTATCACTGTAGGAGAATCTTTTAAAGATGAAGCCCACTGAATGTAATCATCAACATCAGCCACAGGTTCTTTCTTATTGAGTTTTTCTTCAAGAGCTGTTACATATTCTACAGATCCTCCATCAACAAAAGAGATGATGCTCTCAATTACAGGCTTTTGGGTTCTTCTAGCTGCAAAGGAAAAAGACTTTATTCAAATAATTTCGATTTGCCTTGTAAAATATTAGGGTTAACGGTTCTTTTATGTTTCTTGGGTTTTTATGAAGCCACCCAGGAGATCCAAGGCTTTAAAATATGCACCCATCCTGCAGCCTTGTGGCCCTGGACCTCTTAGGTGACTTTTATTATTGTTAAATTTTCCATATACAATTATAATTCTTAATAACCCACCCAAACAGCTCAATAATCATGTTTCTACTTCTGATGAACTTGTGACACTTAGGGGCATATTTATTATAGTGTGTAAGCCAACATCATTGGTGATGTTGCCCCTATAAACCAATAAGCAATTAGATTTTAATGGTCACCTACAAGATAGAAAACAAAAGCAAAGAGCTGATTGGTTGCTATGGGCAACATCACCAGTGATGTTGGCTTACACACTATAATAAATATGCCCCTAAGTGCTTGATAGGGCAACACTTATAGAACCCCATAGGTATTATCAGAGTTGGATCAGTTTTATAAGAAGCATTTTATCTGTTTCAAAACTGCAGCTGTATTATTGGTCTTTTTTTTTGTCATCTAACAAAAGCCAAAGGGCAACAACATCTGCAGGGCTGCTACACATGGCCTAGGGTCTAAGGGGCAAAGTGACATTAAGGGGTGATTTATTAATGTTCCAGTTTTGCACAAAAAACACTCTAATTCGAATTATGGTTCAAAAACTTGTATATCTGATATTTATCAAGTGAAAACTCGAATGTAAAACTTCAGCATCTAAAAGCTTTTGAGTTATTATAATAGTCAATGGGAGTTGTCCTGGGCAAAGTCAAGGCATATTTTCAATTCGAGTTTTTTGCATTTTTGTAAACTTGAAAATTGGAGGTATCTGGGTTTTTTTATTCAAATGAGTTTTACCTTATTAATAAATAAACATTCAATATGCAAGTTTATTGATTACAAAAAACCCCTCGAATTTACAAACTCAAAACTTGATAAACAAGCCCATAAGGGTGTGGCTGGCTGGATGAAAATGGAATCATACAGACAATCCTAAAGCCAAAACAATCTCTTATGCCTACTCTTTGTTAAGGTCCCCATACACGGGCCGATTCTAGATGCCGATATCGGTCCCTTAGACCGTTTTGGCAGCTAATCAGGCCTGTATGGGCACTGCCAATGGGACTGGCCTGAAATCGGGCAGGTTTAAAAATCTAGCCGGATCGGGGACCACATCCAGGGTCAGACTGGGGGGTGAAGGGCCCACCGGGGCTCCGGCCCCTGCCCGACCACTCCTCCCCTGATGCGTTAAATGTACACACTCGGGGGAGGCCCCCCTAACCCCCCTCGCAGGGCCCCCCACCCGATGTCCTCCCCCGAGCGCGTACATTTAACGCATCAGGGGAGGAGCGGTCGGGCAGGGGGAGGCACAGGTAAGCGTCGGGTCTGGGCCCCCGGGGCCCACTAGAGGCAGGCCCAGTCCGACCCTGACCACATCGGCTAGTTGATGCGGCCCCCGGACCGACTTTGCCTATGCCCGTCATTAGCCTGGATTCTCATGATATCGCCCACCCGTAGGTGGGGATATCGGGAGAAGATCCGCTTGCTTGGCAACATTGATAAGCGAGCGGATCTTAAGATGTATGGGCACCTTTACTGGACAAAATATTTGTTTATCAGCAGTAATTACAAGCTTAAACCCTAATTGAAAAAATAATGCAAACATGCAGTGATGTTCTTCCCGGGAATCCCCACCAATCAGAACAAACCCCAGTAGCACTTACGTTCTGTTTCTGTTTCACCACCACCTTTGTTACATATGTCGGTTTTTACGTTTGGATTTACATCGACTTTTGCCCCATTTTCAGTTCCCCCTATATTCGCCCCTGCGTTAAGTTTCAGGCAGTCAGTCACATCTTCAGTTGTTATATCTGAAAAGAGCGCAAGGATTAAGCAATGCAAGTACATGGTCATTGCCACATTCTCAGGATTTCCCCTTTGCAGGCAAATACTCTTTTATTGGAAGTAACATTAATTATTATTCTTATTGATATCGTCATCCTTTTATCTATCTCTTGGCCATATACAGGCTACATTTACTCATTGCAGCTAATCAATCTATAGGGGCTTATGGATGTCAAAATAACATTGTTCTGTTCCTATAGGCCAATGCCACATTTATATATTTGTATCAGCAAATGAGATTTCCGTTTGGATAGGACTGCAGTGAGGTCCATCAAAACTGCCCTTAAGGTGCCATACCTGCCCCCCCCCCAAAAAAAAACAAAAAACAATTGCCTGGCAAAATATTACCATGTATGTCCACCCTATCAGTTTGCTCTTAGGTTTTACCATAAAATGAAAATTGAATGAAATATATAAAACTAAATTACATCATTAATACATACATTTATAAATATAAACATATAAAAGGTTACTTAATTACTATATTATTTTGATTGTAAACACATATGTGTATATATATATAGTCTTTTGGAAGCCGGCACTCTCGTATAACAGGACACTGAATGCCCGGGTGCAGTATTGCCAAAACCAAAATGTATAGATAAATGAAAAAATGCCGCACTCACGGGACTTACTAGTAGAAAATGGTGATTTATTTCTCACAGCATAACCCTTATATATATATATATATATGTAAAGAAAAGCCGGCACTCACGTCATGTAAGAGTCAATGTTGCCTGGGTGCAGTATATAGGAAAGTATATACAAAAAAGGAAGAAATGCCGCACTCACAGGTCTTAGTGTAAAAATAAAGAAAATTATTTTTACACTAAGACCTGTGAGTGCGGCATTTCTTCTTTTTTTGTATATATATATATATATATAAATTTATCATATATGTAATTATTTATATACCGTATATACTCGAGTATAAGCTGATCCGAATATAAGCCGAGGTACCTAATTTTACCTAAGAAAACTGGAAAAACGTATTGACTCGAGTATAAGCCTAGGGTGGGAAATGCAGCCTCTACTGCTAAGTTTCAATAATCAAAATAAATACCAATAAAATTACATTAATTGAAGCATCAGTGGGGTATATGTTTTTAAATATTTATTTCAAAGAAAAACAGTAAACTAGCTCTGTAAGCGGAGAAGAGGGTTTACAAAAACAACAGGCACTGGAGGGTTTGGTTGTGGGGGGCCTAATTTGCACACAAAGGAGAGAGGGTGCTAGTCTGGAGGGACCCATGGCACCCGACTCAAGTATAAGCCGAGGGTGACTTTTTCAGCACATTTTGGATGCCGAAAAACTAGGCTTATACTCGAGTATATACAGTATATAATAAATATAAAATTGTATGAATTTTTATACAATAAATACTAATGATAATATAAATACTAATAACAAAAAAATACATATATAACTTAATCTACCTATCTTTATAAAAATGTATAAATACATAATTACTATAGTATTTCTGACTGTAAATAAATATGTATGTAAATTTATTATATATTAAATGAATTATAAATTATACTTTTAATTTATAAAATTGTAAGAATTAAAGAATAAATACAGGTATGGGATCCATTATCCAGAAACCCATTATCCAGATAGTTCCAAATTACAGAAAGGCCGTCTCTCATAGACTCTACTGTAATAATAAAACAGTACCTGTACTTGATCCCAACTAAGATATAATTACCCCTTATTGGGGGCAGAACAGCCCTATTGGGTTTATTTAATGGTTAAATGATTCCCTTTTCTCTGTAATAATAAAACAGTACCTGTACTTGATCCCAACTAAGATATAATTACCCCTTATTGGGGCAGAACAGTCCTATTGGGTTTATTTAATGGTTAAATGATTCCCTTTTCTCTGTAATAATAAAACAGTACCTGTACTTGATCCCAACTAAGATATAATTACCCCTTATTGGGGGCAGAACAGCCCTATTGGGTTTATTTAATGGTTAAATGATTCCCTTTTCTCTGTAATAATAAAACAGTACCTGTACTTGATCCCAACTAAGATATAATTACCCCTTATTGGGGGCAGAACAGCCCTATTGGGTTTATTTCATGTTTAAATGATTCCCTTTTCTCTGTAATAATAAAACAGTACCTGTACTTGATCCCAACTAAGATATAATTACCCCTTATTGGGGGCAGAACAGCCCTATTGGGTTTATTTCATGGTTAAATGATTCCCTTTTCTCTGTAATAATAAAACAGTACCTGTACTTGATCCCAACTAAGATATAATTACCCCTTATTGGGGGCAGAACAGCCCTATTGGGTTTATTTCATGGTTAAATGATTCCCTTTTCTCTGTAATAATAAAACAGTACCTGTACTTGATCCCAACTAAGATATAATTACCCCTTATTGGGGGCAGAACAGCCCTATTGGGTTTATTTCATGGTTAAATGATTCCCTTTTCTCTGTAATAATAAAACAGTACCTGTACTTGATCCCAACTAAGATATAATTACCCCTTATTGGGGGCAGAACAGCCCTATTGGGTTTATTTAATGGTTAAATGATTCCCTTTTCTCTGTAATAATAAAACAGTACCTGTACTTGATCCCAACTAAGATATAATTACCCCTTATTGGGGGCAGAACAGCCCTATTGAGTTTATTTCATGGTTAAATGATTTATAGCAGACTTAAGGTATGGAGATCCAAATTATGGAAATATCCCTTATCCGGAAAACCCCAGGTTATTCTGGATAACAGGTCCCATACCTGTACAACTAATAATACATAATACATATTTTTCAAATACAATGCCTATTTTTGAGAAGTGCAGCGAATAGTTACAGCTAATGGTTGCTATTTATATTAGTTTCTCTAAAATATTCTTTACATTTAGGAAAATGTTAAAATACTGTACCTAGAGATTTCATGACGATTGAATCTAACACATAGACAAGGTCGTATTTTCCTCCCACTGTGCCAGAAACTGTATAATGCGTGCCGTACATCTCCAAAATGGAAAAATATTCTGCTTTATCATAATCTCTGGGCAGACTCTTGATGTCCTCGATGAAGGTAGGGGAAAGCATGGCACCCCGAGTTCTCATCTGAAACGATGCCAGTTGCACAGTCCCTGACACTCGCATATATGTTTTATCCTAAAGAAACAGAACAATGAATATATATTATCCATTCTGCCAGTGGTGCAAAGGCTTGTAGCCATCACATCATTACAATTTAGCATTGTTTTCCCAAAAATATAAATAGTGATGTTTTTTATTGCCACATTAAAGTTTCAGATTTTATGTATTTATGTGGAAAAGACCTTCCCGAACAGCACTCTAGTGTATAAATATATATATAGGTCCATGTCTCTGGAATCTGGAAGCTTTATTTACCAGTAGATTAGTGATGTGAGGGCTGGCCTGGAACCTGTGGGTTGAGCAGGTCTGGGACAAGACTCGCACAACCTATTTGGGTTGCAAGTGGGTTTTGGCCGAGCTTTTCCTGCCGCTGTCCCTGCCCACGACCAAACTGTGCCCCATTCCACTCCTGGTAGAGTCTATTTGTAGGCGCCACTTGCTGTCTCACCCCCTTCATGATGTCAGAGTTTGGGTGGGTTGGGCATGGACATATGAATAGACGTGGATCCGCAGGCCGGTTTGGGCGCGGGTTGGGAGTAGGAAGGTTAGGGTCAGGTGAAAAGGACCAAAGAAGAGGCAGTTTTACCTTAAAGGAAAACTATACCCCCAAACAATGTAGGTCTCTATAATCATTTATTGCATAAACAGCTCATATGTAAAACCCTGCTTCATCTAAATAAACCAATTTTATAATAATGTACTTTTTAGTAGTATGTGCCATTGGGTAATCCTAAATAGAAACTGCCATTTTAAGAATTAAGGGCCGCCCCCTGGGATCATAGGATTCACAGTGCACACAAACAAGCCAAGGCACACATACATGCTAGGCCCCATCAGCCAATGAATGGACAGAGTTCTGTCTTTTACTCCCACACTACTTCCTGTTACAGTTAGAGCTGCATTATTTCCTGTCAGCTGATCTCTGAAGGAGCAAACAGCCCATCACTTAATGGCGGCTCAGGGGAAAGGATGTAAAAGGGCAATATTTACTGATATATATTCCAGTTTGGCGAGATTCTTTAATAGGCCACTTAATATAATATAAACTATCTGTTGGTTATGTAATGTATTTTACATTTTTATCCATCAAAGATCATCTTGTTATTTTGTTAAAAAACCAGATCAAAATACAAAGTCAATCTTTTCTAAATAGTCTTATATGCTGGAATTCCAGGTGGAAGAAGCATAAGCCGTACCTTGGTTTCTGAGTACTGCCGGAGTCTCTGGACGCTCTTGTTTTTGGAATATCCTAGTCCCGCACTAGCGCCTACCGTGAGGTTTTTCTGCTCCGTCGGGGTGATTTTGAGCGACAAGGACGCATCTACGTTGACTGTGAGCCCTTCGATGATCTTTGACATCACTGATTTGGCGTCATGATATGTTTCGGTTGTAAAAGATTTATCAGCCCTGGTCTGAAGTAAAGTGTATAGATAAATATAAATTCACTGATTAATTAAACTACCTCACCAATATTGATTTGTACCCTCTGTCTCTTGCTAGATTCTTGGAGATATATTGGGCTTTGTGAAACCAAAATATACAGAGGGTCAGAGACATATAAGAGCAAAATCCACTGTCAGGGGGTCTGATAATATTATAAAGTAGAACTGCCCAAATGGTGGTCTTATTGAAGTGTAGCTTGTGGCACCCTCTAAATCAAGACATGGTAAGTGCTATTGCTATGATCCCCTGTAGTTATGCCACAGTTCCAGAGACTCTTATCCCCACTGCCCCCTCCCAGAGGCTATTATGCCCCCACTGCTACTATAGGCACCATCTCTCCCTACTATACCTGCTATCCCACAGCCCCAGTCCCTTCCCAGAGGCTATTATCCCACTGCTACTATAGGCACCATCTCTCCCTACTATACCTGCTATCCCACAGCCACAGTCCCTTCCCAGAGGCTATTATCCCCCCACTGCTACTATAGGCACCATCTCTCCCTACTATACCTGCTATCCCACAGCCCCAGTCCCTTCCCAGAGGCTATTATCCCCACTGCTACTATAGGCACCATCTCTCCCTACTATACCTGCTATCCCACAGCCCCAGTCCCTTCCCAGAGGCTATTATCCCCCCACTGCTACTATAGGCACCAACTCTCCCTACTATACCTGCTATCCCACAGCCCCAGTCCCTTCCCAGAGGCTATTATCCCCCCACTGCTACTATAGGCACCATCTCTCCCTACTATACCTGCTATCCCACAGCCCCAGTCCCTTCCCAGAGGCTATTATCCCCCCACTGCTACTATAGGCACCATCTCTCCCTACTATACCTGCTATCCCACAGCCACAGTCCCTTCCCAGAGGCTATTATCCCACTGCTACTATAGGCACCATCTCTCCCTACTATACCTTCTATCCCACAGTCCCAGTCCCTTCCCAGAGGCTATTATCCCACTGCTGCTATAGGCACCATCTCTCCCTACTATACCTGCTATCCCACAGCCACAGTCCCTTCCCAGAGGCTATTATCCCACTGCTACTATAGGCACCATCTCTCCCTACTATACCTGCTATCCCACAGCCCCAGTCCCTTCCCAGAGGCTATTATCCCCCCACTGCTACTATAGGCACCATCTCTCCCTACTATACCTGCTATCCCACAGCCCCAGTCCCTTCCCAGAGGCTATTATCCCCCCACTGCTACTATAGGCACCATCTCTCCCTACTATACCTGCTATCCCACAGCCCCAGTCCCTTCCCAGAGGCTATTATCCCCCCACTGCTACTATAGGTACCATCTCTCCCTACTATACCTGCTATCCCACAGCCACAGTCCCTTCCCAGAGGCTATTATCCCCCCACTGCTACTATAGGCACCATCTCTCCCTACTATACCTGCTTTCCCACAGCCCCAGTCCCTTCCCAGAGGCTATTATCCCCCCACTGCTACTATAGGCACCATCTCTCCCTACTATACCTGCTATCCCACAGCCCCAGTCCCTTCCCAGAGGCTATTATCCCCCCACTGCTACTATAGGCACCATCTCTCCCTACTATACCTGCTATCCCACAGCCCCAGTCCCTTCCCAGAGGCTATTATCCCCCCACTGCTACTATAGGCACCATCTCTCCCTACTATACCTGCTATCCCACAGCCCCAGTCCCTTCCCAGAAGCTATTATCCCCCCACTGCTACTATAGGCACCATCTCTCCCTACTATAACTGCTATCCCACAGCCACAATCCCTTCCCAGAGGCTATTATCCCCCCACTGCTACTATAGGCACCATCTCTCCCTACTATACCTGCTATCCCACAGCCACAATCCCTTCCCAGAGGCTATTATCCCACTGCTACTATAGGCACCATCTCTCCCTACTATACCTGCTATCCCACAGCCCCAGTCCCTTCCCAGAGGCTATTATCCCCCCACTGCTACTATAGGCACCATCTCTCCCTACTATACCTGCTGTCCCACAGCCCCAATCCCTTCCCAGAGGCTATTATCCCCCCACTGCTACTATAGGCACCATCTCTCCCTACTATACCTGCTATCCCACAGCCCCAGTCCCTTCCCAGAGGCTATTATCCCTCCACTGCTACTATAGGCACCATCTCTCCCTACTATACCTGCTATCCCACAGCCACAATCCCTTCCCAGGGGCTATTATCCCCCCACTGCTACTATAGGCACCATCTCTCCCTACTATACCTGCTATCCCACAGCCCCAATCCCTTCCCAGAGGCTATTATCCCACTGCTACTATAGGCACCATCTCTCCCTACTATACCTGCTGTCCCACAGCCCCAGTCCCTTCCCAGAGGCTATTATCCCCCCACTGCTACTATAGGCACCATCTCTCCCTACTATACCTGCTATCCCACAGCCCCAGTCCCTTCCCAGAGGCTATTATCCCTCCACTGCTACTATAGGCACCATCTCTCCCTACTATACCTGCTATCCCACAGCCCCAGTCCCTTCCCAGAGGCTATTATCCCCCCACTGCTACTATAGGCACCATCTCTCCCTACTATACCTGCTATCCCACAGCCCCAGTCCCTTCCCAGAGGCTATTATCCCCCCACTGCTACTATAGGCACCATCTCTCCCTACTATACCTGCTATCCCACAGCCCCAGTCCCTTCCCAGAGGCTATTATCCCCCCACTGCTACTATAGGCACCATCCCTCCTTACTATACCTGCTATCCCACAGCCCCAGTCCCTTCCCAGAGGCTATTATCCCACTGCTACTATAGGCACCATCTCTCCCTACTATACCTGCTATCCCACAGCCACAGTCCCTTCCCAGAGGCTATTATCCCCCCACTGCTACTATAGGCACCATCTCTCCCTACTATACCTGCTATCCCACAGCCCCAGTCCCTTCCCAGAGGCTATTATCCCCCCACTGCTACTATAGGCACCATCTCTCCCTACTATACCTGCTATCCCACAGCCACTGTCCCTTCCCAGAGGCTATTATCCCCCCACTGTTACTATAGGCACCATCTCTCCCTACTATACCTGCTATCCCACAGTCCCTTCTTAGTTTATATTTTTCTCAAAGTCTTTTAGAATTACAGTTGTAGATAATTACACAGAAATCTGTTATATCTATTAATTGCCTCACCTTATAAACAAGAGCTGCCACATTCCATGGCTTTCTGAAATAAGTTTTGCCATCACGCACCCTATCGCAAATGCCATTAAAATATTCATTGTCAAATGGATTTCTTTTTGGTTTCATACCCAGGATGTTCAGACTAACAAGGGAAAAAAAAAATGTTATATATTAATAGGAAATTTTATTTTTTAAATTTTCACACAGTGGTAGTGTGGTTAGTAATTAAGTATTTAAATATATATATATATATACACACATATATATATATATATATATATATATATATATATATATAGTATACAGACAGTGAACCGCACTCACCAGGACTTTGCAAAAAAACAAGAGGTTTATTAGAAAAAAGTCCAACGTTTCGAGCACTAACTGTGCTCTTCCTCAGGGACAAACCAGTTCTTGTATATATATATTAAGCAAAAGGTTTGGGCAGAATTGGAGGTATAGACCAGTATGATATAGAAGTTGCAAATGGAATAACAATTCTCAAAATTTCAAAAGCAGGTAGCAAAACATGACAAACATTAGCCAACAATTGGCTAAATCAGAGCCCCCTTAAGGGCTTCCAGTCAGTGCCCATCCTCAGAGACCCTGAAGCCAACTCTCCAATGTTGGTTCTTACGGGATTATCACTCTCCCCCCCCCCCGTAGTTACCCACAATCATATCAATGCCCACAGTGTAAGAAGAGACTTAAGGTTATAAGGTTGGCACAGATCTTTTTTACCCACCCATCTCCCGCAGTTCTTGCAATTTCTGACAGTTCAATTTCCATGTTACGACAGGGGGGCTTTGGATCTTTATCATCGCAGGTTTCATCAGAGTAATCTCCACAGTCATTATCCCCGTTACACAGCAACCTGGCCTTAATGCATCTTCCTAGAAACCAGGAGATATAGAGAAGAAACCATTATGCCAACTGTTGGAAGACTTACTAAACTGCAACGCTACTTTAGGTGAGTTTTTTGCTGTCCATCAGCGCCTGGACATAACCAACTTCCTTTTGGGGCCATGGAATTTTCTACTGCAGGCTCAGTGTCTGACTGGCCAACAAGGCAAATAACCGGTGGGACCAGATGTCAGTGGCTCCTCTTATTTCTTACTACTTTGCCTATTTCATGGTCATTCCTATTTTCTGTATGAAAATAAAGTAAATTATAGTATGTAAAAAAAGAGACTAGGAGAGGAATACAAATGAGAGTGGGCATATGGTCTAAGGTTTTCTGGTGGACCCCTGGCATCCCAGTCCAACACTGAGTGGGCTCACATGGAACCTATGGGGATGGATGAAGTAGTAAGATGCAGAGAAAGGTTACACAGGAACTAAGACAATGTCAGGCAAGAGATCAGGGTACACGGCAGGAAGGTAGGAAGGCAAAGTCACATACAAGCATGGAGTCAATAACCAAGAGATCTGCACAGTAGCAAAGATTAGCTTGGAATTGTAAGTATAGAGCCAGCTTGGGCAAGATAGTTAGTTACTGCTGTTAGTTACCGATAGCTACAGATAGTTAGTTACTGTTTCATATGTACAGGCATAACTGGGGGTCAGTGTGTCAAGAGGTAGGCAGACAGGGAAGTCTTCCAATGCGCATTACACCTTTAATACTGCTTTAATGTAAAATTCCTCCCAGTATTCCTCCTAGTATTGCCCAGTCATTCCATGTCTGCTGGCTGTTTATCCAGGCTGTGCAGAAGAAACCCCAGCACTTGAACTGTGTACTGTAGGATGCCAGCCATTGTACATGTTATGGACACACAGACAGCAGCTAGGCTGACCTAACTGACTGAGACTGCAGTGTAAATAAAAAGTGTAAAATATGGTGCAGCAATAATTCAGTTTGGACAGATGAACTGTGATCCAATAGAAATTGGCCCCAAAGGTACCATATATGCCAAGAAGGTGATAGTAAAATCAGACCAACAGATAAAATTAACCGTAGTGTAGATGAGCTTAACAGGCACCTTGCATAGTATGATCTACTTGGGCCGTGAATCATCAGCAATCTCTGCAAAGCTCTATGTAACATGGCTGAGCTATGATAATAGGAACAGTAGTACCTGTAGATGGCTAGATAAAGGTTTTATTGCTTTCTATAGGGCATGTAGTTTATTATACTACATATTATGCAAAGAAAAATATTTTTGGTCAGCTACAAGCAGCCACTACTCTCCCTGTGTGGCATAAGCCATCGGGTGACATTGGACCTATTTCAGCCAATGATACATAACAACCGCAAATCTTTGCAAATCTGACTTGGGGCTGAGAAGCTCTGCTTGCACCAGTTGCCCTTATAATTACCTGATTCACACTCAAAATCATTTCCACAGAAAACTGGTGGTTCCATACAGTCCTCCTCAGGAATACATCGCTGAATGTCACCCAGGGTATTCACACAGGGTGCCCCACCATACTGTCCAAAGCGCTCAATACTCCGAGAGCGATACTACAAGGGAAAGAATAATTTGAAGACAAATTCAACAAAATTTAATCAACAATGCTTTCAGTATCACTGTACATCCATAACGACATATTTCTCAATTATTTTATTTTATATTATATTTGTAGAGACCCATAGGGTTAGGTTATAGCAGGGATCCCCAACCTTTTATACCCATGAGCCACATTCAAATGGAAAAAGTGTTGGGGAGCAACACAAGCATGGAAAAAGTTCTGGGGGTGCCAAATAAGAGCTATAATTGGCTATTTGGTAGCCCCTATTGGGACTGGCAGCCTACAAAAGGCTCTTTTTGGCATTAAACTGGGTTTTTATGCAACTTAAACTTGACTCCAAGCCACAAATTCACAAATGAACACCTACTTTGGGGCCACTGGGAGCAACATTCAATGTGTTGGTGAGCAACATGTTGCTCTCGAGCAACTAGTTGGGGATCACTGGGTTATAGCCTTATTCTCTACCACTTCCTAGTTTTGCTGTTACTATGCAGAAATACATGTTACCACTTTTGCTATTTGCATATGTGAAGTTATAGCCCTTAGATAGGATGACCACTTCCTGCACACTATAATATAGTGTCAGGCAGGGGGTGGACACTTCCTCCTTGGCCTTCCTCTTACCAGCAGAAGGTTGTGTTCCAGGGAGCCTGGATCTTGGACTTTACTGAAGCTCACCTCGTAAATAACATGACTTGGGTGCACCATGCCCCTAGTCCCTGTGCAAAAGCCCAGACAAATCCACACTTTTTTCTTGTAGACGGCTCACACACCGTATTATTATTGTTCAAAGTCCTTTATCCTCTATCAAAACATTTAAACCACCTGACGTGTTTCAGCCACACTGGAATAAATCATAGGCTATTTAGGATATTTCCAGGGAGCCTGGACCAACTAGGCCCAGAAGCCTTTAGCCCTAGAGGACAGCTGTAGCTCTAGAGGCAGGGACCCTGTTAATGAGGGTAAGCCAGTGTGTAGGTTATCTATTTATGAGAGCATGTTCTAGGAACATGATAGTTTAGGATTATTTATAAAGAACAGCTGTGTGCTCCAACCAGGAGAATTAGTGGGATTTGTATTCCCAAGGCTCTGCTGCCTTAGTGAAGGGGCCACAGTAGCGACAGGGAATTCAGGTATAGCTCCACTCCCTGATTCAAGTCGGCAGTAGGGATCCAGGCCATTTAAGGTGGAAACCCTTGGGATTCTACTGATGATGTTCTGCTGTACCACCTCATTCCTGTGAGTATTCACCCTGCACATCTGCTGTTGTCTTGGACAGTAAATCAAGTTAAATTTAACTACAAAGAACCTCTAGCGTCCCATTCTTATTCTTACTTCATTTGGCAGTGGGGAGGTCCCTCAAGTACTTTCTTCCCAATAGTGAAGGCCCATCCAGTCACATGTACCCTTGCTCTGTAAGGTCTAGCCGGACATTAGCCAAATAACAGCCAAAATAGGGTTATATATTGTATATTAATAAATAACTCTATCAACCCTATCCACTAATTCTACTACAGTTGAGATTCCTCCTGAGGCAATAGACATCTATTTTTATATCTGTGGAAGCCCAGCCTGAATTCCTACTACCATTGTTGCTCCATTCAAATAACAAAATTAATTAATCATGAACCAAAATAATTTTATGGTTCATAGCAATGTTGAGTGGCATTTCATAGATATATGTGTGAGGGTAGGTCTGTAATAGGAGGAATCATTATGGGGTCCCGTAGTTTTCACATTGGGAAAACTTTCTTTTACAGAAATAAGCAAATAAACAGAAATGTTTACCCTATGTTTGGTGCAAGGGTCGCACCGACTCCAACTGCCCCAAGAGCTCAGCTGGCAATCGATGGGGGCTGGGGCATTCACTTCTCTCTGCAACCGCTTGGGAGTCTGTGAAAAACTGAAAAAAAAAAACAAATAAAAACTTTTGGGCTTTTCTTGAGATGAAGTGGACAAAATATTGTCATGGATTTTCTCTTGGACTTGATGGATTTCCCAAAATCAGAGTTTGTTCTTGGTTTAAATAAAGAAGGCAAAATAATGTCAAATGTTCAGATAATAATTGGCTAAAGCTAAAGAGAGGGGGGGGGGGGAGCCAGGGAACACCAGAGTGCAGGTCACCCCTATAAATGGAGGATATGTTAATGGTACAGTCTGGTTGCTATAAATGGAAGATATGGTACAGTCTGGTTGCTATAAATGGAAGATATGGTACAGTCTGGTTGCTATAAATGGAAGATATGTTAATGGAAACTGTACAGTCTGGTTGAACTCTCTTTTATAAATGTTTGTATTGAAAGGGTTTAACATTATATTCCAAGCAACCTTGCAATTGTTCTTCATTATTTATTTTTTTATAGTTTTTGAAAGATTTGCCTTCTGCTTTTGCATCTTTTCAAATTTCAAATGGGGGTCACTGACCTTGACTGCCAAAACAATTGCTGTGTGAGTACTTTTCCTTCTGTTCAGACTCCCTCCTATCCATATACCGGTCTCTCATTTGAACTGCTGCATGGTTGCTAGGCTATATGAGACCCTAGCAACCAAATAGCTGCTGAAATACCAAACTGGAGAACTGCTGAACAAAAAACTAGTGAACAACCCAGGTGAACAACCCAGGTGCAGGAACTTATAGAAGTTTGCTTTTAAACAGGTGACCAGTAATGCTACCTGCTGATTGGTTGATATGATTTACTGCAAGCTGAGTGCCTTTTAGTAGCTGTTGCAAACAATGACAGTCAGTAGCAGCGCTAGCAAGGTATTGCCTTGTGTTAAAGGGGTTGGTTTTCATTAAATTAGCTTTTAGTATGAAGTAGACAATTTAATACAGTTTACAACTGGTCCTCATTAATTATTTTTTGTTCATTTAACATTTTGTTCAGCAACTCTCCATTTTGGAATTTCAGAAGCTTTCTGGTTGCTAGGGTCCAATTCAACCTAGCAACCAGGGAGTGGTTTGAAAGAAAGACAAGAATATGAATAGGAGGGGGGGCTGAATAGAAAGGTAAGTAATAAAAAGTTCTCAGCTCAGAGAAAGCCAGTTGGACAATGGGCTAAACATCTTCAAGAATAAACACAGCAAGTCCAGTTGATTTGACTTATTACTACAGATAACAATACAATTGTAGCCTGACAGAGCAATAGTAATACAGTAAAACCCAGCTAAAATATGACTATGATGTTTTGTTCTCCTGTGCTCTAACGGCATATAATTAATATACAGAAAGAGTACGAGGGCAGCTAAATGGATGGAATGGAATGATAATTATTACATGAATTCATATTCACAGCTCGTTAATGAAATCCTTGTTGGACTGACACAAAAAAAAGGGCAAACGCAGTGACTCCTAAATCACCAAAGTATAATTTGGTGTAAGTATCGGTGGCTACAGATAAGTTAACAGTTCTAGGAAAATAAATCTGAATTGTGTTTTGCACAGAACAGCCACTACCTTCCCTGTAAGACTATGATCATGAGTATCATTCCTTGTGATTTCAATATTGTCACCAGGTAAATGGTATATTTATAACTATTATCCCATACAGGTATGAGATCTGTTATACAGAAAGCTCCAAATTACAGAAAAACATCTCCCATAGACTCCATTTTAAAGGGGAACTCTGGCTTCCGAACCAAAATTTGTTAAAGAGCCCCACACAGAACAGAAACCTTTAATATACATATTACTGTTATCTGTTCCTTCAAAAAGTAGGAATAAATATCATTTTTATATGCTGAAATCCTGCTGCAAAACAGTTCTTCTCTTTCTGCATCATTTGAAATCCTGGCAGGGGAGGAGGGACTAAAACATTGATGTTACAAATTGTTACAACTTCTCCACAGCGTACAGACAGCATGCAGGAACTACATAACCCACAATACATTGCACCGTGATGTTCCTTTCCTTATTGACATCACGTGCAGGGAATTGTGGGATTGGGAGGAGGCAGGCTGAGGGCAGGCGACTACTATTACATCATATTTGAGTCTTAACATAGTCAGCCAGATCAGCAGGGGAACAGGGGGCGGGGCTTAGGTAGTTATTACATTACAAAATCATGAAAAAGCATATTTTTAATTGAAAGTTGCATGAAATGATGTTTTAAAAAAGTCGGTTGGAGTTTCCCTTTAATCAAATAATTTATATTTTTAAAAATGATTTCCTTTCTTTCTGTAATAATAAAACAGTACCTGTACTTGATCCCAACTAAGATATAATTACCCCTTATTGGGGGCAGAACAGCCCTATTGGGTTTATTTCATGGTTAAATGATTCCCTTTTCTCTGTAATAATAAAACAGTACCTGTACTTGATCCCAACTAAGATATAATTACCCCTTATTGGGGCAGAACAGCCCTATTGGGTTTATTTCATGGTTAAATGATTCCCTTTTCTCTGTAATAATAAAACAGTACCTGTACTTGATCCCAACTAAGATATAATTACCCCTTATTGGGGCAGAACAGCCCTATTGGGTTTATTTCATGGTTAAATGATTCCCTTTTCTCTGTAATAATAAAACAGTACCTGTACTTGATCCCAACTAAGATATAATTACCCCTTATTGGGGCAGAACAACCCTATTGGGTTTATTTCATGGTTAAATGATTCCCTTTTCTCTGTAATAATAAAACAGTACCTGTACTTGATCCCAACTAAGATATAATTACCCCTTATTGGGGGCAGAACAGCCCTATTGGGTTTATTTCATGGTTAAATGATTCCCTTTTCTCTGTAATAATAAAACAGTACCGGTACTTGATCCCAACTAAGATATAATTACCCCTTATTGGGGGCAGAACAATCCTCTTGGGTTTAATTAACGTTGAATAATTTTTCAGTAGACTTAAGGTACGGAGATCTGAATTATGAAAAGACCCCTTATCGGGAAAACCCCAGGTCCCAAGCATTCTGGCTAACAGGTCCCAAACACCAACATGTTCTGTAGTGCTCTACAATAAATGGGTGTACACATTGAACATATAGGTTTTCATACAAAAGCAACAAATAACTTATGAGCCCTACCCAAAAGAGCTAACAATCTAAAACATCATTAATCTTTCTTTGTGAATAATATATAGCACATACCTTGGCTCCCCGGAGACAAAAGCACACAGTGTAGTTATTGCCAGTATTAGGTGTATGTGGTCCATTCTGCCTGCTGAAGGCTTTGGGGCAGATTACTTGCTTTGCTTTTGGCAGCCCTATATATACTGGGTCCCTCGTCAGTCATTAACAGAGGGAAACAGGATGTGGTGTAACTAAAGACAGTGAGATTACATTGTCAAGCTGCTAATGCCTGGGGGCTGACCAACACTGACCCCTTTTATAAGAAAATGCCTCCATTGCACATATTTAAAAGCCCTGTGATATGAAAAGTGACCCACTGAGCCAACCCATTAACTACAGGTATGGTATTTCCTTCACAAACTTTACCTAAAAAGCATTTATGGAACTGGCCAGATAGGAAACTACAACTGAATAGAGTTAGTCGGGGGGGGGGTAACATGATGCCTGGGCCCCAAGCAACAAAAAAATCTGCCCCCCCACCCCGTATCTCTCCAATGCAGGAGCTGAAACGAGGTAGGAATGCGGGTTCTTACTGGGTTAATAGTTTTTTATATAATCATTTTTATTTCCATTGGCTGAGAGCTAATGCAGCACATGAGAAGACTAGAGATTGTTATACAGAGTCCGAGTAGCCTCTGTACAGCCTAGGAGACCATTCCTATGGGCCATGCTTCCTCCCCAGAAAACTTCCTATGAAATGTACTTTTTTAGGTGTTATAACTGATGTCGGGAGAGTATATTTCTGCTCTGCAGATTATTTTCTGCTTTGAAATGGGTAATATGTTTGCTATTCCATTGCAAAATGAACTGTGGATTGAGAATTTGACCCCTTAAGTCAAACAAACAGACATATTTGCACAAGATTTGCTAAACTATGATAAGCGTAATGGGGCACTTTAGGATAAAAAATACAAATTTGGAGCCTTTTTAGAAAAAAAAAATGGTTCCTATGGTTTATGGCATACAGTGCAATGCAGGCCCGGACTGGCAATTTGTGGGTTCTGGCAAATGCCAGAGGGGCTGCTGTAAGATGCCATAGACACTCACTATTTATTGGGCTGGGGGGGGCTGTCGGGGGCCTCTGTGTACTTGGAATGTTTTGCATCATATTATGGCCCAATGCCAGGCATTTTGTCACCTGTGGGTGGGATGGAGCACCCTGTAGTTGCTTTCTTTTTGTGTCAGCAAAGAGTTCATGGCAAACATTCATGGCCTTTCTTTTAATCTATCTATCTTATCTATGCAAATTCCGTTCCATGGATGATTGCATTTACCGGCATCGGATGGAAACTGGGAAACCTTGTACAAATACTCACAGTTCTCTTCACATAACAGGTTCCAAGGCTCCCCCCATGAAATAAAGATACTAAATACCTGAATATCTGTAAGAGTAACACTGTAAGGGTAAAGGTTTGAGGGATATTTTTTTTCACGTAGATAAACATGCCCCTAGATAATATTAATTTACAGATTCACTAACCCAATTAAAGCTGGCCATACACGTTAAGAATTTTATAAGATCTTATGGTTATCGTAGGACCAAGCTTAAGGTGCCCATACACAGGCTGATTTCAGCTGCCGATATCAGTCCCTTAG
Organism: Xenopus tropicalis; assembly: GCF_000004195.4. Taxonomy (NCBI): domain Eukaryota; kingdom Metazoa; phylum Chordata; class Amphibia; order Anura; family Pipidae; genus Xenopus; species Xenopus tropicalis. The sequence goes on along the minus strand of NC_030677.2, from coordinate 196,600,871 downwards.
ACCAACTGGGCAGCTTATCTGCCATCTATGGGAACCACCGACGGGCCTACCCATCTGATATTTAGCCTGAAATTGGCCAGATCTTGATTGGGCAGGTTTAAGTTTTCTGTTGGATCAGGGACTGCATGGGCTTGGTGATACGGTCCCCGATCCAACTGTACCTATACCCGCTGTTTTAATTTGATAATTTGGCCCTAGGACCAAATGATCCAATTAGCCTGATATCAAACGACCATTTCAAGCGATCTGGTCTAGTTGAAGCCAGGAACACTACCTGCTTGGTCCTGCAGTTGGAAAATGGGAAAATTTCATTACTAATGACCAAAATTTTCAGACCTGCCCGATCGATTTTCTGACCGCTGTTGCCAGATGTGCAATCATTTGGTGCCCACTAACCTTACGATAAACTTCACATACTATATAAATGATATAAATCTTGCTTCCTTCAGTCTTGGAAATATTCAATCAGCAGCTGCCATTTTGTGGGCAGTTATTAAGGCAAGCTTGGTATCACCCCAAAATCTTGTGTATGTGCCAGAATGGGGGACCTGATGCCCAGGCCCATGCACTGGCTACACAATTAGAGGGTGTTAAGGTAGGGGGAAAGTGAGTGCTTAAGGCAGGGGTCCCCAACCTTTCTTACTCGGGAGCCACAGTCAAATGTAAAAAGACTTGGAGAGCAACACAAGCACCATAAAAGTTCATGGAGGAGCCAAATAATGGCTGTGATTGGCTATTAGGGTTTCTATGCACCCTATCAGCTTACAGGGGCTTTATTTGTTAGGAAATCTTGTTTTTATTCAACCAAAACTTGCCCCCAAGTCAGGAATTCAAAAATAACTCCCTGGTTTGGGGGCACTGAGAGCAACATCCAAGGGGTTGGGGAGCAACATGTTGCCCCTGAGCCACTGTTTGGAGATCACTGGCCTAAAGGTGGCCATACACGAGGAGATCTGCTCGCTTGGCGATGTCGCCAAGCGAGCGGATCTTCCCCCGATATCCCCACCTACAGGTGGGCGATATCGGGGAGCATTTAGGTAAAAAAAAAAATAATCCGATCATTTGGCCCTGGGGCCAAACGATCGGATTATGTGGGCGGCAATGGGGCAGTCGGATCGGGGACCGCATCAACGAGCCGATGCGGTCCCCGATCCAATTTCAGGCCAGATATCGGTTGGCCAGGCCGATCTGCTCTCCCCATACACGGGCCGATTAGCTGCCGAACCGGTCCAAGGGACCTATAAGGGGGCAGCTATAGTCGGCCCGTGTATGGGGACCTTAAGGCATAGAGGCGGGCAAGCAATATATGATTGACAGCTGTGATTTTTAAATGCATTTTTAATGGATTTGAATGTGTTAATATAAAAAGGAATTTGGGTTTCATGTTTAATTTGAAATGGACTTTTATTATTCAGCTTTTTATGTCTGGGTGACAGGTCTACTTTAAAACTGGGTAAATCATTTTTTGGAATTCAGTCAAGAATGGAACATTTTGTGTGCTAGTGACAATGACACAATTACTTTGTTTACGTTGTTTAGCATTGTCTCCTAGGAATGCAGTAGTGGGGCTATACGCTTGGGGATACAATCACCTTAGTATGAATGGCAGGCTTATCTTTATAGTAATTATACAGCCAAAGGCTCTTTAGAATACAACCGCTTTACTACAAGTGATGAGATTTCCTGGAAATACAGAGCCAGGGGTCATGCAGATTAGAAGACAAAAGCTTTACTACAAGCAGTAGGGATTAGAGTACATACGGTGCATAGCTAGAGGCAAGCCAGCCTTCAGGATGTTTACTAACCATTGGATGAGTAGTGTTTTCAAACAATGGACAAACCTGAAGCAGTAGCTTTTCAATGAACAAGGAGACTCCCTGGAGTGGCACTGTCCCTACATACATGGTTGGTGATTTATCTTATTTCTAGGAGTTTCTGGCCCCTCCCCCACACACAACCTTTTTCCTAATTTGGAAATCTGGACATGCAGTGTTGGCCCAGACAGCCCTTATTAAAACTGTTCTGTCCCCGTCAAAACTAGAAAAATGGCAACCCTACTCCTACTATCCCTGACCATAAATTGGGGGCTATTATTTGGCTCAAACTCATCCAACCCGCTGATCCTGCAGGTTCCACCTGGCCTGTATTTTACCAGCCTTATCGATAAAAATGATGTTTGTTGCCTTTTCTGCCTGCCCACTCTGTTACCAGTAGGGCTGCCACTTTTCTTTACAGTTAATACCAGCCCTTGAGTTGGGGGACAGCCACTGAGGTGACTTAGGGTGGGGTGTTGTGGCCCTGGGAAGTAGGTATGCTAGGTGGGGAAGGATTTTGTGAGGTAAAATATAAAATGCATTTACAGTAAGTAACTACTGTTACATCATATTTGAGTCTCAATGTAGTGAGCCAGATCAGTAAGAAAGGGCAGCTTAATAGCCCCATCAAAGGAGAGTTAGTTCTGGGAGTATTTCTCCTATTTGGCAATGTTGCCTCAGTGTAGGGCTGCGGAGTAGAGATAGTAACAGGAATAGAATAAACCCTGATCCCTACTCACCCATATACTCATATAGTAGGGGTTATCAACCTGAAGGATCAGATATCTACCCAGACAACCTCCACAGGGTGCATTGATCTGAAAGGTGTATTTCCCTGCCCAGACTCTACCAAGAGGTGGGATAAAACAATGTGTACCCTCTGTTCTGCATCAGAGTGCACTATTACTTAACATCTATCTCTGCCTGTCTGTGAGTATTTGATAACCCTGCTTGCAACTGTGTCTTGGACAAAAACTTGTATCATAGATAAACAGCAAGAACCTCACTGGCGGTTATATGTACTACACCTGCACTACACAGCTATAGTGAGTTGTAGTTAAACTACACCCTCAGCTCCGATCGGGTCTCTTCCACCTAAGCGAAGGCCCATCCTAAGAAAAGGAATCGCATGTAACCCATGCTCACCTAAATACTAGCCTGGTTTTACCTAAACATAGCCAAACAAGTGTTACATTACCTTGCAAAACGAGAGAATCTTCCCCTGATATGCCCTTGTGACCTTGAGATGGACAATATTGAACAATCCTGAAAAGGCTGCATATTATTTAACTGATGTATATTGCAAAGTTGCTTGAAGTTATGTTTACTTTTCAAAAAGCTTTATTTGTGTTTGGGTGGAGTTTGACTGATCTGAACTTGCAGATAAAGCAAGCTTGCTATGTATGATGTCTTACAGGACAGAATGTGCTTAAAAGAAAACTATACCCCCAGAGTTAATGGAGTAATATTAGGAGATTAAATGCAAAAACAGAGCAGATGAATGGATGAATGAATGAGTTATGTGACACAGGCCTTAATTCATGTGAAAAGACAACAATGGAGAAATATAAACACACAATTCATTTTACTGCGGCTAGGGGTAGCACACAGGGCTACTACGGACTTCACATTAAGCATCATATTATTTTAGGATCCTGAAGTGCCCACACCACTCTTACCTCTTTTATGTCGGAGCGGGTCCATGGGGGCCACATTGCTAATGTAGAGAGCACATTTAAAAAAATGAAATTTGGGGGGGGGGTTTCTAACCTTGGTAATTAGCCGCTCCCTGGTTCTCACCTTGCCTGAGTGCAGGAGGGGCCCTGGTAGGGGTTGGACATTTAGTTGCACTTGGCTTAGTCCCTCCAGCCTCCTGTTCTGAATTGTACACAGTTGGGCCTCTTGATGCAGCTCCCACCAACAGAAACAAATCAGAGGGGTCATTTATGGCTGCAAGTGTAGCGTGCAAAGTACAATTTCAGACCGGACTGCAATTACGCTGAAATCATTGGGAAAAAACGCTTCATTGAGGGTAAAAAAGCATAGAACAGTCAGCCCACTGCACATAATCAATAATAACCTCTATGTCTTAAAATGACAAATAAAACAAATCAATTAATAATGAAGAATTATTTGAAAGCATTCTGGATAATGGATCCTAGACCCGTATTAAAGGAGAAGGAAAGGCCAAAAATGTTAGGCACCCCCAGTGATTGTAATCACTTACCTGATACCCCAGGTTGGTGCTCCTGTTAGAAGAAAACTGCACCGGCCAGGGGCAAATGCAGGCAAGTAATCCTCTTTCTTCTTTCAACTTTCGCAGCGATCCCGGAGCCCACACATGGGTGGTTGAGCAAAAAAGCCGGCTTCCACTCAAAGACCGAAGGTGGAAGAGGAACGTTTACTTGCGTACACCCCGGCCAGTGCAGTTTTCTCCTATACTACTACTAATAATGGTCTCCAATGTACAAGTAATGTTTTATTGAAAGCCTCAAAATGGAAGGAGGATGGTTTCTGCAAACCTTTCCATATACCACTGTCTATGCGGCATATCCTGAAAAGTGTCTCCTCTCCCAAATGTTGCTCCCTACACTACCCACATCTCCTATATACAGAAGCCTTCAATGTACAAAGCAGCTTCATTATCAACATAATGCAAAATAATGGCAATGGAACTTTAATAGTGTATTCTGTAGCATATTGAAATGTATTGAATACATCACAGGAACAGATCTGAGCTTATACAGACATCAAAAAGCATAATGTACGTTTATAGGGGTCTGTCATAGATCCAGATGAAGAAAAAAATACACATTAAAAACTTCATAGATTGGTTGGTTTTACAAAGTAAAAAAGTGCATTGATAGCATAAGTATACAGGTTTCCACCTGATTGGAAAAAAAATCACTTTTGAAATTAAAGAGTTTTCAGTTTATCAAGTGTAAATAGTGTATGATTCGTTTCTAGCTGATCACTTGGAGTTCATAGTGAAAATAATTGAGGCACGACTAATTGTAGTGTCATGGGAATCGTTCCCATAGTTCATAGCTGATACCAGATCAACTTTTACAAAAAAATGGGCTAGAAGGAAGTTTGTGTTGTCAATAGTCATGGCTGAACCGATCCATCTTGAAGACCAACTTGTGGCCGTAGAGTTTTGGATGCGTTCTCCAATGACCGTAAATATCCAGACGTAAGCGATACTTGCGCTCCCCATTCATTTAATGTAGGGTCCATCAGACTGCTCCAGTACGATATAATGGTAACAGTAACCAGTGTTCTGGAGGTATATTTGAAACACGTTTCAGATCCACTAAAATCCAAAATGGCTGTCGGGTGGTGAGCAAATTCTTTATTGGTGACACCACTGCCAATAAGATGTTATGGACAGAACTTTTTTTTCTTGGAAGATGTTATTGCCCTGGTTAAAAACATAACTTTGCTGTTCTTTTCCAGTTCCAGTCGTCCCAGTTGAGGTATTTATTTTAACACCATTTGGATCCCAATTAATTGTGGAAAAAAAACTATTTTGCTTGTAAATGACGGAAAAGTGACAATATATTCAATGTATTTATGCATTCTTCCTATTAGAGACAGTCCCATTATGTTCCAGGTCATAAGAACATGCCAGCTGCACACAAGTAATTCAGTCTTCTTATGGTCAGAATCAAAGATAATCAGAGATGGTTGGCATGGCCAGCTGGGGCCCGAGGGTACAGTGGGCTATAGGTGGGAAATCAACTCAATCATGTTTGGGGCAACACTAGCTTGTGTTCAATCAAACTCCTCACTGTCCTAATAATGTTAATGAGATGTGTGTGACTTTTGAGAGATCAATAGTTTTCTTAAACATGGTATTGGTAACTTGGTGGTGAGCTTATGGCAAAGCGCTCCTCAGACTCTTATTATCCTAATTCCAACACTCAAATGATATGTCTCTGTCTGCTCTCACTTGGGGAATTGTAGTAAACACTACAGTCCTAAAAACTTCCTGATGTGCCTGCCCCTGTAGCTATTGAGACATGGAGCGGATTTCGGGATGAAACTGCTCGATTATGCAGTTCTGCACCAAAATCCGCCATAATTCGGATTCCATGTTGCATTGGACATTCCTACTAGTATATAGTTGAGGATACTATTTGTTTGCATGTCTTGGCTACTCACTAAAATGCCATGAACTTTTTCCGCACAGCAAGTGGAAATGTGAATGTGGTTATTGAATAAAATGGTAATTTCATGTATGTGAACAAAAACTAAAAACAGAAAGGGCTGTCTTGAATTTTTCAGACATGGAGCCTTGGAATTAATAAACCACAACTGTCCCTAATTAGGTGGAATCCGGTGGGAATTATTTGGAAGTTTTTTGGCAATGAATAAACTGGAAAAGGATGAGATGTCTCATTGAGGCTGGCAAGTATCTTCTGTATATTTTTTGCTTGTTGTTTTGTCCATGGCTGTAATAGAGAGAATATTTTATTATTTAATGATAATAATAATAATAGTGAAAAACATTAAAAGATTACAAAAAAAGATTATGCTAACCACCAGTTCAGACAGATTGTGCTGCCTGTGTGTTCCAAATTCTGCCTGCCCTATGCTGCCTGTGTGTGCCATTCTCTGTCTGCCCTATGCTGCCTGTGTGTGCCATACTCTGCCTGCCCTATGCTGCCTGTGTGTGCCATACTCTGCCTGATCTATGCTGCCTGTGTGTGCCATTCTCTGTCTGCCCTATGCTGCCTGTGTGTGCCATACTCTGCCTTCCCTATGCTGCCTGTGTGTGCCATACTCTGCCTGCCCTATGCTGCCTGTGTGTGCCATACTCTGTCTGCCCTATGCGCCATACTCTGCCTTCCCTATGCTGCCTGTGTGTGCCATACTCTGCCTTCCCTATTCTGCCTGTGTGTGCCATACTCTGCCTTCCCTATTCTGCCTGTGTGTGCCATACTCTGCCTTCCCTATGCTTCCTGTGTGTGCCATACTCTGCCTGCCCTATGCTGCCTGTGTGTGCCATACTCTGTCTGCCCTATGCTGCCTGTGTGTGCCATACTCTGCCTTCCCTATTCTGCCTGTGTGTGCCATACTCTGCCTTCCCTATGCTTCCTGTGTGTGCCATACTCTGCCTGCCCTATGCTGCCTGTGTGTGCCATACTCTGTCTGCCCTATGCTGCCTGTGTGTGCCATACTCTGCCTTCCCTATTCTGCCTGTGTGTGCCATACTCTGCCTTCCCTATGCTTCCTGTGTGTGCCATACTCTGCCTGCCCTATGCTGCCTGTGTGTGCCATACTCTGTCTGCCCTATGCTGCCTGTGTGTGCCATACTCTGCCTTCCCTATTCTGCCTGTGTGTGCCATACTCTGCCTGCTCTATGCTGCCTGTGATGGGGGATATACCTGCAGTGATTACCAACCATTTGGAGTTTTGCTGTGCTACTACCATTAATATGAATATGGCCTAAAAGCTATTGTGATAACATGGGTGTGGTTTGAAGTGGGTGCATTATTGGTCCTCTGCTACGTAGGCCAGAAGAATTGTGCCCCTTGGTACCACAGATGTTGGACAGCAATGCCCTGGATAATCACAGAAACTCCAGACATTAACTTACAAATGTAGCAGAAACTTTCTTAAGCAAATGGATTCCCAAATGGATCCCCGAATGGATCAGAAGATGTCAACTGATGTGCTGTGGCTTTCTGTAAAGAGCAAATGATGCATCTGAGTTATTGATTCCACCAGGTCTAAAGGCATATAAAAAGCAATATTATGCTTGTAAATTCTAATACCCTGCGCTTAATTCTTATCATCAACAGGATCACATTACTGTGACGAGCACAAGGCAATTAGCACAACGCAGCCTGGGACACTGGGACATTGCAAATCAGTGAAGCTGAACCTTTGATTTAACATAGTGGCCCAGAAGCGTCTCTGTCTGTATTCTGTATAGTGTAATAGAGAAGATTCATGTACACACGTCTGCTGACTCCGGCACTTACTGCTCTGCTCACACTGGAACTAAAGGGAGGCTGGAAGCCAGAACAGACGGCTATCATTATAATGGGCTACAGAGTAAGTACCCTGTTACATAGCAAATCCATTCAACAGATATTTCTTCCATTTTTGGTAAAATAATTATATATACATAATATTGAGATGTTTTTGCCATTGTATTGTAAATGTGGCATGCAAACAAACTACTTACAGAGTTCTGTAATGAAGTGAAAGAATCTGAACCAAAGGGATTTTCAAATAACCCCTCAGCGGGCTTTGACATTGGCAGTGTTTGTATTCGTGGGGCAGGCTTTGGTGGGTCTGTAACGGGAAACAAAATCATCAAATACAATAATATAATATATATATTATATTTTATATTATATATATACATTCCAATTGATGATGCGCACTCCTGTATTCTTTTAGTTCATTTATTGGGAGTGCGGACCGAGCGGTATAATATTATATATATATATTTTATATTATAAATATAAAGTAACACATAGGGGCACATTTACAAAAGCACGAATGCACGAGCGTATTTACGCCGTTTTTTTCGGGCGTCCGCATGACTTTTTCGTATGGCGCACGACTTTTTTGTCCGGCGCATGACTTTTTCATCCGGCGCACGACTTTTTCGTCCGGCGCACGACTTTTTCGGACGGCGCACAACTTTTTCGGACGTTTGCACGAAAAAATCGGAAAGGTTTTACCGCTGTTTACAATTGTTCGGTGCGAAAATTTAGTGACTTTCGGATCGCCAATACGATATTATCGTGACTAATACGATTTTTTTGTAAGCCTTTTTAGTGATATTTGCGATCTTACGAAATTTTTGTTTCCAATACGATTTTTTCCCATTCATGATTCGGATTCGTGGATTAGTAAATGTGCCCCATAGACATTTGTAATAATTGGCCCCCTAGTACCATATCTTTACAGTGTAACATTTACTGGCAATCTTGCCAAACTGTACAGTTTCAGTGAATATGAAAGTCATTTGGCATTCATTCAAAAATGAAATAGGAATATTTATAAAAATATGTTGCCTTTATATTATCTCCTTAAATAAATCTTCCAACGCATTAAAGGAAAACTATACTGCTAAACTACAGTATATGTAGGCCTCTATAAACATATATTGCATAAACAGCTCATTTGTAAAACTCTGCTTCATCTAAATAAACCATTTTCATAAAAGTGTACTTTTTTACCACTGGGTAATTCTAAATAAAAAATGAAGGGCCGCCCCCTGGGATCATACAATTCACTGTACACACAAATCAACTACATGTTGGGTCACAGCAGCCAATTAATGCACAGAGTTCTGCCTTTTACTCCCACACTACTTCCTGTTACAGTTAGCGCTGCATTACTTCCTGTCAGCTGATCTCTAAGGGAGCACACAGCCCATCACTAAATGGCGGCTCAACAGACAGTTTATATTATGTTAAGTAACCTATTAAAGAATCTCACCAAACTGGAATATATATATCAGTAAATATTGCCCTTTAGATCTTTTCCCTTGAGCCGCCATTTAGTGATGGTCAAAGTTTCCAGGTGAATAGAACAAGTGCCTGTGTTGTTTAAAAGATTGAAATATGAGTTGTGACATCTGTGACCGAATGTCCTGACAAAGACAAGTGTTGCATTTTCAAGAGGAGGAAGTATATGAAGTCACATACGAATAACATATTTCTTATATATTTGTACATATATTTACATCATATAAAGAAACTTGGCTTAGTGGTACTTAAAAATGTTTCTTTCTAGCAATGTACAGGTATTTTTTTGGCCCTACTACTGTTTTTTATACTATGGGCCAGATTCAGTTCAGTGAGTCAAAGGCCTATCACGTAAAAACTCATAGACAAGATTCAATTTGAGACGCGATTCAATTCGGAAAAACTTATCTCAAAGTTTAACATGTGAAAACTGAAGTCTATGAGAAAAAAAACAAAACTGAACTTAAGAGAAAAGTTTTTTCTCCTTGAATTTAATGTCATTAATGAGTTCTCACATGATAAACCTTTCTCTCACTGAATTGAATCTGGCCCTTTATATGATAATGTTAGGCAACCTGGTGTCCTTAAGATACTATTTCGCTGAAGACACATGGTAGCAGCAACTTGTCACGGCTACTAACACCAGAAAACACCCTACCATAGAAAATACCGAGAATTGCCTCTGCTAAAACACACATAGAGACAATTATCAGTAAATGATCATCATTGTCTATTTTAGTAGCCACGACAAGTAGCTGCTACTAGTAGCTCTGTGTCTCTTCACCTTAAAACGTCCTTCTCTATCATGGGAATGCTTATTCCTAACTGTTCAAGATGGCCTTACCATTAATCCTAGATGAAAGTTGATTGATGTCAAAATCATCATGATCAGCACTATCTTGGGGAATTCCTACTTTGTTAGTAAAATAGTTGTTAAAAGCTCCAGTAGAGCTGGAATTGCTGTTTTGCTGATGTTCTCCTCGCCTTGCAGGAACGGCGGGCGGCTTTGTCAACTGATAGTCTTTAAACATGTCTTTAACGCTCTTCTTCTCTTTCTCACCAAGAGGATCTAGAGCAGTGAAGGCATCACTTTCTTTCTTAGGTGACTCCTTTTGAGGTGCTGGCCTGGGTGGTGGCTGAGGAGGACTTGTGAGAGCAGGACCTGATGATGTTAGTGCTGATGGTAATACAGGTGGTCTTGGTGCAAACATATTGACCTGGAAAGGGTTATTTAAGCCTCCTTGTTGGGGCCAAACATTTGGCTGGATTGATACAGGCTGATTCCACAGCGAGGGATTCTGCATTGGTGGGGAAGCTATTAAACCTGGTGGTTGATTCCATGATGTCATTGATGCTGATCCAAGAACATTTGGCTGACTAAAACCAGGCTGTACACCTAGCACAGGTGTGTGAAGTGTTGCAGAAGGTTGATTAAAAACTAAGGACTGGGTATTCCATTGTTGTGCATGAGATGAATTTACTGTCAGGGCTCCTGAAAAACAAAAAACATCAGCCAGCCTGGAACTCATGGCTTATTGTGAAGGTTCCTAGCAGGGCTTGCTTAGCATTCAGTTGAACATTGTGATATAGACAGGCTAATAGCAAGGTGCTGTACTAGAACTGCACTGATTGGCAAGCAACATTCAACAACTTGTTACATAATACTCCTTCAACCAATTAATCTTTTGGCATTTTTTGGATAAATGCGTTGCTTGTTTGATGAGTGACAGCTACCTAGATTTGTTGTATAAGCGGAACAGTATCATATTCATGGTTTTATTTACTTACCAAGGCTTCCAGTGGCAGATGAGTGACCTGAGGTGTTAAACAGATCCAATGGGTTTGTTGGCGCTGGGGCTGGCTGAGCAGTAGGACCTACAGCTGGCGCTGGCTCTGAATTTGATGGAAAGATGTCTGACCCAAACAAATCATCGGATGTTGCCTATATAGATTAATCCACTGTTAACAGTTGAATATAAAATGTGTTCTTGATTTAGTTTGCAGTTTCAGTCTTGGCAGTTCTGACATTGTCTCCCAAGCTGCCGCCTACATCCATCATTATTACCTCCCATGCATCTCTGCCACTTGGACTACTTTCATTTATGGTGATTGCCTCATGAGGCATTCAAATCTAATTACAATTGTCTGTCTTACATAGTTATAATGAGATTAAAAAGGATAATTCTGATGTGTTGTAGGCTATTTATGTTATTACAGGCAGTCATTGCTGGTCAGACCTCTAGAATCTAGGTCCGGGTTGGCTTACAGTTGCATACTCCTTATTGGTGGAGCCTGGAACATTGAATCGAAGCTGGTAAATATGGTGGACAGCTACCCCACTGCATAGTTCTACATCTGGCTGACATGTATTAGGGAAAAGGCTACTGCAGGGATCCCCAACCTTTTATACCCGTGAGCCACATTCAAATGGAAAAAGTGTTGGAGAGCAACATAAGCATGAAAAAAGTTCCTGGGGGTGCAAATAAGCTCTATAATTGGCTATTTGGTTGCCCCCTATGTGGGCTGGCAGCCTATAGAAGGCTCTGTTTGGCTTTACACTGGGTTTTATGCAACCAAATATTACCTCCAAGTCAGAAATTCAAAAATAAGCACCTGCTCTGAGGCCACTGGGAGCAACATCCAAGGGGTTGGGGAGCAACATGTTTCTCGCGAACCACTGGTTGGGGATGACTGGGCTACTGTATGGGAGATGCGTTAGGGCAGGGCTGTACAGGGACTTAATGACTATAAACCAAATGAAGGGTTTAAAGTACAAACAAGATGACAAATAACGCTACTTACCACTATTACGATTAACAAGGCAGCATGAAATAATAGAATTAAAAAATGTTAATTGGAAACTGGATACATAATATATGAAGATGCTGGCAAAACCATTTCTGCTTTATGGCATTGTCAAAAAAATGTTAACATTTAATTTGACTATTCATGATCTGAAGGAAGAAAAAAAAAAATCACCTTCGCACTTCTCCTGCCTCTTCCAGGCTTGGTACTTTGTGGTGGTGGGATTATTGCTATAGGATCACACGGAAGGGAATTAACAGGGTCTGGCTTGTGACTGACATTGGTGTCTGAGTTCCTTCTTATTCCATTTTGCAGATCGACTCCCTTAGCTGTGCCTTCAGCAAATGGATTTGGTGGGGGGCTGATCAAGGGGCCATTGAGTCTGTGCTCCAGTCCACCATTGTGAGTCCTTGCTCTAGGGAGGGACTGGTTAGGCTTAAAAGGCCAATGATCTGACTTTGCGTCCTGTTTACCAGAATGGTTAGAAATTTGGTCAAACTTCTGGCCAAACTCAATATCATTTGTCAGAACGCCATTCTTTTCTGAACCATTCTCTAAGCTGCTTAAGTTTTCTTTGAGGTGATTTATGAATTTCGAAGAATCAAGTGGAGAAGAATAGGGTGATTGATCTGTGGCAGTGAAAGGATCGTCACAAAAAGGATCTGGATTGGGAGTAGGAAAGAAGCTGAGATTGGCAGAAAATGGTTTCTCAGGTGAGAAAGGTGACTGTGGTTGTGGATGAGGAAGAGGAGAACATGCACTGATGAAGCCATTGGATAGGAAGGGATTTCCTTTTACACAATTTTGATTGGTGTCGATTTCAGTGTTTAGATCCACTAACAGGATTTCATTACTTTCCTATTTGTATAGAAAGAAATAAGACACATCATTAGTGATTAGAGCTGTTGTCTGGTAAGAATGTGCAAGGCAAAACACTGGCTGCGCCCCCAGATGCGGATGAACTACAACTCCCAGAATCCTCATCAGGCCAGTTGTTGTTTAACTACATTTAGGGGCTGCCTATGTGACTTTTTACATTTAACAAGCTGAATACTGATATGATTTGAGAAAGATATGGAAAGCAAACATGGTTGAATTGATTGGAGTAGTTCTGTGTTTGATTTAAATAAAGGAGGACAAAAGAAGCCTAAACCACCTCCAGAGGCTTCCCACCTGAACTGCAGCAACGTAGTCCACCTGTGCTGCCCTGTTTGTCATGGAACTGGAATAGTAGAACTGGCACAGAAAATCTTCTGCTTGATGCCCTTTTCCTAGTATACAGGTCCTTTTCAAAAAATTAGCATATTGAGATAAAGTTCATTATTTTCTGTAATGTACTGATAAACATTAGACTTTCATATATTTTAGATTCATTACACACAACTGAAGTAGTTCAAGCCTTTTCTTGTTTTAATATTGATGATTGTGGCATACAGCTCATGAAAACCCAAAATTCCTATCTCAAAAAATTAGCATATCATGAAAAGGTTCTCTAAACGAGCTATTAACCTAATCATCTGAATCAACAAATTAACTCTAAAAACCTGCAAAAGATTCCTGAGGCTTTTAAAAACTCCCAGCCTGGTTCATTACTCAAAACCGCAATCATGGGTAAGACTGCCGACCTGACTGCTGTCCAGAAGGCCATCATTGACACCCTCAAGCAAGAAGGTAAGACACAAAAAGAAATTTCTGAACAAATAGGCTGTTCCCAGAGTGCTGTATCAAGGCACCTCAGTGGGAAGTCTGTGGGAAGGAAAAAGTGTGGCAGAAAACGCTGCACAACGAGAAGAGGTGACTGGGCCCTGAGGAAGATTGTGGAGAAGGACCGATTCCTGACCTTGGGGGACCTGCGGAAGCAGTGGACTGAGTCTGGAGTAGAAACATCCAGAGCCACCGTGTACAGGCGCGTGCAGGAAATGGGCTACAGGTGCTGCATTCCCCAGGTCAAGCCACTTTTGAACCAGAAACAGCGGCAGAAGCGCCTGACCTGGGCTACAGAGAAGCAGCACTGGACTGTTGCTCAGTGGTCCAAAGTATGTCATTCGGAAATCAAGGTGCCAGAGTCTGGAGGAAGACTGGGGAGAGGGAAATGCCAAAATGCCTGAAGTTCAGTGTCAAGTACCCACAGTCAGTGATGGTCTGGGGTGCCATGTCAGCTGCTGGTGTTGGTCCACTGTGTTTTATCAAGGGCAGGGTCAATGCAGCTAGCTATCAGGAGATTTTGGAGCACTTCATGCTTCCATCTGCTGAAAAGCTTTATGGAGATGAAGATTTCATTTTTCAGCACGACCTGGCACCTGCTCACAGTGCCAAAACCACTGGTAAATGGTTTACTGACCATGGTATTACTGTGCTCAATTGGCCTGCCAACTCTCCTGACCTGAACCCCATAGAGAATCTGTGGGATATTGTGAAGAGAAAGTTGAGAGACACAAGACCCAACACTCTGGATGAGCTTAAGGCCGCTATTGAAGCATCCTGGGCCTCCATAACACCTGAGCAGTGCCACAGGCTGATTGCCTCCATGCCACGCCACATTGAAGCAGTCATTTCTGCAAAAGGATTCCCGACCAAGTATTGAGTGCATAACTGAACATAATTATTTGAAGGTTGACTTTTTTTGTATTAAAAACACTTTTCTTTTATTGGGCGGATGAAATATGCTAATTTTTTGAGATAGGAATTTTGGGTTTTCATGAGCTGTATGCCACAATCATCAATATTAAAACAAGAAAAGGCTTGAACTACTTCAGTTGTGTGTAATGAATCTAAAATATATGAAAGTCTAATGTTTATCAGTACATTACAGAAAATAATGAACTTTATCACAATATGCTAATTTTTTGAAAAGGACCTGTATATACGTTTGTATATTTGAAGGCAAGTTTAGATTTGCTGCAGTCGGAATGCTCCTAGCGAAAGACCACTGGTAAAGTGCCCAATATGCGCCCACCAACCCCACTGTGGTACTCTGTATTTTACTAACTGCTATGGCAAATGGGCCAGTATTGGGGGTCCACTGGGGTGGTTTTCAGGAGGGAATCCTCTGTAGGAAATTTTAAAAGGCATTTGTTCTCCTTTAATCCGCTCAGAAATGTTTGAGAAGATTAAAATTCTTATGGGATTAAGGTAATAGCAAAAGCAAATGTCTGGTTCAGCTTGGAAATCCACAGCAGCCAATCACACGGGTCTGCTGTTTAAAAGAAAAGATTTGATTGGGTTCAAGACCTGGAGCAAACGTTGAACCTGTAGTTTAATCTCAAAGATCACATGTGTACAACTGTGCAAGATAAAGATAAAGTTTTGCCAGCCCCACTTACCTAGCTCTGGTGCCATCTATGGAGGCATGGGCGGGCAGTGGGCACTATGAGCAGTAAGTTGCTTAGGCACCCACTACAGTCTCACAGGGAAGCTTACTGATATTAATAGATTCTGCATTGTGATATATTTAGGGCAGATGGACAATTACAAAACAGAGTCAAATGTTATCATCGTCCTTTGCACAATCCCTCCGGTAACTGGGAATGACTTTGTGCAATTCTGGAAGGGGAAACCTTCAAAACTGCTTGTGAAACAAAACAATCTGATCTTCCCAATAATCACGTGGGAGTTAATCAGTAGCTGGGTATGTATTGCCCAGCCCAAACAATCTCAGTGTCCAACAAACATAAACCAAGCACCCAGTACCTAGCAATCACGGGTCAAATCTGTGCCCCCTAGGGCCCATGCATTTACCTGCTACACCTGGGGCAAAGGGCAAAAACATGGTGAATTATTTGTGCTTTAAACCTTGCCCCATGTATTTCTTTGTTTATATAAAGCCACTAATGTACATTAGCCCTTAGAATATGACTGGGATGTTATACTGTTGTCTCTGGATAATTTTCTGGTTCAGGGAATTAGCACAAAATGGGAAATATCAGTCACACTGCCCCTGGTTAATAGTGTTGTCAGGCGGTGCCACGTGACTCTTGCTTTGCTATGCCAGTGTTGTAGGGTAGGGGTGGGTAACTGGCAGACCCCCAGATGTCTTTGGACTACATGTCAACAACTGAAGCCTGGGAGTTATGTGTAAAACAGGGCAAGGATTGATTTTAGCCACAATACTATTAATTGCTGTTAAGTGTCAAGATCCTAGCTGCCTCATTCCGTCCAATCATTGATGTGTATGATATCAGCGCAGGTCACAGATAATGATGTCAGCAAGTGATAAAGTATGAATACGGGTTCGGAACAAAGTTGTCTTCAATCCCATTTCCCATTAAATACAAATTCCTACTCACCATAATATTTTATTCCCTATGCAGCACAGACCACAAGCAAAGGTGTGATGGATCACTTACAAACAAACCCTGCCGCATACAGAATACGTAATACAGTTTAATATTGCCCCAAACTGTGATTCTCCTTCATAAAACAATTTAAAAGGATCTGCTGGACAGGCTTCCATTGATTTATGCATTAACTGCTTTTCATGATTCATGGAGATCCCAGGGCAGCGCAGATCCCAACAGCAAGACACCATGTATAGATGCATATATCCTACTATATAAATCTGATATTTCGATTCGTTAGAGAAATGACTTACTGTGGGACTGTGGAGGTCAGGGGGCGTGGACATATCACCAAATAAATTCATCTGGTCAACACCCTTAAAGAGAAGGAATATTTTAGCAAGATGCATTTAGCAGTACAACATACCTAACACATGCATGACGTGAATGGCAAACACATAGGGGTGTATTTATTACCAGTGGAGACAAACATCACTGGTGATGTTGCCTATAGCAACCAATCAGATCTTTGCTGTTGCTCACTTGTATTGGTGGCCATACACGTTAAGATCCACTTAATGTGACCTCGCCAAGTGAGCGGATCTTCTCCTGATATCCCCACCTATGGGTGGGCGATATCGTGTGAATTTAGGCTAATTCAGTCGTTTGGCCCTGGGGCCAAACAAACGAATTAGAGCGCTGGTAATAGGCGCAGTCGGTTCGGGGACCGCATCAACGAGCCGATGCGGTCCCTGATCCGACTAATTTTTTTAACCTGCCTGATCGATATCTGCCCAATTTCAGGCCAGGTATCGGTCGGGCAGACCCGTCGGTAGTGCCCATACATGCACCGTTAAGCTGCCGAATTGGTCTCGTGTATGGCCAACTTAAATCTAATTGTTGATTGGTTGCTATGGGCAACATCACTGGTAAGTACCAGTACTCCCCTTAATGAGTTGGGTTATTCCTTTCAGAATGACTATGACACGGAATGTTAAGCCTATATAGCATTTGACCCTATTGGATTGGACACATGAAGCCAAGCAAGTTTATCTGTCTTGGCATTTGGTTGTCCCCCCAAAAAGATTTACACTTCTCCATGTAAGTGAGAAATATGGGCTTTTTCCCATTTTTCCCATGACTTCAGTGCTAATTGCACACAATAACGTGGCTTTCCTTGTCCTTGAACTCAAGCTGCTCTGATCAAAATGCGTATATATCTAATAGTGTAAACAAACAATTTATACTCTGGTCTATCCTCATATATATATATATATATATAGATTCCTTAAACATTATGATTCCATTGCTCTTGTATAAGCACCATCACACCAAACCTGCCCATCACCGGAGAGGATAATGTATGAGAGGGAGCTAAAACCCATAAGTGAAATGATAACACTTTAATTAGTGACATATAAGTGTGTGCAATTCCAGTAACCCATAGCAACCAATCAGATGTCTGATTTCATTTGTCAAAACTGCAGTGGGCCAGAAATTCTCGCTGCTGATTGCTTGCCGGGGGTTACTAGCCATTGAGTAAGATATATGAGCTTATTACTACAAAGCCATTGATCACAGGCACAAATATTTACTGGCGCTAAACATTATTCCTGCTTGTAACCCACGTGAGATCTAGTAACCCATAGACACCAAACAAGTATTTGCTCTTGAACAGCTGACCAGTTACTGGGACCTGCTGATTGGCTGCTATTTGTTAATAAACCTGTAGCAAACTTTGCCCATTTTATTACAATATTCAATTAATTAATTATCCCTAGGAGGGACTGTGTATTATTAAGAAGTAACATGGTATGTAATGGCCACCCCCTGCCCTCTCTACACCAGCAAAGAAACCCTGGTTCTGTTACCCACACTGATACTGAAAATGCAGAGTTACATGGTTGGTGTTCCCTACGGCAGCTTGCTTTTCTTATTATCCTCTGCTCTCTGGCAGTGATCAATGACCAGCAGAATATCATATTCCCTTGAAGTGTGCCTGATGATCTCTGTCAGAGAGAAGAGGACAGAAAGACGAGCAATTTGTCTTGGCGGCCGCCAACAGCGCAGCACAAATCTGCATTTTCCAGATTGGAGTGATTCTGGGAGGATTTCTTCTCTGTGGTTGGGTATAGGGGCCAATATAGGGGAACTCTGATAAAATTTTGACTGGTTACCATCCCCTCTAACCTATGACAAAGAATACACTGTAATTAAAAATGGCTATCACCATTAGTAGATTAACTAGTACCAGTGGCGCTACTCGAAATATTTCTCACTCTGAATCCCATTCCCACAACACCTTGTTTAAATAACATCCCATTATATTAGTATATTCCATTGTATATCCCATTATATTAGTACAGGGATCCCCAACCTTTCTTACTCGGGAGCCACAGTCAAATGTAAAAAGACTTGGGGAGCAACACAAGCATCATAAAAGTTCATGGAGGAGCCAAATAAGGGCTGTGATTGGCTATTAGGGGCCTCTATGCACACTATCAGCTTACAGGGGGCTTTATTTGGTAGGAAATCTTGTTTTTATTCAACCAAAACTTGCCCCCAAGTCAGGAATTCAAAAATAACTCCCTGGTTTGGGGGCACTGAGAGCAACACCCAAGGGGTTGGTGAGCAACATGTTGCCCCTGAGCCATTGGTTGGGCATCACTGTATTAGTATATCCCATTGTATATCCCATTATATTAGTATATCCCATTAAATATCCCATTATATTAATATATCTCATTGTATATCCCATTATATTATATTAGTATATCCCATTATATTAGTATATCCCATTATATTAGTATATCCCATTGTATATCCCATTATATTAATATATCTCATTGTATATCCCATTATATTATATTAGTATATCCCATTGTTTATCCCATTTACACATTCCAAATCTGGAAGAGAGCAAGAGTAAGACAAAGTAGAGGTAAAAGTTGAGAGAGAAACAAAGAAACCAGAGCAACACATTGATCAAGAAATATAAAAAGTGATCTTGGGCTATATTTGATCATTCTTTGAAAAAAACATGCATGAAGAAACTACAATGCCAAAAATAGTCATTTTAGTAATAGTTATGAATAGTAATAGTTATGAATATTTAGTAAGAAAACCTTCTTAAATAAAGATCAGAAACATGGAAAGCATCACAAAGAGATTTTTTGGCTTTACTTAAAAAAACCCATCATGTATTTGGTTCAACAATTGGGCAAGAAACAATGCATGGAGAAATCCTTATAATGCTGGTGGTGTTTTCTCTAGTGAAAATTCTAACGCCGCCATTGGTGTTTTTTTCTTGTGTTCCTTTCCAGCACAACACAAAATGTTTTATTTCAGGGAAAAAAAACTAAGGGCGAAATTCCAGCACAGATTCACTAAAGTTCGTACTACTGGCAATAACATACGTTTTACCATGAAAAAACATTCACTCATCCCTAGTCGCTCTGCTTTAGCAACCAAACATTCAAATGAATTCTCATATTCCTGTATAAAATATTATGGTGTTTTTATACACCAAAAGTTCTGTTTAAACTATATTTATGAATTATATATTTTTACGTAAATGTATAAAGTAATCTTTTTGGTGTCCAGGCTATGGGTTGCTTGGTCATTGGCTAACCCAGTGGATCCCAAACCCAGGGTCTGCCACCCCTTTGTAGGGCTAGGGAAGGGGCACATTGGCAGGCTGAAGGCACAAAGACACAAAGGAGTGTCTTAAAGTTACAGAAAGATAATGGGGCAACACTTCTGTGGCACTGAGGGAATCCCCCATATACCACCGGCATGAGTTATGCCTTCCATAGTGAGTAAAGCCCCTGCGGCAGAGTCTTCCTCAATCCATCAAATCTAATCTCCAATATGGGTCTCGTGTTCAGCAATTATATCATTAAACTGCTGCATGATCACCCCATGGGGCTTCAAGTGTTTGCCATCACATTAGCTAGGGCAGTTATTGTTAATTGACTGGTCAAGACCCAAAACTGGGACTCCACACTGTTTATGGTGGGTCTCCATTACCCTCTTTGATAAAATGAAATGTACTTATCCAATAGTCATTAAATAGGGTGCATCATTAATTCCTAACTAATTCCTTTGGCTTTGTGAAGCTGACTCTTACACTTAATAAAAGGTTAAGAACTCCCCGAGCTAGGTCAGAAAGGTAAGGGTATGATGGATAAATGAATGGAAATTTTTGCTTATAAAAAAGCCAAAGAATGTCTAGGTGATCCCTGTGAGAAGCATGATCCACAGTAATGAAGTAAAAGAGACACTTAAGCTCAAGCAGGTTCTGCTACAGCCAAATATGAGAAGGTTCCTGACAGCAAGCAGTCTAATTGCAGGCTTTATGGAGCAGCCATCACAACGAATTTGGAACATTACTAAAAATAACTAAAAATGATGGAACACAATATTGGAAAGGCATCCTAAGCCTTGCGTCACTAGGGTGCTTAGTGCAATAGTGACATGAACCATACAAAGCATTAACTGTCAATCTACATTCGCTGGCTGGGAGAGGTCAAGCCTTTGTAAGTGTAAGGGCTATAGTGAATAATGGGGTGCAGGGCTTGAGCAATCAATGGGGGCCTATTGTGCATATACGGTACTGTACTATGCTGGCTCCCAGTAGTAGGCCAGGAAAGGTAAGGGGCTGGCATTCTAAAATGATTTGCTCTGGGCTTCTAGGAAGGCAAGTTATACCATTTAAATGATTGTTGTAGTACAATAAGCACTGGGGCACCATAATTTAATCATCACTATATAATATTTTGCACATATAATATAGGCAGGGCCTATAACCCCCCCTCCCCATCCTTTGTAACTAATGATAATGTGAACTTAGGACCATGTCTTTTGTCATAGCTCTACTCCATACTTGCAATGGGACATCATTAAGTGTTTCTCAGTTAAATATCAATATGGACAAGTGATAGCGTGAAGCTTGCACATACCCGCATGTATATTATCAGAAATGATATCAGTCTGGCTTATGAGCGCCCATAGGTTCAGATTTAAGTCACCATTGCACTACACTACTATTAGACTTACCGACACATATTTGCAGCCTTAACAAGCTTTGTTTTTGGTCTAGCAAGGGAAGGAAAGATTCGGATTTAGTAAAGATTAAGGGAGAGGAGAGTTAAAGGAAAACATGACCAAGAACAGAAGGAGTGTAAGTTAATATTAGTTCATTGCAGATACAAGCAGTCCTATTCCTAAACTGTAGGAATGTGTAATAGCTCTGCTAATAACCTAATAACCTAAGTAATGCATGTTATGTTATGTACAATCTTCCTCTACCGCATCATGCAAGTCCCTTCTACCTGTATATCAATGCACAGGTATGGGATCCATTATCTGGAAACCCGTTATCCACAAAGCTCCAAATTACTTACATGTATGTGTGGGTATTTAGGATTACCCAATGGCACATACTACTAAAAAAGTTATTATTATGAAATTGCTTTATTTAGATAAAGCAGGGTTGTTTATGAAATATATTTTTATAGAGACCTACAGTGTTTGGGGGAATAGTTTTCCTATAATGCTAAGCGTTAATCAGCAGGACATAAATACTTCCTATACCCTGTTTTATAGATACAAATTACATGTGCTTTTGTGCCCACCACCACAAGGCAGCTTTCTAAATGAGAACCTGCTTGTTTAAAATCTCAGCTGTCCCAGTTCTATTGGATCCAATGGCTGCTTCTGTTTAAAATTCTCTTTCATTCTGACAGGGACTGTACCGATTCCGCGGCATTTGTCAGGATGGATGTTACAATTATTCTCCCATCTCTTTCAGCGCGGCGTAAATAATTGCTACACGTTTCTCGCCTCTTGCTCTAATTTCTAGTCCCGGTGCCGCTTCAGTGATCATGCAGTGATCATTCATTGCTCAGCCTGCGCCTTTTATTGGCTGCCGGGGCAAACGGCGAAACTCATCAGCAGGAAACAATTAGATCACTTACCAGTTTTAGTTTGTCAACTTCCTCGTTAATGTTGAGCAGGGCGTCGCTGCCATTCTGCAGAGCAGAAAATATTCGTTAACGGCTCGTTTGGGTAAACTGTACAAATTGCCTGCTGCGCACAATGCAGAACATTTCCAGGCTGTAGGTTCCTGCTATAAATAAGGTTAGCAAAGACGGAAGGGAATGCACAGCTAATTTATATATAGAATTAGGAAATGAATGAAAAGATTTCGTAGGCTACTGCCTACAGGTAGTGCCAGCCAATTAAGTGCAGCGCAGGGCTGTATGTTAAGCAGGTGCTATTGATTGGAATGGCACACACTGAGAGGCATCATAAAGCAGCAGTGATTTAGCAGCAGCAGCGCAGTTGGAACCCGACTGAAATATTAGTGAGTGGGTTTTTTCGCCAGGCATGGATTCACAGCAAAATTCTGCATTTTGGCATTGGCGAATTGTTTCACGAAACTTCAGCAAAATTTCACCCCTAAAAATGCGCGATTTGCGTCAAAAAAGGATGTCAAAAAAGCCGCGGGGTACCCATGTTTTCGCAATTTTTTCTGCAAAAAGCGTCACATTCACCACTATAAAATACGTCTCCCACCCCCAGCGTTTCATCAATATTGATATTAAAGGGCACCTATCACCAAAATATGGTTTTCCCCACTGGAGGTGCAGCTAACAGAGCCCACCGTTTGGATGGGGGAAATACTTTCTGGATAATATCCCCACATTGTCTGCTGTGCCTTCCACTTTGGGAGCCCATTCCCAGTGTAAGCAGCCATGCTGGGGCACGTGTATGAGCAGCTGTCCTGGCTCACACAATATTTGCACGCGTCTGACATGGAACTTGGGCATCAGGCATAGGTATATTGGGTACTCACCTCATGCTGTGGATACATGCAAGTGCCCCAGCATGGCTGCCCATAACAAGAATGGGTTCCCAATGTGGAAGGCACCGTGCAAAATTGGGAGATATTCTTCAAAAAACACCACTGTTTACCCCGTCTGGAGTGTGAGCTATGTTCTCCAGTGGAGAAAACATTATTTTTTTGAAACTTTAATCAATATTGGTCATATTGAAGCATGGAAAGGCATTCCTAGATGGTTAATCTGAATTACTCTCATGAAGCTGTCAAGTGTCCCTGATTAACCGGCAATCTCCTGAAAATCTCGGCCACCCCTAGTATCCCTATAGCTTTTAAATTTTCACAAGTAGTAGTACTCCCTGCTGAGATCATTCCGTGATGTCACACATTCTGCGCAGACACAATGGCGTCACATTAACAAGCCCATAGAAGCTGCGCTCACCGTAATATTCCCCCAGGAGACAGTCTATACCGGTATATACTGAACACCGTTTTTTAAAAAAAAAAATGATAAAAATTTTAAACTTACCGGCATACCGGTGTGGGCGCCTCCTGGCAATTTTTCTTACTATTTCCGGGTTGTGCGCGCTGACGTTACGTGCGCGCTGACGTCACGCACGCAACCCGGAAATAGTAAGAAAAATTGCCAGGAGGCTCTGTGAGCTGTCGGGGGTGCCTGCAGCTGCCTGGCCAGTAAGTTATATTTATGTGAAGGGGATGGGGGGGTGTTTGGGGTGGGGGGTGCGGATGGGGGGGTGTTTGGGGTTGGGGGTGTTTGGGGTGGTCACCTAATCATGCATGGGGAAAAAAAAATACCGTCAAATACCGTGATACCGATATAATAAAAAAAATACTGTGATATAAATTTTTGGTCATACCGCCCAGCACTAGGTTAACAAGTCTGTGACGATTGAGATTTATTCGATTTATTAGTTTGATAAATACAAATATTGTTGATCAGATAGTTCTATAGCAATCACACAGTCTAAAACAAACTGATTTATTGGCTCCTGTGACCCTAATGTTTATTTGTGTGTGTAATTAACTCCTCCCACAAAGCACTGTGGGCGGCACTGTATGAATAAAGGATAATAATAATCTTACCTCTAAAGGCTGACTGCTTTCATCGCTCTACATAAAAAGGAAAATAAAAATTAATATTGCTGATAAAATGAATGGAGGTGAATGACATATTCCATCAAGCACCTTAATGGAAAATATGTTTATAAATACTTTAGCACTGAACATATATTAAAATATATAAAACCTGTGTAATAGTGGACCTGAGGTTGATTGACAGCCCCATCAAAACTCTCTGAGATTTGACGCAGTGATTAGCCAATCACAGATGGACACTATATAACCTTCCCCATGATGTCACTGACCCACAACATCCCCATGAGAAGTGACTGCCCTCCCCCTGTTACGTCACCATCAGCCCCTTGCCCAGAGTAAGGAGGCAACCCAAAATTGATTGCTATTGGTTACTAGACCTGGTGTACACTTTGTAGTAGCCAACGAGCTGCAAACAGATCCAAATATGCATATACAAAATCAAGTACTCAGAATGTAAGCTCTATGGGGCAGGGACCTCCTTCCTACTGTGTCTCATACCACATGGCACTTATAGATATATATATATATGTATTTATTTATTATATCACTTGTCCTCCCTGTGTGTAATTTTGTATTCTGTAAGATTGTACAGCGCTGCGTACCCTTGTGGCGCTTTATAAATAAAGTTATACATACATAACTACATACAAGTACTGTTTAATAAATGCTTAAATAGAATTGGTTTCCACTGGTGCTCAATGGCACATGTTAAACAATAAAAAGATTTACTTTGAGACAGTAAATATAATAGAGAATCTTACATTTACATCTAGCATGTTTGTTTTCAAACAGCTGGCCAGTAAGTACTACCTGCTAAATGGTTGCTATGGGTTACCAGCCAAGTTACAGACAAGGACCATTTATTACATTACGCCCATAGTTCAAATTCCACATGGCAAGTATTAATGTGTCCACTAGGGGGCAATCAGAGAATTTGCTTTAAACGCACTGCTATGGATACCCAGCCAGGAATTTTTAGAATAAGGAAT
The DNA here is from genome assembly GCF_000004195.4 of Xenopus tropicalis. Lineage (NCBI taxonomy): Eukaryota > Metazoa > Chordata > Amphibia > Anura > Pipidae > Xenopus > Xenopus tropicalis. Next base: position 196,575,533 of record NC_030677.2, on the reverse strand, counting down.
ATTATATTGTATTCAGACTCACTACTCTTCTCTATATCTAATATAAAAATGTCAGACATATGGGTAAAGATCTAGACAACTGGGAACACTTAGTGCTCTTGCTGTTCCCGTTGCAGCACAGAAGGATTTGCAAGTTTGCTGTGTCACTTATGCTAAGCCACCATTTCCTTCATAATCCTGCACAATTCTATAATTGCTGCTGGGGGAAAATAAACATTTTCTATTGTGCTGAATTATTACAATTATTAAAAACCTGTCTTGCGATAAAACAATTCAGTGTGTATTATAATAAAGGGGCAATACACCCCCACGTTCAATGAAACGGCCTTGTTTCAAACTAATCAAAGAAAACCAATTTTTTTTTTGTATTTTTATTTTTTAGCTAAACCAGCCAATTATGCAGGGGGGCTTATCAGGACCAAATGTGTACAGGTATCAGTTTTCCTGTTTCCCCTGTTTAGCTCAAGAAATAAAAAATAAAATCATTTTTAAACAATAGACAAGAAGAACTTGAGGCCTTTTTTCCTCTTTGGGTCTGGATATTGAGGGCTGGGGGCGGTGGTCTGGTGATGCCAGTGGTAGGGCTTTGACGTGGCAGATAGGTATTGGTTTAATTCCGGGTCTATCTGGCATGCAAAGCATGGACTGCCTGGTTCAAAACTAGACAAGTGGCAACTCTACGTTGAACTCATAGTGAACAGGGGGTAATGGTATTGGGAGAAAGGAAAAGGCTTGCATGCAAAGAAACACTAATTCAAGTGCCCCCCCCCCCTAAAATAGTAAAGTAATAAGGGGTTTATTTAGGAATAGGGATGTAGCGAACCTCAAAAAAAAAGTTTGCGAACGCGTTTGCGAACTTACGCCAAAAAGTGTGAATATTCGCGAACTTTGCGAACCCCATAGACTTCAATGGGAAGGGGAACTTTAAAACCTAGAAAAGCCATTTCTGCCCAGAAAACTGATTTTGCCGTTGTTTAAAGGGTGCCACGACCTGGACAGTGGCATGCAGGAGGGGGATCAAGGGCAAAAATGTCTCTGAAAAATACTTTGTTGACACAGCGTTGTGTAAAACCGCAAAGGCAGCTGGCAGACCTAGCGGAAATACGCAGCGTTTTTTGCTATTTCACACTATTAGCACCATGGAAACGGGATTTGCTGAAAAACGCCATTTGTGTCTTGTGCTGCGTTTTTAGGCCGAGAAAAAACGCAGCGGAAAAACGCCATGCGAACCCAAATTGCGAACATACGCGAAAAGTTTGCGAACTTCCGAACACCCGATGTTCGTGTGAATTTGTTCGCCGGCAAACAGTTCGCTACATCTCTATTTAGGAATGCAAGTGCTAAATGGATGCAAAGCCATGCTCCTATTTCTACCCCCTTAACCGGTGTAATTTGCTGTCACCCTGGATGCAAGTGCACAAGCAGCAAAACTGCACCCCTTAACACACCTTAAAAAAACACTTGTGTTATGAATACAGCACTAACAATGCAGGCAGCACTGTATTCACAAGATGGTTTTGACCTGTGCTAATTTTCCATTGTGCAGGACAGGGCACAATGGGCAAAAGCCGTGGTGGATTGCACCCCCTTTTTGAGCTTTGCTGGTAATTAATGAATGAGCCCTAATGTTATTATAATCATCTCTCTTAGCACAATATTAAATGCCGTACCATTGATTATTTAATATGCCCTTTTTGTAGAGGATATGGGGAAAACGCTGTGATTCATGTACATTAGCTAGGACATTTCCCATAGTTCTCTATGGGACATTATTTCTGATGACAGTGTTCCTCTCAGCTTCAATTGGGTTATTTAATAGTGTGCAGAAGAATATATTCTACACACTGTTCCATGCCATAGTTCCACAGTACTGTCATTTGTAAGTGTAAGAGTAACCCATGAAGACAGGATCCAGGCAATTTCCCATTTAAACTAGGCTTTCATTTTAGAAACCAAAGGTTGGCTGGGCAAATCCAACACAAGCATTCCTGCCTGGAAACACATTCCTGTTCTGCAGGTTGCTTGGGCTGGAAGCTTCTTTGTATAGACCTGCTAGCTACAGGTAAGCGCCAATAAATTAGATTGAGGCAGAAAGGTGAATCCAAACTCACCCTCTTCTTGTCTTCATCCTCTCTTTTCTTTATGTTATAGATAACTTGGAAAAGATCTTTTAGATCGACAACCAAAGGTTCAGCCTGTGGGAAAGGAGACACCATTATTTATTGGTCTGCTTAGTTCATTCTCAAGTAGGGTTGGATGGTGAAAATGAGGCTTGATGGCAATGTTACTAATTGAAAAAAATTATAAAAAATTTAGCAAGGCCGGTATTTTTTTCCAGAAAAGGTAGCCACCTTATTCTCAAGCTCAAGTTATCCGACCATCATAAGGTGAGCTATCAAATGAGGCTTCTTAATTGTCAGCGGTGACAACCCCCAAGCTCGTTTAATGTCCCACCACCTCCCTTGTAAGGCAAAAACCCCCATGAAACTCAGCCTAGAGTAGACCCTTTTCTTTAATAACTGGAGCAGGTAGGTACTGCAGTGCCCCCTTGTGGCATGACTTTTGTAATAGTAACCTGCAGCCACCTAGAACCTACCTGCTCAGTGAATTTCTACCACATTTTAGATTTTTAAAGACAGGGAGCATTGATTGGTAATAATGATTCTGGGATAAGGGTAGGCCAATCAATGAAGTATTCAAATACTGTCAATAAAGCTTTACAGAACTTGAGTCAGCCGAGGGCTCCCATGACATACCTGCTGGGCCGTTTTTATTGCGAAAAACTGGTGCTGCCCTTCCGCTCCACAAACGTATCCGAATGCGCGGTTATCCGTCACGTCTCGAGCAATGAATGAAATTTTATTAACAGGATGTTCATGCTCTATTACCTAGGACAAGACATTTCATTTAATAAAACTGCAAACACAATTCATTTTTTTAAAATATAATCAGGCTTAACAGTGCGTGTGTAATTGTTTCCAACAAAAAATAATCAGCATTTTATAACTTAAAAAAACAACAACACGTATTTGTAAATGCTTTGTGCCGTAGTACAAGAGCAATGGCATACGGTATCTAGAACCACCGGGGCCTACACATTTTAGGTTGCACCATTCACCCAGTTTTTCTGTCTAGACGTCTGCAGACAAAACACTGAGAAATCATTGATGTAAAGTCTACCATGGAACCATAAACCTATAGAAGAATAAAAGAAGCCAGGCCTAAATTGGCATCAGCCATGCAGGCTCAGTGTCAGAAGCGTATCTGAAGGGGTACGAATTGGTGCCTGCCAACCCCCCTACACAACTCTGGGTACTGTAATGGAGCAGTGTGGACATTTACATAGCTCTTCAGATTCACTGGTTACCAGCTCAAGACCCACTGGAAGATCACATTCTTCCTTTAGGTAGGACATCCATGCCTTAAGGCCTTGTTTGGCAATACCAACCAATGTAAACAATGGAAATCCAACAGCTTTCAGTCTTGCTGTGCTTTATAGAATATAGAAATACAGAATATACAAGTCATAAAGAATGAGAGAATTTCAATTAGAATGCCAATATAGTCACATAGGTGGGTTTTAATAAAGGCTTGGGGAAACCAACACAATATTATCCCTGGAACTCACACTTTATTTAACCTGCCATGTGTTCCTAGATGTATTATACATGGAACTGGCTCTGTATATATCCTGCCATGTGTTCCTGGGTATTTTATATAGAATTGGAACGGTATATATCCTGCAATGTATTCCTGGGTATTTTATATAGAATTGGAACGGTATTTATCCTGCAATGTATTCCTGGGTATTTTATATAGAATTGGAACGGTATTTATCCTGACATGTGTTCTGGGGTATTTTATATAGAATTGGAACGGTATTTATCCTGACATGTGTTCCTGGATATTTTATATAGAATTGGAACTGTATTTATCCTCCCATGTGTTCTGGGGTATTAAACATGGAAGTATTGTGTTATATATTCTGGGTTATTTTATATAGAGTTGATATTGTTGCTATCCTGCCATGTGTTCTGGGTATTTTATATAGAATTGGAACGGTATTTATCCTGCCATGTGTTCCTAGATGTATAAGGGTGAAGACACACAGAGCTACTAGTAGCAGCTACTTGTCACGTCTACTAAAATAGACAATGGTGATCATTTACTGATAACTGTCTCTACATGTGTTTTAGCAGACAATTCTCAGTATTGTCTATGGCAGGGTTTTTTTGGCATTTAGTAGCCATGATAGCTGCTACTAAGTAGCTCAGTGTGTCTTCACCCATATACATGGAATTGGTTCTGTATATATCCTGCCATCTGTTCCTGGGTATTTTATATAGAATTGCAACTGTATTTATCCTTCCATGTGTTCTGGAGTATCAAACATGGAAGTTTTGTGCTATATGTTCTGGGTTATTTTATATAGAGTTAACATTGTTGCTATCCTGCCATGTGTTCTAGGCTATTAACATGGAATTTATTTTGATGTGTGTTTTGGGGTATAATACATGAACTGGGATACTATGAAGGAATTTGTGTAGACCATGTCTTTAATTAGCCTCCCTAAACACAAAAATCACCCTCCACCAAAGGGCATATATTTTTAAGATGAATTGTTTTTAAGCACAAGTAAAAATGTTTAATTTGTGGGATCTAATTCCCATTGCTATCTTTATATTTTATCATTTTCTTAAATGCTGACATTTAAATGGCACAATAAATACCTGGATTGTTTGGAGATACTCAAAACACTGCAATTCCTGTGTGTGTCACTGAAAAATGATGACTGCCGGTGTAAGGGCCTTCTGATCCTTGCTGACCTGTCTGATATTGCTGTTCAAAGAAGCTTTTGTATTCATTGTCCTTTCATTGTATTTCAGAGGACACAAGCCATCTATTTCTGATGGTGCTGCCCTGTTGGTAAAACTTTCCCCGCATAATGAAATTGGTGCTTTTGCATCTACAAGTCTCTTAAGGGTGAAGACACACACGGTGCAGCTACTTGTCACAGCTACTAAACGCCAGAAAATCCCCTGCCATAGACAATACTGAGAATTGCCTCTGCTAAAACACACGTAGAGACAGTTATCAGTAAATGATCAGCATTGTCTGTTTTAGTAGCCACGACAAGTAGCTGCTACTAGTAGCTCTGTGTGTCTTCACCCTAAAGGAGAAATTCATATTTACCTATTGTCTATTCTTTGTCATTATTTATTTTCTATGTTTTAGAAAAAAAGAAAGTTGTGCTGATAGCTTAATAATTGTAAACCATTAGGTGGGGGTGCAATGAGGGTGTACCCACTAAATTCATACCAAGATTAGATTGTAAGTCATCTAGATTGTAAGCTCTATGGGGCAGGGACCTCCATCCTCTTGTGTCTTTGACTCTTAACTTATTGCAACTGTATCTTGTATTTATTTGTATTTATTGTTATACTTTGTATTTATCTATTATTATCTTAATAACCCCCTGTTTGTATTAATGTATTCTACTGTACAGCGCTGCGTACATAAGTAGCGCTTTATAAATAAATACATACATACATACATACAATTAGCAGCCATACTATTCTGGCTCTTTACAGCCTGCAGCTGAAAATATAAAATATGAAAGTATTACTCTGAAAAAGTCACCTAAATTCTACAATGTTGAGAGGATAAAATAATAAAAATTTTCCAGCTATGTCTTAGCCATCCAAATTAAAAATCCCCAAAATGATACCATTTGACTGTAATTTTTTATATCAATGTTAAAACCGATTCTACTTTATTTTCATTGTTATTATCCCTTACTTACAAAGGACAGGACATAGGACATAGGTCCATGATATTGAATGAAATTTGGATGCTTCAAAGATAGACACAAAAAATGAACAGAAACAGAATTCAATTGTTTCCTCTGTTTTGAAATCCGTTCCATAACGGCAGCCTTGGAGAATAAATAACACAAATACACCTACAGAAATGCTCCATCTTCCACCGCCTTGGGTTTTACTTTGTCTTTTGGGCTTCTGGGGGCAAAGAGATCTCTTCTTATAATGACAAAATAAAGTTGCCAGTCCATCAAGCCCAACACATTCCCAAATCCCCTATCCATAAGAAAGCAAAACAAAATTCTAATTAAAAACACTTTCTAAGTTGCCTCCGCTGAGAAAAAACAAAAAGGAAAATTCCTTCCAGGCCCCAGGGAGGGTCAGTACAATAACCTTTCTACAGATCTTTTCATCGCCAGAGTCCGACACAGGGCACAGGCAAATCACTTGCAATGGAAGGAGGGCGCTTTCATCCCCAGCTCCATAGGCCGTGCCGCAGTGAGAGTAACATATGTGGAATTCCTCACAGGCGCAGGAGGTCTCGGCAGACTCAGTGTGTCCGACTGTTTGGATTTCAGTTTAGCATCATAAAAGTATATTTATTTGATGTGAGAATGGTAATCCAGGGTCAGCTTCAACTGCAAAAAAAGCAGCTCATAAAGATTTGGACTCCTCTTGAGTAATAGAAACAGATAAGCTAACTTTCAGTATGTTATAGAATGGCCAATTCTGATCGTTTTTGAATTATTTGCCTTCTTCTTCTGACTCTTTCCAGCTTTAAAATGGGGGTCACTGACCCCAGCAGCCTCTGTGAGGCTACAGTTTTCTCCTATCCATATATCAGTCTCTCATTTAAATTACTCCCTGGTTGCTAAGGTATTTGGACCCCATCAACCAAAGAGCTGCTGAAACTCCAAACTGGAGAGCTGCTGAACAAAAAGTGATCAATAAAAAAATTATATTTTCAGCATTAAAGGGGATCTATCGAGTGCTGATTGTCTGTAAATATTTTTACAGAACCTGACGACTTGGTCTCTTCAGTTGGCAACTCATTGTCCAGTGTATTTGGACCCACCAATGGTCCGGTCAGACCAATATCTGTCTGCAAATCAGGCAGCTATCAATCGGCCAGGTTCGATAATCCTGTCAGACAAGGAGCGCACTGGGGCGTTGATGCAGCCCTTGTTTACAGGTCACTGTAGGTCCGATTGATCATTCCTATACAGACTGGGCCTGATTTGGCCACCCACAGGCAGAACCAAATCTGATGAAACACAAAATGTCCAGTAATTTAAGAGATAGACAGTTTAATTAATTTAATCCTGGATTGTGTAAGGCAGGGGTCCACAACCACCGGCCCGTGGGCTGTGCTGAACTGGGCCACCTCAGGTCCCAATTATCTGTGATCCCAGCCCCATGACAACAGCTATGTGAAGCCCAGGGAGCTTTCTACTGATAGCGAAAAGGACCAAAGTACTTAAAGCTCCATACTAAGCGTCAGGGGATGTCACCACTTAGGTGGGAGTAAAAAGAGCAATGGGGCTGGGCGCATCTAGTAGCAGGGAAACAAGCTCAGGTCCCCCACTCAACTGATTTTGTATTATGATGAGCTCGGAAAAACTGACCAGTCTGTGGTGCACTGGTCTAAGGGGATGGCAACTGAAGGGTTCTCAAGTCTTAGGAGGACCTGGTTGGAGCCACTAAGGTGGCAGTGAGCTGTATGTTCTGACCCTACAGAACTGAATGTCTCCATTGGGCAGAACCTGTGCCCAAAACTCTGCCTGTGCCCTAAATCTGTGAAATCTAACACCAGGTTTGGATTTTTGGAAAGACCACAATGGCTTGGGCCTAGGCCCAAACCATTACGGTCTTTCCAAAAGTCCAAAAAAGTTTAGAAGAGCATGTTGAAAGTACTCAGGGTACTGACCTGAAAAGGGTACAGGTGGGCTGAAAGACACCCGTAGTATTCAAGTACAATCAACTTAAACGATATAAATTAGAACAACACACATTGCACAGACGTGGATACAACAATTTCACATTTCCTATTCAGAAGAACTTGCGCACTGTAGCGATATAAGGGCAATGAATCGGTTTTCTTGTTACCCTCAAGACAAAGCTGAAGAAACAGACTGTTTTGCACTCCTGCAAATGAGAACCTCCCACGAATTCACTCCGTTGCTTAACACAATATTTAAACAGATGTGAATCATAAAAAATTTGTAAACTTTTCACGGCAAAAGTGTCCAGTCACAACACGGAGCTATGTTTCCTTTACTGGAACGCCACGTTCCAGGCGGCCAGAGAAGACGCTTGCCAAGTGCTACGTTATTTGTATCCAGCTGTTTTGTGAACTGAAACATTCACTCTCCCTTTTTTTTTATGTAATGGAATTTTTCAGTGGCACAAACTCCATGTACTGCATTGACCCTACTTAGAAAGAATCTGGATTGTGCCTTGGGAACAACAATTATTTAACAAAATTACACCCATAGAAACATCTACAATTCATTTATTACATCTAGGGAAACTTGCAAGCCCCAGGTAGGAATACACCAGTGGTGTAAATACCATACAGCAGACCCCATGGTTGTGGGAAAGGGGCCAGAGGGGCCCCAGACTGCTGTATAGTATTTTACCCTTCCCAATCCCCAATGAAAATTAAACGTTGCTATCTGCTTGCTTATTTGCAGTGGGCAGCTATCAACAGGGTCAGACTGGGGGGTGCAGGGCCCACCAGGGCTGCCACCGCAGGGGCCCCGCACCCCCCCCACCATAGTCCCCCCGGGGCCCTTGCCGCATACTTTGGCGCGCCAGGAGCGGGGGACCTGTGGCCCCAGAGTGCCCAGCAGGGATCAGTTCTGGCCCGGAGTGGCCCACAAGGGCCCTGTCCAATCCTGGCTATCCAGCAAGCGGGTGGCTGGAAGAGGTGGGGGATTGGCCTTACCAAAGATCTTTTTGCAGGGGGGGCTGGCCAAATCAAGGTACCCCATTAGAATACACATACTGAAAAAGTGTTTCTCAAAATAAGTTCAACTACAGATGGAGCCAAGGCCAAAGTGCCATAGCAATAAGCCATCAGTTGGCAGCATGGGACATTTTTCTTTTTTTGTAATAAAATGTATTTTATCAATTTAGCATACAGTATACACTTTCAGATCTTGCGTTCAAATGTCAAATTTGTTGAGTAGATTTAACCAAATTCAACAAGCTTGAGTCTTTTTCTCAATTCAGGAATGCAGATGATTTTTTTGAACCCTAGAATAGTCGATATTTATCAAAGAGAAAACCTTAAAGCTGCCAAATTTCTGTAGAAGTCAATGAGCATAGTCTCAACAGGCCCAGATCTGTGGCAAGGCCACAAAAGCCCATGCCTAGGGCAGCACAGATGAAGGGGCGGCATGTTGCCCAGCCACACCTGAAGTTTGGTCACATCTGTAGCACTGTGTTCTATGCACACAGGAGATCCGAGTGTGCTCCCAGTGTAAGATGAAGGGATTGCACACAATCCTAAGGGGGCAGGGGTGGGCGGTGGAGGATGCAGCCTCTGGGTGCCTGGACGAGAAATCCACCCTTGTGTCTCAAGCAACTTTTTTCTCAGTTTATAAAAACATTATAGATTTACAGCCTCACTGAAAATGAATGGAACAATGTGTTTTTCGCCTGTGTGTGACTGTGCCCAGGTTTCTGCTTACATAAACTAGTTCTTAAGAATAAAAATGCAGTGGGAAAACGGATCATTCTTCCTCTTAGGAGTTGATTTATTAATATTTGAAATAGAGGGTTTTTTTGTGAGTTGACACCTAAAACCTGTTGAGATTTGTTGATTTTGAAAAAGTGCAATTGCTTTACAGCAATTTACACAAATCTCTGCAACATGTGACTGTGAAAACTAATAAAGCAAGATAATTGCAATCACTTTTTTCCTAAGGCTGATGGAACATGGGGCATACTTTCCACTGGTTTATTTCTCTGCTGGCCGAGAAACCTCAGAACCTCCCTGTCTTGGTGACATGTGGCACTGGGCATAGCTGTCAACTAGTTACCCAGTTTTAGACCTCCTCCCCTGGCCTCCCATCAATATATGCCATTGCCCTGTCTTTGGAACAGCACTATGGAAGTTCCTGTGCGCATACACAGCTATCAGTGATGTCATAAGGGCTGCTATGCACGTGTACTGATGTCATGGCGCCTTTTTAATAAGCCAAGCCCACAATTTTTGGCAAATCCCCATGGACTGCCGCAGTTCCAAGTTGACCTGTTAGTCTAGTGGCCAAATTGTGGCTGGCTGAAAGAATTCCAGCAGAGAATATGGCTAAAGGTGGCCGTACACATTAAGATTTTAGTCCAATTCTTACATATGTTCAAATATCAATCATACGTTTAAATGCAACGATCTAAAACTAACATTCAGACTGAAATTATAGGATAAAGCCCTAATATGACAAATGGGAGGATGTTGTGAACATGAAACAGTTGGCAGACACCAATCGTACCAAAGTGATTTCCATTGTAGGTCCCCCGAGGATATTGTCAGATACACAAAACATGCGCCGATTTTATCATTATTTGACCAAAATTTTCTAACCAGTCCAATTGACTAAACAACCAATAGCCATGGTACGAAAATGATTGAGACGATAATTTAGAGCCCACACGCGATATCGTACAAAACTATGTTTCAGATTATATCGGTACGATTCCGCCAAAGTGCTACTATGGGTGGGCGATATCGGGAGAATCCAGGCTAATTCGATCAAATTATTACGGCGGGAAAAGGCAAAGTCGGTCCGGGGACCGCATCAACAAGCCGATGCGGTCCCCAATCCGACTAGATTTTTTAACCTGCCTGATCAAGATCAGCCCGATTTCAGGCAGTGCCCAAACACGGGCCAATTAGCTGCCCGTCTGAGGGACCGATATCGGCAGCTAGAATTAGCCCGTGTATGGGCACCTTAAGTCTTTGTCCGAGGCAGTGGCCAAATCAAAGATCTGCCCAAACATGCAGATCAGATAAGCTCAGATAAGCTTGAGTCAAACAAGTGAAATGACTGCAAAAAGCCAACATATATCTGAAACCCTACAAACATGACCCAAAACTGTATAATCTATTTGAGCCGCTATCATGGCCATGTTACTGGCGCCCAAGAGATCTGCACCTTCCATTTACCCTTGGTATAAATGCAGAAAATAATTTTTCTGTGCAAGCAAGATAATATATCCATACATTATATATACAATTATGCCTTACATGCTAAATAAATGGAAGATAAAGCCAAATGAATAATTAATGGTTTCTTTATCTTCAAGCGGAGTTACAGTTCTCTAAGAAAATTCATCTGCTTCCTCTGTGCCCAAAAATAAATGTGCTGAAGCCAGCACTGCCGAACACCCACCGCATCCATATGCAATTAATATGGCAGATCACTAAAGCATCTTATTAGGACTATTAAGGATGCTATTTTACCTAAGGACAGAAAAAGCATAAAACATTTTCTTTTTAGGCTATTCAGGCTCTGCATAAAACTGATATATTATGCATTACATTACATCGGAATACTTACTCCGGTTTTCTCATCTATGATTTTTATTCCAGAAAGTGAAATGTTGACCCAAATTCTCTGTTTATGTTGTCCCTGAGAACGAGCCGCCACAGCCATCCCCTAAAAAAAAAAAAGATGAAATGCAAATCGCATTTGGAAAGAAACACGCAGTATCACAAGCTGTGGAAAGAATGTCGTTTTGTGCGTTTTAAGTAACAGATCTGCCCAAGAAAGATATTTTTTTTACTTATATATGGAATGAATATTTCTGCATAATCTGCAGTTTCGGAACATCTGACGGTGTTTAAAAATAAAATACAAAAACTTTTAACTGCGACTATTTCATTTTGGCAGAGAAAACGTGTAAACATTGGGATTTATATAGCGAAAAGTTTTCGGCACAACGGAGCAGGAGTCAAACTTGCAGTTAGGCACATACGGACTTGTACGACGTATTGCCACTTTTCGTTTTCTGTAGATTCATAAAGAGGCTTAAGTGAAACTGTAGTTAAAGTTTTTAGCGGTGGATCTGCGGGAACACGTATTTCTCTTGTCATTATCACCTACTCACAGAGTTCCAGCTGGTAAATGTGCAATTGGGGCCGGAGCTGTATACTAAATTATTTCCAAAGTATGTTCATTTCTCTGAGAGATACAGGGAAAAGTGCTCCACCTGAAGGGCTAGACACTTTGTAGAAGACATTTAATCAAAGAGACTGCACACTGACTAGAAAAGTCTTGATGAAAGTTAATTACAAAAGAGAATTTTACTCGGCAATGAACAGAACATGCACAGTGAGCGGTACCAGAGGTCCGTTATTTACTAGAGAGTTTACCTTAAGCTTCATCATGGAGTCTTGGCTCATTTTGTCTCCTCTGGCTTCGGGGACATCATCAATGCCAATTAGTTTGGCTTTGTATCTCACCCCATCTCCCTTGAATCTGGCCAAAAGGAATTCATCTGTTTTTTCTGGTCCTGGAAAAAAAATGCAGAATAAATCAAAGTTCTGAACAGAACAAGCTTGAAAAGGTAAAAAGATATCATATCTCCTTTGCCCTGTTTTTTATTTCTCATGAATCCAAAGTCATACGTGTAAGGGAGCAATTATTTTATGTGAAATAGGACTAAAGGGTAAAAGATGCCATATTGCCTGCATAAGCTGAATAAAGCTCAAGATCGTCCATAGACAAAGAAGGAGCACAAACAGCATCGCTGGGCATAAGGTTGAGGACACTTAGGGCAAGCCCCTGTCTGACACCTATACCTGCCCCCCACCAGCCACTCATCTCTTTGGTTTGACTTGGTCTAACCCAAGGGTGGCCAATACGTCGATCGTGGTCCACCAGTCGATCACCCGTGGATTTCTGGTGGACCGCGGTCAAGCCGGGGATGTGGAAGTGCTCCGTGAATGCGTATGTACGCTGAGTCATGTACGTACGCATTCTCGCCGCACTTTCGCATTCCGCATAGGTCCGGTTGATCGCGACCGAAGAAAGTCTGGCCATCCCTAGTCTAACCCCTCTGACTCGCGTCTGATCCAGAACAGATGCCGCACAGATCCAGAACATGTGCCTCTTCTGCCTCCCCCTAGTTCTGGTCCCGAGAAATGAAAAGACTTGTATTATTTGGTTCTTCATATGTTATAAATAAGACTGTAAATCAGACAGTAATTTTAAGAAATCACCCAAATCACAAATATGAATTACTTAACATTAAAACAAACCAATGAGAGCTCAGTGATTTGGATGATATACAGCAGTGTTCCCCAACCAGTGGCTCGGGGCAACATGTTACTCACCAACCCCTTGGATGTTGCTCTCAGTGCCCCCAAACCAAAGTTTTGGTTGAATAAAAACAAGATTTCCTACCAAATAAAGCCCCCTGTGAGCTGATAGGGTGCATAGAGGCCCCTAATAGCCAATCACAGCCCTTATTTGGCACCTCCATGAACTTTTATGGTGCTTGTGTTGCTCTCCAAGTCTTTTTACATTTGACTGTGGCTCACGAGTAAGAAAGGTTAGGGACCCCTGATATACAGTATATTGTCATGGTCATTGTGTCCATATGTAACTATTATTAAGGGGTCCATTTTTCAAATTAACTCAAAATTCATTTGGCTGGGAATTTGTAGGAATCCCCCTAACTGGTTTATCCTTTCGATTAATATCAATATCTATATTTAGCACTGCCCAAGCATTCAGGATTCATTAGCCAGCTAAACCAACAACAGGTCTGGGATGTGGAATCTCATAGAAGGCTATGGGCAAGGTTTGTTTTTCTATTTTATTTTATGAGTAAATGGACTATGGTTACAGCTATAAAGGAGGTGTGACTCTCTGTTCTAGTACACTACGATTGTTCTCTAATTTACTAGCAAATCAAGCCCTTAAGATTTATAAAACTAGGATACTGGGTTTTTCAGCAGCTGCTATTTTAAGTAGCTTCCTGCTGCAGCTTTAGGGTTTGTAGCTCAGATCACACATTCCTTAGGGGGGGAGGGGGTTCTTAGCATTCTTAAAGGAAGGGGGAGCAGGAGAGCGGAGAGAGGAGAGAACTACACAGACTCTGGCCCAGAGAATTAAGGATGTTTCTGAGAGAGGAAGTCAGACACCTGAACAACATGTTTACAAAAAAGGAGACAATAAATCTTGTGTTTCTCTTGATAGAGGACTCAGTGCAGCATTACCTTTCCTTCTCATTTAAAGAGTGCAGTACTGGGTACAGATTATATGCCTTTAAGAATGAAAACAATCTTAGCAGCAGCTGTTTGGAATGCCAAAACATCTTTCTCTCTCTAAACGCACGCAGCCGGGATTAGAACAATGTTTGCCTTTGTTATGACAAAGAGACAAAACCAAGTTATTGTGATTCCTTTTCTGACAAAGGAAATCTGATTACAGCGCACGCTTTCCAGACAACATCGGGACGTACCCCAAATACAAATTAGCCCCCGTGCTCAGAGCTCATCAGAGAATGACAAACTCAGGAGTATGCAAGAACCAGAGTAGGGAATAGAAATAACATGACAAGTCATAGAGATACGTGCACTGTATCAGCCAATGATAATCCCGGGAATCCGTGTTTCAGGCACATAAGTCCTTATCAAGCATGAAATGTGAGATGATTACACTTTGCTGAATTTACAGCTTTTCTATTGTGCACATATTTCAATAACTCATTTTCACGGCAGACGACCGAGGAAGAACGCACAGAGGCTGGATATTCAAATCTCCGGATTGTTTTGACGCCGCGACGATTTAATACACAAGCGCCAATAAATAACATAAAGAGAAAGGTTGCTGGCTGGAAATATTTCATGGCTTCATTTAAAGAACACCTATCATGGAAATGGCTTTATAGAAAGTCATTATCTCCACTCAGAATATATGAAATACGGGGGGGTAGGGGATCCCAGTTATAAAGAAAGGCTGGGCACCATTCATCATGTTTAATTAGTTAGTGAAACATTCCCGGAGATACAAGAAGAAAAAAGGTTGGTTTTTTCATGTCCTTTCCCAACCCAATCCCATCTGCAATATAAAGATATGATGGGAATCAATTTTCTATGTCAATCAAAGGCTTAAATAATTTACTACAAAATATTTCCAAAATGCGATCATCTGTCTTCCAAGATGCCATCAAAACTCTGGTTCGACTTTAAGGGGCATATCTTATCTATTATAGCATGTATAATAACATCTCATGCCCATAGCAACCAATCAAATCTTTGCTTTTGTTTTCTAACTTGTAAGGGCTCTGGGACACCGGGAGACTAGTCGCCATCTAATCTCCCTAAAATGCCATCCAACTGGAGAGAATGTAAATCGCCGGTGGGATGGCATACGCAGTGCCACAATTTCCCCGAAAATGCCTTGAGAGGAAACTTCGCCGCGTATGCCATCCCACCGGCGATTTACATACTCGCTGATGGGATGGCATTTCAAGGAGATTAATCACCCGCAACAAGGGAGATTTGTCGCGGGCGACTAGTCTCCCCATGTGCCAGAGCCCTAAGTGACCGTTAAAATCTAATTGCTGATTGGTTGCTATTGGCAACATCACCAGAGATGTTGGGTTCCACATTAAAATAAGCAAGCCCCTAAGGGGTATATTTATCATGCTGTGTAAAATGTGGAGTGAAGCATTACCGGTGATGTTGCCCAGGGCAACCAATCAACAATTAGATTTCATCAGCAAAAACAAAGCATCTGATTGGCTGCTATGAGCAACATCGCCAGTAATGTTGTACAGTTTTTACACAGTATGATAAATATACCCTTAAGTGTCTATGAACTGGACTTCTCCTCCAGAGACTGCCATCACTCTAGTCCATAATATACACTGCCAGGCTCAAACGTCTCAGCAACTGCTCTTCCTCTGCCATGCTACTCTGCCAGTCTATAGTATATTACAAACAACTCTTTTCCAACCTAAATCTCTGAAATTATCTCCAACAACTCACCAAACCACTTACTACACTCTTCTATAGACCTACTCCTCACTTCAAGAATACCTATACTCCACTTCTCTGAAATTCTCTCCAACATTCCATCTAAATTTCTTCCAACCCCTCTGCCTTTAAACAGTCTCTTAAATCTCATTTTATTAGAGATGCTTATGCCCATCTAGCCTAGCATTTCTTCATTATAGAGTATAGACTCCTTAGACCAGTGATCCCCAACCATGTTGCTCACCACCCCATTTGATGTTGCTTCCAGTGGCCTCAAAGTAGGTGCCATTTTTACATTTCTGGCTTGGAGACAAGTTTTGGAAGCCCAGAGACACAGTTTTACTCCAAGCAGAGCCTCCTGCAGGCCACATGGGGCTACCAAATAGCCAATCACCGCTCTTATTTGGCACCCCCTTTTTCATGCATGTGTGGCTCCCCAACACTTTTTACATCTGAGTGTTATAGACTATATGTCACAGCCACCTGCTAAGTGCAATGCTGAATGCCCAATGTATTACTTTGCTGACTCCTGATGGTGCCAATTCCATGCCTTCTGTTTCATATCACAAGACAGTGAGCTCTTTTATCTCTTGTATTGGTCAATATTTGTATGTAATCTATATAACCCTATTATTATACAGCATTATGGAATATGTCTGAACTTTATAAATGCATGTTCTTCATTTCTGGTACCTTTTTTCTTTTCCTTCTTGGACGGTGGCTTTGCTGCTGGTGGTGGTGGTACTTCGGTGGCAGTGCTGGTGCTGGTTTCTACATCAGTAGACATGACTGGAGGCCTGCCTCACAATGTCACGATCATTAAATAAGAGTCAAGCTTTACAGATGGCAGGGGAACACCAAATACTGCTCAGCAAAATGTCATGTTCACACCTAGAAAACAAGAAGGAAATGATACTCAGAACCATGTAACCAAAGAGTGATCTCATCTCTTACTCAGTGACATTTGTTTTCCCTTAGTCGTTATGAAATATATATAGACTTATTCATCTCACATACACATGGTAACACGGGTGTCACTTCAGACATTAATTTTGGAACCCAGTGGCCAACAAGACCATTCAACAGGTAACATGAGACCCAGTTGGCAGCAGTAATATAGGTTAGCCAGCTTTCACTAGAGGCCAGTCTCCCCCCCCAAGGACTTACAAGGACAGGATCGTAGGGCAATATATTTCCTGTGACAGGGAACAATTTCCATAAACTCTATGACTGATGTACAAAAGCTGAACAATTCAGTTGTTGCTTACTTTAGGTGCCGTTTATCTCCTGCAATATGCTCTACCTCTCATGTCCTAACACTATCTATTATTCAGTCTAACCAAAATAGTCCTGCTAGAATCCTTGCGAGTCCCCTCTCTCTGCTCCCAGGCTCTCTGCTAGCTTCCTATCCAATTCTGAATTCAGTTCATCATTCTTTTCCTGTCCTTCAAAGCCCTCCCCTCGCATTCACCTTGGTAGCCCGGCAATCTATTCTCCCTAAGGCCGAAGTCCCAGCTACCTTTGCTATCTTTTCCCTGTCATTCGGATTTTGTATCACTGTTACACTGACAGCTTTACAGCACCTAAATGAACGGCCATTTTCTCTTTATACATCAGATACAAATGCATGAGTGGAGAGGACAATTATGTCTTTTCCATATACTGTAAAAATGTATTATTAACATTAATAACGGCACCTAACATTTTGTTTAGAAGACACCTTATAGGCCCATCATTATTTCTTCGCTCCAGGCCCAAGAGGCCACGGATCCACCACTGACTTTTAGACACATTTTTTAATATTCCAAGCAGGTCCTACCGAACTGATAAATCAGAGCAAAACACTTACTGCATTCTAGTAAATATGGATTGTGCCTGAAACGCGCTTGTGAAGTGATTTTTATGTAGCTCTATGCTGGGAAATGACATTTATGGTCAATTTGCTACATCACTAACAGCAAATTAAAAGACCTCGGTGTCAGCGCTAAGAGTCAAAGACGCTCCAAATGTCTTTTAAGCATTTATTATTTTGGGGCAGAAACATGCAGCATTCTGTGTTGCTTCTTTTCTTGCCACGTAATAAAAAATAGTTTTAATAAATTCCAGTAATTATTATCCATTGTGCCTGGAAAAAACCCCACATGTTCCCTACCCTGTAATTGAGCTTACAGGAACCGCCGGCTGAAAGTATAGCTCGGCTGCCAATATGATGCAAGAAGCATTTTGCAACATTCAGAAGCACACGCATACGCGTTCATTGTTGTTGTGGCTCCAGATTCCCTAGAAAATTAGTTAGGCAATCGATAGTGTCATGTAGGAGCTCACTGCCACGTATCACAAGTTGGGGAACGGCTAAAGAACCGCTAACAGGGAACACTGCCAGGCACAACAAACTGGCTCATCTATATGTTATGTGTTCACGTTGGGCAGATTGTGTACAAACAATTCCCAGAGTACAATACACGTGTGGTACATGCATCAAATTTCCATAGAATCTGCTTACAGGTATAGGACCCATTATCCAGAATGCTTGGGACCAAGGGTATTCTGGATAAGGGGTCTTTCCATAATTTGGATCTCCATACCTTAAGTCTACTAAAAAATCAACAAAACAGGATTTTTTTGTATCCAATAATGATTATGTATATCTTAGTTGGGATCAAGTACAGGTACTGTTTTATTATTACAGAGAAAAGGGAATCATTTAACCATTAAATAAACCCAATAGGGCTGTTCTGCCCCCAATAAGGGGTAATTATATCTTAGTTGGGATCAAGTACAGGTACTGTTTTATTATTACAGAGAAAAGGGAATCATTTAACCATGAAATAAACCCAATAGGGCTGTTCTGCCCCCAATAAGGGGTAATTATATCTTAGTTGGGATCAAGTACAGGTACTGTTTTATTATTACAGAGAAAAGGGAATCATTTAACCATTAAATAAACCCAATAGGACTGTTCTGCCCCCAATAAGGGGTAATTATATCTTAGTTGGGATCAAGTACAGGTACTGTTTTATTATTACAGAGAAAAGGGAATCATTTAACCATGAAATAAACCCAATAGGGCTGTTCTGCCCCCAATAAGGGGTAATTATATCTTAGTTGGGATCAAGTACAGGTACTGTTTTATTATTACAGAGAAAAGGGAATCATTTAACCATGAAATAAACCCAATAGGGCTGTTCTGCCCCCAATAAGGGGTAATTATATCTTAGTTGGGATCAAGTACAGGTACTGTTTTATTATTACAGAGAAAAAGGAAATCAGTTTTAAAATTCTGAATTATTTGATGGAGTCTATGGGAGACAGGCTTTCCGTAATTTGGAGCTTTCTAGATAACGGGTTTCCAGATAAGGGATCCCATACCTGTACTAGATAAATTGTAGAGACAACCCTAAACCCTAGCATAGTGGAGACACACAAACATTGGCAATGGCATATACTGAGACCTTCCTCACTGCCCAGTAAAAATCTCCTTGGGTGCATTGTAGCCTTCACTGATAGCCAAGTGGGCAGTCATTTAAAGTCACTGATACGAGTCTTTTTGGGTCAGTTATTGTTTAATAAATAGCTCTTCCAGTAACAAAGCACCCAACACACCCAAAGTGTATGCATACGGTGATATTCTAAAACAATATGCAATTTGGCTTTATTTTGTTAAGGCTTATGAGTTGTTTAGGTTTTTACTAAGTAGCTCACCAGTTATCTGGTTGCTGTGGTTCAATGTATACTAGCAACCAGACAGTGGTTTGAATGAGAGACTGGAAGACAAAAAGAGAGGCCCCAAATAGAATGATAAGTAATACAGTGTAACGGTAACAATACAGTTGTTGCCTCACAGAGCAATAGTTATTGGCTGCCAGGGTCAGGGACCCCTAGTGGAAACCTGGGAAGTGTCAGAAGTGGAAAACAAATCATTCAAAAACAATAAAAACGAGGCCAATTGAAAAGCAGCTGAGAATAGGACATTCTATAGTTAACTTAAAGGTCAACTACCTATTTATTCTCACACCACTGCACACCAGCCCTTGTACTCTACAGGCCTGACAGTAACTTAATCCTATCAATGGTTCTATCTCATCTTGCACAGGCAAATGTAACGATGAGAAATAAAGGAGAGACTCAGAGTCTAGAGATTCTACTCATTCTGTCAGAGTTCTGGGAGACAGAGGCACAGGCCAACTGTGTTAAACATAACTGGTATGTTTGGAGTCCATGTTTATACTCATTATTGTGTTGCCTTGTATTGCCATGGCCTAGCGAGATTCCTTATCCAAAAAAATCTTGTCCTAAGCATTTCAGATAATAGATCCTATACCTGTATCTGCAGAGATACAGGTTTGTGCTAAGTTTAAGGAAAACCCAAATATTGGTCTTACAAGACAGAATGGCCAATATTTATTATTTATTTTTTATTTATATACCGTCAAATACCGTGATACCGATATAATTTTGAAAAATACCGTGATATAAATTTTTGGTCATACCGCCCAGCTCTAGGTTTTTATGCTTCATACATACAGTTCTGGGGACAGAGCCACCTCCCTACATTCTATTAAATTGCAATACACACAAAAGCTTCTCCCTATTCATACAGCGCCGCAGAATTGGGTTCCTTTGTGCAAAGTGTTACCTCTAGGGAAAATCAATAAAAATAACATGCCATAAAACTGTGTTGTGTCATATTATGTCACATGATATCATGATATTCCTGGATGTGCAGCATTACAATTACCAATGTAGTTTAACAGCTTGGCTTCCATAGATCATAAATCCAACAGTACCAGCTATCAGGGAATTAATCGGAGCGGTAGAATTTACGCTTCCAGGACTAAGGTTGCCATACCCAGGCAGATTTAAACATATTTGGGTCCTCAACACCAATTCACGTACGGGAACCCCGACAGGCCTACCCAACCAATATAGGTCCTAAAATTGGCCAGATATCGACTGGGCAGGTTTGATTACCCTGTCAGATTGGCATTTGACCCAAGGGCCAAACAATCACATTAGTCTGATGCCACACGTGGCGTTTTTACACTGCATATTTTCTCAGCCTCAAAACGCCGCACAAGCCACACAGTCCCTGACTATGGCGTTTTTCAGCCTAGTACTGGTGACATAGCAAATCCCGTTTTCATGGTGCTAATAGTGCGAAATAGTAAAAAACGCTGCGTATTTCCGCTAGGTCTGGCAGCTGCCTTTGTGTATACATAGGAATAGCTTGCTGTGCAAATACTGGCGTATTTCGGCAAACGCTTGAAGAATCCGTGGTAAGGCGTTTTCTAGCGTATTTCCGCATTGTGTGGTTTGCTTCGAGTCTTTTCAAGTTATTTCTATGGATGATGATATCGGGCGTTATTCAGCCACCGAGAATAAGAAAATACGCAGCGTAAAAACGCCACGTGTGGCATCAGCCTTGAGTTTCAAGTTTATTGTCATATACAAATAACAATGAAGCATCATTACTCTAATGAAATTTTTTTTACCCGTGTTCCTCCCAACTTTACATAGACAAAAAAAAAAAAAAAAATACAAATATTAAATATAATAAAATTGTGCAATTACTCTCCCCAACCTAGGTGGGCATATTAATGGAAAGATCTGCCTGGACAAACAAATCTTATAGTGTATGGCCAGCTTTATTCTCTGGTCTGTGCTACAACGAGATCAATTGCCTCAATATAACAGGATAAAACTATGTTCAAACAGCTTGTTTTTAGTACTGATTAAATGATCTGCACGTCATGCAATGTAGGGTACTATAGTCCGGCAAAATGACTTCACGTGCCATCTGTCTAGAATGTGTTAAGGATAGTCAGTGATTTCCCTACACTTATTTTAGAAACAGAGGACAAGAAAGCATTTCTGTTATGAACACACAGTTCTATCATCCCCCAGAGTCATTTACAACAGTGGCTCCCAATCGTATATCACTGAGACTCTGCGCAAACATCGTATTTAACAAGCAGGCCTCCCCCAAGTGAAACATCAGCGCTGATGTAATAATTATCTTCCTGCAAAAATGCTTTCTCCATAGAGGTCATTGCAAAAACAATGGGACTGTAATGCTTGGTAGAACTACTGGCAATTATCCTGAACTACAACTCCAGTCAAGCCCCAGCAAGTCTGCAAACAAGCCCTGCATATTAGCCTGGTCAAACTATCTGATACAGAATGGTTACAGTACAGTATATATATTTTTCTTTGTACAACGGATCCATAAAAACACACAAATGTCTTACATTGTAAAGTCTAGCTTTCCCACTACAGCAGTGATCCCCAACCAGTGGCTCAGGGACAACATGTTTCTCCCCAACCCCTTGGATGTTGCTCCCAGTGGCCTCAAACTAGGTGCCCATTTCTGGCTTGGAGGCAAGTTCTGAAAGCCCAGAGACACAGTTTTACTCCAAACAGAGCCTCCTTCTCTGGCAGTCCACATGGGATCACATAGAAGCCAATCAGAGCCCTTATTTGGCTTCCTCAAAGAACTTGTTTCATGCTTGTGTGGCTCACCAACCTGTGGTTGATGAGTAAGAAAGGTCGGGGATTCCTAGAGGATGTATTTTGCTCTCTAAGGCATATTTGTGGTGTCAGACATAGTTACACAGTTACTTTGAGTTGAAAAAAAAGACTCAAAGTTTAACAAGTCCATGAAGTTCAATCCTTCTCAATGATCTGCCAGTGCATGGATATATTTATATACACACACACACACACTAAAATACACTAAGGACCTTAAATATTATGCGTCCAAGATATTATTCAAGCCCTTCTGAAATCCACTATGTGAATTAGCCAACACAACATCACACTGCCATCGCTGAGACTTGTCTGTACAACATTGTCATAATTAATAATCAACCTTCTTGTTAGTTGAAACATCTTTGAAGAAGTTGTACAGTTGTTCCTGAAAGCAAGGTTATGTTTGCAACCTTACTACAACTTCCAAGACTGGGTTTTTCATTGATTATGACAAGTACAGCCCATAGTTTGGGGTCCGTAGCTTTCCTTTGCTAATGCTATAAACCTGTTAGCAGGGCTGGAACTATAGGAACAAGCCTAATGCACAGTGGTCAGGGGTTGCTAGGTAAGTACCTCTTCTGCCTACCCTACTTCTGTAACTATGAGCAGCAGCCGGCTGAGGGAGCGGCGCTTGAGTTTTCTTATTCCTCCCCCTCCCTTCACTCATCACCTCATTGGGTGCCGCTCAGTAAGGCGCTGCCTGTTAGCAAAATTGTATGCTCTAAAAGGTGTGCCTAAGTACTAATCATTGCACTAGATAAGGGCTGCCCAAATGGAGACCTATCAACTGGACTGGCTGGATGTTTCGCTAGTTATGCGACTGGCTTCCTCAGATGACTGGTGAAATGTCTTCAAGAAGACACAGCAAGTCCAGTTGATTTGACTTATTACTACAGATATACCATGACCTGGCTGAATGAGAACCTTTACAGACAGACCTTATCTGCTTGAGGGCTCCACAGACTTCTTTTTGTATATTGTATATTTCTGTGCATTTGTAACAGTTTAGTAAAGGGTACAGGGGGTAAAAAGAAAGCAAGAAAAATCTATTAATTACACATTAAACATTACATTTCTGTAGGCATACATCGGTTATTACTAAAGGTTTCATCAACCGCTTTGTGTGACGTCATTATTTTAATATATACCAGCCCTCTAACATGTCATACGACAAACTGTCGTCCTGCTACATGAAAAACGTTGCACAGCCCTGCACTGAACTATAAATGTGATCCTGCCCCTGCTGGGTAATGGGAGTTTTAGTACTGTGAGGCCTGTGAGCACTTTATGTATAGCAAGCACTTCATGTGCCACCAGCCTAAAGCTGATATTAAATCCATTGCAACCATCAGCTGATTAATTGCTGTTTACACCAACACGTCATGTGATAAAATTGCCATAAGGTCTAATATATAACATTTCCTCCTATTTCAGGAACAAGATCGATGCCTTACCTTGGTGGAAGCCTCTCAGTATATGCAGACCCTCGGCGACAGACACATCTCTGACTGAGCAAAGGTTTTTACGTGGGTAAAGGTTAGAGGCGAGTTAGTTAATATGTTAGTTTGTACAGAAATAACAGCTGTTTAATGAAAAACCACTGAAGATGAATAGGTTTCATTCCCAGACTTCACAAAAACAGCTCATGGATGAATGCGGTGCAATGTGCACATTGCAAAACACAGCACAACACAGCATTTTTTTCCAAAATGATGGCTGCTTGTTAAGTAGTTTAACAAAATGCACCAATAGAGATCCAAGTTAACTTCTACTCTGCACACCGAGCGAAAGGGTACACATCTATCTGCATTTGTGACTGGATAGGGCCTGACCCACTGCATCGATAGCAGCGAACTTTGGACTGTACACAATAGCATTAGTGCCCAGTTCCCTTGGAGTAAAGTTGGCCACACACAGGCCGATTCTAGCTGCCGATATCGGCCCCTTAGACCAATCTGGCAGCTTATCAGCCTGTGTATGGGCACTACCGATGAGATATTAATCTCGCAGGTTTGATTTTTAGTCAGATCTGGGACTGCATTGGCTCGTTGATGAGGCCCCCCCCATTGGTGGGGATATCAGCAGAATATCCGCTCGCCAAGCGAGCTGATCTTACCGTGTATGGCTACCTTTAGTCAGCTATGGGAATAAATACAAGCTGCTAAAGGAACCATGAAACTACCACCAGGTCCAGGCTGCCGGTAATTCCAGGGTTATCTAGTGCCCCTAAGTGTGATTGATGAGAGCAGGCTGGTGGGTGTAATGGTATGCTCCTTAGCCAATTTGGTGTCCATTTCAGCACTTTGCCCTTCTGCTTCCTATTGTAATGGAGCCTTTAGCCCCTTCTTAAGGATGGCAGTTTAATAACTATATTAATATGTAGTAGTTACAGCATGACAAACCATAAGATAATGTAATGTGTGCCACAAAAAAACACACAGGAGGTGACTTCAAGAGAAGAAAAGATGCTGGGCTAAAATGGGCACAAAGGGCCAGATTCATTTCCATAAGAAATCATTATTTTATGGTTTATCAGGTAAAAACTTATGGGTCCTTTGTGTCCAGATTCAATTTGAGGAGAAAAAACTTTTCTCCTAATTCCGTTCCAAGTTTTTCCCATAGAGTTTTTATGTGATAAACAGTTAGACAAGCTTTTCTCATCAAATTGAATCTGCCCTAAATTCTGAAAACGTATGCAAGTCTCCATAGAGGTCATTTAGTGACTCAGATGCAAGTGTTAGAGCAATCATTCTCCAAGCAGTTCGAGTTTGTTCTGCACTATACATCTTGTTCCAATTAGGAATCTGAATGCGAATGAGCAAGTTAGGGGGAGGGAGAGGTAACGCCTACGTGTCGCTTCCACCTGCCCCTCATGAATAAAAGCTGCCAAACGCAGACAGTGTTGTATTTATGGGTGAAATGTGGTTACTTGTTCTCTATTATGAAGCACAAAAACATTTGCCTTTGGGCGCTCACCCATGCAGCAGGGAATAAAGTGCGATAATCACGGTGGCTTGGGTCTGGTTTATGGACTTTGCACCCTGCCCCATACATGATAAATCACCCCTAATGCCTCCAGGTTTTTTTTCTAGTTTTTTGTACCTGAAATGTGGCAAAGCAGGTGATAAGAAGGCAGAAAAGGGCACCCATTGTGTTGGCACATACCAACTTCAGGATTCATTCAAGTCACAGGAGTTTCAAGTAACTTTACTGAGATGGACAAATAAAGTCAACAAAAATGTAATCCCGGGGCAGCAATGATTTATAAAAATTATATTCTTCCCAAATTCGATTGGTCATCTCAACCTTTTTTATGACCAAAATGACAATGGAAGGTTTTTTTATGCAGGTGAAAATGATTCCTTTCAATAAAGAAAGTGAAAGAATTTAAAAATTCCATCAACGTTTTTCATTTTGTCAATGTATAGCAAAGTGATCGCTATGGTAAAGAGTCATGGAGTGTCGCTAACATACTGAAGGTTTCCAAACAGTCAAATAGGACTGTCAGTGAAGATTTGACCAGTTAACCCATTTATCAAACCTGATACTTAAGTTATCAGAACTGGTCTGAATGCTATGAGCAGCCAAACACCCTTAAGTTTTACTGAGTGATAATTACCACTTCATAACTAGAATGTAACATATCCCTCAGTCCATTCCTTTGCTGAGTTTGAACCAGGTACCTAGTATATTGCATCCGGTTGCTTTAGCGCTTCCCTACTAAGGCTGGTCGGAGGTATAGGCTTACCCTGTTCTGAGGTTGCTATGGCTATCCCTGCTATCCCTAGTGCTGGTAAGTACACTCTGTTCTGCATTAATTGGCAGGTGTAGCCAATCCCTAGTGAGCTCCCAGCAGAGAGCCCTTATTTAAACCCTGACCTGGCTCCTCCCATTGCCAGTTCCTAGGTCTCTGTACCTGCTGGGCACTCTGATGGTTATTCCTAATTGCTGGGTACCCTGACCTTTGTTCGTGATTGCTGGGTACCCTGACCATTGTCCCTGTTTGCTGGGTGGGCACCCTGGCCCTGTACACTGGTTTTTGATCCTGATTCCAGACCCTATTCCTTGCTGGTTACTATGTTTCTGCTTGTATTTTTGCCTATTCTTGAACCATTCCTTCTGAGCCTGTAAGTTGTTTACTTTTATTATCCTGCCTGTTCTATACAAAGGTTGTTGTTCACTTTATGTTGGCTTAATTAACTGTTTTGTGTGCATCCTCCCCGTCTCCTTGCCAGTCTGCTCCCTCCTAACCGATACTTAAACACTAATCCAGTGGCCCCTGTGACCCTTTTGGCCCCCTAGTGGTCATTCCTATGTGGGGTTTGGGCCACTGTACATGCCATAGCCTTTATAAATAACCCCTATATTTGACTCAATTGAACATTTTTTCTTTTATAAAAAGGCAGTTCTATTACGCCAAAACAGAATGAATTTCCTTTTGATCACTTACATAGAAGCCCTGAGCGATTGACACTGCTGACCACAGGATGCTTTTAATAGATTGTTGTGATTTTCTACATAACATATTATCAAAGACTTGATCTGATTCCCACAAGTTTTATAAACTATGGTTCCACCATCCCATAAACAAAGAGGAAAGAAGCATCTAAAATGCCAATGAATTGGATGTTGTGCGCACCCACGCTGCCACCAATGCGCAATACTCTAACAAAGCCACTTTTGATTGCCTTATAGAGAGCTAAAACACTTGCATTGCAATATGCCAGAAGCCTTGTCTATTCATCCACACTGTCTATTGTATGTACATCTAACAACACAATGAATTACTGCTAACAGTTTCCCACTTTGTATGTACGTTGTACCATGGGTGTAAATCTAGTTATGCCACTGCTGCCCTACTGAAGCTTACTATCCCATTCACACACAGTAGGGTCAATTTATCAGGAGCCAACTATGTGTTTTTGGAGCGTGGAATAAAGGGGAATGCCTGGAGGAAACCAACACAGACAAGGGGAGAACATTCTGGCAGATAGTGCTCTGGCTGGAATCAAACCCAGGACACTAGAGCTGCAAGGTATCTGGCCTAACCACTGCAATAAGTCAGGTGTACAAAGCACCCTAATATTCTTGCAATGGAATGACCCCTACAATTAGCAAGCAAAGAAAGGTTGTTGCAGGTATAATAACACATATCAACCAATCAGCAGGGATGCTGAGCTTGTAAGTGCCCCAAATGCTTATGATATGTTTTTGTCATTTATTTCAATTATTAATATTTTAATTTCTTTATAAAATATGCTGGGGCTTGATAAACTGTAATAATACAACTAATAAGTGCTGCTGCGAGTGTGAATACTGGGAAAATTGCATTTTCTTACCCAGTTTCAATCCAATTAGACCTAATATTCAAGAAACAAAAGATGGCACAGCTTCCAAAACTGTATAATAAAAAAACAATGTCTAAAGAAGCCAGAAAAACAAGTGAGCTCATTTTCCCCTTACTGTTTCTTATGTTACAGTTGGCTCAATACAAGTAAATGTAAGGCTCCCAAACATTACAAACGCAGGTCGTTTATTAACGTAAGTGCTAAATTGCAATTTATTTACCCATAGCAATCAATTAGATCTTTGCTTTTTTTTTCTAACTTGACTGTTCACAGCAAAGCACTGAATGGTTGCTATTGGCAACTGCCCTTGTGAAATTTAGAACTTTATTGGTAAATATGCTTCCCGTTTGGTGTGTAAGGTGTATCAACCTGGTAACTCAGGTTCTGCCCGGGCCAAAACTAGGGGTAGCCAGTAGAGGAATGTGTCTCGGGGGCATATAGGGGGACTGTGGAGTGACAGTTGGGGATTGGAACATGTTGAAAGTGGCAGTGATGAGCAAGAAGCGGTAGGGAAGGTTCCATGCCGGCCGAGTGGTGGGGGTGGTTTGCAATGACAGTGGAGTGTGCCCTGAGCAGGGGGGAGAAAGATAAGCAAGCATGGGGGGATGCAGGCAGGGTGCCAGGCCAAGTAGTATTGCCTCTGGGTTTCACCGTGCCACTGTGGATCAGAGTTGGCACTGCAATTAAAGTTTATCACTGCTGTGGCTCTGTAGGTATGGCCCTACAATTAAAGCTTAGACCTCTGGGGCTCCGATTTGGCACAAGTAGGGTTTACGACCAACACAGTAACGTTTATCAACCTAGGTTTGGAGCTAAAAATCAAGTTTCTCACAATTCTGTTTCAGGTTTAGTGCAATGCTGGCAGTACAGCTGGGTTGGACTGGCATGCCAGATGGTAGCCCAAATGGCCCAACACAATCGGCTTATCAGTAGCATTAGTAAAGTTGGGAGGAACACTGGTCAAAAAAATTTCATTACAGTAATGATGCTTCATTGTTATTTGTATATGACAGTAAACTTGAAACTAGTCCTGTTTCTAGGCCAGTAAAGACATGCCAAGATTTTATCGACCATAGCGTGTGACTGTGGGACCTTAGATTGTAAGTTCCACTAGGCCAGGGACTGATGTATAATTTGCAGCCGTCAGCTGGCCAATGTGTTGGCGCTATATAAATATTGGATAATAATAATGGAAAAGATAATGCTGACATTTTGTTGAAGGCTGAACCTGGCCAAAATGCTGCCCATACAGCCACATTTCATTCTTTTTTTAATACAAAGCATTGACGTACATGCTGCCTGACGCCCCACGCTAGTGCGTGATCCCAACACTGATACAGTGAGCAAGTCAACTCAGGCTATGACATTTCATAGGAAATGGAAGGGAAATGGAGATCTGAAAGTTCAGGAAACACAAGTTGAATGTAGAAGAAACCGCGCCTTTCTCATTGATGAAGCAGCAGTTCCCTTTCATTTTATATCTGGTCCAAAAAACTTGGTAAGTCAGTGGAGTTCACTGTGAGCATCTATCATCTATCTATCTATCTATCTATCTGCATTGCCTATATACCATTATTGCCACTTGCCTCAGTGATTTCTAATATCCTTATCATTTACAGTAGGGGGTACATTATCCCTTATAATACATGAGTGATACTCAGAGTTCCCTGTATAACTCAGCCTGCAGCCTTGTGCCTTTATATGGTCACAGATTCCCTCAGTGACTTCTAATATCCTTATCATTTACAGTAGGGGGTACATTATCCCTTATAATACATGAGTGATACTCAGAGTTCCCTGTATAACTCAGCCTGCAGCCTTGTGCCTTTATATGGTCACAGATTCCCTCAGTGACTTCTAATATCCTTATCATTTACAGTAGGGGGTACATTATCCCTTATAATACATGAGTGATACTCAGAGTTCCCTGTATAACTCAGCCTGTAGCCTTGTGCCTTTATATGGGCACAGAATCCCTCAGTGACTTCTAATATCCTTATCATTTACAGTAGGAGGAAACACTGTTGCCGGTGAGTGGCACTCACCAATCCCGGACATGAATAACTAAATGTGGCCTCGAGCCTTTTTATGGATATGAAACGTCTCAGTGGATTTTAATATCCTTGCAACATTTTCCATATAAATAAAGCTCTGTCTATAGAACACCCTGTGTAAATATGCTTTACTGACTATTTATAGAGTAATAAAACAAACTCTATACAAATATTTCCCCTTTGAGCAAACAGTAAAACAATGGCACCACTTGTAGCCGCCCTTGGGATATTTATTTCTTTAAGCTGCGCAGTAGATATTTTTTTTCCAAGTGTCTGATTCAACTAAGTGCTCCAAATAAAGATGATAAACTTGGCAGACAGCGAGGAAAGATGGGCATATAAATGGAACACGGCACATCAGCTCTTAAAAACACAATGCTGAAATACAGGAGTCACACCGGCAACTTCTCTGCTGATCTTACATTCCATTTATTATTTATACTGCAATGCCTAAATGGGCACAAATACACATACATTAACCCAAAGGCTTGCTCGCCGAGCATTTTTGTAAACTGGTGTTTACATCTAATTAAGCATATTGTAATAAAATATTAATTACATTGTAATCATATAATAACCACTCTAATGCTTTATTTACCAGTAGGTCCTTCCAACGGACACGAGGGCCCCCATTCCAATTGGAAGAAAGGAGGTTCCGTTGAAATATTCAGAAAGGGTTTGTTACTGTGAGAGCTGTGAAGTTGTGGAATTCTCTCCCAGAATCAGTCGTACTGGCTGATACATTATATAACTTTAAGAAGGGGCTGGATGGATTCTTAGCAAGTGAGGGAATACAGGGGTAGGGGAGATAGCTCTCAGTACAAGTGAGGGAATACAGGGTTATGGGAGATAGCTCTCAGTACAAGTGAGGGAATACAGGGGTAGGGGAGATAGCTCTCAGTACAAGTGAGGGAATACAGGGGTAGGGGAGATAGCTCTCAGTACAAGTGAGAGAATACAGGGGTATGGGAGATGGCTGTTAGTACAAGTGAGGGAATACAGGGGTAGGGGAGATAGCTCTCAGTACAAGTGAGGGAATACAGGGGTAGGGGAGATAGCTCTCAGTACAAGTGAGGGAATACAGGGGTATGGGAGATAGCTCTCAGTACAAGTGAGGGAATACAGGGGTAGGGGGGATAGCTCTCAGTACAAGTGAGGGAATACAGGGGTAGGGGAGATAGCTCTCAGTACAAGTGAGGGAATACAGGGGTAGGGGGGATAGCTCTCAGTACAAGTGAGGGAATACAGGGGTATGGGAGATAGCTCTCAGTACAAGTGAGGGAATACAGGGGTATGGGGAGATAGCTCTCAGTACAAGTGAGGGAATACAGGGGTAGGGGAGATAGCTCTCAGTACAAGTGAGGGAATACAGGGGTAGGAGAGATAGCTCTCAGTACAAGTGAGGGAATACAGGGGTAGGGGAGATAGCTCTCAGTACAAGTGAGGGAATACAGGGGTAGGGGAGATAGCTCTCAGTACAAGTGAGGGAATACAGGGGTAGGGGAGATAGCTCTCAGTACAAGTTGATCCAGGGACTGGTCTGATTGCCATCTTGGAGTCAGGAAGGAATTTTTTCCCCTCTGCGGCAAATTAGAGAGGCTTCAGATGGGGTTTTTGCCTTCCTCTGGATCAACTAGTAGTTAGGCAGGTTATGTATAGGCATTATGGTTGAACTTGATGGACAAATGTCTTTTCTCAACCTAACTTACTAGAATTAGACGGGTCTATCTCATAGCAGCAGCCTTGAGCAGGGGAAACAGTAGGAATTCTGGGAAGGAAGACAAGAACTGGATCAATTTCCCATTATTATGAAGCACTGGGTTCCTAGGCTGATCAGAAGCCAATTGCAGGTTAGTTTCAGCTTTAAGACAGATATTTCACCTGAGCAAAAAAATACTTGATCCCGATCTGTCATTAACTATAACGATAATGTGTCTGACATTGCTGGTACAGCCAAACTTGGCTTCTTATATTATTATTATTTACCCCATACTTTATTTAACCCCATATATGTATGACTTAGGATTGTCAAGCTTTGAGTATTTATTTTAAATATTTTTTCTTCTGCAATACGTTTTTTCCATGACTATATGCCTACAGAATGTAAGAATGGCTTGGGTCCAGCCTGCCCAACTCGCTGGGGTTTAAGCTTAGCATCCAAAAAATGTATTACTCATTCTTAATCATGTTTTAAAAGACATTTTTTTAATCTTTTTTTTTTTTTTAAATAAAAAAAACCTGAAACTCAAGACCTATTTTTATTTGTGCATCACCGAGATGATGAGACGTAAATGAATATTGCTTGAAGACAAGAATTGGGTAGGACCACAGAGCTGTCAGCCAATCCCATGTTATGAGGGAGATAATGATCTGGTTCTGGAATATGCCTGAATTCCTTTTCACACTAAATGATAACATGAAATAAGGTCTCAAAAAAAGCCTGGAGTGGATCATTATCTCCCTCATGACATGGGGTTGGTTGACAGCTCAGGGACCAGGCTGAACCACTGAAGTAGCCTAATATGTGTGGTGTGTGTATAGATAACAAGCTCGCCTACACTGTTTATTGTATTCAGATGAGCCAATGGTCACTGGGTCTCTAAAAGGCTACAGTTAAAAATAATACAGAATATGGTTTATATTTCCTATAACTTGTGGGTGCAGAACATTTTCACATAGAACTGTATTATATTTGTTAATGTTTAGTAGATAAAACCTTGTTCCCTCATATGATAACTCCGCCTCCATTTCACCTGAAATCGGCACGGTTGGCGGCCATGCTCTCCCTCCAGTTGTGAACAAGGCACCCAGCAGTGATGTCACCCTTAGGCGCCAAGTGCACTCCTTTCTGATTGGCTCCTGCTGTAGACACTAGAAAGCAGGACTGCTAACTATGTTGATTTGATGAGGAGAAGAGAAAGGATAATATACAGTAGGACGGAATAATACATGTGCTTTGGAAAGAAGCTTCTTTTAAGGAAATATAATAGAGCCATAGACTTTAATTCCCATTAAACCAAATTCAACAGGCAGAAGCTTTACAATACAAAGCCATGTACATTTTATTGTACCTTCTTCTTCTCAACAGATATTCTACCATTACATATAATGTTAAACTCTGCCAAACAGACAATGCAGATGTTATTTCCACTTACATGACCGCAATGATACCTTGTTCACTTATACTGACTGCCAACAGGGCAAGCAAAATAAAAATGCTGAATATTTTGTGGTAGAACGCGTGGTATTACCACGTCATCTCTTTCAGGAAGTGTAAAGGGACACAACCTTAATTACAACCCATAAAGCCCTATAGTACCCATGACCTTCCCTTGCTCTTATATTTAAAAAAAGAGCTAGTGTTGGCTGGCAGAGAGCAAACACTGGCCTTTTCACTCACAGCAGCAATGCAGAATCTATTTTCTAAAGCCAAAATAAAGAATTTGAGCGAATAACCCCAAAGTTGTAGCATATTCTGCCTTTTTCTGCAATAGGTCAACCAATGCATAGAGCATTTAGATGTTGGATTCACTTGTACAAAGGGACATTCATACACATCCATGTGGGACTTTCCCTATACATCAAGTACAGGATCCATGAAACACATTTCATAGTGCAAACCCATGACTGGGAGAAGTAATTATGCCATTGATTTCATGAAATACCCTCTTTCTGAAAGGAATGTTTGCATTTTTTGAATATTTCAGGAAAAAGCATACCTTCAGTCTCACTGGGGGTTTTTTGCCAAAAATACCAATCAACATTACAACAAATAAAGCTTGTTTGATGTTATATGTGCCTGTCACATAGCAGACACACTGGAATGCGGTAACAATATAAAATTTGTGAGAGTGAGCTTTAAACATTTGTTACATAGTGCTGTGTAAATTGTATCACTACAAGATCATACAAACGTACTAAGGAGAAGACTTTTTTAATGATCATGTTCTCTTTTGATTCCACCAGATGTTTGAAAACCCTCTTTCCCCATCATAAGGTTACAAACACATTGAAAAAAAACTACAGTAATAGTCATGCTATTATAGGTCACCTACGGATCCAAGAATACTCATAACATCTAAATGGATTGACCACAAACCCTACTCTAATTGCCGCTGAGGTTGGTCTTCATCCAAAGCTTAAAGCCACCTGAAGTCAGCACCCCAGTATGGGAACCTCCACTCTACACATTTAAGGAGACTGAATCTGGATGGAAGGTTATTTGCCCTCGGTTTAAAGACAAGTCTACAAGATTATCCCATTTGACATGACATTTTAGAGAATGGTAGCCCTGTAGAACACAACTGGTGCTACATTTATCTGTGTCAATCAGTGCCCAAAGAAGAAAGTCTTTGGAAGGCAGTCGAAAGTTTGAGTCTGTTCAATTTTTATAATAGGCAAGAAGAGATTCCATTTTGATTCCCATATCAACTAGACCACTAATTTCAACCCCATCCCCAACCCCAACTTAGACTGTAATATCAGCTAAGCAGGGACTTGTGCCTAAATTATTCTGGATCCAGCACTATGTCTAGTATAACTATTAGACTAGTTATTAGAAGTTACCAAGAAGTTTTAGGAACCATATAAAGGCATTACTGCTGACTGCATACCATTACAGAGGTCATGGAACTTACAAATTACTTCTAATTTCCTCTCTCATTTTGCATATAAAGGATAAATATCAAGTAGTTTTGGACAGTGAAAATGGTTTTATGGTCATCATGGATCAAAAACACATACAAAAACATCACCTAATTATCTGAAACGCTGGCTGGTATGCAAGGAACAGGCTAATGCCTGGCATTATTTTCATTTGTTAGAGCTGGTTCTTTTATTATCTTCTCATTGTTTGGATCTCATTACAGATCTTCCCAGACTCTTCCTCCAGGTAGATACTTAAGGAGGCACCATAACAACAAGGATAACCTCTAAACACCTTCCACCCTTTCTAACTGTTACTACCAATATAATAAAACAGCTGGTTTCCTACAATACATGCATTACTGGGTAGGAAGCCAATCTGGTACCTGGCTCAATTACTGACTTGCAGCCATCTTCTAGAAAGGATTATCTTCTCCTATGGCAACGTAAAGGGACAAATGTGTCTTGGGTTTTCATTGCCCTTAAATAAAGATGGTCCATAAGGTCTTAAAGAGCCAGCTATCTGCAATTAATACTCAGATAAGTATCAGGGGGGCATTTTTACTTAACAACCTTCTTCCTAAGCAATTTGGCACATAAAGTTCTTTTTGCAGCAAATTCCTGAGGAAATGTTGTGCCCAAGTATTTTTGACGCACAAATTCTTCTTTTCCGAGCTGCTTCCAAAATACAAGCTTGTGTTTATAACCTTCACTGGGTGTGTTAACTGCACTGACCATAAAATCAGTCTTTGTTCTTGGCACACAGGATACTTGGAAACAAACCTGGTGTTACATTCGGAAGGTTCTGGAAAGGGGGTGCATAATAATCTCCCATGAGAATGCACTGCTGTGGTTAATCAAACTCGACACTCTCAGAATTGCTGGTCTATTTTTTGAGGGAAACTAAAACCTATCTAGCGGGGATTCTATCATTTACAGACATAGAGGGTATATTACAACTGCATATGCAGTGTGCAAACTGGAATTTCAGATGCAAAATGCCATGATGTTTTCCACAATGCAGTTTTCCCCATAATTTCAGTGTAACTGAGGCTGCAAAGGAAGTTGCACCAGATGCAACAAAAGTAATGCAATTGTGTGTGTGTTATAAAATCAGGCGCAAGGTGCAGGCAACATTTTCAGAGATGGGATTGAATCACTTCTGATGCTGAAAATGCCATTTGAGAATGATTCTTTGGGTGCAATTCTGTGGCGTCTTTTAATGCAACCTGCTGTAGGGACCCTGGAATTACCACTACATTAAAGAGACCCATGTGTCCATTGTCCACTTGGGTGCCAATGTCGCAACTATACAAGAAGCGTGATTGTACGCAAATACAAATACTTTTAATGAATGATGTCATTATGCGCAACCAACCTGTGCCTGCTCTTGTGACTTCATTATTATTAGCCCTTTAGATTTATCCATAGTTTTATTATTTTAGTGCTATTGCTCATAAAACCAGTGGCGTACCTATTAATGGAGCTGTTTGAAGCCCATGGGTGGACCCAGTGCACTGAGAGAGAGAGACCTGTAGCCCCTACTTTACTGGAATGGGAAGACAGGGAGCAAGGTTGGGACTCTGGTGCAAATTGTGCACTAGGGTCCGTACTACTCTAGTTACACCACTGTATTGGACCGTTTGATAGAAACTAATCATGGTGAGCAACTGACCACAATTCCCTTTGATGGCAACTGAATATAACTCAATACGCCACTGCTGTCTATATTTTTGTATATTAAGAATAAGAAGTAGCTGCTGAGAATTTTGGATAGTAGACAGTAAAATATCTTCTCTCAGTCCATTCCTTTGCTGGGTTTGAACCAGGGACTTAGTATATTGCAGCTAGTCACCTTACCTCTACCCTATTAAGGCAGGTTGGAGGTATAGGCTTACCCTGTTCTAAGGTTCCTAGGGCTCTCCCTAGTGCTGGTAAGTACACTCAGCTGTTCTGCATTAATTGGCAGGTGTAGCCAATCCCTAGTGAGCTCCCAGCAGAGAGCCCTTATTTAAACCCTGACCTGGCTCCTCCCATTGCCAGTTCCTAGGTCTCTGTACCTGCTGGTCACCCTGACTTTTGTCCCTCTTTGCTGGGCACCCTGACCCTCACTCTGTTCCTTGGTCTTTGATCCTGATTCTGGACCCAATTTCTTGCCGATTACTTTGTATTTTTGCCTGTTCTTGAACCATTCCTTCTGAGCCAGTAAGTTGCTTACTTTTATTACACTGCCTGTTCTATACAAAGGTTGTTGTTCACTTTATGTTGGCTTAATAAACTTTTTTCTACGTGCAAGCATCCTTCCCTTCTCGTTGCCAGTCTGCTCCCTCCTAATCTATACTTAAACACTAGTCCAGTGGCCCCTGTGTGTCCCCCTGGTGGTCATTCCTATGTGGGGTTTGGGCCACTGTGTATGGCACATTCTACAGTAGAAATGTTGGGTTTGTGTGCAAAGCCCCAAACCAACAGCCAAGGAAAGCAGATTAAACCAATTATATAGCAAAGTATCCTAATTTAGTTTACATGTCTTTAAAACAGCTATCTAAGGACATGTAAACTAAATAAAGATACGTTGCTATATATTTGCTTTTTACTTTCATGGTCTGCTATCATGGGACTTTTTGGAATGCCTGTTTACTGCTATATGTTTGGCCATGGGCTCAGTACACCAGGCCATACCCCCCCCCCCGTATAGTAAGTCAGTTTTGGGTCAGCAACTTGGGACAGTTGTGGAAAGATTGGTTCAGCTTGGAGATTATTTACCTATGAATCAGCCCATGGTGTTCAGGTAGAGTCTCCATGATCCCCTCTAACATAGTAAAACTTATCCCAACAATAAAGTACAGTACTAAACCCACACTTTATCCGGGTCCCCCAAGCCCAAGGTTAGGAAAGAGTGCTTGATGCCAGTAGCTGTGGGTAGAGCTGATACCATTGAGCTAGAAGTAAATGTGTTATTTTTGCAAATGAGAAAGCGGGATGAACCATTTTGTACTCTTTCTAAAACCAAACCGATTTTAACGAGGAACTGGAGAACTGTCACATTCCTTTTGGTACAGTAAAAACAAATATCCAACTACTGACACGTTCATTTCAATTAAAAAGAGTTAAATCCGACAGAGCCCTTCACTTGTCTCATTAAACATCTTTATTCCCTTCACTGAGGCGTCACATGTAGGTCTGTTCTCCGGTGGCAGGGGCTCAGTGTATTTATATGCCCCGCAACCGACTTGGGAAATTAAACTGTATATCATACAACCAAAAGATTTAAACAGAAAACAAACATATATATAATGCGTGTACTTGCGCAAATTCCGTTCCAAAATTAACTATAATAAAAAAGATCAGGTGATTAACCCTTTAATGTTCAGCCACGGTGCTGGCGGTACTTTGACTGCACCCACAGCTTTCAAGTGGACAGTACCAATATAATGCAAAACTGTGCATTACAATATCCAAATAGAGCAACAGCCAATAGAAAGCGCCGACATATGCCACAGCGCTGTACAATAAATGGGTTTATACACCAAGCATACAGAATTACATACAAAGCAACCAATAACTGATACAAGTGGTAAAGAGGGCTCTCATCTTGTTATACATTTTGCATATACAGGTATGGGACCCGTTATCCAGAATGCTTGGGGTTTTCCGGATAAGGGATTTTTCCGTAATTTGGATCTCCATGACTTAAGTCTGCTATAAATCATTTAACCATTAAATAAACCCAATAGGGCTGTTCTGCCCCCAATAAGGGGTAATTATATCTTAGTTGGGATCAAGTACAGGTACTGTTTTATTATTACAGAGAAAAGGGAATCATTTAACCATGAAATAAACCCAATAGGGCTGTTCTGCCCCCAATAAGGGGTAATTATATCTTAGTTGGGATCAAGTACAGGTAATGTTTTATTATTACAGAGAAAAGGGAATCATTTAACCATGAAATAAACCCAATAGGGCTGTTCTGCCCCCAATAAGGGGTAATTATATCTTAGTTGGGATCAAGTACAGGTACTGTTTTATTATTACAGAGAAAAGGGAATCATTTAACCATGAAATAAACCCAATAGGGCTGTTCTGCCCCCAATAAGGGGTAATTATATCTTAGTTGGGATCAAGTACAGGTACTGTTTTATTATTACAGAGAAAAAGAAATCATTTTTAAAAATATGAATTATTTGATTAAAATGGAGTCTATGGGAAATAGCCTTTCCGTAATTCGGAACTTTCTGGGTAATGGGTTTTTGGATAAGGGGTCCGATACTTTTAGTAGGATGCAAACAGGGATATTCTCAGACTATTTGCAGTTTGTCTTCCTTTTTTATTTCTGGTGGTTTTGGTTTTTAAATTACTTTTTTTGCATTTTGCTCAGCAGCTATCAGGTTGCTAGGGTCCAATTTACCCTAGCAACCAGGCATTGGCTTGAATGAGAGAATGGAAGATGAATAGGAGAGGGCCTGAACAGAAAGATAAGTAATAATAATAATACAATTGTATCCTCAAAGAGCAATAGTTTTTTTTTGGTTGTTTGGGTCAATGACCCCCCCAGCAACCATATAGCAAGCTGGACAGAGGCAGAAAAGGATGGAAAATAATTCTGAAACAATAAAAAATGGAGCACAGCTGAAAAGTTGCTAAGACTGGGACATTCTATAACATACTAAAGATAAGGTGAAATAAAGCTTGCATGGCAGTGCTCATTATTGCCTCCCAGGGGGGCACCTGTGCCAGGGGCTGAATAGGAAAGTCTTTGTTATGAGTTGCTAAATATTTCGGAATGTGGTTTGACTGTGTTTAAGCAATGCCTGCTCACACACGAGCTACAATTACACCTACAATTGGGGCAGGATGTTCATTCCCCTCATTGATTGTTCCTATTTATCAGTCAAGAGAGCATATTAATGCCATTTCTCTCTATAATTTAGCATTCAGCAGCACCATTTTTAATAGATTTTTTTTGCCTTTTTAACTGCTAGTTGTGCTGCCAGATGGAAATGTGTTACATGTTCTCCACGTTCATTCTCACAAGTTTTCAGAGTTCTTACAGTCTCCGGATATGTGACTGGGACGATGGGGCGGCAGCGTTGTTGGCCGCCTACATATTCCATCTTTGAGGGCTTCTTATGGGCTTTCCCAGGATTTGCTGCTGACTGTTCTGTTCATGATACAGGTATAGGACCCATTATCCAGAATGCTCGGAACCAAGGGTATTCCGGATAAGGGGTATTTCCGTAATTTGGATCTCCATACCTTAAGTCTACTAAAAAAAAACAATAAAACATTAATTAAACCCAATAGGACTGTTCTGCCCCCAATAAGGGGTAATTATATCTTAGTTGGGATCAAGTACAGGTACTGTTTTATTATTACAGAGAAAAGGGAATCATTTAACCATTAAATAAACCCAATAGGGCTGTTCTGCCCCAATAAGGGGTAATTATATCTTAGTTGGGATCAAGTACAGGTACTGTTTTATTATTACAGAGAAAAGGGAATCATTTAACCATGAAATAAACCCAATGGTTAAATGATTCCCTTTTCTCTGTAATAATAAAACAGTACCTGTACTTGATTCCAACTAAGATATAATTACCCCTTATTGGGGGCAGAACAGCCCTATTGGGTTTATTTAATGGTTAAATGATTCCCTTTTCTCTGTAATAATAAAACAGTACCTGTACTTGATTCCAACTAAGATATAATTACCCCTTATTGGGGCAGAACAGCCCTATTGGGTTTATTTAATGGTTAAATGATTCCCTTTTCTCTGTAATAATAAAACAGTACCTGTACTTGATTCCAACTAAGATATAATTACCCCTTATTGGGGCAGAACAGCCCTATTGGGTTTATTTCATGGTTAAATGATTCCCTTTTCTCTGTAATAATAAAACAGTACCTGTACTTGATCCCAACTAAGATATAATTACCCCTTATTGGGGGCAGAACAGCCCTATTGGGTTTATTTAATGGTTAAATGATTCCCTTTTCTCTGTAATAATAAAACAGTACCTGTACTTGATCCCAACTAAGATATAATTACCCCTTATTGGAACCAAAACAATTGGATTGAATTATTGTTTAAATGAATTTTTTAGCGGAGATCCGAATTACACAAAGAACCCTTATCCGGAAAACCCCAGGTCCCGAGCATTCTGGATAACAGTGAATCTGTATATGTGAATTTAAAAAATGAACTTCCACTTTAATTTCACAGTTTTGCAAAGAAAAATCAACATATAAATGAACACAACTTGCTTTTCTAATTTGCTATTTGTTTGTGAGGGATAGGGATCTCGGAATGAGCTGACCCTAAAAAAGACTCAGCAAGTGAACTGCAACAATAGAATGTTTCGGCTTTAAAGTGGTTTCGCTACACAGCGACGCAGTGTCATGGTTGTCAGCTCATGGAAATAAGCTTATTCCAGTTCCCTCTCTGCTGATGGAAGCGCCAAGATGCTATTTGCATCTGAACCAGTTTTATGCAAAATGCTTTTAAAGGAACAGTATGTGTTCCAGGTCGTGCTGGCAGCACAATTCCTCTATAGACCACAAGGCCTGTATTAACTCTATACTACTCTTATGGCTCAACACCAAGAGTAATGGCTGCGCTTACTGCAAGAACTATTTGTATGTTTCAAATGGTTCAGACACCTAAAAAGGTGATTAGGTGCCAGGGTGGTGATGGTTTGGCAGTTGGAGCAGGGCCCTCCTGCGGCTGGCATTTAGTACTGAGGTATACAGACAGTTTGCAGCTGTGTAAGCAGTTACAGGAAGCGCTGTCACCCACCGAGAGAAGTGGCAAAAAGATTTATAAATCTTCATATAAAAAAGAAAAACAAGTAAAAAAAAAAAACAGTTTGCCCTATTTTCCATGAGCACATTGATAAATGTATGCTTTCTAACACTACAACGAGAATATTAATTCACGGGACGGTAATGGCAATGAGTTCCTAAAGCAGCCAGCCAGGCGGGGCAAAGATGGTATACATGGAACTGGAACTTCTATTCATCCTGCACATATTATACATGGAGCCAGGGCCGCTACCAGGAATCATGTCCCCCATAGTAGCCATCTCCCCCACAGGAGCCAACAATTATTTACCCATTGGTTATCTTGGGTCCTTAGGAGGAGGGCCCTGCCAATATGTACAATGGGGCTCCAATGAAATAAGACACATAAAATTATCACCATGCCCTTGATACACCCAGTCTCTCAGTATGCCAACTCAGGCATACTGCTTTAATAAAGTTATCCCTGTGTCCAAGCTCAGCCTCCTCCTTGGGCCTCGCCAAACCCTGAAGGACCAGTGGCCCTTGGTGATTTGTAGCAGCCCTTGTTCCTGACAGCTTGTGCCTGCCTTAAGCAGGAGGTAAGTACAGGGAACCACCAACTTGTGTGTCTGATAACCTTCAAACTAAAGGATGCCCAAGTAGGGTTGCCACCTTTTCAATAGTAGAAGTTCCCCCAGCCAGTAAACGTCCCTTTAGGGCCTGGTTTCTCAGGGAATAGTTACTGTTACTTTAGGCATAATAAGCTGTACAAATATGTCCAATACATGGCTTGGCAACCCTATCCAACCCATCGTGCCATGCTGGGAGCTGGCACACAAAGATATTGCGGGGATACGAGGGAGGGAAAGGAGAGTTTATTTATTTTCAGAACCCTTCTTATCTTCCATAAAATATATCAGTACCACTCTGTGCTTTACCTCCCTAAATAAAATGCAGCCTCATGGGAAAATCACCACACACACAATCCCTTGTGGATTCCACTTCACAAGCATACTGTAATACGGCAGCGCCAGGAATGGGTCAGCTCTCCGCAAACCAAAGAGCTGGCACCCTACAGAGGGGAGAGGTGCCGAGACCCCCCAGCTACATGCAGAACAGGCACAAATGGCCCCCAGCTCACTGCTGCAGCTGAACACACACATTCTGTTTATCTATGTAAATCATCAGATTCACGTACATCTCATTTATTTTCCCAGAATTTACAGAATCGGCCAATAACGGAGGCAGAGCCGGTGTTCTCTGCAGTAGTAAAAACTGAAGGAAACATGCACAGATGGGCCGAGGTCTGTTCAGAACAGTTGATACCGTTCATTGATGAGTCAAGCATTAGCCTGCTGCTAACTAGCACTCAAAGCCTTACATCAGCGCTTATCTGTCAGCCGGTGGGCCGAGACCCCCCAGGAGAGTCAAGGTGAAATTTCATAGGGGTCACCTATATTTATGTTATGGTCTGTAAATACACGCTGCTAATGTGAGAAATGTACAACCTTCTTACATCTGTAACATTATTATTTGATAAAATACA
The DNA here is from genome assembly GCF_000004195.4 of Xenopus tropicalis. Taxonomy (NCBI): domain Eukaryota; kingdom Metazoa; phylum Chordata; class Amphibia; order Anura; family Pipidae; genus Xenopus; species Xenopus tropicalis. The sequence continues at coordinate 196,532,823 of NC_030677.2, read as the reverse complement.
AGAAAAAGCAACTAGTTTGTTAACACTTTTATCAAAATGTGAGATTAGAGCTCACCACACTTTCTGTTAATCCCTATGGCATTTTTAGAAGCATGTTTACCAAACGGCGAACTCTAACTTTCCCCCGTTGATAAACATGCCTATAAAAATCGCCTGGGAATGAATAGAAAGTGGGTGAATTTTTTGTGGTGAGCGATAATCTCACATTTTGATAAATATGCCCCTATAAAATAAAATTTTTGATTAAGACAGATACAGCTTTTGACTGGGCAGGCAGAAACATTTTATTGGTCAACAGTTCATAGATATAATCCGCAATTTATGGGTATGCACCTGCTTTCCATATGAGGCATTCATTGGGCCCAACATTGGACTGGACTACCGGGACACCAGGAGAAATCCCAGAGGCCCTGGCACTCCGGGTCTGTGTAGTAGGTATATGTGCGGCAGGAGGGGGTTGCATAGGTGGGATGGGGTGCATTGGTAGTGAGGGGGTCGTTGATGGCATCAGGGCCCTAGAAATCAGGCCTTCCAATGGGCCCTTCGGTCTCCAGTCCTACACTGCATCAAGCCCATTTGGCCATACAAATTTTTTGAGTACATCAAACCAAACCAAAGCTACCTATTGCCCAGGCCAGACTGTCCTGACAGTTAAGCACAGCAACACATTTTGGTTGTCTTTTTAAAGTTTAAAAGACAACCCCTGGCATAAAGCTAATTTAGACATGATTATTTTTATAGGGTCTTTTGTTTGTTTTTTACCCCCACCCTGTCTATGACTAGAAAGACAAGAAGCAGCTGCTTGTAGCTCACACAGGGGCAATGTGAAAAGAGCGTCCCTACAAAGCACTAGATATAAAGGAAGATTTCCTCAGCCTCCCAGGGCACACACATAGAGGGGACAGAAAGTAGTGCGTTGGCTTTTGTCTGCTGGCATTTATATACAGTATATATATGATATATGTATATAACACAAATAAGTGGCACTCAAACAGTTCATTGCTCAAAAAAGTGTGTTCATCCATCATAAATACAAAAAAGCCTTTTTTTGGCATCAGGCAACTTTTGGGTATGGAATTGTGCCCTTTCTTAATCCATCTTATTATACAGGTTCTTTACACAGTATTTAAAGGGATCTAATGGCAAATGACATAATTCATCCTCATCCTGACAGCAGCCTTATGTAATAAAAAACCTAAACAAAAGAATATAAAAATGCCCCAAATCAGACTAAAAGTTTGCGGTGATACAGACCCTTTGCAGTACTCTGCACTTAGTTACACCATATACTATACATACAGTTGTGCCATATACAGGCCTCAGTGCCAAATAAACATGTGCGCCATGTGGGTGTCAGCGCTGTATTCATGAGGGACGGCTGGGGTTAGGCACATAGGTGGCCCCATCCAGCCCCCTAATTTCCCTTCAGTCAGTTAGGAAGCACTGGCAGGACACAATGGAAAGTACTAAGGTAATATTAAATGGTCCCTTTTACCCCTGTACTTCATATACTTTGGCTCTTTAAATCTCTGTCTGCATTTATTTATTGGGGGCAAGCACTACCTGTGGTGTCTACATCAAATTATTATGAGAAATAAATCAACTGACCCCCTTTTTAGAATTACCAGCAGTGGCATAACTAGAAGTTGCCAGTGCTCCACTTCAAAATAATTATAGCCCCCCCCCCCCTAAACTCCAGCTTTTTTCCCTAAATATAAACCAAAATAATCAGTCAGTGCCCCTCTGGGCTACCAATATTTTCTCCCCCTCAGCAGCCACAGGGTCTGCTTCCATTGAAGTTATGCCCTTAAGCAGGGGGCCCCCAGGCAGCTGTATCACAGGGCTATGCATATAAAAGAATCCTGTGCTGGCACGGTGGCGGCACCAACTCTACTCACAATGATATTTATTGGGTTTCAGCCCTTTGGCTTGGCTATGGAACAGAAACCCATTATTTCAGGCCTTTTCAATCCTTATCATGATATAAAACACAGATTGGAGGTTTCCCATTAAGCTAAAAACCTTGGGTTTCCCGAAGGGCACAACGTGCAGCTTTATGTTACTCACATAAATACGGCTTTTCATTAGGCATGAACTGGTGAAGATGTTGTTTTATGTGTAATTTCTCGCATGCTTTGGCCTGTATGGAGCACAATTTATATAATAGAGCTCTGTTTTTAGCGTGACACATATTCAAGGTTTTACTAGCGGTCTTTGGTGTTCATCTCTGTACATATATAACTGTACATACATTCTGAAGATGGAGTGGAAATCAAAATTTGGCCAGGGCTGAACTGGGCCCACGGGACACCAGGAAAAAACCCAGTGGGCTCTGGCTTTCATGGGCCATACGGATCCAGGCCCGCTTACCTGTCCGGATTGTCCTTTGTACCCTGATCGCAGCCTTAACGTTAAAGAGGAGTGAGCCAAAAGGTACTCGGGCGGTTGGAAAAATAATAGACAAGCTGGCAGCGGGGGACAAGGGCATGGACTAATGGTAGGAAACAGAGGTACGTGCCTAGTGCCCCCCAACCGCCCTAGGCATGTGCCTCATCTGCCGACCCTAGTGACCCTGCCTGCTGCATACTATCATGTAGGGATAGGGTTGCCACCTCCATGGCTAGTTAGCAATACAGGCTGCATGGCTGCACATACATCAGTTCAGTCTGCAGAGTACTTCTAAATGAATTGCTAATTAGCCATGCAGGATGTGGATTCAATTAGTGGCCGGTGTTAATGGGGTGAGGTAGTAACTGTAACTGTAAGGGAGATACACTTGCTGGGCAGGGGGGGGGCAGGCTATAAAGCAGAAAAGGTGTTTATTAAAGGGAAAGTATTCACCTCAGGCTTTCAAACAACATTCTGGACACTCTTCCCAAGCACTAGGTAGAAGAGCTTTCACTCATACTGCAAAATCACAACCACCATCCTTAAAAGTGGGGTCACCTGGCTTCTGCTCCACGGTCAACAATCGCCTGCGGCCTACCCGCATAACCCCCAAACCTTTGTGCTAGCCTTTGGGCTGGAACACTGTGCAGTGCCAACAAGAGCTGGGCCAGACGTAAGCCAAAGGGCCAGGAACCCAATGGGACTCGGGGAGAGATTTTACCAGCAGGTGACCAAAAAGAATGTGTGAATTAAGTATAGCATGTACGGACAGTACCAAGTCCAGTCCAATATGCAATCAGAACAATATGACAGAACAACAGCCACAAAACCCAGAAAGTCTGATCAGGAATCCCCTGCCACAGAAGCCTCCATTTATACACAGAGCCTGCCCCCAGTATTCAGCTGCAATAACAAAGCGACCAGGTCTGTTTCCCATTTGTAAGGGGAGATAATGATATTTACATTCGGATTCCACGCAGCTACGCTGAGCCCATAATATTCACAGGGAAAAAGACACATTCTGATCCATATCCCTCCTCCAACTCTCTCCATTTGCCCTTTCACTTGGTGACATTTGCTTCACTCTGGATCGACTGAGCGAAATACATTGTACCAAACCTCTGTAATGGCATTCACTTACCTGCACTTTACAGTGACAATCTCATATAAATTCATATATAAATCCGGAACTTTCATTTCATGTATTTTCCCAAGCAATATACTGAGATAATAATACAGCTTATTGTGCTCATTGGGTACAGTTAGGAGCTGCCATATTGCTATTTATAGACAGTACAGTATACAGGAATAGCTTGCCTTTGATATAAAGTTTCAACCTCTTACTCTATGCCTCCATCTTGCCCTACTGTATCTACTACACCCTACCCTACTATATGTAGGGCCCTGGGACACCTCTATTTGAGTCCCTAAATAAAGCTCTGTAGCTTACTGTGTATATGGGTTCTCCTAAAAATAATTGCATTGCTAAATAAGTTTTGCTATATGGCTACACTCTAGGCATCAATAGCAACAGCGCCCCTAGTGGCCACAAGCAGGTCATGCATAACTATTAGAAAAGCAGTATGGCATCTGCTCTCATACAGTATGTACAAAGGCAAATACGCAGAGAATGGGCATTCAATGTGCACAATAAATGCATAGCCTTTTGCAAGAAAGAAGCAGAGTACATTTTCCCTTTAATTAGGAGTTTATCCAATAAACTGGGCAATTAAAAGGCAAATATAGCCTAAGGGGGTGTGGATCCAATGTCTATTTAGTAATAGAATCAGAACATACTATATAAGCTGAATGCGCTGCCTAAAAGGTTTTAAAAATGAATATTATCCCCCCTCCCAGTAAATGCCTCTGTGTGCAGAGTGAGACTAAGGGATTTCCTTTCCCTATTCAAACAAAGGGGAAATGACTTGCAGCAGCCCAGACAGGGCAGATCTGTGCAGGGTGCCCCCCGTTCTGCATGGTATGGGCTGCGGCCGGACTCCACAGCTTATATAACTGCTTCCTCTCTGGCCCCTTATTTTTAGATCGGAGCTATAGAGGAATGCAGGGGGGGACTGGATTAGTACAGGAGAGAAGGGAAAGGGAGCTTTGTGGGAAATCATGGGAGAAGGGATTATTTTGGAAGCAATGTTAAACCTTCCAGTGAGTCATGGTAACCAAACAACTGCAGCACAGCGACGGAGAAAGAGACAGAGGCACTGGCAGAGACAAAGAGAAAGAGGGGAATAGGAAGAGAGAGGGATAGGAAGAGAGGGGGATAGGAAGAGAGAGGGATAGGAAGAGAGAGGGATAAGAAGAGAGAGGGATAAGAAGAGAAGAGAGATGGATAGGAAGAGAGAGGGATAGGAAGAGAGAGGGATAGGAAGAGAGAGGGATAGGAAGAGAGAGGGATAAGAAGAGAGAGGGATAAGAAGAGAAGAGAGAGGGATAGGAAGAGAGAGGGATAGGAAGAGAGAGGGATAGGAAGAGAGAGGGATAAGAAGAGAGAGGGATAAGAAGAGAAGAGAGAGGGATAGGAAGAGAGAGGGATAGGAAGAGAGAGGGATAGGAAGAGAGAGGGATAAGAAGAGAGAGGGATAAGAAGAGAAGAGAGAGGGATAGGAAGAGAGAGGGATAGGAAGAGAGAGGGATAGGAAGAGAGAGGGATAAGAAGAGAGAGGGATAAGAAGAGAAGAGAGAGGGATAGGAAGAGAGAGGGATAGGAAGAGAGAGGGATAGGAAGAGAGAGGGATAGGAAGAGAGAGGGATAAGAAGAGAAGAGAGAGGGATAAGAAGAGAAGAGAGAGGGATAGGAAGAGAGAGGGATAGGAAGAGAGAGGGATAGGAAGAGAGAGAGAGAGAGGCATAGGAAGAGAGAGAGAGAGAGGGATAGGAAGAGAGAGAGAGAGAGGCATAGGAAGAGAGAGAGAGAGGGATAGGAAGAGAGAGAGAGAGGGATAGGAAGAGAGAGGGATAGGAAGAGAGAGAGAGGGATAGGAAGAGAGAGGGATAGGAAGAGAGAGGTGCCTGGGTGAGGAGAATAGTGGTTGAATGAAGGGGAATGAATGGCTGGCTCCCTTGCTCATCTACAGTTGCACCTTCTGTTTCTTACTCACACTTTGCCTTAGGGACGTCTGACCCCTGGCCCTTTAGCCACGGTTGGACTACAACGCTCAGCCACAGCTGTCTGTAAGTGCCCCTATGACACCCACTTGTGACTCTGGGTCAAATATTGCTGTACAGGAACCCAGGAGCCAATGGGGCCCATAGAGTTACAGCCACTTTGCTGACTTGCCAGGAGGTAGCAGTTATAATGTCCCTCATAATGTCTCAGTTATAATGTCCCTACCTCTGGGGCAGGCAACCTGTGACTGTCCACAAGTGTCAGATCCCAATCACTGACTCCCAAAAGCTTTTAACCCCTTCACCTTTTTATATGAGTCCCCCCCCCAAGCACAAACACATTATATGCGGCCCCTTTAATTCATTGGAATGAGTGTAACCCCCTTGGGAGTAGTGCAACCCACACCTTAGCCACTGTCTCTCCCTGTCTGCCTCTCTCTGTATCCCTAGCTCTCTAATTCTTTTTAAATCCCCCTTGCACTCATTTCTCATTGCCCCAGACCCTTTCCATGCCAGCTCCTTGCCCCTGTGTGTAAGAGATTTGCCCCTGTGTGTGTGAGAGATTTGCCCCTGTGTGTGTGAGAGATTTGCCCCTGTGTGTGTGAGAGATCTGCCCCTGTGTGTGTGAGAGATTTGCCCCTGTGTGTGTGAGAGATTTGCCCCTGTGTGTGAGAGATCTGCCCCTGTGTGTGAGAGATCTGCCCCTGTGTGTGAGAGATTTGCCCCTGTGTGTGTGAGAGATTTGCCCCTGTGTGTGTGAGAGATTTGCCCCTGTGTGTGTGAGAGATTTGCCCCTGTGTGTGAGAGATTTGCCCCTGTGTGTGAGAGATTTGCCCCTGTGTGTGTGAGAGATTTGCCCCTGTGTGTGTGAGAGATTTGCCCCTGTGTGTGAGAGATTTGCCCCTGTGTGTGAGAGATTTGCCCCTGTGTGTGAGAGATTTGCCCCTGTGTGTGTGAGACATTTGCCCCTGTGTGTGAGAGATTTGCCCCTGTGTGTGAGAGATTTGCCCCTGTGTGTGTGAGACATTTGCCCCTGTGTGTGAGAGATTTGCCCCCGGTAGCGCAGTACTCAGGCAGCTGTGCCCCAGTGAGGGAAGAAGAGGCTCATTACTCACAGTGCTGCTAATCGCCCCTGGCTGCTGGGATGTGCGGCTGTCAGTCGCTGTCGCTGCTGCTGCTCCTTCCTCCCCTGCTGCCGCTGTTCCTCCTCCTCCTCCGGCCGCCTTAGCTCAGCCCCTGCCCGCCGCCCCGCCGATACTGTGTGTGCCGCTAATCAGATGCTGCTGGCAGCTCAGTGCGCCCAGGAATGTGCTGGATGTGCCTGATGCCTCGGCTACTCCCCCACCCCGACTCGCTTTAACCATTCCTTTGCCCCCACCAAGGCAGCAGCGACTGGCAATTGGTCGCACTGCCCTGCCTCAGAGCCGCACCGTCGGCATCACAGGAAGCACATTCCTCCGTCCGTCCATTTCTACCTGGAAACGAAAGGGTGCTGGCTGCTCTGTAAGGGGAGGGAAACATAAGCATTTTACTTGCCCCTTGTGGCACCTATGGGAGGGGGGGGGGGTATTGCTGAAATGCTGCTGTACAACTGGCAGGGCTGTCCTGAAGAATGAAAGGGGGCATTAAATCCCAGTGTCCCCCATGTCCAACTCGTTATCTAAATGTGAGTCTGCAGATTAATACAAACTCCCCATGTTCTAGTCATTCCTGTGGGATCTTTAGAAGAGTATTTATCAGTGGGTGAATGTTAGAATTCTCCATTTGATAGATAGGCATCTAAATATCCCATAGGAATAACTAGAACATGAGTGAGTTTTTATGTATTAAGATGCAGACTCACATTTTGCTAAATCTGCCCCTAAGGGCGAAGACACACGGAGCTACTAGTAGCAGCTACTTGTCACAGCTACAGAAACTGACAATGCTGATCATTTACTGATATTTGGGTCTACGTGTGTTTTAGCAGAGGCAATTCTCAGTATTGTCTATGGCAGGGGATTCTCTGGTGTTTAGTAGCTGTGACAAGTAGCTGCTACTAGTAGCTCTGTATGTCTTCACCCTAAAGCCATCGGTCACACAAAAGATCGTTCCAACCCTCCACTGACATTCAGGGCTGAATCATCAGATATGGAGGTAGAAACAATAGGATTTCTACCTCCTTCTGCCGATTCAGCCCTGACGGCAGATTTTGTTCAGGCGCCTTCTATGGTGCCCGGTCAAAATCTTCCAACTCGCCCGATCGGCAAGTCGACTGATATCAGCAGCCTCCTGCAATATCGGTCGCCTCGCCGAGTCGACATACAGGCACCGAATATCATACGAAACGAGGTTTTGTACGATAGTATCGGTGTATGTATGGCCAGTTTAAGGGTGAAGACACACGGAGCTACTAGTAGCAGCTACTTTTTCATGAATACTAGACTTCAGAAAATCCCCTGCCATAGACAATACTGAGAATTGCCTCTGCTAAAACACACGTAGAGACAGTTATCAGTAAATGATCAACATTGTCAATTTCTGTAGCCGTGACAAGTAGCTGCTGCTAGTAGCTCCGCGTGTCTTCACCCTAACTGTTTATTCGGTGATTGTAACAGCACTGGGTATTTATCATCCTCACTTGTTGCAGTGTAGAATTAGCCTTTATTTATATATCGCTGGCATAGGCTGTAGCTCTGTACAGAAATGGACTTGATTTACAAAGGAGATAAAGTGCGCCGGGGCAGTTGCCAGTAGCAGCCATTTTGCAATTAGGGGCAGAAAGGGGCGCTTCTGCCATTAGGCGAGTTGAGAAACTCGCCTCAGGCGGCAGAAGCGCCCCAGTTACCAGGGGTGGCAAAAAGCCGCTCCTGGCAACTTTAAGAAGAGGGCACTTTGGAGTTATTTATTGAACTTTAAGAGCCGAATTTACGGTTTTTAAACCGGAAATTCGGCTCTTCTAGTGCAGAGAGCGATCTCACCGCCCCCGGACCCGCTCCTGCGCTCAGAAGGTAAGCGCTGGGGAGCGGGGGGGGGGCGGCATCCAGGAGGCGGCGATATGTCCAGAATCGCCCCTGGGGGCAGAATTATCAAAGTATGAGTTTAGCGCTTAATACATAAGAACTCACCCAAGTTTTACTTATTCCTATGGGATTTTTAGAAACCTATTTATCAATGGGTGAAAGTTTATAAATACGCTTCTAAAAACCCCTAGGAATGAGCTGAACGTGGGTGAGTTTTAATGTATTAAGATCTAAATTGGGACTTAATCTGCCCTTTAGGGGTATATTTATCATGTTGTGTAAAAAGTGGAATGAAGCATTACCGGTGATGTTGCCCAGGGCAACCAATCAGCAATTAGATTTCAACAGTTAGAAAACCAAAGCAAAGCATCTGATTGGCTGCTATGAGCAACATCACCGGTAATGTTTTACTTTTACACAGCATGATAAATATACCCCTATGTGTTGATATATACGTTAGCCTCCAGTGCACATTATTGGTTGTGCACTTTGAACCCAGCAATGTCCCAGAGGTCAATGTTTCTACCTCTATAGATATGTGTTTGGGTACAGTCTATAAGAACCTAATGGGGAGGTTTCATCCTTATGTGAGAATGAGGGTAACTGGTTATTGTGTAGGGTAAAACCAGGGCATCCCCTGTGCTTAGCAATTTCCTTACCATTTTTTTCTTCAAGTTGCCCATGCTGGGAACCCTGAACTCAAACACTGTCCAACTATTCAGGTATTCGGTAGCCCTGTGTATTGGAGTTGTGCCTTGGGCCGGTCCTTTCTGCTTTCTGGACCACCAGTAGGTCTGGGTGTGAAGTCTGTCAGCCTCTTGTATCCACATAAGCCACAATATAGTCACAGTTGTTAATTTGCCACATAATTTGTCACTTTGTCAGAGGTTTCTGGGAGTTGAACTTCAACAGCAATGGAAGGAACACAGGCAATGGCGTAACTACCATACAGCAGACCCCATGACCTGGTGGAAAGAGGGGCCCTGGTTAAGGGGCAGGGTCTTCCCTATGGTCCAATTAACACCCTTCTTACTGCTTGGCTATCTCAAGCCATGGGCAACGAGCCAGTGCACAGTGCAAATTTTGGTGGGGGGGAGAGTGGTTGAGGATACTGTGGATGTAGGTCATTATGGGTTTGGTAGGGGCCCCCAAAAAATTTTTTGTTGGCAGGCCCAGAAGAGTCACATTACACTACCGGTCACAAGCTTGACACTTACTGAAAGTATTACAGTTACCATTTTGCTCTTGTTTCTATACATGCTAGTCCCCCCCACTTACACCCACTGCTCTCTGGGGCCCCACTGTATGTGGGCCCCCTGTTTTCACCATCCCTAAGGCAGCTCTGCTCCCTTGTGTATCACTAACCATGAGAAGGATATTAGGGGACAAAATCAAGCCCAGGTCCTCAAAGTGTCCTGTCCTCTTAGGTGTAATTGATGGTGCCCCCATCTGGTACACGTGCAGGTCTATTTTTAATGCCCACAACAAGTTAAAGAAGTATTTTTAGTTACTCTGCCCTATATCTTGAATTGTTATGTTAAAGGAACAGTAACACCAAAAAATGAAAGTGTAAAAAAATAATTAATATATTATGTACTATTGCCCTGCACTGGTAAAAGTTGTGTGTTTGTTTCATAAACACTACTACAATTTATATAAATACCCTGCTGTGTAGCCATGGGGGCAGCCATTTAAATTGAAAAAAGGAGAAAAGGCACAGGTTACTAAGCAGATAACAGATACGTAGCATAGATTCCCATTGTATTCTACACAGTTATTCTGTTATCTTTTTATGTAACCTGTGCCTTTTCTCCTTTTTTCAATTAAAATGGCTGCCCCCATGGCTACACAACAGCTATTTCTATTAACTACAGTAGTCTTTCTGAAGCAAACACACAACTTTTACCAGTGCAGGGCAACAGTACATTATATTTTAATTATTTGAAAACATTTTTATTTTTTAGTGTTACTGTTCCTTTAAATAACCTGTAGTTCTGTTTGGCAGAGCATTTGAGGGTAGGCCATAAATATGCATTATGTACAGTATGCATTATATCCAGTGAGCGGAACAGACTGGGTGGGGCTTTGTTTAGTCAACAGAGGCAACGTGGCTGCAGCAGAGCTTCAAAGAAAATATCTGTACGTACATAGGCTGGAAATTAATACAGGTATAGGACCTGTTATACAGAATGCTCGGGACCTGGGGTTTTCTGGATAAGGGATCTTTCTGTAATTTGGATCTCCAAACCTTGAGTCTACCGAAAAACCATTAAGAATAAATATGTCTAAGTTGGGATCAAGTACAGGTACTGTTTTATTATTACAGAGAAAAGGGAATCATTTAACCATTAAATAAACCCAATAGGGCTGTTCTGCCCCCAATAAGGGGTAATTATATCTTAGTTGGGATCAAGTACAGGTACTGTTTTATTATTACAGAGAAAAGGGAATCATTTAACCATGAAATAAACCCAATAAGACTGTTCTGCCCCCAATAAGGGGTAATTATATCTTAGTTGGGATCAAGTACAGGTACTGTTTTATTATTACAGAGAAAAGGGAATCATTTAACCATTAAATAAACCCAATAGGACTGTTCTGCCCCCAATAAGGGGTAATTATATCTTAGTTGGGATCAACTGTTTTATTATTACAGAGAAAAGGGAATCATTTAACCATTAAATAAACCCAATATGGCTGTTCTGCCCCCAATAAGGGGTAATTATATCTTAGTTGGGATCAAGTACAGGTACTGTTTTATTATTACAGAGAAAAGGGAATCATTTAACCATGAAATAAACCCAATAGGGCTGTTCTGCCCCCAATAAGGGGTAATTATATCTTAGTTGGGATCAAGTACAGGTACTGTTTTATTATTACAGAGAAAAGGGAATCATTTAACCATTAAATAAACCCAATAGGGCTGTTCTGCCCCCAATAAGGGGTAATTATATCTTAGTTGGGATCAAGTACAGGTACTGTTTTATTATTACAGAGAAAAAGGAAACTATTTGTAAAAATTAGAATCATTTGTCTATAATGGAGTCTATGAGAGATGGTTTTCTTGTAATTCGGAACTTTCTGGATAATGGGTTCCATACCTGTAGTGTATCAATCCAAATGAATCTTTTACATTTATGCTGTTACTAGTCCTTTAAACGACTAGTGAATTTAATTTTCCTTAAAAGAATATGTGAGGGAGAGAGGGGAGCGCGGCTGCTAGTTGGCCTTTGCTCACCTTGGTGTCGCTGGAATATCACCATGTTTTATTTATGAGGCCGGCTCTTTATTGTGCAGTGCTGAGAATAGACAGGTAGAGGTACAGAAGAGCTTGTCTGCAGGAAAGCACTCATTGCCATCACTTAACCAACCTCCCTGACTTTAGCTCTCATGGATACTGGGAGTTCAGCTTCTGTCTAGACAAGGTTACACTGACACAACCAGCGCTAGATTATAGGGGCGTCACACACACCGAGAACTCATAGTTGGTATTCTCCTATTTTCCAGAAAAAATATAAAAAATACAATGGTCCCTCTTTTTGGCCTAGTGCCTTTATATGGTCACAGAACCCTGCAGTGACTGCTAATATCCTTATCATTTACAGTAGGGGGTACATTATCCCTTATAATACATAAGGGATACTCAGAGTTCCCTGTATAACTCAGCCTGCAGCCTTGTGCCTTTATATGGGCACAGAACACCTCAGTGACTTCTAATATCCTTATCATTTACAGTAGGGGGTACATTATCCCTTATAATACATGAGTGATACTCAGAGTTCCCTGTATAACTCAGCCTGCAGCCTTGTGCCTTTATATGGGCACAGAACCCCTCAGTGACTCCTAATATCCTTATCATTTACAGTAGGGGGTACATTATCCCTTATAATACATAAGTGATACTCAGAGTTCCCTGTATAACTCAGCCTGCAGCCTTGTGCCTTTATATGGGCACAGAACCCCTCAGTGACTTCTAATATCCTTATCATTTACAGTAGGGGGTACATTTTCCCTTATAATACATGAGTGATACTCAGAGTTCCCTGTATAACTCAGCCTGCAGCCTTGTGCCTTTATATGGGCACAGAACCCCTCAGTGACTTAATATCCTGATAATTTACAACAGGGGGTACTTTATTCACCTTAAATCCTCCAATTGTGTTACCTGAATGTATTATATGCCAATCTATTATAGACCAATGTGGCAAACTCTGACCCTCATGGAGCTGGTTACTGGAATTGTGAGGTCTGTGCTGCCCCACTGCAGAGACAGAGCATCAAGATGGAGCAATGTACTACGTAATACACCCCAGCGAGCTGGAAAATATTTATTTACTAATGTCCTTGACACAAGTAAAAAGTACATAAAAGAGTGGAAAATTCTGTCCCTTAGTGCTCATTTAACACAGGCCTTGTCTGGGAGTCAAAATAGGCCCTGGCATTTCAAGTACAGCCCAAACAGCCCCCCAGTAGCCCAATAAATAGTGACTGTCTGTGGCACCTTACAGCAGCCCCTCTGGCATTCCCAGTACCCAGAGGCACAAACAGCCCCCCAGCCCAATAAATAGTGACTGTCTGTGGCACCTTATAGCCCCCCTGGCATTCCCAGTACCAAGAGACACAAACAGCCCCCCCCAGCCTAATAAATAGTGACTGTCTGTGGCACCTTATAGCCCCCCTGGCATTCCCAGTACCCAGAGGCACAAACAGCCCCCCCCCAGCCTAATAAATAGTGACTGTCTGTGGCACCTTACAGCCCCCCTGGCATTCCCAGTACCCAGAGGCACAAACAGCGCCACCCAGACTAATAAATAGTGACTGTCTGTGGCACCTTACAGCCCCCCTGGCATTCCCAGTACCCAGAGGCACAAACAGCCCCCCCCCAGCCCAATAAATAGTGACTGTCTGTGGCACCTTACAGCCCCTCTGGCATTTGCATCTGAATGATGTGCTAGTTAGGGGACAGGTAGGTTTTGGGGAGGGGGAACCTACACGCCACCCCAAACACAGGCAGTGATATACACAAAGGGGGAGTGTGCTGTCACTACAGCCAGTTATTATATGTGTTTTGGTATATTCCTTACTCCCCTGCTGTTTAATGTTTGTTAGTCCAGCCCACTAGCTTGTTCCCTCCCATGCTGTTCCTTAGTTTCAGATCCAGTTTCAGTCAGTTTGGATAGAGCTGCAAAATTACCAGTTCTTACCTATAGAACCTGTTGATTGTTTTGGACATTCTGAACCCCAGAATCTTTGTATTGTGCAATATTCCTGGATTAAAGAACCACCTGATTATTAAGCAGTGTTTTATTGAGTAAACTCTCTGCCATCAGCATATCTCAGCAAAGTTATGCCGTCCATGCGAGAAAAGGCCTCAGGAAGGGTATCTTCTGCATAAATCGTGTTGGTGACAGAATAGTAAGAACTGTGTATCATCCAGCAAGATCCATAATCCAATCTCTGCAGTCGGATTATAATCTCTGGAGAAACTTGTGAGCTCATCTACAATCTACTCTGAGGTAACTAAAACATCCCTCAAGCCATGTGCCTGCTACACTACAAACTGTAAGTACAGCAGAACCTTCCAGAGAACTGTATTGTGTAGTGAAGAATCAGCATTTACAGGATTGCGCAGTGTGTATCTGCTATCAAGTTTATTATCTCCAGCAGCCTTGTGTGTGCAATGTGAGCAATTAGTTGATCTGCTAGCAAAGTGTATTACTGTGATATCTGGGTGCATAGTGAAGATCATTACTGTCTGCAATCTGGTGTATCCCAGGATTTTTCAAGTGTGTGTTGAACTGTACCAACATTAAGAACAGCACTGTCTGAGATCCAGCATCACACATAGAGCATAGAGTGTGTTTACCAATATCTGACTCTGCAATCAACTTAACTGTTTAGCTGCCAGGACTATAGCCTGCATTGAACTGCTGCATAGCATCTTGCTAATAAACTGAGTAATTTGTCAGAAATGGATCCCTCATCAGAAAGAGAGGAACCTATACCTGTTACTGCTGAAGCAGCTGACATACTAGAACCAGAACAGACCACTAAACACAGAATTAAACCATCTGTTAAACGCATAGAAACGTATGAGGCACAAAAGGATGAAATTAATGATGGTCTGTCTGACTTATGGAATAAAACAGATCACTGCATAACCATTGCTGATGAGGCAGGCAATACTAGACTGCAACTTACTGATGCACTAATAAGACTAAAGACTGCTTATTATAACTATAAAAGACTTGCAGAGAAATATTCTTCCTTCTTGTCCAATGCTCGTATGGAAGAAGCATTACAAGAGCTGAATGCTTTTACTATCATTGACCAACAGAGACAAATTACTTTCCTGCAAGCAACATCCAGGATGGAGACCAGAATTGCACAGTTACAGGATAATGCATCCAAGGCCTCCACTTCCTCTAGAAGGTCTAAAGGACTATCTAGATCACTGCATTCCGTTTCACAGAAATCGTCGCTAAGCAGCCAGATAATAAGGGCCAGAGCAGAAGCTGAGGCAGCCAAGGTCCAAGCTCAATGCATCAAAAGGGAAGCAGCGCTCAAGGCACAGCTAGAAGTCCTCCAGAAGGAAAGAGAGGAAGCAGCAGCCATCGCAAAACTAAATGTTCTAGAGAAAGCCTTTGAAGAAGAAGAGCCGGAAGTGTATCGTCCTTGTCTGACAACCCCAGCAGACCCAGTAATGAGAACTTTACAGTTTGTCTTAGACCAAGAAGTCAGAAAAACGACTTTCCCTACAATTGAAGACGCTGCATACAGTTCTCCAGTGCACCGAACTGAAAATCCTGTGTTTTGCTCTAGAGAAGCTCAAACAGCTGAATTAACAAACCCGCACACCTGCCAAACCAAGGAATCTAGTGAACCAGCTTATGCTACAGGACACACCCTTAGAGATGAAGGGGAAACAAAACTTACCCCTGGATTCTCCACGAGGCAGCCTTCATCTTCTCCAAAACCAAAATCTTTGTCTGGTCTAAACCCATCTGCAACACCTTTTCCCCCTCCGCACCAGTTGTGTGTGCTTGCTACAGCTCCTAAGGTTGAAGTACCAGAAGTAACAGCCGATATAAAAACAGAAAGAACTGATATGTCAGAATTCGCCAAATACATGATTCGACGCAAGCTCCTCAACACTGGACTCACAGAATTCGACGATCGTCCAGAGCACTATAGAAGTTGGAGAGCCACGTTCAGGGCAGCAATAAAGAACCTGGACATCGAACCTATGGGAGAACTTGATTTGTTAATCAAATGGCTTGGTCCGAAATCATCAGAGCAAGCTCGATTGCTCAAGTCTGTTAACATTGAGGCACCAGCCAGGGGACTTATTCAGGTGTGGGAAAGACTAGAGCGAGACTATGGCAGTCCCGAAGTCATCGAACGTACGTTGCTCAATAAATTCTACAACTTTCCAAGCTTTTCCAGCAAAGATAACCGCAAGCTCCAAGAGCTAAGTGACTTTCTCCTTGAATTGGAAACAGCAAAATTAGACCCACATCTTCCAGGTCTCTGCTGCCTGGACACTGCTTACGGATTGTATCCGATCACAGAAAAACTGCCTCAATATCTTAAAGATAAATGGAATATGGTAGGTGCAGAGTACAAGTCACTTCATCAGGTTCTCTTTCCTCCCTTTTCCTTTTTCTGTGGATTCATCAGGAAAATGGCTAGAGTCAAAAATGACCCAAGTTTCCTACCTCCAGATCGAAGCCATTCTACTGCAGAACCTGCTACGTGGGATATAGCAAGACGACACAAGGATCTCAGGAAAACCGTCTCTGTCAGGAAGACCGGGTTTTCCTCCAGTAAGCCAATAGCCACTCCAGAACTAAGGAAAGGGAAACCTACTGATCTTGATCCTAATCTATCCTGCCCTATCCACAACAAACCACATCCACTAAGAAAGTGTCGTGTGTTCAGAGAAAAGCCCTTTGAAGAGCGAAAGACATTCTTGAAAGATCATAACATTTGCTATAGGTGTTGTGCGTCCAGCAAGCATTTTGCCAAGAACTGTAAAGCCGTCATTAAGTGTTCTGAATGTAACAGTGACAAACATGTGACAGCCAACCATTCAAGGCCCTCAAGGCAGGCTCCTTCCAATGGTGACTCCCACAATCCCTCACTGAATTACGGCGGGGAGAGTGCAGAGGAACAGACTAATCCTGTGTCCACCAAGTGTACTGAAGTCTGTGGCAAGGAATTGTGCGGAAGATCTTGCGCTAAGATATGTCTGGTCAAGGTCGCTCCCGTTGGGCATCCAGAAAAGGCCGTAAAAATGTACGTTATCTTAGATGACCAGAGCAACAAGTCACTAGCAAGTCCCAAGTTCTTCAAGCGCTTCAACATCCAAAGTGAAGCTCATCCCTACACCTTACGTACATGTGCTGGTCAAATGAGTGTATCAGGGAGAACAGCTTGTGGATTTCAGATAGCACCTATTGACAATGATGACTACAAACCTCTCCCCGTGCTTATTGAATGTGCTCAACTGCCAAACAACAGGGAAGAGATCCCCACTCCAAATGCCGCACGTCATCAACCACATCTTAAGGGCATAGCAGACAAGATACCTCCCTTAGATGAGAGTGCTGAAATTCTAATTCTCTTGGGGAGAGATATACCAAGAGTTCACAAGGTGCAAGACCAAACCAGTGGACCAAGTGATGCCCCTTATGCCCAGAAGCTTGAGTTGGGCTGGGTTCTAATTGGTGAAGTTTGCTTAGACAGGGTTAGAAAACCCTATAAAGTGAATACCTGCAAAACAGACCTGATGGAGGACAGAGGTGAGCTCTTTGGGAAATCGTGCTCATGTCATTATCAGATAAGGCCTAAACCCAACACGAGCCTACAGATCATATGTGGATCAGAAGAGGACATTTGTTACAAGTCCCTATCTCCTAACTTCGGTGGTGCAATCTTTCATACTACCTGCAATGACAATAAAATAGCTCCTTCCATAGAAGACAAAGAATTCATCAAAATTATGGACAAGGAGTTTGTTAAGGATGATTCCAATAGTTGGACCGCCCCTCTGCCTTTCCGCAGTCCAAGAGTCGTCCTTCCAAACAACAGTGCTCAAGCCAAGTCTAGGTTTGATTCACTCAAAAGGACATTAGGTAACAAACCTATTATGAGAGAACACTTTGTCGCATTCATGAAGAAGATCCTAGACAACAACCATGCAGAACCAGCTCCCCCTTTGAAGACAGGAGAGGAGCGTTGGTATCTCCCATCATTTGGAGTCTATCACCCACGCAAACCGGGTCAGATCAGAGTTGTCTTTGATTCAAGCGCACAGTTTAAAGGCGTTTCTCTAAACAATATACTGCTTACAGGCCCATATCTGACTAACAGTCTCATAGGAGTGTTAGTTCGGTTCAGGAAGGAACGTGTTGCATTTATGGCTGATGTTCAGCAGATGTTCCACTGCTTCCTCGTCCGAGAAGACCACAGGAACTACCTTCGGTTTCTTTGGCATCGCAACAATGATCTTGATGAGGATGTGATTGAATATCGAATGAGAGTTCACGTCTTCGGAAACAGCCCATCTCCTGCAGTGGCTACCTATGGCCTGAGAAGGACAGCCAAGGAGGGTGAGGCAGAATTTGGTCATGATGTTCGACAGTTCATAGAGAGAGACTTTTATGTCGATGACTGCCTCAAGTCTTTGTCAACACCAAAGGAAGCTATCAACTTGTTGAAAAGAACCCAGCACCTTTTATCTAGTGCCAACTTAAGACTGCACAAGATTGTATCCAATAATAGTGAATTGATGAAAGCCTTCGATCCCAAGGATCACGCATCAGATTTGAAGGATCTAGACTTAACTAAGGACCTACTGCCCACCCAAAGAAGCCTTGGTCTCCATTGGGATGTAAATCAAGACACCTTCACATTTCAGGTCTCTACAGAGGAAAGGCCATTCACAAGACGAGGAGTGCTATCAACCGTAAACAGTCTGTATGACCCATTGGGCTTTGTGGCGCCAATCACTGTTCAAGGGAAGCTTATACTTAGACAACTTACAGAAGATCGCGTGGATTGGGATGTTACACTGCCTGCGGACTTACAACCCAAGTGGGAAAAATGGAAGCTTTCCTTAAAGGCATTAAAGCAGCTTCAGATTCCACGCAACTATCTTTCTTGCTCCCCTAGCCTTATAAAAGAAAGAGAAATTCACATCTTCTGTGATGCTTCCAACGAAGCCGTAGCTGCAGTTGCCTACCTCAAGGCATCTGACTCCTGTGGACAGCCAAGAGTGGTTTTGTGTTGGAAAGAACATCTCCGATGACTTCAATGACAGAAGCCAAGCTGATATGGACACTTGAAAGGATTTTTGAAGAGATTAAGTTTAATGTTTATTTTGTGTCTTTTCTCATTTTGTCTTTCAGGTCCCAAGGACAAGTCATCTTTAATATGGACATTATTTTGTTGTTGCATAATATGCAATTATAATTATATAGTGGTATCTACAGATACCAGACGGGGAGTGTGCTGTCACTACAGCCAGTTATTATATGTGTTTTGGTATATTCCTTACTCCCCTGCTGTTTAATGTTTGTTAGTCCAGCCCACTAGCTTGTTCCCTCCCATGCTGTTCCTTAGTTTCAGATCCAGTTTCAGTCAGTTTGGATAGAGCTGCAAAATTACCAGTTCTTACCTATAGAACCTGTTGATTGTTTTGGACATTCTGAACCCCAGAATCTTTGTATTGTGCAATATTCCTGGATTAAAGAACCACCTGATTATTAAGCAGTGTTTTATTGAGTAAACTCTCTGCCATCAGCATATCTCAGCAAAGTTATGCCGTCCATGCGAGAAAAGGCCTCAGGAAGGGTATCTTCTGCATAAATCGTGTTGGTGACAGAATAGGGAGCACAGTTCAATTGTGAAGTGCAAGGATCTTTACCCACAGGTGCTGAAGCTGGAAAGGGTGCAAAGTGTGAAGGGCACTACGTACCCGTTATCTGAAAATGCGACCCCGTGGGGGTCAGTTACAAAAGACCAGTGGAGGAAGTGCAGAGCACTAAGGGACACAAGAGTGCGCCCCATATTGCCTACTCAGTGATCCTTTTCAACCTGCTGATGAAAGGAAACCCTGAAACTAAAGCAGTGGTTCACCTTTAAGGTAACTTCTATTATGTTATAAAATATCCTATTCATAGAAACTTTTGAACTGGTCGTCATTTTTTATAGTTTTTTTTTTAATTATTTGCCTTCATCTTCTACATCTTCCCAGCTTCCAAATTCGGTCACTGACCCCGGCAGCCAAAAAACTACTGCTGTGTGAGCTTACATTGTTATTATTGTTACCCTATCTTTCTATTCAGGCCTTCTCCTATTCATATTCCTATTTCATATTCTCTCATTCAAACCACTGCCTGGTTGCTAAGGTAAACAAGACCCTACAATAATAATAATAATAAAAAAACATGAAAACCAGTTGCAAATTGTTTCAGAATGTCAATGTCTATGTCATACTAAAACTTAATTTAAAGGTGAACAACCCCTTTACAAAACCTAGCCTAATTCCAGTGGGTGTGCTAAAGGCACGCAGGCTCGGACTGGCAATCTGTGGGTTCAGGCAAATGCCAGAGGGGCTGCTGTAAGGTGCCACAGACAGTCACTATTTATTGGGCTGGGGGGGCTGTTTGGGCCTCTGTGTACTTGGAATGCCAGGACCCAGGCCCAGACTGGCAATCTATGGGTTTTGGCAAATGCCAGAGGGGCTGCTGTAAGATGCCACAGACAGTCACTATTTATTGGGCTGGTGGGGGGCTGTTTGGGCCTCTGTATACTTTCAATGCCAGGGCCTATTTTGAATCCCAGTCCAGACCCTATAGCACGTGCTGGAAGTGACACCATTTACAAACAGTAAGAAAAATGGCCGCCACAATTTGTTGATTTACCAAAGTGGGAGCTAATTTGCTTCTGTTTTGCACAAATCAGCATTAGTGCCCCCCAATAAGGCTGCAATGCTGGAAATGAATGCTGCATTGTGGATGGAAAAACCGTAGCAATTTGTGTCTGAATTCGGCCCTTTTTACACAGCTCTGAGTTTGTAAACAAGACCTTATGAACAAAGTAAGTCCAGGAGGGATTTATATCCTGGAAAGACTTCAAGCAGCTCCAGATTTAGAAAGGGAATACCAGGAGTTCTGATTAATACCCATAGGTCTAGGGCTTTCTTTAGCTTATTCTCTGAATGAGAAAGCCTGTCTAGACTGCACTTGAACTTAATAAACTGGACTGCTTCATTTATCATCTAATATTTCCCTGTGCAGTCCCACTCCCCCTGCTGAGAGTTATGGTACAGGCCACTCCGTAGCACACTACAGTTAATGAATCTTAATGCTATTTATGATAATTAATGCTTCATTGCATTTAAGGACTTTCATCACAACAGAATTACTTTTCGAGAGCCTCCAGCTAAATGTAGAAGTGTGTTCTCGCAGCGCTATCGGTACATTTAATATGCTCGGAGTCGTATAATTGTCTGCTGGCATTTGCTGTAGTCAGAACCATTCTTTTGCTAAGCATTTAAACTCTCTAATTGGACTAATAATAAGGTTTGGTCTTTGAATAAGTCCCTCGCAGTGCTCTCGGAATGAACTACGGTGGCACGAATGAGATCGGAATTCTAATAAAAAAAACCTTCAGTTAATGCTCAAGTAGATAAGCATCTTTGTGTCTGCATATTACGCGTATCTGGAGCATAACAAAGGGGAACTGAGGCAGACTATGGATTCCATGTTAAATACAGAAAGCTGACATTGTAACATTTTGAGGGGGTAACACAAATGTTCATGTCTGGAGATAGAGAAGAGCAAAGTAAAGAATGCTGGGCATGACCCAAAAGGACCCAGCAAACCCAGCCACAAAAGGGCCCAGAAGATTTGGATTGTAGTACGTGCCATAATGTATTCTAGAAAAGAACAATATTGAAAGGGGTTGTTGAACTTTAAATTAGTTGAACTTTTTAGAACCTACGTGGTTGCTAGGGTGAAAATTTGCCTAGGAACCAGACGGTGGTTCAAATTAGAAACTGTAATATAAATAGGAGTGGGTCTGAATAGAAAGAGAAGTAATAAAAAGTGACAACTACGAAATTGTAGGCTCGCGGGGCAATCGTTTTTTGGTTTTCATATAGTTAGTTAGGCAAAAATGTAATCTATAAAGGCTGGAGTGAGCAGAACACTACTTCCTGCTTTCAGCTCTCTAAACTCCGAGTTAGTCAGTGACTTTATGGGGGGCCACATGGGACATAACTTTTCAGTTAGTTTGCATTTGAATCTGACCAGCGTGCTCACAAACTAACTGAACAGTTATGTCCCATGTGGCCCCCTATAAAGTCACTGACTAACTAAGAGGTTAGAGAGCTGAAAGCAGGAAGTAGTGTTCTGGCCATTATGTTAGACATCTCCCCACTCCAGCCTTTATTTTTGCCTAACTAACTATATTGAAAACATGTTTTATTTTGTCTGTCTGTTTTACCCAGTTTCATTTTTACACTGAACTGTTCCTTTAAAGGTGTACCACCCCTTTAAAGGTTGGATAGTAATCTCATGTTGTAGGTCTATTTTAGTTCTACCAGGGGTGTAAGTCTGGCCTTGCGGAGATCTAATTTCTACTGTTGAGTGAGGTGATCTTGAGTAAGAAGTCAGATATGGAAAGAACTAGAGATGTTTCGTTGGTCCAGCTAAACCACTGGGAAAGTAGACTTGGCCATATGTTAGCAATTCTGGTGGGAAGTTCATGTTGCTGCTCAATAAACCAATGGATCTTTCAGTGCAGCATTCAATCAAACCCTTTCTTCAACTACCAAGGACTTGTGGGGAGTGTAATTCTATTACCAGCTAGCAAATCAACTTTCTATTCACCTAATGTTTCACTATTTTACCCTATGAAATTTGAAATATCTTGTGCCTTGCTTCGTTGAAGGTCAAGTAATGAGTTTTAGCACGACTTGGCTCAACATTTATATACAGTTAGAAAGTTGCCATGTTGGACTTCCCCATAGAGAACTGGAACCTGGACAGAAAGCCAACCTGGTTATACAAGATGCCTTCAAGCTTCCACCAGAGTATGTATTTTAATAAGTAGTGCTCCTCAGGCTTGATAATGAGTCTTCCATGCTCAAATAATTGCTCCTTTGTGCCCCGATAAAGGCGATTAAAGTGTTACAAGACATTAGAGTGCTGTCATTTGGATGAATGTTGGTCTCCCAGTGCATTAGGAACATGCATTAGAATATGAATGCACTTGGGCTGTAGGTTCTTCTCTAACCTTGGAGCGAGTGCTGAGGTTCTAAAACTGCTAAATATCCACGTGTTACTCCCAAGTTATTGTAATAACAAAGCAATAATAAAAATTTCAAAAAAAGACCAATTTTTCTCTACCATTTTTTATGATGAAAATGCTCTGTTTATTTTTAGCTTAAATGTTGGGCGAAAATAATAATTGTTAGCAATAAATATTCATGCCATACCAGTTTAATGGTTTTCTCCGGGACTATTGTCTTGTCAAATGAAATATATTCCCATTTCAGCACTTCCCGCGTGAGTTATACTCCTGCCGACCAGCGAAATGTTATTCAAAGAACATATATTTCATTATAAATTATACAGAGAGAGTTTAATATCCATATAGAATTTAATGTATTAACCACAGAGTCAGATACATTCCCCCTAGTAAATATTTCATGTTTATATACATTTCTTCAGTGCCTATTGTTTCACGGCTTATAAATCAATAAGTACATTCCAGATGATACTGAATGAACTGTGTATTCACGGCATACACAAGTATAGGAACATAGTTTTTTTTACTATAGGGGCTATAGAAGGGACTACAGATCCATGGATATCCCACCTTCTATCTATCCATAGGGGAAATTTCTGTTTTGTATACACTGTGATAGTGCAGTGTTCACAAGTTCATCAAGTTTAGTAAGTAAAGAAGAGAATATCATGGCACTGCAGTCAATAGATCTAGAACAGAATATAGTTGGTAAAAATAATATATAAAATCTTTATACAGGTATGGGATCCCTTATCCGGAAACCCATTATCCAGAATCTTCCGAATTACGGAAAGGCCATCTCCCATAGACCCCATTATAAGCAAATAATTCTAATTTTTAAAAATGATTTCCTTTTTCTCTGTAATAATAAAACAGTACCTGTACTTGATCCCAACTAAGATATAATTAATCCTTATTGGGGGCAGAACAGTCCTATTGGGTTTATTTCATGGTTAAATGATTCCCTTTTCTCTGTAATAATAAAACAGTACCTGTACTTGATCCCAACTAAGATATAATTAATCCTTATTGTAGGTGAAACAGTCCTATTGGGTTTATTTAATGTTTATGATTTTTAGCTGACTTAAGGTATGGAGATCCAAATTACGGAAAGACCCCTTATCTGCAAAACCCCAGGTCCCGAGCTCCTGGATAACAGATCCCATACCTGTAGTGTAAAATTCTGAAACATATCAACAAACACAGGTACAAGCCAGTAATCTGAGGTTCATACTTAGTTTGTTAACCTATTACATCCCTGGCTTCCTTTTCACTCAATATGTGGGTCTGGTTGCCCCATATAATTCTGGTAGTCATATACAGGTATGGGACCCGTTATCCAGAATGCTTGGGACCAAGGGTGTTCTGGATAAGGGGTCTTTCTGTAATTTGGATCTCCATACCTTAAGTCTGCTAAAAAATCAATAAAACATTATTTAAAACCCAATAGGATTGTTTTGCATCCAATAAGGATTATTTATATCTTAGTTGGGATCA
The DNA here is from genome assembly GCF_000004195.4 of Xenopus tropicalis. Classification (NCBI taxonomy): domain Eukaryota; kingdom Metazoa; phylum Chordata; class Amphibia; order Anura; family Pipidae; genus Xenopus; species Xenopus tropicalis. Next base: position 196,508,494 of record NC_030677.2, on the reverse strand, counting down.
ATTACAAGGTACTGTTTTATTATTACAGAGAAAAGGGAATCATTTAACCATGAAATAAACCCAATAGGGCTGTTCTGCCCCCAATAAGGGGTAATTATATCTTAGTTGGGATCAAGTACAGGTACTGTTTTATTATTACAGAGAAAATGGAATCATTTAACCATGAAATAAACCCAATAGGGCTGTTCTGCCCCCAATAACGGGTAATTATATCTTAGTTGGGATCAAGTACAGGTACTGTTTTATTATTACAGAGAAAAGGGAATCATTTAACCATGAAATAAACCCAATAGGGCTGTTCTGCCCCCAATAAGGGGTAATTATATCTTAGTTGGGATCAAGTACAGGCACTGTTTTATTATTACAGAGAAAAAGCAAATCTGTTTTAAAAATCTGAATTATTTGATTAAAATGGAGTCTATGGGAGACAGGCTTTCTGTAATTCGGAGCTTTCTGGATAATGGGTTTCCGGATAAGGGATCCCATACCTGTATTAGGATATCTCTAGGTCCTCTAGATCAGGACTGTCAAACTGGGGGCCTGAATAGTGCAGCAATAAGCAAATTAACCTTTTTACTATGAATAACTAACAAACTTTAGGTCTAAGCAGGAGATAAAGTGGTACCTGCTTTCCCATAAACCTCAGCAATCAGTGCCTGCAGGAAACAAGCAAATCAATTGATAGTGATGATTTAAAACCTACTCAGCTCATCTTAAAGTATAATAATAGTGTAAAATCTGATTTCTGTCATAAAGCCCTGTAAAAATTGTAGTAATGAGCCCTTGGCTAGGCCATGTAACCTTGACATCTGAAAAAGGAAATCTATGATAATCCATGCTTACCCTTCAAGCAGATGTAAAAAGCTGCACAGAATGATTATCAACCTGCAAGTGACATTCATCGTCAATGTGCCATGGCAAAAGTTGAAAATAAATATCTGCCAATGAATGTCAAGTAGCTTGATGGCATAATGTAAAAGGGAGGTATTCATTTGGCAGCCTTGAGAGTAGTAGTGTCTACTACCCCAAACATTCTAGTGATCCTAGTTTAGGGAATGTAAGCCATTGCCACCTTCATTTATTTGGGTTTCCCAGATACAGAGCCTTCTGGTGCACGCATTAATGAAACTATAACTGTAACTGCGTTTAGTAGAAATATGATATACCTACTGGCGGTCAAGGGCTGGACCTATGTGTATGGACAGCATTAGGTAGAGCAAGGTGCTCTTATATTGCATAGAGGCACTTGCTGGCCAGTACGCTATGCCCAGAGCAAGATAGAGAATGTGTTCTGTATTTGTGGTTTATGAAAGATGTGGAGATTACTACTGAAATTGGCAAAACATTTGCCTAGAATTGCTGCATCTGCTCTCCGAATGCAAGTGTGAGGGATGGGTGGAGAGTCCATCAGGTCAAGACTAATTATTGTGACCAAGGTACGGTAAAGGAAAGGCTGACGATCAGGAACAAGGTAGACAGGTTTGGGAAGGAGCGGGTGAAACGGACTGAGCAGGAACAGGACCGGACTAAGGACTAGACAGGAATAGAAAAGGAACAGAACTAGGAGAAGAGCAGGAACAGGAGTATGAGAAAAGGGAGAATGAACTATGCAAAATAGGCTTAGGCAAAGAAGGTGAGGTGGGAGCTGGGTTTAAATTGGGCAGAGTCAGCCCTGATTGGCTGACCCTATCTGACCTATAGGACTGCTAAAGGGATATTGGATAGCCAGGCACACATATAAAAGTGAATGAAAGATGAGAGCTTGCCAGCTGCTCTCCAGCAAGGGTTATAAGCTTATCCTGACCACAACTCTGAAGGGTTACTAACCAAAGTAGACCTTTTGAAAGATGCTATTGAAAAATAACTTTGATGATTTACATAGTCTAGCTGATGTTTCAACCAAAACATTTTCTTTTTTCTTTTCAGAGGGAGAAGTGACAGCTCTAATCATGGCCAGCTGGCCAATGAATGGCCTTAGACTTGCAAATCGTATTGGTAACGAAAAAGTCGCGATAATTTCCGAAAAAAATCGCAAAATACCGATCATTACGAAAAAAACGCAATCGGACGCATTCGGCCCGTTCGTGGGTTAGTAAATGTGCCCCTTGGACTGTCCAAAAAGCTACCTGCTGTCTCATTATTGAGAGACGGTTACCACCTATTTTCAGAGAAGATTACCACCTATTACAAACAAATGGACTGTATTTAGGATAAAAATGAATAGGGCTGTAGGAGAAGGTAAGTGTAGGCACTATAAGTGTGCAGTCTGTGCAGGGTACACATTAAAATATCAGATTAATAGTGCTTGTACTATACAAAGAGCCATAATTATAAGCTGCTTCGAAAATATATAGTCAATACTGATGGGCAAAATGTTTCGCCAGGCATGGATTTGCAGTGAATTTCAGCGTTTCGCCATTGGCGGATTGTTTTGCGAAACGGATGAAAAAATTTGCCGCACGTCCAAAAATTGTCGCCGGCCTCAAAAAAGAATAGTCGCGGGCGTCAAAAGAATAACCGCGCGGCGAAATAATAGCCGCAGGCGACAAAAGAATAGCCGTGTGACAAAAGAATAGCCATGCGACAAAATAATAGCCGCGGGTGACAAAATAATAGCCGTGCGATGAAATAATAGCTGCGGGCGGCAAAAGAATAGCCGTGCAACAAAAGAATAGCCGTGCGACAAAAGAATAGCCGCAGGCGACAAAAGAATAGCCGTGCGTCGAAATAATAGCCGCGTGACGAAATAATAGCTGTGGGCAACAAAAGAATAGCCACGGGCGACAAAAGAATAGTTGCGGGCGACAATTTTTTTTGCCGCACAACATTTTCTGCATTTCGCGAATTTTTCGCGAAATCACTAATAGTCAATAACGTCAAAGAAAGTGTTTCACCTGGGATTCTATAAAAGCACCTATAGACCCAGGGGATCCCTAAATCTACCACCGCTGCAAAGGTGCTGGCATCTCCAAGTCCTATAGGCGCAGTGGACTTGCACCAATATGACTGTGTGCTGATTCATTATGGCTTAACCCCGACTTTGAAAGTTGCAACCATGCTGGAATTATGAGAAAAAGTAGAATTCTGGGTAAAAAACCCATAGTACAGTATAATGCCTTCAAATATGCACTCGCGGTTATAAATGATCCTTGGTGCACGCCTTGGTTGCATCCATCCTCAGCCTCCCTGACGGGGGCACTCATCTCCCTACAAGACTGACAGGTACGGCACCTTCAATAAAACATTTCTCATTTAACCTCAGTTTAATTATTTAAGAACATTTCTTATAAAAAATGTAACAGCCCATTGATTTATTGGTTTCAGCCCTCTCATTCAAATCAGATTTCTTCCAAAAAAACCCCACCAAGGGTGACATAAGCAAAAGCCCTGCGGGTGCCTTTCCAGGAAGCAATAAACCAGCGCGGCCTGTAATTACTCACAATCCATTTCACTTTTTTTTTTTTATCAATTGAGTGCAGTGAAACAGTATGTCATCGCTTGGTGAATGTGTCCCCAGAATTCATTTGTATTCCTCCTCGAAGTGGCTCGTTGGCAGGGATCCTTAAAAAAACATGTCTCGTTGAAGAATCTGAGGCTTAAAAGGAACACAGGAAAAGGAATTTGGATAACAGCCTCCGTTAGACTGCGCGCAATATAATGAAGCTCTGGTGATTAAGCAGAAATATAACAATATCTCCAGCGAGCAACTCAGTGCCAAACAGTCTCTGCAGGCAATTAAATGCCAATCATCTCTAATCACTTTTGCCTCACTGTCACTCTGGGTTCCATGGAAATTTCACCATTCAGGCAAATGAGGAATTTATATCAATTCACAAATTCTTGTTTTATTTTTTTTCTACTGGGTAAAGTTTCAGGTCCCACTGCTCGGAAATCTAATTGTATCCTCTGGCATAACAACATAGGACCCAAGGCGCTTTTTTTGATTATTGATGATCTGCCATGGCGGCCATGCAAAGACCTGACTCTGCATGAATATAACAATAATGTGACTAGAAGATAAATCCTCTTTAAACCTGGTGCGGACGGTCTGATTGCTCACATATAACATCGGATGTGAGGGCAGGCAGGGGCACAGACCACTCACAGCCATAGGCTTGCATTTAAAGAGGCAAAAGTGTTCTGACTGTTCTACTGGGCAGTTGACCACTATTACATATAGAACACCTATACACAGCATCTAAATCTAAACCATACTGGCTTGAGGTCTAAGGTCCCACAAGCTCACAAAAGCAAATTACCCCTACTGGCTTTATCTATAAGGTCTCATAAGCTCATATAAGCAAACTGCCCCTACTGACTTGGGGTCTAAGGCCCCATAAGCTCGTACAAGCAAACTGCCCCTACTGACTTGGGGTCTAAGGCCCCATAAGCTCGTACAAGCAAACTGCCCCTACTGACTTGAGGTCTAAGGTCCCACGAGCTCATACAAGCAAACTGCCCTACTGGCTTGAGTTCTAAGGTCCCACGAGCTCATACAAGAAAACTGCCCTACTGGCTTGAGTTCTAAGGTCCCACCAGCTCATACAAGCAAACTGCCCCTACTGAGTTGAGGTCTAAGGTCCCACGAGCTCATACAAGCAAACTGCCCTACTGGCTTGAGTTCTAAGGTCCCACCAGCTCATACAAGCAAACTGCCCCTACTGAGTTGAGGTCTAAGGTCCCACCAGCTCATACAAGCAAACTGCCCTACTGGCTTGAGTTCTAAGGTTCCACCAGCTCATACAAGCAAACTGCCCTATTGGCTTGAGGTCTAAGGTCCCACAAGCTCATAAACGCAAACTGCCCCTACTGGCTTGAGTTCTAAGGTTCCACAAGCTCATACAAGCAAACTGCCCCTACTCACTTGAGGTCTAAGGTCACACAAGTTCATACAAGCAAACTGTCCCTGCTCGCTTGAGGGCTAAGGCCCCACAAGCTCATTAGGTGCACACAAGGTTGGCTGCTTTCACGTGCAAGCATGATTTACCCTCAGTTTCTTGTAATGAAGGTGGGTAAATGTGAGAACTGCATTTCTGTAAATAAAAACCATCATAAGAAGACAAGTTAAACTTTACCCCAATGGTTAACTTTCTTATGCCCTTACTAGTTTGTTTATAACATCACATTCCTTTTCTAAATGACAGTTATGCTTGAGAGATGAATGTAGAGAAGTAGACCTTCCACCTCCCCAGTAGGGCTTTCAGTCATCTCCACCTCCCCAGTAGGGCTACCTCCCCAGTAGGGCTTTCAGTCATCTCCACCTCCCCAGTAGGGCTTTCAGTCATCTCCACCTCCCCAGTAGGGCTTTCAGTCATCTCCACCTCCCCAGTAGGGCTACCTTCCCAGTAGGGCTTTCAGTCATCTCCACCTCCCCAGTAGGGCTTTCAGTCATCTCCACCTCCCCAGTAGGGCTCAAGTCATCTCCACCTCCCCAGTAGGGCTTTCAGTCATCTCCTTGAACAACTCCCCAAATCATGAATGTTGGAGGTTATCAAAGGGCTGGGGCAGCCAGGGGAATACTTATGAGCCATACACAACTGGGCCCAAAGAACAGTGATTCGGTTTCTTGTACCACTGATGGAAGTGTAATGAATTGGCTGAATTGTAGGCTAAGCAGACAGAGATTTTGCCAGAACTGTGGCCTGTGTAGCAAGCCTGGGACTGGCACAGCATAAGGAGCATGACTGGGGGACATATATGGCCAAGAGGTTGGATAGTGAGATGGCCATTATGAATTTGTAGTTGTGGGAAGGAGAATAGGAAGGGGAAGGGCTTAGGCTTTAAATAATGTACAAAGGAAGTGCAGGATCCTTTTGCCTTTGGGAACAGCAAGGGGCCAAGCAGCATCCCCCCCACCTGCCCTAGGTGAGGAGTTATGGAATTGGCATGTTGCAGCTTTTAGCATAGTTAGTCTCAGGCTTGATATTGAGTTTAGGTTAAAGGAGTTGAAAACTATGTTAACTGTTTTTAGTCAGGATAACATATTGGGGCCGATTGACTAAAGTGAGATAAAATGCGCGCTATTTATAGCGTGTGGTAAAAATTTTATCGCGTCTTAATTTTCACAACTTTTTGCATGATTCACTATAAGCATACTTGCGCTATTTTATGTGCGGTATTTCATGCGATATTTTTGTCGCGATAAATAGCGTGCGTGGTATTTTTCGCATGCACACTATTTACCGCATGCGCTAATTGTCGCGACATTACGCACGCAACAATCGGCAGCATAAAACTGGCGACATTTTGCCCTGGGAGAGCAGAGAGTGCTAGAGAGGTGCTGTATAAATGTTTATTTGCAAAAAACCCCCCCAAAAACCAATAAAAATATAAGTAAGAAAAAAAAAGAAGTGCTAGAGTTATCACACTCGGCAGAAAATACGCTACGTACTAATTAACGCAAGTTTTACTATTCAGCAAAATGGGCTATTTATAGCGAGCGGTAAAAATTTTATCGCATCTTAATTTTCGCGACTTTTCGCATGATTCACTATAAGCATACCTGCGCTATTTTACGATATTGCATGCGTTATTTAACTCGCGATGACTATTTCAATGCGGTATTTGCCGGTACATGCGCTAAATAATGCTCTCGTTTAGTCGCCGGATATAAAAAGTAGCTTAGAAATAGTGTATAAAAAAATGTCGCCGCATATAAATAGTGTATATAAATATTAGCCACATATAAATAGTAGCATATAAATAGTAGTATATAAATAGTAGCATATAAATGGTAGCATATAAATGGTAGCATATAAATAGTAGATGCTTATAAATAGTAGCCACTAGTGATGAGCAAATGTGTTCTGGTTTCTTTAGTGAAAAATTAGCAAATCTTTCGAAAGATCCACGAAACGGCAAAAATGTTGTGCGGGCAAAAAAATTGTTATCTGCGACTATTATTTTTTGAAGCCTGTGTCAATTTTTGGACGTGTGGGGAATTTTCGCGTGGCGAATTTTTTTATGCGTTTTGCCATTGGCGGATTGTTTTGCGAAACGCATGAAAAAATTTGCTGCGGAAAAATTCGCCGCATGCCCAATAATTCGCTGTGAAACCATGCCTGGCGAAACATTTCATCACTTGTAGCCGCATATAAATAGTCGCGCAAATGAACGCACACCATGTTAGCCATACATGCCAATACTTTCGTAAAATTACTGTATTAAAAATGACCATTTCCCTGCAAACTGGCGGCTGCGTCACTCTAGGGGAAACACAAACTTGAATAAGTAGCACTGCAAAGTCCATATTTTATTGCAAAAAATCATTTACTGTACTTTTCTATAATTATTATACCTAGTAATGTATTTTGTGCGACTAAATATTTACCGCTACAGTACAGTATATTTTGGCGACTAAATATTTACCGCTATAGTACTGTATAATATCGCGACTAAATATTTATCACTATTGTACTGTATATTTTGGCGACTAAATATTTACCGCTATAGTACTGTATATTAGTAGCGAAATTCCATACATGCCAAGACTTTAGTAAAATTGAGTAAAAAGACACAGACTTGAATAAATAACACTGTAAGTCCATATTTTATTGCCAAAAACTCATTTACTGTATTTAGCGCGCCTAAGTGTTTGTGAATCATGCGATCGTATTCTTTTCAGCGCGGAAATTAATGCATGCGTTAAAACTAGCGCATGCGGTTGCGCGCAAAACATGCGATATGGCGACTTAACGCACGCGATAATACTATGGTGATAAATTTTATCGCACTTTAGTGAATCGGCCCCATTAATGTAGTGTACATGTGAATAATAAAGCTACAGCTTTTCCATCCGAGCTGTGTTTGCTGTAATTGGGTATGGAGTATCAAGGCCAGTCCTACCTAAATCATGACCCCATGTTGTGAAGAGCAACATTTCCCAGAAGCTGTTTCATATACAGCACATAAATCTACATTTTCCCTATAGCTATATTTAGTAATAGAGTAAACTATGTTCCATAGCGCTAATGTACATGAAAGGGGACAGCAACAAACCCAAACACTTCATCCCTGCCTTTTCCTATGATATGTGGGCCTCATTTTATTGCCTGCGCCTCTATCTCCTGGTACTGTCACATGTATGAAATGTTCTCATCCAGATAGGCTGCCAGATATACATGTTCTAGTAGATAGACGAACATGTACATGGGGCCACCCAATGGGGCAGAGAAAAGTGCATTAAAGGGGACCTGTCACCCTAAGAAATAACTCCAAATTATTTTCTATATTGTTAGTTGAGCAAAATAAACGTTACTTACTCTATATAAATAATATAAACCTTGTTTCATTCCATTGTGGAATTACTCAATCAAAGTAAGCAGGCAGCGGCCATTTTGTGGACACTGTTATTATGAAGCCAAGCTTTGTATCATGCCGAATTCTTGTTTCTATGCCGGAATGGGGGGGCCTGATGCCCATATCCATGCACTGGCTACACAATTAGATGAGGAGGAGGGAGGGGAAAAGTGGGATGTGCAGTGCTGAATGGAAAGCTAAAGTTATTGTCTGCCCTAAGGCATAGAGGCGGGGCAAGCAATATATGATTGACAGCTGGGATTTTTAAATGCCTTTATAATGGGTTTGGATGTGTTAATATAAAAATGAATTTGGGTTTCATGTTTAATTTGAAAAGGACTTTTATTATATAGATTTTTATGTCTGGGTGACAGGTCCACTTTAAGGATATAGAGCTTTGTGGCTAACATCTCATGAGGTGGGGGGTTGTTAAATGGAGCCCCAAAACTGTTGCAATTTTACAGTCGCAATAAAACGGTAAAAAAATATAAGATCACACAATAAAATCTAACTTGAGATACCCATCGGCTTGAAAATTCAAAATCTGATTAGTATTAAACCTTTGGAGTCACCTTGTTGAATAAAATAAAAGGAAATATGTAGATCTTGTTTCAGGGGAACGTGAATAGGGCCAGTGACATTTACTTGCTTTAGATTCCTAACTCTATTTCTTTCATTTGATGGTTCGTGGAGTTTGTTTATGCGGATGAATGCAGCTTTAACCTTTTTAATGCTGTAGATTCTAAATTCTGTGATGCTGACTCTCATGGACCTGATCAAACACAGACAACCTTTACCCGGTGGCACTTACTTGCCTTTTAATTGCATGGGATTCAACTGGCGCAACATTAAGTGCCTGTAGGCACACACTCAGAGGGAACCCTGTACCTCCGGTTCCTGGTGTTACGTACAGACCTCCCTTGCAGTAGACATGTACCTTATGCACCAAAGTAGGTACAACCAGCCAAACTGGCGCATGGAGCTAGTACATATAAGTAAAAGCAGGCACTTGGGTTTAGGCCATGACATGTTTGCCTTCCATTGGGGAGAAGAATTTATAAATGTGTAATTGGTGATGGTATTGAAGTCTTAGGACAGGGCAAATAGACCCCATTGCCTTGAGCACCTTGGCCAGAATGTACCCACAAAACTGTCAACTGGCGTGACAGTCACTCTTTCTGGCCTGTGGTCATACTCTAACATTGTGGAAGCTAAAAATCGCTCAATTTCCTGACATTCAACTTAATTGGTCAAGTAACTTGGACACTTAGGTTGCTGTAACAGGGATGATACCATCAGTGCCAATCAGTGCCACTAAGCTAAAAGGAAATGCAAACATTTAACTGGTATTATGTTATAGAACCACCAAGAATATGTAAAAAATACTATGAGTGAATTTGTCCTTTTAAATACCATAGTATAACATAAGAGGAGATCCATAGTGTTTTACCAGTAGCTATCAATTTCAATTAAGGTACAGTGTGTCCACTCCTCCAGTACTCCAGCCACCCATGCCTACTGTTTGACAAATGTATTGTGCCCATTAATGTCATTGTCAGGCCATTGTTTAGCAGTTCCAGACAAAACCCAAATGAAGTACCAATTTCAAATACTGCCATGCTGGCAAAGGGTGTTTTGCTGCTTCGGAAACCATAGAGACCACCATTTGCTTGTCCTTCTCCTGGTAGATTTCCAAAACATAAGGACAACAGTTTCTCTCTATGGGTCTTTACAATTTTAGACCAGTAAATGATATCTGCTGATTTGTTGCTATTCACTGATAGCCAGACAACAACAGTACTGCCTTGGGCTAACTATATCAATAGTATCAATAGTATCCTCTCTGTGGGGCATTTTAAGTAAGTAAATTATATCTGGTGGTTGGTTGCTATTAAAGGAAAACTATACCCCCAGAATGAATACTTAACCAACAGATAGTGTATATGATTTCAAGTGACCTATTAAAGAATCTCCCCAAACTGGAATATATATATCAGTAAATATTGCCCTTTTACATCCTTTCCCTTGAGCCGCCATTTAGTAATGGGCTGTGTGTTGCCTCAGAGATCAGCTGACAGGAAATAATGCAGCTCTGACTGTAACAGGAAGTAGTGTGGGAGTAAAAGGCAGAACTCTGCCCATTCATTGGCTGATGGGGCCTAGCATGTATGTGTGCCTTGGCTTGTTTGTGTGCACTGTGACTCCTATGATCCCAGGGGGCGGCCCTTAATTCTTAAAATGGCAGTTTTCTATTTAGGATTACCCAATGGCACATACTACTAAAAAGTATATTTTTATGCAAACAGTTTATTTAGATGAAGCAGGTTTTACATATGAGCTGTTTATGCAATAGATTTTTATAGAGATCTACATTGTTTGGAGGTATAGTTTCCCTTTAACTGATAGACTCACAACATCAATAGGACCTTCATATTTATGCACATATTGTTTTACCTACATCCATTCTACTTCCAGTAGAAGTCCAATGTATTGTCACTGTTCTATCTAAATGGAGACCAACATTCCAGATGCTTCACCAAGACCCACCAGGCCACTTCATAGATCATTATCAAATTATTTTCCATTAAAATAAACACTGCAAAAGGTTTTGTGGCGTAGAGGGGTGTCCCACATGGGCCATTGTACAGACAATGTTAAATCAGTCTTTATGTCATAATCCTGACCCATTGTCATCATTGTCAAGTCATGAAAGATCTTGTTAAATGACATCAACACCCCAAATTGGATACTAGTGGCCAATAGACTCATCTGCACACTTACTAACAATCCCACCCATTTTTAGATTCTAAAAAATGAAAGACCCCCTTTGCCTGACCCCCTTTACCCTTTAATTATGTTGCCAGGTACATTGAGTTGAAAGGAGACAGTAAGGCAGGCCTCGTGCAGTTTTCCTCCTAAATCATTTCTGACAGACCTGCCAAAATAATTCATGTGTTTCTCTAAAACAGAATAAAAGAAATGCCGATGAGAGTAAAGCGTGGCTTTCAATGATAATGAGGAGAAGACAAAAGGGGCTCTCGGGTTCCTTCTTATTTATAGGTCTCTATTTTTTATTAAGCTCCTTACCTTAGCCAGAGCCTGGCACATAAAAGAAAGCAGCATAAGAGAGATTCAGAAGCAACATCCTACAGTGAAGTTGAATCATAGCAAGAATAAGGGTTTATAAAGAGATTTTCAATTTCTAAATTAAATTTAGACTTTTTTTTTTAGTTTTGGATGTTCTTTATCTTTCATCACTGCTAAAGGAGAAATATACCTTGTCAGTGTCGTCCATAGTCCATATTAAAGCATATGATGCCCTGGGTGCATAGAGAACATCTACTGCTAAAGCTAGAATGCATCTAAAGGGTACAGTAGCCTGATCAATGACAGTTACCAAAAGGAATCTCGATTTCTGGTACCTTAACAATCTACTCATGGCAAGCAGGATTCAACCTCTTTTGGTGACCAGTTTAGGTATGTATCTATAATGTGGTTTCTGTGGTTGCTGTCGTCTTTCGGGGTTTTACCCAGCCACTTTATCAGCAGTGGAAACCAAGCCCAAGGATCTAGTTGCAGACAGTTAATTCATCTCTTATCATTAAAATGTTTTCTTATGATTTCTGAGTTGCATCAGGAAACTGTTCCACCACCAAAAAGTCAGATGAGGGGAAATTGTAGAAGACTTGAGAAGTGCTCATTTAGCGATGTGTGGTTTCGGAATTTTCGATGCCAATAGCCACTGTTTTTCCCACATTGCAGGATCTTTGCAGTGTCATTCCACCTTTTGACACAACCCACTGAGGGAACCCTGTAGCTACTACCAAGTCCATGGTGGCGGTAGCTCCAAGGTACCCCAGTATCAGTAGGTGGGATGAAAAAATTGGTGCTCAGCTTTACTGTGCAGAAGTGTAAGGAATACGTTTGATTGATACAAACAACCTTGCATCCATTTTAGCTCGGGTGCACTTGCATTTTTGTTCATAATAAATGAGCCCTATAGTTTGATTAAGTCATGCCAAGAATAGGACACAAACACTTCCTAGATGTAGAAACTCACCAAAGAGAAGAGGTGATCCAGGTGGATAAAACCCAGACCTTCAGCCGAAGAAGCTGAAATCAGTAAATTACATAAAGCTGATGGGCACAATAAGGATCCTCAAAGGCCATGCAAAAGTAGTAATGAAGAAAATCCTTTATTCAAGACATCATCTCTGTATGGGTTTCCTGCTCCAGAAGCACTTAATCATAGGCTATAGTTTTATTCTTTAGGAATTCATTGTGTAGAAAACCTCACCAAGTAGTGATTAAACATTTCCTTATTAATGCTTTTATTGGGAGTCTACTGGTGTAAATATATTTTGTAGATTTTAGACTTGGTGCTTCAAACGATGGAAAAATGCCTAAATGTGAAAGCACTGTCATATAAATCATATACCTGTGTAGGGACCCATAGGGTTAAGCTCCCTATGGTGTTATCCCCTATCCTTATCTTATCTGTGCTGTTATAGGGCAGAGCCCATTACACTCAGATTACAGTTATTAGGCTACCCCCTATAGGTTTAGCCAGGTTGACCACTCCCCTTGGCAGACTATATAGTGTCTTGCACAAGGAAGTGCCTTCCTCTTTGGCTGCTGTTGTCCTAAGGCTTCACGTCACTGAGCCTGAGGCATTTGGCCCCAGTAAGGAGAACCTGCCAATTTGTAAGTCGGGGACAGGGCCCCGTGAATGAGATTTTAATAACACCCTCTAGGAGGGGTGAGCATAGATAGCTTATTTAGTAAGGGCAGCACTAGCCCCATCAAAGGAGACTGTAAGGGTTTAGTATAACCCAGGCTTTGTATGCCTTGCTGTAGGGACCACAGTTAAGACGCAGGATTCAGGCAGTACCTTACCCTGAACCATAGTTGGCTGGAGGGGATCCGTTCCAGTAAAGGGCATCCATTCCTGGGCTCACAGCTAATACTCTGCATAATCCTTCAAGTGGGTTATACTGTTCCTTAAGTGTCACATCTGCTATTATTCTCTGTGACCATCCAATCTGCTGTGTCTGTGAGTATATACCCTGCTGCACTATTAAGTTGTGCCTTGTCCAATAAACCTGTACTATAGTTCATCAGCAAGAACCTTTCTGGCGTCCATTATTCTATCTGCACCACACAAGCTCTATCTAGTTGTAGTTCAACTACACCCTCAGCTCCAATAGCACCTCCCATATAGCGGAGGCCCACTCCTGTGCATTAAGGTCGCATGTAACACATGCTCTATACCAATTACTAGCCTGGGTTTTACCATATTATAGCGAAACAAGTGTTACACCTGTATCAGTCTTTCTAGAATAAAAACTGGAAGGTCATTTATATATAAGAGATGATATGACTAAATGGAAAGGTGGGTTGGTGGATGAGCCCAGGTTCTTCTCCTTTTGGAGCTACCACTAGTGATGGGCGAATCTGTCCCGTTACACTTTTGGTGAAAAAATTTGCAAAACTGTGGAAAAATTTGCGAAATTCATGCCGTCATAACTTTTGACGTGACTTTGCAGCAACTTTTTCCTCACTCGCAAAATTTTGTGCCCCTTTCATAAAAAAACAATGGTGTAATGCGTAATTTGGCTGCAAAGCTTGGCGAAAAATTTCGCTCATCACTAACTACTGTTGTTTGTCTTTATGAGAAATGCTGATAGATCAGCACCTGTTCCCATCAGTGACAAATGAGTTACCCAGAGACACATTTACCTTGCGGTGACCCAGCCCTATTCTCTTGTGCTTCAAGCTTACAAAAAATTCCGCTTTCTTCCTAATCTCTAAACATTTGTTAAATAATTACCCAACTAACCAGCACTTTTGCTCGTAATATTCACTCACAATGTTAACGAATTACAGCTTTCTAATCATTAGAAAATGTTGATGATTCCATGCATTAAAAAAAAGCCCTATGTCCCATCCCAGGTCAGCTGACCCCAGCATTAATATATGAAAAATTCCTTGGAGCCAGACTTGCACCGAGCATAACACATTTACAGGATAAATAGCCGGTCGAGAAGGTTGTGTCTCTGGTTGAACGAAATCCAGCTCAGCGAAGATTAATCTGCTACCAGAAAGGTTAAACATTCTCATTTTGCCACAAGGCAACTGTGGATAAATGAGTGCATCTGGGCAAAGTCGAACAAGCCTGATTAGGGAAACATTTCAATAAATCTGTTTAAAAGAAATCTAATAAAAATAAATGTGCGTCCGGCAGCCTGTGGTCTACAGAAATGTTACGCAGAAACGGCAACAAATGTTCAGGGGGAGAATACCACATTGTTATAGAGACAGTTTATTCCTTTTTCTGTGTTAGGGAATAAGGGCCCTATTTATATATGATTTCAACTTGAAAATTGACATCAGAAATAGGTTTCTATTTACAAACCCGTTTCTATAAAAGTTGGGAAACTGGGTAAAATGTGAATATATAAACACTACATTCAACTGCAAACAGTGCATAGTAAACGTATCAAATGTTGAAACTGAAATAATTTGCTTCTTTTGAATTCCATGCCAGCAATATGTTCCAAAAAAGTTAGGACAGGGGCAACATAAAAACTGGAAAACTTGAGTAATGCTTTACTTTATTCGCTTCCACTAAATGCTTTTTGGACACGTTTCAAAGGGGCTTTTTCAAGAGGAAGCAGCAAGCAACACTCCTTAAACTTTACAGAAGATTCACATTGGCTATAGACCACTTATAGTGCTGAGTATCATTGGTACTTTATCTACATTTTATCATCTACCTGGATTTGTGAAAAGGCTACAAAGGCCCAGGCCTATGGCGACAAATTCGGGTGGGGGGGCGGCATGATGAATCAAGCTGATGAATCAAAATTCAAAACTCTATTTGGAAACCATGGATAGCGCAAACTACAGAATAGAAGGGCCACGTGACTTCCTATGAGTGCAGAGTTTATCCCATGGCACGGGTATCTCACACATCTGGGATGGCACAATGTTGAACTACTGTATATATTACAGGTAGTGATGAGCGGATTTTGTTCGCCAGGCATGGTTTCGCTGCGAAATTCCACATTTTGGCATTGGTAAATTTATTCATGAAACTGCTGCAAAAATTTGCTGTGATGAAAAAATTGCTTAGTGATCAAATAATTGTGGCCGCTTCTATTTGGCAAATTTGTCACCATTCTGCTCATTTTTCAGCAGTTTCACAATTTTCCGGTTAAGCGAAACTGGACATGGTCGCTCATCACTGATTACAGGTTTTGGAGGAACATATGCTGCCATCCAAGGCCAAACTGCATTCTGCACTATTTGGGCAGCTGGAATCCTATATAATACAGGAATGGGGCAACAATTTACTTTCAGAACTGCAGCAATTAGGCTCCTCAGTTCCCAAATGAAGAGGGGATACAGTGGGAATTACGCCCCTTGCCCCAACTTTTTTGAAACGTGTTGCTGGCATCAAAATCAAAATGAGGAGAGAAAACAATAACATTAACGTTTCAGCACCTCATAATGTCTTTGTCCTGTTTCCGGGTAATATAGGGTTTGAAAGATTTCCAAATCATCCCATTCCCTTTTTATTTACTATTACAGTGTTTTTTAGTCAATGACTTTCAAATGAAATTGCAGTGGGTAAAGTGCATTTTTGTATACTATGACCCCTTTACCCAAATTTTTTTTACCATATTTGCAACCACATGGGAGAGATTCACCTATGTGTAAAAACTATTTTGACACAAATCACATGCATTTTCAATGAAAAGTCAATATTTCTGCCATAAAAATTATCTTAACAATATTGATCAGTTTTATGGTCCAATAAGTCATTAAATGAGAACTCACCCCCAAACATAACTTTAGAACAAAATTTCAAGCAACTTTGCAATATATATCAGCAAAAAAATACGCAGCCTTTTCATGATGTTTAATGCAATAATATGGTTTGGAACAGTTCCCTAAGCCCCGCCCCCTGTTCCCCTGCTGATCTGGCTGGCTACTATGGGGCTCAAATAAAATATAACAGTAGTCGCCTGTCCTCAGCCTGCCTTCAGCCTGCATCCTCCCAATCCCACAATCCCCTGCACACGTGATGTCAATAAGGAAAGGAACATCACAGTGCAATGCATTGTGGGTTATGCAGTTCCTGCATGCTGTCTGTAAGCTGTGGAGAAGTTGTTACAATTTGTAACATCAATGGTTTAGTCCCTCCTCCCCTGCCAGGATTTCAGATGATGCAGAAAGAAAATAACTATTTTGCAGCTGGATTTCAGTATATAAAAATAGTATTTATTCCTACTTTTTGAAGGAACAGATTAGAGTGACAGGTATATTAGGGGTTTCGGTGTTTAACTGGATTGTATATACTATGTAACATTCACATCACACTAGGGGGTGTTATTAGTTAGTTATTAGTTACAAGCTCTTTATACTTCCTCAGTCCTTAATATATCAATGAGAAGCAGACCAAGCGGTTCAGTCTGGCTGACTTCTGACATCTCCCATCATCTCTGCTGGCCAAACTAGCCACACACTGCAGCCCAAGGGGCCTTTTTGTGTAATGTTCCCTGATTCATCCAGATCGCCGGCTCATTCAATATAAATTTGATTTGAATTTACCGTATTTCTGGTTTAATCAGAGCACTAACTCGTTTCTGCTGAATATTTCACATCACAGTGCAGTAAATTCTCATCCTGTAGCGATATACATGGAATCGCTGCCTGCGCCTAATATCGCTCTCCTATTTACTGGGCCGTAATTCCTTGATGCGTTTCCCCACTGAACGATGTAATCAGAGGGAAAGAATTAGCGCTATGAATCCTGGCAGGGCTATTCGTTTGCAAGAACAACATCCATAGCAGCTGAGAATGAGATAACTGTACAGGACAAAAATGAATTTAGTTGCTTCATCTGCGAACAATGGAGAAGCCGTTGGAAAATCAGTACCCAGGGTCCGGTTTTATGGACCATAGTTATATAGTTATTTTGTTAATGTGGGTTGAAAAAAGATCCAAGTCCAAAGTGGTGGGTCAAGGGAATGTATGTAAAAGGACAACATTTACTGTCGGCACATTTACGATTCGGCACGTTGTTTGGGGGTGATCTTTGACTCCAGTCTCTCCGTCACTTTTTCTTACGCAATATTGCCAAAATCCGTCACTTTCTTTCTACTGCAACAGCTAGGCTGCTCATGCATGCTCTCATCCTATCCCGACTTGACTACTGTAACCTGCTACTAGCCGGCCTCCCTAACTCCCATCTCTCCCCCCTACAGTCTATATTAAATACTGCTGCCAGAATTCCCCTCCTCTCATCCAGGAGAGTTCAGGCCCTTCCCCTGCTAAAGGCCTTATCGTGGCTTCCCATTAAACAAAGAATATCTTACAAACTCCTTCCCTTAAAGGAGAATGCAAGTCAAAATTTAAAAAGCACACTGCCCAATAGTCCTACTATTGTTTAGTAAAAACGCCACACTTTTGGCTCACCTAATCAAATATTTACTCAGTCACTTACTTCACATTTCTAGAACAGGCAGCCATCTCTAAAAAGGTATTCTCCCTTCCTTTCCCTCCTTGCTTCATACTGCACATGTGTTTCATTCCCTTCCCCCCCTCCCCTCTGCCAGATCCGCTTCTGATTGGCTGGAGGGCATGTGTAGCTCAGAACAGGAGACAGGATCAGGTTACACACATGCTCAGAGAATAGGAAGGCTGCCGCTGGCACCTACAGGAAGGGAAGAGAGATTTCAGTGATGTCACTGTAGTCTTCACACTGCTGTAGGCTGCCAGCACCATATCTCAGAGAAGCAAGCAGGGATCTGGGAATTCAGATATGCAGTAAGTACTTAATAAGAATGCCTTTAGATTTACTTTTAATTTATATTAACCTTTCATTGTCCTTTAACCTTCAAAGCCCTCCATTCCTCTGCTCCTCACTACATCTCTTCCCTTGCGTCTCTGTACGTTCCTGGCCGACTCCTTCGTTCCTCGCAGAGCAATCGCTTGGTTGCGCCCCCACTACTACTGCTGTTTCCCGCCTTAAGCCTTCCTGCCCTGCTGCCCCTTACATTGGGAATGCCCTCCCTGATTTCCTCCGGAGAGAATCCTCCCCCAGTCTTTTTAAAACTAAACATAAAGACTCCCTATTGGAGCACTCGCCCAGCACCTGATCTGGGAACTGGCACTTATACTGTAATGTCACCCACTGTGACCTACAACACTTATATTTGCCTATTTGTGTCTGTAAGTTACCCTCCCATATAGATTGTAAGCTCTACGGGGCAGGGACCTCCATCCTCTTGTGTCTTTGACTCTTAACTTATTGCAACTGTATCTTGTATTTATTTGTATTTATTGTTATACTTTGTATTTATCTATTATCTCAATAACCCCCTGTTTGTATTAATGTATTCTACTGTACAGTGCTGCGTATATATATATTCCAGTTTGGCGAGATTCTTTAATAGGACACTTAACATAATATAATATAATATCTGTTGGTTAAGTATTCATTCTGGAGGTACAGTTTTCCTTTAAGCTTGCAGTTCTAAGGGGTTATTCACGTGGACCACTCATTTATAAAGCTCTTGGGCCCAGTGTGTGGCTGCTGAGTGCAGGGTGCAGAGGTGTTGGGCACAAGGTCCCTGCCTGCCTCTCATGAATACAGAGCTGCCTGCTTCTCATGAATACAGAGCTGCCTGCTTCTCATTAATACAGAGCTGCCTGGTTCTCATGAATACAGAGCTGCCTGCTTCTCATGAATACAGAGCTGCCTGCTTCTCATGAATACAGAGCTGCCTGCTTCTCATGAATACAGAGCTGCCTGCCTCTCATGAATACAGAGCTGCCTGCTTCTCATGAATACAGAGCTACCTGCTTCTCATGAATACAGAGCTGCCTGCTTCTCATGAATACAGAGCTGCCTGCATTTATAGGGCAAACTAAGGACACGACACTCTGTTTGGAGCACACAGACCTGCGGCAAAGTGCAGTTCCTCTCCTGAGGAATTTAACATGGCAGCTCCCACATACGGCTATAATTAAAAATACAGTAAGGAATATGCTGTAAGCATGCCCTCTTCTTTACTGTTTATTTAAAGCCAATTAATTGCATAATAAACTCCAATCATAATTAGAAGATACATTTTGCCATTAGCGCTATGTCGGACGGCGCCTCTCCCTCAGGTTAATGGATCATCTCGCCGGCTTCTCAGGAGAAAGAAGAGACCGGCACAAAACTCTGGAAAGCTTATCACCGTTAATTAAATGCCTGTGAAGAAGTTAATCCGCTATAAATGAATGCTTATTTTTCCGTCGGGTGAAAAATGAGCCGGCTTCCCATTTCTATTACTTTCCTTAATCTTTTCAGCTTAATTAGGGTTCTCTTTTATTATCGTTTTAATTAAGTGTGCTGCCATCATAAAATAAACAGGGCCCAAAAATTGTGGTGACAATTTACCTGCGTTATATTCGCCGAGAAAAAGTTCAAATGCTGTAGATTTGTGTTCCAGGCGTATTAACCTCTTTACTGACCCCGCCCTATTGCCATGGACTGATGGTGGGTAAAACGTAAAGGCCACAGATTGGGCAGCAGGTGCCACATTGGACTGGGGTGCCCCCCCACCCCAGTCGCAAACTCCTATTCCTACACTGCTTACACCTTACGTCTTCCTCGGGGATAGGGGTGGAGCACCTTGAATTTCTGCCAGGGAAAAGGCCTGGGTTGACAGAGCCCATAAGGGCTGGGGCCTACTGAGTTTTTTCTCGGTGTCCTGTCAGCCCAGTCTGACCCTGAACACATATATAAAGGGTTACATCTGACCTACTGGAGCCATATTATTTTGTTTATCCTGACAAATATAACACAAAAAAGGAAAATATTGGGTAGAGAAAATATAAGCCACTGCACCTACCTCGCACAGTATTCTATACTTACCTGATCCCAGCCTTTCACAATATTAAATCAATCACTGGTCTGTCTCCTCCCGGAATGTTTGCATGGACCCCTACCCTAGTGGTCCCAAACTGGGGGGCCAGAAGCAGTAGCAGGGGTGGGGCTCAGCTCGGATAAGCATTTTGCACAATGGCTTCTAGATACACTCAAAAGCCCAGCCTGAAGGCTTTGAGTGGTGATTTAGGGTGAATATGTATTTGCTGTCTAGATATCTAAATATTCTTAGAACCAGGGAGTCCCTGGTCAAAGTATGAACCTTCAAGTGGCGCTTCAACTGTCAAAAGTATTGATAAAGTCACTGGGGGTGTAAAGTGCAAAAGAACATGGTCAATCAACCATGTTTTTTGGACTTTGCACCCTGCCCTGCACTTTGAAAAATCACAGCAGCTCCCAAGCTCTTCAGAAACCTGTGTTCCCCCAGAAATACAGCTTTGTAACCAGGAGGGGTGGGTGGGGAGAGTCATGTAGGCACCCCCTTTACTGGTGCCCTAACTTCTGCTTCACTGGAACCATTTGCCAATGGCTGATGGTAAGCACAGAGCTGCCTGTACCCAGCTCTAGCACTTGCACCTGGGGTAATTGTAAATGGCCTCTATTCATGTAGGCACCCCCTTTACTGGTCTTATAACTTCTGCTCCATTGAGTTGGCTAGACCACAATAGACTTCTCTGCCTATGGCCGGTGGTAGGCACAGAGCTGCCTGTACCCAACTCCAGCACTTATGCCTGGGGTAATTGTAAATGGTCTCTATTGCCTCTAATCCATTCTCTTATGATATTAAAGATGTCATTGTCCCCAATCAAGAAATCACTGTTCCATCATCATTCAGTCACCATTATCCGGCATTGTACGGCCACTGTGAAGGCACAGAAACAACCAGTGCACGGGAAGTCAGGCTTCACATTGCAAATATCTCAAGCACATTAAACTAGTGCATAAATATTTATGAATATCCCCAAAATGCTCATTCCCATAGAAGTAATGTGAACATTATCCATAGTTACCTCCGAATGTACCGCCGTTAGGCTCCCACTTACTGCTTGTCCATTATAATTATTCCACCATCAGCAAATTGCTCTACCCAGCTGATCAATGTTATGCAAAGTTTATTTACTCGGAGCTGAATAATGTACCCCGGTTTCAACTCCCCCAGGAACAAAGTGATGGAACATTTTGAGGAAACTTTCGAAAAAAGTTGACTTTTTTTAAAGAGGAAACAGCAGGAGCATCCTGTATTTCTCTACAGATCAGCAATCTCTCCTTCCAACAGCAACAATACGGAATATGTATGTGCGCAACCAGCACGGCCGCCTCGAGCAAAGAGGGAATATTTAATGAATAAATAAGCAGAAAGGGCATTAAACAATTAAACAAATGATATAGCACGCAGACATGGCCATCTCTTTGCCTCCTATTATGGGTGAGTGCAGAGGGGCTCTTGTTTTTGCCAATATGAATTTTGCCTCATTGCACCCCCACCTAATGGTTTAAAACCTAGTGGTGGTGAACAACTTTCCCTTTTTTGCAATACTTTTAGACGAGCCATAGAATATTCACCATTCCAAGGGGCAGCAATTAGTGATGTGTGGGTCTACAAAAAGTCAACCCACATCCAACCCTAACCCAATGGTTGGTATCTGCCCCTGACACTAACCAGGAGAATCTCAGTATTTATAGAAAAGGCCCCTTATGTCATGAAAGGGGTGGGACACATGGGCACAAACCTATAAATACTGACATCTGAAGGCGGGGCATTGGAAGATTGGGTTCGGTTGGGTGCCCACCCTGGCTGCGGCACGCAAAAGCTGTGTGATTGATGGCCCAAACCCATCCGACCTATGGGACCACGCAGGGTCAGCTGAGCTCGGGCTGGGCTGCACATCACTAGCAGGAATGTGGTCACAGGCTTCAAATGTAATAATAAAACTTTGTACCTTGTATTTGACCCCAAATAAAATATAATTACCCCTTATTGGGGGCAGAACAGCCCTATTGGGTTTATTTAATGGTTAAATGATTCCCTTTTCTCTGTAATAATAAAACAGTACCTGTACTTGATCCCAACTAAGATATAATTACCCCTTATTGGGGGCAGAACAGCCCTATTGGGTTTATTTAATGGTTAAATGATTCCCTTTTCTCTGTAATAATAAAACAGTACCTGTACTTGATCCCAACTAAGATATAATTACCCCTTATTGGGGCAGAACAGTCCTATTGGGTTTATTTAATGGTTAAATGATTCCCTTTTCTCTGTAATAATAAAACAGTACCTGTACTTGATCCCAACTAAAGCATAATTACCCCTTATTGGGGCAGAACAGCCCTATTGGGTTTATTTCATGGTTAAATGATTCCCTTTTCTCTGTAATAATAAAACAGTACCTGTACTTGATCCCAACTAAGATATAATTACCCCTTATTGGGGGCAGAACAGCCCTATTGGGTTTATTTTATGTTTAAATGATTCCCTTTTCTCTGTAATAATAAAACAGTACCTGTACTTGATCCCAACTAAGATATAATTACCCCTTATTGGGGGCAGAACAGCCCTATTGGGTTTATTTAATGGTTAAATGATTCCCTTTTCTCTGTAATAATAAAACAGTACCTGTACTTGATCCCAACTAAGAGGCAAAACAATCCTATTGGGTTTATTTAAGGTATGGAGATCCAAATTATGGAAAGACACCTTATCCGGAAAACCCCAGGTCCCATACCTGTACATGGTTTCCTCAATTTTTTAACCAAAATGTGAGCATTTGTCTAATACGTCTACAATGTTCAGGTTTTATTCTACAGTACAATAACTATGTATTTCTAAATACAATGGGGATTCTTTATAATGGAAAGAAGCAGAAGAAAAGAGTTGGGGGAAAATGACAGCCCTGGGAGACCATTTGAGGCAGTCTGGCCTGTTGGGAATATAAACCTTACTGAATATAAAAATGTAGATCTTTTCATAAGGAACAGAATGAATGTTATTATTGCTGTGGGTTGTTTTGCCGCAGTCTATCTACACTATTATGGTTAACGTTAAATGATATCCGTTTGACAATACAATGAATCCTATTATTATCTATGGAATATACAGATGGTTAGATAATGGCTGCTGTGCCTCCTAACTGGTTATTGGGAGAAATCCTCTGGAGAAGGAGAGCTTAGTCAGCAAAGAACATCCCATTATCTCATGTCACACTTCTGATTCTGCACTGAGAGCCTATTGTTCCAGAAGCTGCACTGGAGAAAGCTGAGCCAAAGAAATATCATAGTTAAAGGGATACTGTGCAATTTTCCATGGAGCCTACCAATGAGGTGTGTTGTACCAGTTCCTACAGGCACCTTAACTGGGCAGATACATTTATGTCCACCAACCATCATCATGGAAATGAAAGAAGGGATGGTTCTAGACACCAGTTTATGAGTTTCACAAACAAGCAGAGAACATACAGGGAAACCATGAAAACCTGCTGGCTGACTTGAATGGACTTTGGTCAGGTCAGTGCGGGTCAAGGTGTTGATACCGAGATATAGAGCAGGTCAGAAAATGGGTGAAAATATGCTAGTTACTCTAGTTGTACTATGTCACAAATCCCAAGAAGAGTGTGTTTGCACAAAGCTCCCAATAAATCCAAAGGTTACTGAGCTAAATGTTTCAAACTAAGGTTTTAAGTATGGATTTGCATTGGTCCAACATTCAGCCATATGAGAAGCCTTCCTCTTTAGGGTTTTTTTTCTATGAGCGCCCAGTGGCCATTTGTTCACTATTCCAGGCATCCCCTGGGCCTACGAAAGCTGGAAGTATTGTTGTCAGTTTCAATGAAAAAGTTCTGCACTGCACATTCAATTGCCCAGGGTGGCTCAGGGGATGCCTTGGAAACCTAAACAATATGGCAGGAATACTTTCACAGGAAAAGCACCATAGCTATACAGGAAGCAGATCCCACGGTCCTGGGGGGGGGGGGGTCTTCTTCCCCTACAGTTGTAGAAACTATAGTACCCAGATGCCCACCTTGTGGTCCCCAAGGGACCTCTCTGATACTGTAGATGGGGGACCACACCCTTTTTTTTTTGCCAGTGAGCCACATTCAAATGTAAAAAAAAAAGATGGAGAGCAACAGAAGCATGCAAAAAATTCCAGGGTGCCAAATAAGGGCTGTGAATGGCTATTGGTAGCCCCCATGTTGATCGGCAGCCTACAAGAGGTTCTGTTTTCATGCAACTAAAGACTCCAAGCCAGGTATTCAAACAGAAGTCTCTGCTTTGAGGCCACTGGGAGCAACATCCAAGGGGTTGGTGCGCAACATTTTGCTCCTGAGCCTCTGGTTGGGGATCACTGCTATAAACTATATACAAATTAAGGCCTTTCTTACTGTTGTAAAATTAAGAGGTTGCAAATACAGACAAGCTGAGGGAAGCATTCCAACATGCATTCAGGGTGATAACCTCACGCAAAACGTCCATTCAATAAAGTGAAAGAGGTGGGATACCCCTAAATACATGTTGGAGTTTTTTCCTTTGCTTATTTGGGTTCCTGATATACACAGGGGGCTGGGCTGTGAGGGTTTATAGCACCCAAGCTTCATGTGTTTGTGGTGAACACATAAACCATCAATATTGTCTCTGCAGCAGATGTTGTGTGTGAGTCCAGCAGGGAACTATGTTAATGTGCTGTTTTATACATCCCTTGGGGGTCATGCACATACCGGAATACACATGGTATCAGCTATTTAAGGTTGCCCACTTTGTATTGCAGTGCTTGCTTACACCCTTGCATTCTTGTACAGTAGTAGCTCTGGGGTTGCTGCTGGAGAGCCCACCTAGTCTCCAACTACTGCTCCCACCCCTGACCTTATAGATTGTGTTACACTTGCTTGCCTGGTGCCTGTTGTACTTATACACAAAATCCCATAGTGCGTTTTGCTCTTTAAAGAAGACATTGCTGTCCATAGAGAGCGTGTAAGGGCCGTATATCAATAAAATTATGTTGTCACAAACAGATGTCTATGGAGACCATAAATAGGAGGAGGGACATAAAAATGTCTTGTAGGGCTACATCTGGCCATCTGGCTTCCTCTTAGGCAGCTCTGATATAAGATACAGAAATTCACTTAAAGCCATAAATCTAACATGGTACCTCTAGAATGTTATAGATATGTCATGATCAGGGGGTCATCAGGACAGACTCTCCCTATACAAGCGATAAACCACAGGGCAGCAAA
The DNA here is from genome assembly GCF_000004195.4 of Xenopus tropicalis. Classification (NCBI taxonomy): domain Eukaryota; kingdom Metazoa; phylum Chordata; class Amphibia; order Anura; family Pipidae; genus Xenopus; species Xenopus tropicalis. The sequence continues at coordinate 196,483,024 of NC_030677.2, read as the reverse complement.
CATGATTATGAATTAAGGCTGTAAATAAGAATCAAATGACAAGCAGGGTCCCATTATTATTGGGAATATTGGGAACAGGACCATATATATCACTATTTAAAAATGACTTTCCTATATGTATATGATATATAACTATGAAGATTTTCATGGTCATGGTATATCTAGTATAAATAAATTTAAAGCAACTGGACTTGTTAAGTAATCATTGAAGACATTTCACTACTCATCCGAGCAGCTTCTTCAGTTCAACTGAAGAAGCTGCTCGAATGAGTAGTGAAACGTCTTCAATGATTACTTAACAAGTCCAGTTGCTTTAAATGTATTTATACTAGATATGATATATAACATACCCCGTAAACACTTTACAGAGATAACTGTCATTGCCCCAGTGGAAGGTCTCTATCACATTCACACACGCTGTGAGCCAATTAGCCTGCTTCTATGTTTTTAGATCTTGGGAGAAAAAGTGCCCTTGCTGGACCTATGCCAGGGTGGAACTAGGGGTAGGCAGCGCTCTATGGGGCACAGAGCTACTATCTGGGCAGACAAAAACTGCAACAAAAATTTACCTACACAAGAAAAATGTTGCTGATACATTAAAGTCACCACAACATTCCTATTGTGTATATTTAATGTTTACATTTATAGACTAACCCCCATATGTAATAAAACACACTAAGTTTGGCCGGGAGCAGTAACCCATAACAACCAATGTTTGCTTTTAAACAAGTGACCAATGCTACCTGCTGATTGGTTGCTATGGGTTACTGCTCCTGGGCAAACATAGTGCCTTTTATTACATAACCATTACATATACATAAGTGTAAAGATCCAAATTACAGAAAGACTCGTGTAAGTGGAATATGAAGCACAAGGAATGGGAGAGGACCGTGGAGAGCGAGAACAATGGAGTTCTATGTGAGGCAAAATTCACAGGCAATCAGTTGCACCTTTATAGAACCTACGCAGACTAACAGGACAAAAAAATAGTCGCTTATTCACCTTGTTATATTTTTATTGGACAAATACAAAGGAAACATTTTACAAAGGACGCCTGGTGGGTAAATAGAGGATAATGCAGAAACTACTGAAGATACAAAATATTCTTTCCTGTATTTCATATGAGGATTTTATAAAGCCATTTTTTTTAGAAAAAATATACCCATGTCCATGCATGTTAGGGGAATGATGATGAAAATATTTTCTGCGTTGCTGGAATTATAGTTAATCCTCATCAGAGAGCTTTTTGGTGAGGTATTAGGTAGGTCACTTTGGCCTTCTGCCCAGAATTTAACAGTGGGCGTCTTGTGAAATGCGAACCAAAGTCTGTAGCTGTGTTCCAGCTCTCAGGGAGCCAATCCGTCAAGGCATTTGCTGCTCTCAGACCATGTTCTCAAAATAGGCATATGGAATCTATTAAACAGTTTGGTGGAGGCCAACAGCTCGTCCAATGTAAGCACAGAAAGGCATTTTGTTTCTTTGAGTTAAAATTCTGCGGTTAATCCATCCAACCCCAACGGTTAATTAGGCTTTGTTTTAGGGTTCCTAGTGAATAAATATTGTTTATAGCATTGTAGCGGCAGGTAGAAAGTACAAGAAAACTCTCACAGAGACACGTCATTAAATCAGTACTGTATGTACTACTGTATGGAGTGGGACAATGTGGCAAATGGAGGGTGGAAGAAAACATCCTGCAAAGTCCTACTGTCAGCCAGAGGGAGTTATGGGATGTAGGACCCATAGGATGTGGGATCCAGGGTGGAAGTGTATTTTTCCATCATGCAGTGCAGAAAGAAATTGTGGAAGGGCATTATTCAGAGGTGGGACTGAGGCTTAGCCCCTGGACCTGAATGATAGGCTAGTATTATTTAGAAAGGGAGTCAGAAAGGGAGCCAGAATATGATCTTGCATGGGGACCTTAATAGTAATGTCACACTATGGCCTCTGAAATCATAAATGATGCTGATATTGTTAGCCGTTGCATATGGAACTTGGCCATCTCAATACAACATTCTTTCCCAGAATTCCAGTACCGCTAGCCCTGCTGCACTCAGGCGTGGATTATCAAGGTAGCAAATTGTATACTTTGTATACTCTTGTTTCTGACTCCTGAAGCAATGCTGCCCAGGAAGATGGAGAGATCTGTAGCAAAGTCTAGAATTACAGCCTAACCCTGAAGTAGGGGGAGCTTCATTTACCATGGAATCCATTTGTAAGGCCACAGAGTGCTGACTTGTGTCTGTGGGCAGAACCAGAGAAATCCGAATGAACTTAATTTGCAAGAGATAATAATGGCCCAGGGGCATTGCTGCATGGTTGGTGGTTGCACCCAGGTCCTAGTATCTAAGGTACAAGGAAAGGGTCCATTTCAGAATGGAATATGAGTCTTCATTGGGGATATTAGGCTTTGGAGCAAATAAGGAGAGAGTTTTGCAACAGGGACCTGTTTATAAATTCCTGAAAAGGCGAAGAGGTGAAATGGTGTTCCACTAAAGTTCTTCTGAAGTCTCCAACCATGGTTTCATGCATGACATCCTTCGGAGACAAACTGCCCAGAATCTGCTATATTAACAGTGTCGGACTGAGATGCCAGGGGCCCACTAGAAAACCCTGGACAATGGGCCCACTCTCTAAACTTTAATTCCTCCTCTTCTCCCTTTAAACTCTTTTATTATCCTAGTCTTATGCCACTACAAAAAAATAATTTAACATTAAATAAACCCAATAGGATTGTTTTACTTCCAATAAGGGGTAATTATATCTTAGTTGGGATCAAGTACAGGTACTGTTTTATTATTACAGAGAAAAGGGAATCATTTAACCATTAAATAAACCCAATAGGGCTGTTCTGCCCCCAATAAGGGGTAATTATATCTTAGTTGGGATCAAGTACAGGTACTGTTTTATTATTACAGAGAAAAGGGAATCATTTAACCATTAAATAAACCCAATAGGGCTGTTCTGCCCCAATAAGGGGTAATTATATCTTAGTTGGGATCAAGTACGGGTACTGTTTTATTATTACAGAGAAAAGGGAATCATTTAACCATTAAATAAACCCAATAGGGCTGTTCTGCCCCCAATAAGGGGTAATTATATCTTAGTTGGGATCAAGTACAGGTACTGTTTTATTATTACAGAGAAAAGGGAATCATTTAACCATTAAATAAACCCAATAGGGCTGTTCTGCCCCCAATAAGGGGTAATTATATCTTAGTTGGGATCAAGTACAGGTACTGTTTTATTATTACAGAGAAAAGGGAATAATTTAACCATAAAATAAACCCAATAGGGCTGTTCTGCCCCAATAAGGGGTAATTATATCTTAGTTGGGATCAAGTACAGGTACTGTTTTATTATTACAGAGAAAAGGGAATCATTTAACCATTAAATAAACCCAATAGGGCTGTTCTTCCCCCAATAAGGGGTAATTATATCTTAGTTGGGATCAAGTACAGGTACTGTTTTATTATTACAGAGAAAAGGGAATCATTTAACCATTAAATAAACCCAATAGGGCTGTTCTGCCCCCAATAAGGGGTAATTATATCTTAGTTGGGATCAAGTACAGGTACTGTTTTATTATTACAGAGAAAAGGGAATCATTTAACCATTAAATAAACCCAATAGGGCTGTTCTGCCCCAATGAGGGGTAATTATATCTTAGTTGGGATCAAGTACAGGTACTGTTTTATTATTACAGAGAAAAGGGAATCATTTAACCATGAAATAAACCCAATAGGGCTGTTCTGCCCCCAATAAGGGGTAATTATATCTTAGTTGGGATCAAGTACAGGTACTGTTTTATTATTACAGAGAAAAGGGAATCATTTAACCATTAAATAAACCCAATAGGGCTGTTCTGCCCCCAATAAGGGGTAATTATATCTTAGTTGGGATCAAGTACAGGTACTGTTTTATTATTACAGAGAAAAGGGAATCATTTAACCATGAAATAAACCCAATAGGGCTGTTCTGCCCCCAATAAGGGGTAATTATATCTTAGTTGGGATCAAGTACAGGTACTGTTTTATTATTACAGAGAAAAGGGAATCATTTAACCATTAAATAAACCCAATAGGACTGTTCTGCCCCAATAAGGGGTAATTATATCTTAGTTGGGATCAAGTACAAGGTACTGTTTTATTATTACAGAGAATTATCCCCATATATATTATCCCCACATATGAAATTAATATTTGCCCGAATGAAATAATGGAAAAAATTGTGATTGAAAAATGGGTTTCTAACTTATTTATCGTAGTATCATTTTTTACCCATAGGCTTTCCCCATAGGGTTACCATAGGACAGAGCCAAAACCTGATTTCTGTTGCAGATAAGACCCTTTATTTTCAGCAGCTGTGAGATATTTACTCGCTACAGTGAATAATTTAATAAATGACATTCCCCCGAGTTGATTTAATTGGCTCCACACATTTCCATTTATTTGCATATGTATTTCTGCCAGGCGCTATTGCACTTTATTAAGCTCGTATCTGTGCCGGAGAGGCGAAGCCGCACAACTATAAATTGCGGCGTTATGTGTTTGCTGGGGTTTATTTTCCCTTCACTCAAAGCCGTAGTCAACACAAACGTCAGCCTTTCAGGATCATCTGTTTTATATCTATTTTGTCTGGATATTTTACAGCAGAAATGCAGCTGGCAAACGTTAAGAAAATGACATCACCGAAGGGGTCTCCAAAGGAAACCCCAAAGGGCCCCAAATAAATGTGACAAACGCGGGGCTATATTTCTATGAATGAGATGTTTACTCCATGCCAAGCGCGGGGTAATATCCTACAAACGTGCCTCTTTCCGTCTTTCTGTGCAGTCTTAATATTTCTCCTGCCACTTTCTGCAGCTTTGGATCAAAAGTATGAATAACACCGGAAAAAATGCTCCTTTTGGGAAAATGTGAAATAATGCAAATAAAAGCCAAGATATTTGTCATGCTTTAACGATGTTCCTGTAATTTTGCTATGACTCAACATACACAGGGACCAATGTCCTCCTGTAAAAATGGATTTAATTAGGTGTTTTCTTACTTCCACGCGCAGACAAGTAGAATAGAGAAGGGATTCATTGACTTGCCTGGGCTGAAGGTTATATTCCTTGGTGGAATTCATCTGAAAGCGTTTCAACCGGAGCCAAAATGGATATGGCAAGGTATGGCTGCCCAACTGGGCTCCCCTGTATTAGTTATAGACAGTCGGCTAAACCACAGTTCCCTGTATTTTTCAGTAGCCAATGGTTGTAGAGGATCTCAGAAGTTCTGATTGAATGTGTAGGATTTCTCCTCCTAAGTGTGTTTATATCATAAAATCAATGGGCCAGCCAAAAATTGCATACATAGGTGGCTTGGGCCTTCCCAAATCAAAGGAAATGAGTTTCCTACCACATAGGATGGAGGAATTATACATGGAAGTGGCACTTTGCTTATCCTGCAATGTGTTCTTCGACATAAACATGAAGTTGCCACTGAGTCTATTCTGCCATATGTTCTGGGAGATATTATACATAAAACTAACAATGCATTTGCCCTACAATAGGTTCTTTGGTTATTATGGATGGAGCTTTATTTATCCGGCCACGTGTTCTGGGGAATTATGAATGGAACTAGCACTGTACTTATCCTGCAATGCATTTTGGAGAATTTTACATGGAATTGGCTGTGGGTATCGGAATTTAATTATGGTAACCAAACTAAAAAAATTATAATGTATATAGTATATACAGTAAATAGAGGTTGAGTGAAAATGTCTTTTGAACATTTGTAACCTTTTTATTGATTCACTCATATCTATTCATAAATCATTATCTATCTATCTATCTATCTATCCATCTATCATCTATCTATCTATCTATCTATCCATAAATCATTATCTATCTATCTATCTATCTATTTATTTGTAAATCATTATCTATCTATCTATCTATCTATCTATCATCTATCTATCTGTCTCTGTCTGTCTATCCATCTATCTATCTATCTATCTATCAATCTATCTATCTATCTATCTATCTATCTATCTATCTATCTATCTATCTATCCATCTATCATCTATCTATCTATCTATCTATCTATCCATAAATCATTATCTATCTATCTATCTATCTATCTATTTATTTGTAAATCATTATCTATCTATCTATCTATCTATCATCTATCTATCTGTCTCTGTCTGTCTATCTATCTATCTATCTATCTATCTATCTATCCATAAATCATTATCTATCTATCTATCTATCTATCTATCTATCTATCTATCTATCTATCTATCTATCTATCTATCTATCTATCTATTCATAAATCATTATCTATCTATCATCTATCTATCTATCTATCTATCTATCTATCTATCTATCTATCTATCTATCTATCTATCTGTCTATCTATCTGCCTATCTATCATCTATCTATTTATATATTCATAAATCACTATCAATCTATCTATCCATCTATCTATCTATTGATCTCTTTCTCTTTCTCTTGCTTCTCTATCTTCCCTATCTATCTATTCAAAAATCATTATCTATCTATCTATCTATCTATCTATCTATCTATCTATATATCAATCATCTATCTATCTATCTATCTATTTATCTATTATCTATCTATTCATAAATCATTATATATATATATATCGATCTCTTTCTCTGTCTCTTGCTTCTCTAATGATCTTTCTTTTTGTCTTAATTTTCATTTCAATATCTGTTTATCTATGTATTCATTCATAATGTCTACTTCCACTGTTAATTCCAATGCCCAAGGGAATAAAATAAGGTCGGCATTCAGGTAAGGAACCAATGTATCTATTAACTTTACTGTATAAAAAAAGAAGAGAAACTCACAAGAAAGAGCTACAATTTCACTATTCCGTTACCAGTTGGAAATTCGCTGGCAGGGTTTAGTTGGCATAATTTATATTACAATTTGCATTGTGTGCAGCTACGTACACGCTGCAGAATAAATGTGGCGACCAGATGCTGAAAGATTGAGGAATAAAATATATACATACATAGAAGTGATTCCCCAGCCATGTACCAGGACTTTTGTTTGACAGCAATGTTATTATACAGATCCACAGTCAGCCAGCGTTTATTCCTCCATGTATCGTAGCCCTTTTCCAAACACCCCTCAGCAATCCTGCCGTGCATTTTCCCAGGCAATTTATTTTATGCCTTCCAAATACAGATTCCATGCAGATCTGAGTATGACAAAAAGGCAGGCAATGTGCCCTTTATACCTGTGGTACGTTTGGAGTGTGGCATTTAAATTGCTTCCGCTTGATTGGAACAAAAGAAGAGAGATAAGCTTTACTCATTCGCTGGAAGGGCTTGGGCTTCAAACATCAACTTTCTTTGTCAATGCCGTAAGGTTAAGTCTAAGCCCAACTTTGTATTTGTTTATTCATTGTCTTAAAGAAGATTTAGCATCTCATACATTCATACCAAGAGATGTATAATCATGCAAGGAGTTTCAGCCAAACTGAATGGAAAAATGGCAGAATATTTTTAATATTGATAAAGGTTGTATAAGAGGAAGGTAATGTAAGAATTGGCTCCTATGAGATTGAGCGAGATGAATCTGCATGAAGTATATTCTGGTCTCGGCCAATGGAATGACTTTTCTTTTGACTTTGGTTTCCTAAGCTGTTTTGAGCCAAAACATGAAGCCCAGTAAATCTGCAGAGATTGTTCACCTTAACTTTTAGTATGATGTGGAGAGTAATATTCGGAGACAATTTGCAATTGGTTTTCATTTTATATTATTTGTGGTTTTTAAATCATGACTCTATTTGTTCAGTAAAGGTTCCCATACACAAGGCAATTTCACTCGTTGTGCGACGAACGATTATATCGACAAACAATCTTATGGCGATCGGGTTTCTAATAGATATGCCGTCCACGGGCAACGATAATTTGCAAAAGATTTCATTGTATCATTATCGTACAATACGTACGATCGTACATCTACGTACGATCCAATCTCGTGGCGGAAGCGGTATTTATTTATTTATGTTCGTTGACTTCCGCTGCTGGCAATCATGACATGCGCAGAGAACAATCGTTCGAAGACAAATGTCTTACACTCACACCAAATGGCAGATTTTATCGTTAAACGACTAAAATTTTTAAACCTGGCTGATCGATTTTGGGGACGATATAATGTCGGGTCGATTAGTGGCCCGACGATCGTTCGCACACCATCAACTATACGATAACTTAACGATAGTATCGGATCGTTCGGGAATCGGTCGTTTGACAGTAAAAAATCGGCCCGTGTATGGGGGCCTTAACTCTCCAGTTTGGAATTTCAGCAGCTATCTGGTTGCTAGGGTCCAAATTACCTTGGCTTGAATAGAAAGATAAGCAATAAAAAGGTACAATAATGATAAAATTGGAGCCTCACAGAGCAATTGCTTTTTGGCTGCCGGCGCCAGTGACCCCCATTTGAACACTGGAAAGAGTGAGAAAAAGAAGGCAAATACTTAAAAACTATAAACAATAATAATATGAAGACCAATTGAAAAGTTGCTTAGAATTGGCCATCCAATAACTGGTATATATATACTGAAACATATCAGGGTACATCAGCAAGAATCAATCAGCAGCAACTTTAGAAAATATTCATTAGGGATTAGTGATGAGTGAATCTGTCCCGTTTAGCATCGGCAAAAAATTTGTGAAACAATAGGAAAGTTTTGTGAAACGGCAAAAAATCAACGAAAGGCGTTTGTCGCACAACTTTTTTGTTACCCGTGTATTTTTTTGTCAACCGCTGTTTTTTTTTGTTGCACAATTCTTTTTTTGCCGTGCAACAGTCACGTCACAAGTTGACGTGACTGCAACTTTTTTTGACGTGCAACAATTTTTTCTGCGGCCACTTTTCACTGAAGTTTTGTGAAATAATTCGCCAATGGTGAAATGCAGAAATTCACTGTGAATCCATGCCGAACGCCGAATCCTTTGAGAAAGATTTGACCAAATACCGAACTTAATCGAAATCCTAAATGACTTGTGCAATCTTCTTATACAAATTAGGGTAGGGAAGAGCGAGAAGAGTGCGGCGAAAATGTTTCAATTTTATGTGACAAAAAGCCACGTGATTTTGGATTCAGATTGGGCCAGAGGCATAGATTTGGCCAAATCCTGCTGATAAAGGCAGAATCTTGGCCGAATCCTGAACCATATCCTGGAGTGGGTGTATCCCTAATATTTAGTGATGAGTGAATTTTTTTCGCCAGGCATGGATCTGCAGCGAATTTCCACATTTCGCCATTGGCGAATTGTTTTGTGAAACTTCAGTGAAAATTTGCCACGGAAAAATTCGTCCTGCGGATTGTTTTTGTTTGCTGCGCGGCAAATTGGGCGCGCCCGCGTCAAAAAGGGCATGGTCGCATCAAAAAAGGCTGCGGTCTCGTCACGTCGGCCACGGTCATGTCAAAAAAAGGGCGTGATCGCGTCACAAAAAAATAGATGGGGCGACAAAAAAAACGCGCAACAAATGGGTTTCACGAATTTTTCTCAGTTTTGCGCATTTTCTTGCCGTTTCACGAATTTTATGGCGAAGTGAAACGGGACAGATTTGCTCATCACTACTAATATTCATTATATTAAAGTCTCTGCCTGTGAACATGTAAGTGTACAGAGATATATTAACATGTGACTTCATGTGTGTAAACTTAGATCAGACATTTTGTGTTATAAAGTTGACGTGACCTATGAATTATTTAGGTGTTTACATTGCCTTTGGCCAAAAATAGCCTGAGCCCCCCGCACACTGTTATTATACGTAGGAGAACTGAATGTAACCCGTGTTCCACTCTGGGATGATCTTTTTTAACTGCCGTTGACATGGCTGCTTTGTGCCAAGGACAAAGAAAAAAGTACAGCGGCTTCTTAATGCCACAGGCAATTACTATTCCGTATATGCAGTGACTGTAATTGAGATGAACCTCTTACGGAGAAACAGCCAAGCAGGAATTCGCTATATGCCTGGGATTTAACTTGACCAGGTCCCCTAATAAAGTAGAATCAAATTCAGGCAGGACAAGAAATGGAAAATTCTCTCCACAATGGTAAAATATACAAAGGGCTGAGATTTATCTCTACAGGGAAAATGTAGAAAGTAATCTTTTAATTAGTGTACACTGCAAATACATCTTCATTTTCATCAAACAGCCCCTCTAATTACTTTTTATTTTATTTAAGGCCATCTAATGATGAAGATGTTTTTTGAGATGCCGCTAGGAACTTATAGTGGTGGAGCAGAGGCTACTATCAATGCATTATTTAATACAGGTCAAATCCTGTATTGTCCGGAAACCCGTTATCCAGAAAGTTCCGAATTATGGAAATGCCATCTCCCATTGACTCCATTATGAGCAAAAATTCAAATTTTTACAAATGATTTCCTTTTTCTCTGTCATTATAAAACAATACATTATACTTGATCCCAACTAAGATATAATTACCCCTTAATGGGGGCAGAACAGCCCTTTTGGGATTATTTCATGGTTAAATGATTCCCTTTTCTCTGTAATAATAAAACAGTACCTGTACTTGATCCCAACTAAGATATAATTACCCCTTATTGGGGGCAGAACAGCCCTATTGGGTTTATTTCATGGTTAAATGATTCCCTTTTCTCTGTAATAATAAAACAGTACCTGTACTTGATCCCAACTAAGATATAATTACCCCTTATTGGGGGCAGAACAGCCCTATTGGGTTTATTTCATGGTTAAATGATTCCCTTTTCTCTGTAATAATAAAACAGTACCTGTACTTGATCCCAACTAAGATATAATTACCCCTTATTGGGGGCAGAACAGCCCTATTGGGTGTATTTAATGGTTAAATGATTCCCTTTTCTCTGTAATAATAAAACAGTACCTGTACTTGATCCCAACTAAGATATAATTAATCCTTATTGGAGGAAAAACAATCCTATTGGTTTTATTCATTATTTATATGATTTTTAGCAGACAAGTTATAGAGATCCAAATTATGGAAAGATCCCTTATCCAGAAAACCCCAGGTTCCCAGCATTCTGGATAACATGTCCATATACCATTGTACCAAATTCAAGCCAAAGAAAAGAAGAATGAAGAAAAGAACCTGATACCATTAAAACTCACATTAAGCACAACACAAAAATATAGAAAACAAAAACATAGTTTTAAACATTTACAACACCGTTACCCCTATATAAACTGTAACCTTCTATATACAACTGTCTTGGTGGATAAGAGTGAAGACACATGGAGCAACTAGTAGCAGCTACTTTTTCACGACTACTAAACACCAGAAAATCCCCTGCCATTGACAATACTGAGAATTGCCTCTGCTAAAACTCACATAGAGACAGTTATCAGTAAATGATCAGCATTGTCTGTTTTAGTAGCCACGACAAGTAGCTGCTACTAGTAGCTCCGTGTGTCTTCACCCTAAGAAACAGATAATTCATCATAATGGCAAAAGTATAAATAGGGCGCATTTGTATCAGGCTTGGCGTAATTAAGTATAAAGCCTAATCTGTAGTAGAAAATCTATAAAGGCCAGTTTGGAACCATGTGATTCTGTACTCTAAAAGTGCCAATACACCTTCAGATGCGAAGCCAAGTGAGTGGATCTTCTCCCGATATCCGCACCTACGGGTCGGCGATATCAGGAGAATCCAGGCTAATTCGATCATTTGGCCCTGGGGCCAAACGATCGAATTATAACGACGGATATAGGCAAAGTCGGTCTGGGGGCCACATCAACGAGCCACTTTGGTCCCCGATCTGAGTAGATTTTTTAACCTGCCCAATCGATATCTGGCAGGCCAGATATCGGTCGGGCAGGCCCGTTGGTAGTGCCCATACATGGGCCGATTAGCTGCCGAATTGGTCTAAGGGACCGATTATTGGCAGCTAGAATCGGCCCGTGTATGGGGACCTTAAGCCCTGTAGATCCAAGGCCAGGTTGGTACTGTATAGCATACTGAAATATAACATGTACAGGTATATAAACAGTCCCAAACAAACTCTAGCCTCAAAAATGAATCCAATTCTGAAAAAATCTAGACCAAATGACTTATGGAGTAGAAACAGTAGAAACCTCAACTCCAAACGAATCGACTTTATCAGGAGTTTACATCACCAAGCAACCCACATTATGTTGTGTCATTCAAAACAAGGGAAGTAATATCACATGACAACATGGATGTGAATCAGTTCTATACAAAGTTAATAGTTACAAAATTACAGAAGATCCACTGATGGGGGGGGGGGTAACTACAGAGGAAGCAGACCCAGGGAGGCCCAGCAAAGCTCTGACATTTTTCTTTAGTGGTTTACAAAGGGAAACTATTTTTCTTGTAAGATTTCTGTAAGATATCTAGTAACTAGTCATCACATTTTTTCCTTGGTCTTCAGGAAGTTCCTCGGTCTTCCTTATAATAGAAACCTCTGCCGTGGCATCTGACAAAAGTCTAACCTAAGGCATCAGAACCTCTTCCTGGCTTCCTGTTGTTTCCCTATAAAATGCTTGGACATATTTCCTAATCAACTTGTCAGCTTTCTACTAGGAGAGGAATCTTTCGACAGCATAGAAACCTCTTTTAACCCTGCCAAGTTATGCATCACTTGGTTTCATTTGGCTGCAAACAAAGCACATTACCAAAAAACTCTCACAAAGTATCCCAGTAGCTCAGGAACTGCTCTGGCAAAGCAAAGATACTCCAGCATGGTTTTTTATTTAATAGCTAAGATGTTCCATTAGCACATGGATGTTCCTATGACTTGGTGCCAATGACTTTGCTGCCCATCATTGCTAGAGCTCTAGGAGATCTCAAACGCTCTTCTGTGTGTTTCTAAAGTAGTAATCACTGTCATTGCCCCCAAAAAGATTTTTGAGACACTCCCAGCTATATAAATAAACCATAATAAAGATACTCCAGCATGGCTTTTTTAATAGCTAAGATGTTCCATTTGCACATGGATGTTCCTATGACTTGGTGTAAATGACTTTGCTGCCTTACCTGGGGCCCAAACCCATTACCCATCATTGCTGGAGCTCTAGGAGATCTCAAACGCTCTTCTGTGTGTTCCTAAAGTAGTCATCACTGTCATTGCCCCCCAAAGATTTTTGAGACACTCCCAGCTATATAAATCAACAAACCATAATAAAGATACTCCAGCATGGCTTTTTTTAATACCTAAGATCTTCCATTTTCACATGGATGTTCTTATGACTTGGTGCCAATGACTTTGTTGCCTTACCTTGGCCCCAAACCCATTACCCATCATTGCTGGAGCTCTAGGAGATCTCAGACGCTCTTCTGTGTGTTCCTAAAGTAGTATTCACTGTCATTGCCCCCCAAAGATTTTTGAGACACTCCCAGCTATATAAACAAACCATAATAATATACTCCAGCATGACTTTTTTTAATAGCTAAGATGTTCCATTTGCACATGGATTTTCCTATGACTTTGTGTCAATGACTTACCTGGGGCCCAAACCCATTACCCATCATTGCTGGAGCTCTAGGAGATCTCAAACGCTCTTCTGATTTTAGAGTGTGTTCCTAAAGTAGTAATCACTGTCATTGCCCCCCAAAGAGTTTTGAGACACTCCCAGCTACATAAATAAACCATAATTATTGTGCGGTATTAAAACGTTTCATTAAAAGATGGAAATGATGTCGTCAGCATCTTGAAATAATGCGGATCAAGCAATACGAGCTACCCAGAAAGCCCTGGACATGTCAGTTCTCAGCTTTCTCTCACTTTAATTACTCTTCAAAAACAGGAACTGCTATTTCATGTGATTTTTATGGTTTGGTATGTGAGAGCGGCCTGTTTCTGCTCATTGTCCTTGTTTTCCTGTCCTATCCTGAAGGAAGTGGATGCCTGAGAGAAGGGAAATTTAACTGATTGTGTATTCTGCAGTTACTCGGCTTTAGCAAGCGATGAAAAAAATGTCCATGTTTTGCCAAGAGATAACACAAACACTACCTACAGGAAGAGATCAATAACTAAAGGTTACACTGCAGGCAAAGCTCTCACAGAAAACACTGGGAAACCTTGCCATAGGCCTCCAGGATGCAGAGTTGCAAAATAAGGGATGATATGATTCAGTCTTTCATTTTTTTTTTTATATTTTTCATTATTGTTTATTGGTAGCATTACACAAGTGGCATTACTATTAGTGATGAGTGAATCTGTCCCGTTTCGCTTCGCCGAAAAATTCTCAAATCTTTCAAAAGATTTGCGAATCGGCGAAAAATTTGCGAAATGATGAAAATGTTGCGCGTCAAAAAAAATTGTCGCCCACGACTATTGTTTTGTCGCTCGCAGCTATTCTTTTGTCCCCGAGGCTATTCTTTTGTCGCGCACAGCTATTCTTTTTTCCTCTGCAGCTATTCTTTTGTCCCCCGAGGCTATTCTTTTGTCACCCGGCTATTCTTTTGTCGCCCGAGGCTATTCTTTTGTCACCCGGCTATTCTTTTGTCGCCCGTGGCTATTGTTTTGTCGCCCACGGCTATTGCGTTGTCGCCCGTGGCTATTGTTTTGTTGCGCGGCTATTGTTTTGTTGCGCGGCTATTGTTTTGTTGCCCGCGGTTATTCTTTTGTCGCCTGCGACAATATTTTGAACGCGCAGCGAATTTTTCTTCCGTTCCGCAAAACAATCCGCCAATGGCGAAACACGGAAATTCACCGCGAATCCATGGCCCATCACTAATTACTATATCATTTTCCATTCTTATTATGTACAGATCCTCATTTCTCATTAGAGGAGTCATAATCAAGTTTAAAGCCTTATCTTTCATTTATTTATTACAAATATTTTAGGGTATGACGTCCTAAACACCAAACCGGCACACATATTTATATATACATAGTGATGAGCAAATCTGTCCCATTTCGCTTCGACATAAAATTTGCAAAACGCCAAGAAAATTCGTGAAACGGCGAAAAATGTGCGAAACACATTTGTTGCACGTTTTTTTTGTCGCCCCGCGTCTATTTTCTGTCACCCACGTCTATTTTTCTGGCGCCCACACTTTTTTGATGTGACGTGCCTTTTTCTGACATGACCGCACCCAGTTTGATGCGACCACGCACTTTGTATGAGGTGACCGTGCCCGAATTGACGTGACCGCACCCAATTTGACGTGCGACTGAAACATTTCCGTGTGACAAATTTTCCCGCTGTGAATTTTCCTGGAAGTTTCGCGAAACAATTTGCCAATGGCGAAATGCAGAAATTTGCTACGAATCCATGCCTGGTGAAAAAATTTGCTCATCACTATGGGGCAGATTTACTAATCCACGGACGGACCGAAAGCATCCAGACGCGTTTTTTCGTAATGATCGGTATTTTTGCGACTTTTTCGTCGCCGTCGCGACTTTTTCGTATGTCCCGTGATTTTTTCGTCGCCGTTATGACTTTATCGTATATTTTCCGCAACTTTTTCGTTGCCGCCGCGAAAAAATCGGATTGGTTTTTCCGCCGTTTACAATTGCTCAATACGAAAAAATCGCAACGCCGACGAAAAAGTTGCGCAAAATACGATAATGTTGTGACGGCGAAAAATCGGGCAAAATACGAAAAAAACACAGCAGTGATGAAAAAGTCGCAATATTTTCGTTACCAATCCGATTTTTTCCCATTCAGGATTCGGGTTTCGGATTCGTGGATTAGTAAATTTGCCCCTATATGTACACCTTGTATGAAATGTCCTGTGTATAAAGTATCACACTAGTACACAACTTTACTAGTTATAAGAGAATTTTTTCTCAAGGCATGGATTAAGTTTTTGTGGAAAAAGTCGCAGTCATGTCAAAAATGTCAGAGTTTTGTCAAAAAAATTGTGTGTGTCAAAAGAAAAAATCATGCAGTAGCCACATTTAACATATTTATCGCCATTTTGCAAACTGTTTAGCAGCTTTAACACCACCGTCCCAAGCTTTAACACCACCGTCCCAACCCAAGGTGTCTATTTGAGATCCGGCCACCATTTCCTGTTTGAAAACAAATCAGATATCATATTTGGCGACTGTGACTCCCCTTTGCCCAGTTTATCTTGTATCTTCAGGTTCTGACTCAATTTGCTGGCATGGCAACCATCCTGGGTATACAACAGCATAGTAAAAGTGATGAAATAAGGAGGAAATAGATAGGGATGTGAGTTCCACGGGGCTTATTGTTGTGCATAGGACTAAAAATATCTTGAATTTTTAAGGGCAATCACATTACATATTGATCTAATGGCTCTATTCCAGTTAGAAAATTCCATTGCAGGTAATGGTGGTCTGGTCTCAGATAAGCAACTTTGGTTGGGACAGAAAATTATTTTCTTATACAGGTATAGGACCCATTATCTGGAAACTCGTTACCTAGAAAGCTCCGAATTAAAGAAAGGCCATCTCCCATTGACCCCATTATAAGCAAATAACTCACATTTTTAAAAATTATTCCCTTTTTCTCTCTAGTAATACGACAGTACCTTGTAGTTGGTCCCAACTAGGATATAATTACCCCTTATTGGGGGAAGAACAGCCCTATTGGGT
Source organism: Xenopus tropicalis (assembly GCF_000004195.4). Classification (NCBI taxonomy): domain Eukaryota; kingdom Metazoa; phylum Chordata; class Amphibia; order Anura; family Pipidae; genus Xenopus; species Xenopus tropicalis. The sequence goes on along the minus strand of NC_030677.2, from coordinate 196,466,459 downwards.
TTATTTAATGGTTAAATGATTCCCTTTTCTCTGTAATAATAAAACAGTACCTGTACTTGATCCCAACTAAGATATAATTACCCCTTATTGGGGGCAGAACAGTCCTATTGGGTTTATTTAATGGTTAAATGATTCCCTTTTCTCTGTAATAATAAAACAGTACCTGTACTTGATCCCAACTAAGGTATAACTAATCCTTATTGGGGGCAAAACAATCCTATTGGGTTTATTTCATGTCTAAATTATTTTTTAGTAGACTTAAGGTATGGAGATCCAAATTACGGAAAGACCCCTTATCCAGAAAACCCCAGGTCCTGAGCATTCTGGATAACAGGTTGCATACCTGTAATATGTTTTTTCAGGACATAGGTGGATTTTAATGAAGTCTTGGGCAGTCTCTTCAAGTCAAACCTATTGAATTTTCTACCAAATGATGGAGGAATTATACATGGAAGTGGCAATTTATCCCTGCCATGTTGTATGGGAGTTATACATGAAATCAGCACGTATTTCTCCTACACTATGTACTGTGATTATTATGGATGAAATTAGAACTGCATCTAACCCGGCATTTGTTCTGAGGCTTTTTCTTTCCCCAAAATAAAAAAACTGCCCATGATTCAGGGGATATGATACATATCTTGGGGAAAAGTAGGGAGCCTTTGCTTCAACAGAATCTATCATAGGATCACCAAAAGACTGGGAAGGCGGCCCTTTTGCAGTTAGTATTTCCCACAATTAAGCAATTTATTGGAACGTTGACTATGAATATATTTTCATAGCAACAATACCCATAAGTCCAAGCAGTACAAGATCTTGATAGGAGAAACCATTGTGAAATAATTGTTGGCCATTGAAGTTCTTTCATATAAAGCAATATTATACAAGGGAATAGAAACAGAACCATAATGAGATTCCTTGCATTCTCCCATTTTTTCTCTCTCCTTACATCTTCATAAGCTAAAAAAATTACATAAATTACACTTTCTGTACTTTTTGCTTTAATCTTGTCCTACTGACAGGTATAAACCATGGAAGGAATATATGTAATGCCTTTTACCTAAGGAACACAGAGAATCTTCCATCCACATATTAAAAAAAAGTGCATTCGGCTTTCATGTGGATCAGTATAACGTGACCGTTTTTGTACAATAACATTTAGTAGGTAGAAAGCACTTCTTTATAAATAGCTTCCTCCAGCCGGCTGAAAAACTGGGCAGAGATGATCGTTCAATGTTTTGGAAACGCTCTGAACATTTCTTACATTCTGTTCCTGGGAGCTTGGGGAGGTAATTTGTTTATAACTCAATTAATAAGAAGAACTGATGCGGCCCCGGCTGCATTTGAAAAGTTAAAAAATAGAAATGGAACAAAATAACTGCAAATAAACATCAAGATTTCCTGTTTGCGTCGGGCATAGCTGCCAACTTTGGAAAATTAATTTCACACATTGTCGCTTGGCCTTTGTGCCATTTTAGAACTGTGTTTATAATGTGCCATAATGGCAGGCTTTATCACCATGGATATTGCATGGCAGGTTTATTTCAACATTTATAGGTTACAAAGTTAAAGCAGCCCTACTCGCAAGAGCTTACAGTCGAAAGGGTTAGAGTACATTTAAAAAAAAAGAAAAAGAAAAATCCTATTTAAGTCAGATATGTATATACATAAGAATAATATTGCCCAAACCAGTGGCTCAGGGGCAACATGTTGCTCCCCAACCCCTTGGGTGTTGCTCCCAGAGGCCTCAAAGCAGGTACTTATTTTTGAATTCCTGGCTTGGAGGCAAGTTTTGTTGCATAAAAACCATGTGAACCGCCAAACAGAGGCTCCTGTAGGCTGCCAGTCCACATAGGGGCTACTAATAGCCAATCACAGCCCTTATGTGTTACCTACAGACACATTTTTCATGCTTTTGTTGCTTCCCAACTCCTTCTATATTTGAATGTGGCTCATGGGTAAAAAGGTTGGGGACCCCCACTCTATGTTTTTATAATAATTTATAGGACAACAAAGAAAACTGTGCCTATGAATTGACCTTTGTAAGCCCACTAGGGCCCAGATATTGCCTTACCTTCCCAGCAGAATGAGGGCATAAGGGGCCCATTCTAAAAAGAATAAAAATGCATTGCTGCCCTAGCTGATACTACCAGGAATGAGATTTGCCTTGACCCACAGCAGCCAATAACCTCTTGACAATGTGACAACTCAGAGAACACTATAATGACAAGAGCACCAATCTAGGGTCACTTGTGATCGCCACAGAATGGGATGGCTGCCAGGTTTGAGCGGAAAGCTGATGGAGCAAACTGCAAGCAAATCTTATAGGACAAAGTACAAAACACAATTCACCTTCCAGAAGAACAGGGACCCAAAGAAGAAAGTTTCACCTGCCGTTGTAGCACATGTCCCCAAGTGCCCTAAAGTCCTGACTTGAATCTAATGAAAAAAAATCAATGGGACATCCTGTGACTTTCAATGCATGGACACTGTATTATAAATGAGCTTCATGTCTATTTTCTGTTTCTGTTGCAGTTGGCTCATCAGTTTAATTGTGAATTTCTTAATGCTACAGGTTGTTCTGGCCCTCTGAAGGTTCTAAAGAACTACAGAGCTGTTAGAGTAGTTACTCGCACCCCACAAATCAATTCAGTGAAACCCATCCTGAAACAAAGAGATAGGGATTCAGGGAAAACTAATTACACCATTTTTTTTTCTTCATGTTAAAAAACTTTTCATAGACTCTTTATGCCCCTTCTACACGCACACCAATAAGGCCATCTCTCTGTATAATGAAGGTAGTGCCCTGCACAATATTTACTTGAAAGCTCCGCTGTTCAAGGTGAAAGATTTTTTCTTCATTAATGTATTTAGAATTACATTGGAATACATTTGATTACTGTACCAGTTATATTCTGTCTTGTTGGATTAAAATGAAATTTCAGCCATCTTGTCACCTTGTTACCTTTGTCTGTTTCCCCACCTTTTTGTTGACTAAGATGTGTAACTATGAAAATTGCTTAAATACTTTAGCCAATGCAGTAGGCACTGAAATAGCAAGCCTGAGTCACCCAACATGTCTTGGGCCCTTCTTCAAATGTTATAGCCAGGAAAATTGATTGCAATGATTGTGCCTTGCCTCAGTTTCCCCATCTTGATATTTTCACTTTGGTTTCTGTGCCATTACAGGGCACGTTTGGGAGTGTGTGGGACAGTCTGGAGATCTGGTACGACTCACAGATGTTGCCCATATACTGTACTGTAAGAAGCTTGTTTAGGTGGAAAGTGATGGAGAGGATGAGGTGTGATGGACCTTTATGTGAACACCTAAATCAGTGATCCACAACCAATGGCTCAGGGGCAACTTGTTGCTCACCAACCCCTTAGATTTTGCTCCCGAGGCCACAGACAAGGTGCCTATTTTTACATTTCTGGCTTGAAGGAAAGTTTTGGTTGCATAAAAACCAGGGGTACTGCCAAACAGAGCCTCCTGTAGGCTGCCAGTCTACATAGGGGCTACCAAATAGCCAAATCAAGCCCTTATTTGGTAACCACACGTTTCATGCTTGTATTGCTCCCACCACTCTT